>NW_025814841.1:0-1200000 GCF_022079265.1 Lynx rufus
GACCCCATTTCCAAATAAGTCTACATTCCTAGGTGCTGGCGATTAGGACTTCATCTCTTTTTGGGGTACACAGTCCAACCCACAGCAAGTCCTAACCTGTGACAGACATTTCGGTTCTTTCTATCCTCATTTTCACAACAATCCTGTGGAATTAGTGTTATTAACTATACTAATAACTAGTATTAATGGTACCAGAAGTAGAATGACTGCAGCAGTCCATCTCTACTAGACTCTGTGCTGCACAGGATGATATTACTGGCATCCCTGGAGTTGTGCACACAGTGGTTCTGGGGGTTGAAGATGCTTAGACATGGTTCATAGGGTTTGGACTAAGACGTCAAATTCCTTTCCACCTCTGAAGTTATATGAAACTGCACCAATCTGAAGAACCACCTGCCTGTGTTGATTACTTTTTCAAATAACCATGAATCAAACTGACCTCTTATTCAGCTGAAGTTGAAAGATCAGTTTTACTAATTTTCCTATTGAAGTTGACCGAACGCCAAGAGCTGTGAGCATCCTTTACGGAGCACTCCTGCAATCTCCATATTGTCTACAGTGCTTCTGGTGTTAGAGGAGTTTTCAATTCCTTTTGATTTTGAGTTGCATCCAGTATTGACATTGTCAAGGCACTTGTTCTATTCATACTTGTTAGCTATATATAAAGAGCTGATTAAAACAGTCTTTTAAACGTTCTTGCTTTTTAATTTTAATTTTTTATAAGTTTTTATTTTTGAGAGAGAGCACTAGCAGGGGAGGGGCAGGGAGAGAGGGGGACAGAGGATCTGAGGCAGACTTCACAGGGACAGTAGAGAGCCTGATGTGGGGCTTGAACTTCTGAACTGGGAGATCATGACCTGAGCCAAAGGCAGACCGTTAACCAACTGAGCCTCCAGGCACCCCTGTTCTCACATTTTAAATGTAAAAATTTTCGGGGCTCCTGGATGGATCAGTCGGTTAAGCAAGTGACTTTGGCTCAGGTCATGATCTCACAGTCCATGAGTTTGAGCCCCACGTCGGGCTCTGTGCTGACAGCTTGGAGCCTGGAGCCTGCTTCGGATTCTGTGTCTCCATCTCTCTCTACCCCTCCCCTGCTCATGTTTAATAAATAAACATTAAAAAATATTTTTAAAAAGTAAATGAAAATTTTCGAATGTATGCAAAAGCAGAGAGGGTACATAATGATTCCCCATACAGCCATCACCTAGATTGAATAAATACTGAGATTGTGCCACATTTCCTTTATTTTTTGGTTTCTTTTTTACTTTGGTTTATAAAGCAAATGTCAGATATTTTGTCACTTTTACCTTAAGTATTTCTGAATGCATGTCTCACAAATAGGGACATTTTTTCCCCCAAACCACAGCGTCATTAACATACCCAACAAAGTTGGTTATTCCTTGGCAACCTCCTTTAATCAGGGTGTAATCAATTGCCTTCAATGTTTTTGTACAACTGCTATGTATGGATCAGCATTCACATAATACCCACTCATTGTACCTGGTTGGGATGTTCCTCAAATTCCTTTGATGCTAGAACAGTACTTCCTTCTCCCCTATTTTTCCATGCCATGGACTTATTGAAAAAAGTCAGTTTTCTGCAGAATGGTATTCTGGATTTTTCCTGCTGCTCCCTTATTGGGGAGGTGGCTGGGAGGTCAGTTGACTTAGTCCTCTATCCTCTGATTTTGTAAACTGGAAGCTCTCCTTGAAGATGCGATTCAGATTCGACCCTTTTGGCTAGAACACCTCACAGGTGGTGCTGTGTGCTTCACATTACACTGCCTCCGGAAGCACACAACATGCCTTTGGGCCATTCTTGGGAACGCAAAGATGAATCACTGGGTTCATGTGGTAACAGCCTGATCCCTCCATTTTAAGGTTCCTATTAACCTTTCATCTAATGGTTTCTTCGGTTGATGATTTTTGCTGACTCATTCATTTATTAGGGTTACAAAATAGTTTTTTCCCCTCTACTTTTGTTCTTTTCATATTTATTAGCTACAATTCTGTTTTGTTTTTTTCAGATTAATTTCATTAAATGTTTTTAATATAGTTTATTGTCAAGTTGGCTAACATACAGTATAGACCGTGTGCTCTTGGTTTTGGGGGTAGATTCTTGTGATTCATCGCTTACATACAACACCCAGTGCTCATTTCAACAGTGCCCTCCTCAATACCCATCACCCATTTCCCCCTCCCCACACCCCCATCAAGCCTCAGTTTGTTCTCTGTATTTAAGAGTCTCTTATGGTTTTCCTCCCTCTCTGTTTTTATCTTATTTTTCCTTCCCTTATGCTCATCTGTTTTGTTTCTTAAATTCCACTTATGAGTGAAATCATATGATATCTGTCCTTCTCTGACCGACTTATTTCACTTAGCATAATACCCTCCAATTCCATCCATGTTGCTGCAAATGGCAAGATTACATTCTTTCTCGTTGTCAAGTAGTATTCCATTGTATATATAAATCATACCTATCCATTCATCAGTGCTAAAATTCTATTTAAAAAGAACTGTTCTTTTTCAACCATAAATGTTTTGTTAATATGAAACACAGTTCTTCTAGGAAAAGCAGGCAATATGCCTAATCCTTCCCCTTTAATCGCCAACCTTCAGAAGAAGGAGTTGATGCATGTTTGGCTGGCTAAACATGCTTAACTTCACTGCAAGTGTATAAAATGCTTTGATTTGTGTCAAGCCATTGCCTGTCAGACAGAGGAGGTGAAATCTTCCAGTAGTTTCTGCTTACGGAAACATTAGTGGTAGAATGACATCAAAACAATCTTTTTGGCTTCTGCTAACAGGAATGAAATGCAAACCTTCTGAAAACCTGAATCCTATTAAACATCTTCTGATAATGTTTTCTGTTAACAGCCTTCAGAGACGCTACTGAGTGAACATACAGTAGCTTTGGCCTGGTGTAATCTGAGGCTCAGTGGGTGGAAAAACAGGACTTTGTGCTACTTAAACACTCTCTGGAAGGCTTAGAGAGGGAGGAAGGAAAATATTTGAGGAGATCAACTGGATGTTGTAGAATAGAAGTAACGTCACCTGAGAAGGATTAAGGTTTCCCCAAAGCTTGACCTGGTGGCAACTAGCCACTTAGAATGTGCTCACCGAGGCTGTCAATAGCTTGTTTTCAGTTGTGCCATCTTGAATTTGCAGCGATATGAAGAGAGGGTCTAGAGATTGCATGTCTTCAGTGGGTAAGTGGCAGTAAAGTTGTAAAAAAAAAAAAAATTAACATTCCTCCTACTTAAGAGCTGCAGCTGGCTTTAATTACAGAAATCGCTTTATCCATTAAAAACTTAGCTCATTGCTACCAATCAAGTTACCATTGGTATAGCTTTTATATTACCCAGTGAAGGATACCTGTGATATGTACATTTAATAGTTCAGTGAAGTTGAAGTTTGAAGTCACAGATGTCTATGGCCTGCTAGAAATTTTGAATATAAACACCTTTAATACGTGGCTCACAAGAGCAAAGCTGCTGCTGGAGAAATACTCTAGGTGTGTGCCTTTCTTATAGGTAAAGTGCCTTTATGGTACTTTTAAGAGTGCAAAAAGTATTGAGCTGAGGAAATTGGTTTTATGGCAAGCCAGGAAAACAGAGTTGGAACGCACCTAACTGCTTTAACTGATTAAAGACTGAGAATGATTTTCTTCCCCTTTCAACCTGTATGTTTTTAAGAGAACAAATGAGCTATATCCACTAATTAGGGCTAGTAGTTCATGTCCTTCAGACCCTATTTGGTTTTGAAAGTTATTTTGGTCATAAACCCCCATCTTGAGACATTCAGGTATTTGGTCCTGGAAGCAAGTGGAAGCAAGACTTTACACCATGACTCTATAAGTAGTTTTTTTTAAAAAAGCCACTAACTGTAGATCATTTCTTTTTAATGAAGTATAATTGACCTACAATATCCTGTTTCAAGTGTACGTCATAATTAGCTATTTTTATACATCTTGAAATGATCTTCACCATAAGTGCAGAATTTTTTTTATGGCTATAAATCCAATGTTTGCTCATTGTTGGAAATTTGGAAAATAGAACAATGAAGAAAACAAAATGACCAATAGTCTTTCTGCTCAGTGATCATGGCTGTTAACATTTTGGTTTTTAACCTTCTAGATGTTTCTCTTCCTTCTACATAAATAGAAGATTTTAAAACGATATCCTAAACACATACTCGTAACTATTTTAATGACCTTATTTATAACTTCTGCATTATAAGTTCTTGTTCACCATGAAATTTAAAAATCCATTACCTTATTTTGGAGCAGTCTGTGCTGAAAACTTTTAATATTGAAATGTTACTGAGGCTCATGAACATCCTCTACACCTTTTCCTACATCGTTTCTCCTTAGGAATCATTTGCAGAACTGAATATAATACACTATGATCATTGCATTTATTGAGTACTTTCTTCATGCCAAGCACAGTACTTTATGTTACATATTTAATCTTTAAATGACCTTTTAAGGTAGACTCTCCCTTTCTAGCCATTTTACAGAGGAAGAATCCAGGCACAGAGGGAAGGTAATTTGACAAGTTCACAGAACTCGTAGGTGTTAGAGTGAGAATTTTAGTCTGGGCATTTTGACTCAGCCATGCTGTTAACCACCAAGACAGACAGGTACAGTTTTTTTTACTTTCTTACCAATTGTTCTCCATAATATTGCACTGATTCTTTTTAGGTGGGAGACAGGATGCTTATTGCTTTGAGCTTTTTATTTTTTTCATATAAAGTGTGTGTGTGTGTGTGTGTGTGTGTGTGTATACACACACACACATACATACAGACACAGGTATATTTAAAACCTCTTGTTGGATTATTCTTAAACAATTTTTTAAAGTTTATTCTGAAAGAGAGAGAGAGTGAGCAAGCAGGAGGGGCAGAGAGAGGCGGGGGAGAGAATACCAAGCAAGCTTCCACTGTTTGCACAGAGCCCGTTGTGGTACTCAAAATCCCAAACTGTGAGATAGTGTCCTGAGCCAAAACCAAGAGTCAGACACTTAACCGATTAAGCCACCCAGGTGCCCCTTGTTGGATTATTACTGGGACTAGAAAGAAGCCTCTCCTTTTCCGCTAAGAAACTCCCCACTTAAAATAGGGCCTTCTGGGGCGCCTGGGTGGTTCAATCGGTTAAGCATCTGACTTTGGCTCAGGTCCTGATCTCACAGTTCATGAGTTCATGCCCCGTGTCGGGCTCTGTGCTGACAGCTCGGAGCCTGGAGCCTGCTTCATAGTCTGGGTCTCCCTCTCTCTCTCTCTGCCCCTCCCCCCGTTGTGCTCTATTTCTATCAAAAATAAATAAATATTAAAAAATTTTTAAAAAATAGAGCATTCTTTCCCTGGTTCCACAAAACCTTAATATCCACTTAGTTGCTTAAATCTTCATTTCTCTTTTCTGAGCAATACCTCGGATTTCTATATGCCCCCTCCAGAATATTTTTGAATCCCTCCTCCAAGTCTATTGCCATCTTGTAGATCATGTTATCCCCATCTCCCTCCCAAAACATGTCAGGTAGGCTTCCTGCAGCTCTTTCTGGGGTCTGTTCTCCACAGGTTGCTCACAGGGATTGCTTCCTAAACAAAACTCAGAGCCTTCAATTCTGCTGCTTTATTGCATCAGTGCTTTCTGTGACACCCAAAATAACACCCAAACTCCTTGCTCAGCCCAGAAGTCTCTGTGTGACATGGTTTCTGGTTATGTCTCCAGCTCTCCTTTTGGTATCTCAGTCCCATTGACGTCTGTTTCTCAAACACTGTAACCAATTTTCCTGTTTCAGGACCTTTACATTTGTTGCTTACGCTGTCTAGAAAGCTCTTCCCCCAGCTCCTTTTCATAAACAAGCTCCTTTTTCAATCACTGTATTTAAAGCAGCACATTGCTTTTTCTCCATTTCCTGCAGTTAAACTGTCTATTGGGGCCAAGATAGGGTGAGGCAAGAGGGAGTTTTGGGGGGGGGGCGTGCACAGATCTAAGGTGTGCTTACCCAAGCCTGAGAGGGAGTGACACCTTACATTTTGTACCATGGGACCCTCACTCACCATCTCTAGTCCCGTCCCCCTCCATTCTATCACGTTAGGATATTTCTGTAGCCAAGAACACTATATTCATCAAAACCCATTTCCTTTGCCTCTTGTACATGCAACTAGACTACATTTGCCTTGAACCTGGGTGTGGCCATGGGCCTGTGGTTTGCAGTGGAAAGTGTGCAGAAATGATATATTTACCTCTAGATCTGGCCCCAGTTAACCTCCTGTGGGACAGCCTCTGTTAAGTCAGCCAACTTGGTGCAGAGGATCTAGCCCCCTTCTCTGAGCCTCCTGGGGAAGACAGGATCGCCAGGGGAACAAAGCTTGGGTCCCTGAAGGGCCCTGTGGAAGTCTCCTGGCTGCACATCTGCACCAGACTCTGTGTGAGCAAGAAACAAACTTCTTTTGTGTTAAGACTTTGACACTTGTACCAGCATGGGTGAACCTGGAGGGTATTATGCTAGGTGAAATAAGCTAGATGGAGAAAGGCAAATACTGCATGGCATCACTTATATATGCCCTCTAAAAAGTCACGTTCACAGAAATAGAGTAGAAAAGTAGTTGTCAGGGGTTGTGTGTGTGGGGGGGGGATAGGGAGAGGTTGGTAAAAGGTAACAAAGTTTCACATATGAGTAAAGTCTAAGGATCTAATGTGTAACATGGTGACTATAGTTATAGTCATCGTGATAACACTGTTTTCTTTTTTTTTTTTAACATTTATTCATTTTTGAGAGACTGAGACAGAGAGTGAGTGGGGGAGGGGGCAGAGAGAGAGGGAGACGCAGAATCCTAAGCAGGCTCCGGGATCTGAGCTGTCAGCACAGAGCCTGATGTGAAGCTTGAACTCGCAAACCTCAATATCATGACCTGAGCCGAAGTTGGATGCCCAACCGACTGAGCCACCCAGGCGCCCCATATAACACTGTATTTTCTAATTGAAATTTGCTAAGAGTAGAACTCGTTCTCAGCCAAACAACAAAAAAGCCAGTAAAATAGGTAATGGATGTGTTAATTAACTTGGTGCAGGGAACATTATCATAATGTATATGTATATCAAATCATCATGTACACTTTAGTAATACTACAAATTTATTTGCCAATTTATTTATTTATTTATTTGTCAATAAAACTGAGGGGAAAAAAACTAGCATGGTCATAACCAATACAGGCTCTCTTATCCTCCTCAAAGCTTTTAGAACGTAAGCTCCAAAGGAGTGGGAACCTTGTTCACACGGTCATCAGGGCTCAGTACAAGGCTTAGTCCATCATAGTAATCAAAGAAATATATTTTTTTGAACAAATAAATGGAAGAGATCAATAGCAGTCTATAAAAAGTCTAAATGACAAAAGAATAATGCAGATAAAAAAATATCTTCGGGGCTCAAAGGGGAAGAAATGAATGATGCTCTAGGAAAAGAGTTCATGAAAATGAGGGCATAAGTTAACTCTTAAACATAAGGCACACACTTTTTATAAAGCAGTCCTTCCATTTCTTAGTTCAAAATGTTTCGAAAGCCTATGCCAAAGGTATAGCACAGTGATTTCACGCTAAAATGATCATTTAATAACAGCCAACATTAGGCCATTTTTTAGTTACATGATCATAACTAGAAAAATATCGAAAATTTCTTCCCTTAATTATTGATAATGCTTCATATACTTGAACTTTTAAGAATTTCTTAATTGGCAAAACAGGAGCAATGTCTGCTTTTACTATTAGTAAAGTAAAATTCCTTCACATTCGAGTTCAATAGATAATTTTCCTTGCCTAGTGATGGAAACATTAGTTTGGGGTTAGAACCTAGTGGCATTCCTTCTGGAAATATCTACAGGCTCTACGGAGAGCACATTGTCTGGAGTTGTACTGTTGATGGGAAGGATTTTTGGTTAAGATTATTAGGGTTTTTTTTTTAACCCTTTTATGAAGAGGTTAATGTCTTTCTTTGAAGTCCCAAGATTGTGGGCATGGAGGAGGATGGGTAAGAGGAGAGAGGAGTGCTGCTGAAGGTCCCTGGAGGCTGCGGTGGGGGTGGCTGAGTGAGCCGCTGCTGGCTGTGGGTACCTTCCCACCAAGAAGAATGTGAGAACAGGATGGATGTGGGCAGCAGATGGCCCAGGTTCTGTATCTGTCAGAAGATCCACATACTCAGGCTCAGTACCCAGTGAAGACCCAGAGAGTATAAAATCTGACACTTTTAAAGTTATTGATACGGTGCATGTGCTCTGGCTGGAATGGCTGTTTATGACTTTCTGTCCTAAGTGAACATGACTAGTAATTCTTCCCTAGCTCTGCCACACACGCACACACGCGCACACACACATGGGGCATGGCAGAGAGAGACGCACCCCCCCCCAACACACAGACATACACACAGACACAGAGAGAGACAGACACATAGAGACCCACACACAGAGACACGTGCATGCAGAGACGCCAAGAGACCCACATGCACACATGCATACACCAAGAGACAGGGCAGGGAGAGGGACCCACAGAGATGGGGTGGGGGGACAGGGATGGACAGGAAAAGGCAGAGAGTGAGCCTAAGAGAGAGAGAGGGACAAACAGGGAAAGGCAGAGATTGAGAGAGGGACAGAGAGACAGGGGTGGACAGACAGGGATGGACAGAGACATAGAGGCAGACTGAGGGACACAGGGACAGGCAGACAGAGACAGGGACAGAGAACTTAAATTCACCTTTTGACCATTCTGCTTATTTAAAATATAATTTTTGGACTAAATGGTCCCATGAATCCTTTTAACAGTAAAATTCCTATTTCCATTCATTTGGTCTGAACTTTTTCACCAAAAATTCTAGCACATCTTGATAATCTGAAATGTTGGTTAGATTATTCCCCACTTCTGTGCCTCGGTTTCTCTATTTGTAGGGAGGGGGTGAGAGTGCTCACCTAGCTGATCTTGTTGTGAGAGTCCTAGGAGGCTGCGTGTTGAGCCTGCGGAGCAGCGCCTGGGGCGGAGCGAGCATGCGGTGACCGTTAGCCGCTGCTAATTACATTTTCCACTTGCTGACTCTGGATGTCTTCTTGCTTATAGCTGCAACCACAAGCAAACCTCTAATAAATTGTCCATTCACGGTTTTGAAAGATACCCTGAAATAGCGTGTTTTAAAAATGCATTCTGATTTCAATGAACTTTTAAGGGCTAAATTATGTAGGAATTAGAGAACACGTGGTTTAATTGATCTGGCATTATTGAACAGGGTGCCGAGGAATACACCCCTGTTAGGAGTTTGTTGAAAAAATCATAGGTAAGTTTGAATTTCTCAAAGGAAGGGCTTTTTCTTTTAAGCTAGCTATTTGTGGTGAAGAACAGAAAATGTGTGTGCTTAGAGAAACCAAATATCGCTAGCTAAGGTGCAAAATATACGTTATAATAAAAAGTAGTGCGTTCATAGAAACATGTTAATCTAGAACTCACAATCAGCATATGTTCAGTTTCCTTGCTTTCTATATGATCCAGTTTTATATAAATAGCTTTATTTCAGTGTGAAAATGAGGAACATTAGAAATACTCCACCAACTGAAAAATCTAAAAATTTCCTTTATATTTTCTAGCATTTTTACTTTAAAAAAAATTTAATGTTTATTTTTGAGACAGAGGGAGACAGAGCACGAGTGGGGGAGGGGCAGAGAGAGAGGGAGACACAGAATCTGAAACAGGCTCCAGGCTCTGACCTGTCAGCACAGAGCCCGATGTGGGGCTCGAACCCACGAACCGTGAGATCATGACCTGAAGTTGGACATTTAACTGACTGAGCCACCCAGGCGCCCCTAGCATTTTTACTTTTTAAAAAATGTACAGACTAATACTTTAATGTGTATACAGCTTAGTTATTACTAAAGAACTAGGATAGAAATGCCTAAAGAAAACACTTGAAGAAACTAAAATTTACTTAACCCTGGTGGTACATGTGATTCAGAAAATTGTATTGAGATCTATCTGACATGTTAAAAGCTGTATGTATTTATAAAGTTCAATGAGTTTGGGGACAAGTAGACACCTGGGAAACCATCATCAAGGCCCTAGACCTTCATCATGCCCCAAGTTTCTTTCCACCTTTGTTATTTATTTTGTGGAAAGAAAACTGAGTATAATATCTATCCTCCTAGCAGATTTTAATCCAGTTAAATTTTAATTTGAATGCAATACTGTTAGCTGCAGTCACTATGTTCACAGGTTTCCAGAACTGATTTTTGTGCATGTGACTTGAGTTCTTTGGTTATGATTTAGTAGAAAATTTTGACTTAGGAGGCAGGAGTCCTGGGTTCGAGTTCCTTCTGGATGGCCACCACCTCTCCCTGTGACTACAGTCCTTGAATCTTTCTGGCCATAGTAAAAGAATGAATTTGAACATCTGATTTTTACTTCCCCTTCTGTCTGTCTGGAAGACCAACTCCCTGTGTGTCTTTTTCACTTACTGGGACGATATTCACAACTATTTTGTCCTGTCCTTTAAAAATTCTGGTGCTGATAAGCCCAGACCTTTCTGCCCTACTCTCAGAATATTCATGTATTTTCTGTGTACATTGCTTTTTTTTTTTTTTTTTTTTTTTTTGCTGAGGCTTTTAGGAAATAGGCAGTATATGAAACATTTGTTTTTTAATCATTCGACATCATTTAGTACCCATATTTTCTGTATACAGCAAGAAGCAGCCAGTTTAAAGGAAAACAATTTCTTTGTGGCCTTTCTTTATCTCCTACCTCTCCCCCACCCCCTCATTGACGGAGCCCCAAACCTTAAATGTATTGAATTTAGAGTCTTGATTTCTACTCCCCTACATACACTTGGTGTAGTCACTCGGTGACTGTCAGTGACACCCTGTCTAGATTATAGTAATAGGCATCCTGTTTTAATAGTTAGGTGAGCTTTAAAAAAATATTAGCTACCAGTTCTTATTCTCTCAACATGTCAGTGAGTTTTTCTTTGCCAAATGTGTTATTGGTGGGATCGGGGGGCAGTGGGGGAGAGCAGCTTTTCTCGTCGCCGAAAGCCCTGCAGCGTTCTTCAGCTCTTGCACACATCCTTACATGTGGTTTTGATTTTATGGTGTGAGAGGGTTCTTCACTTCTTGATTCATTTGTGGCATGTTGCTGTAGCCATCACTGTAATTCATTTCCTAGGAAGAAATCCGAAAGTTCAAGTCAGTAAAAGAGAACCCAGGAAAAAGCAACTGAGAGATCTTTTATTTCTCCCAAATGACTCTTCTGTCCTTGTAGATGTGCTAGCTTTTCTTCCTGATCTCATAAAGTATAGTCTTCCTTTAAAAAAATTTTAGTGTTTATTTATTTTTGAGAGGGAGAGAGACAGAAAGCGAGTGAGCAGGGGAGGGGCAGAGAGAGAGAGAGAGAGAGAGAGAGAGAGAGAGGGAGACACAGAGTCTGAAGCAGGCTCCAGGCTCTGAGCTGTCAGCACAGAGCCCGATGAAGTGCTGGAACTTGTGAACTATGAGATCATGACCTGAGCCGAAGTCAGATGCGTAACTGACTGAGCCACCCAGGCATCCTGGTTTTTTGTTTTGTTTTGTTTTGTTTTGTTTTGTTTTGTTTTTTTAAAATTCAGAGCTTGTGATGTAGGAACCAATTATCTAGCCCAGCCAGACTTCAGGTCCTGTTCAACATTTACCAGGTAGTGGTTTTCCTGGAGACTGTTTCATTTATTCATGCTTGCAATTAATTTCTTTGTTTATTTCAAACAGGATTTTATTAATGCCACCTTGAGTCCTTTTGTTACTTAAAATTTTTTTTCACTTCTAATTTTGTGAACTGGAAATAAACAGAAACATAAAAAGAATCATAAACCTCCACACACCCAGAGCCTAGAATAAAAACTTAACCCTTGACTATATTGGCTTCATCAATCTATATGTTCATACTCTTGTTCCTCATTTTTTATTTAAAGTTTTTTTAAATTTATTTTGAGAGAGAATGAGGGCATGCATGCATGAACAGGAGAGGGGCAGAGAGAGAGAGAATCCCAAGAAGGCTCTGTGCTGTCATTGTGGAGCCTGGCATAGGCCTTGATCCCACAAACTGTGAGATCATGACCTGAACCAAAATCAAGAGTCAGAGACTTAACCAACTCAGCCATCCAGGCGCCCCACTTATTACACATGTTTAATAGTTAAACTATAGCTGCTTAGTATGGTACCATGAAAAAAGTGACAAATTATTTAAAAGGATGAATTTTACTCTTCTCTAAACGCTTTTTAAAATCAAGCATTATAATTAACTGATCTATAACTCAAGTTGGAAATCGTATGAAAGGTAGCATTTTAGCACTTAAATAGATGTAAGTAAAAAGCATTTTGTGTTCACTTGGAAGGCTTTGCTGGGCTGTGGACATTCTCTTTGAAAATGAATGAGATATAAAACAAATATATCTTGGAAACTCAAGTGGTTTG
Organism: Lynx rufus; assembly: GCF_022079265.1. Classification (NCBI taxonomy): domain Eukaryota; kingdom Metazoa; phylum Chordata; class Mammalia; order Carnivora; family Felidae; genus Lynx; species Lynx rufus. The sequence continues at coordinate 12,471 of NW_025814841.1, forward strand.
GAGGGTGCTAACGATTTTTTAGTGTTGACTAAATGTAGTGGAAAAAGTAGAGCAGTGAGTGGTCTAGTGGTTTTACTGTTGTTTTTATTTGTTTTCCTGAGATTATGGAATTACGTACAAGATAGAAAACTTTTTTAAGCTTTGTAATTCCCAGCTTGGGGTAAAAAGAAAAAAATGGAACTGAAAGCGCTTCATGTGTTTTTTCTAAATGTCAAGGATTTAAAGTTACAGTAAAGTTTAAGCTATTTGTAACTGGAAAATGGGTCCTTTTGGAAAGCCAAGATTCCGGGTAGATGAAAATGATTACTTGAAATGTTGGTACTTAGAAAAATATTTTTCCTGACTCTAATAGATTTCCTAAAATTTCAGTTTCTTTGTGACTGATTTTTTAAAAATGTTTGTTTATTTTGAGAGAGAGCACGAGTTCTTGAGCAGGGTAGGTGCAGAGAGAGAGAGGGAGAGAGAATCCCAAGCAGGCTCCGTGCAATCAGCCCAGAGCCCAATGTGGGGCTCAGCTCAATCTCCCAAACCATGAGATCATGACCTGAGTCGAAATTAAGAGTTGGACGCTTAACTGACTGAGCCTTCCAGGAGCCCCATGACTCTGATATTTGTAATTTTAACCAAATCTAGTTCTTGTGCCGCCTCAAGTGGGATTTAAAATTGAGTAGATGTTGATAGCTGGGCTCCACTTCCCTAGAATTTTCTAGTGTCCCTAGAATTTGCTTCCTTGAAGTCCTTCAGGACTTTTCTTATAAGTTGGCTTGAGGCATGTAAAGAGAGGCAGGGTGTCCAATGGATAGCATCCTAGGTCTAAGCTATATGTCTTTGGCAAGTTGCTCAACCTGTCTTGGCCTCTGTTTTTCCATCTCTTAGATTGAGGTAAATAGCACCTACCTCCTTAGGGTAACTAGGGATTAGAGTGTGATACCTAAAGAATGTTTAACATGGTACTTAGCGTACGGTAACAACAAAAAGGTTTTAGTTGTCATTAATTTTCTGCAGAACTCTTCAGCAAATGTACATAAGCATATCCCTTATATGTCTATATTTTCTCTTTATAATAAAGGAAAATCTTTATGAGGTCAATCCCTAAACTTGTCCCTTACTTTGGGTGAATATTATAAATACAGTGGACCACAGGCATCTCCTTAAATTGTATCAGCTTTCTTACTTTACCAAGTTATTCACTGAGGGAGAAGGCGCACACTGCCCACCAACCTTGCAAGTATTTTGTTGAGGTGTTTTGAGGAGCGTAAGTGGTGAAATGTACAAATTCTTCAACGTTATCAGAAGATCGCACTTCTGCTAACCACACGTGAGATCACAAGTTCCCCAAAGTCCCCCTTAATATACTTGGTGTGGTCTCTGCCATAAGCAGGATTAAAGATTGTAATTTAAATATTTATAATAAGATTGAGAGCTTTGACTAGTGTTTTCTGGTACATGATTAAGTTCTGCATTCATTAATAATAATTCATATCCTGGGGCGCCTGGGTGGCTCAGTCGGTTGGGCGTCCGACTTCAGCTCAGGTCACGATCTCACGGTCCGTGAGTTCGAGCCCCGCGTCGGGCTCTGGGCTGATGGCTCAGAGCCTGGAGCCTGCTTCTGATTCTGTGTCTCCCTCTCTCTCTGCCCCTCCCCCGTTCATGCTCTGTCTCTCTCTGTCTCAAAAATAAAATAAACGTTAAAAAAAAATTAAAAAAAAATTCATATCCTGGATAAGGCCAGGTTTAAATTGTAGAAGGTGATAAAAATATTTCTAAGTGCTAGTCCTGCTCCCACAGGGTAATCATTGGCAAAGAAATGGCTTTCTGGTTGCTGCATCCGGCTAAACACACATGCCTCTGACACTGACTGATGCAGTTTCCAGCCTCCATCTTTGCTTTTTTCCCCCCTTTTCTTCATTGTTTCTTTTTACCTTTTTGACTTTTTTCTCTGTGAACACTTGGGATCAATAGTATCCTAGCAGATGGTTAGGATTTTCTTTTTTAATTATGTCTGCTGACTACGTAAAAATGTAATGTTTTGTCTGCACACCCAAATGGTTTATTTCTAGAAAGCCTATAATGTGGACTGCCCTTGACAATTACATTGGGAAAGGGGATTCATAGGATGAATGTTTAAATTCTTGCCCATTATGTGTGTAATTTGGCCGAACTGCATTAATACACTGGGTCAGACTTGAATTACGGACTTGAAGCCTGCACCATTTCAGAACATGGGTGTGCCTATGAGGTGTTAGTAGCAGAGTATTTTGCAAATAGTGCTTTTGTCTCAAGGTGCCAATTTTAAACCAAGAAAAAAATTTACATGGCTGGATAGAATATAAGATTGTTCCTTCCCTCCCTAAACTAATGGTTTAAAAACATGACCCGTGACCATTTTTTTCATTGCTAGTCTGAGTTCTCTTCATTTTTCCTCTATATATCGTATCCTGTTCACATCTTCATGGTTTTGTCTACCACTGAATAAACAGTTTTCTTCCCAGTCTTTTGAATAGTCTAAGGATGTACTTGTTAAATGTTTCATGGTGTATGTGGTGTGAGAAAAATTTGTAGTTGTTCTTGATTTGGACATTTCACAAGGCAATGAAACCCCAGATATTGTAATCCAAGGTGAATGATAACACATTTTATCTTTGCATTGGTGAAATTGTATTCTACTGTCCTGAAAATGTACAAATGTTTTCTTTTGCATAAGGCCCTAGGCTTGAATGGTGGCTGCTGATTAACAAAGGGCTTCCTACTCTGTGAAACTGTGTGTGCGGTGAGCCTTCTTCCAGCAGCGGTCCCTGCTGTTCATGCTGTCTGGAATAGGGGTCATTTAGCGTTTAACTCTCCCTGTCTTGGCTTTTGGCTTCTCCAAGATAAGAGGTGTTTCATGTTTTACTGAATATTTACTGATCTGAATCTGAGATACAGGGATTCTCCAGTTCAGTGAATAAAGATGACAAGGTAGGAAGGAGGTTTAAGATGGAGCTGTGTTTTATATTCCACAGTTTAATTCCAACCATATATATAAAATATGTATATCCTTGGGTATCAACTCTATGGTGATCTGAATGGACTAAGCAGTTAGCAAATTGTTCACATATTGTCACCTGAAACTCACTTAGGTAGATGTAGGGAAAAATCTTTTACCATTTCAGATGTATATATCAGTGTAACCTATACAGACAAGATGTCTATCTTTTTAATGTCTAGAAAAGGTGAGTATACTTCAGCTAAGCTTGTGTGGCAGCTACATGTGGAAAAGACATTTCTTCCCCCTACTAAATGCCCCCCCCCCAAATTTTAATATTTGTAAGTTTCAGTATTTGTGAATAGTGAATGAAACCTACTTTTTTTTTTTTTTTGCAAGCTCGAATATGTCATTTTATATAATAAAGGCAGAAAGAAATGAATGTTCTGAGATGTTTGGATTTTGAATCTGGTGGGGGCTAATACATGGGCTTTGTAATCAGGAGAGAAACTTCTGTGTTTAATTTACATTAAAATTTTTTTGTGTGTGTGGAAAATGGAGCAATATCAAGTTGCTATTGATAACAATACAAATGCAATTCTATCCATGTAACATCTCAAATTCTTGGTCATTAAAACAAAGTTTTGTGCAAGTGACTCTTTGATTTCCTTTTCTCTGGAGTTTTCTTGCCTCACAGAGAGCCCTCTCCTCGCCCCTGCTCAGACAGACTACCCTACAGGGCTTTCACGTTCCTTGGCTTCTCCACTGGCTGTCACAATTACAAAGTTGTCATGGTTAGCTCTTTAATTTTCTTTCCTATTAAATGTAGATTGAGAGAATGTTGGCATGCTTCAAGGTGAGAAATGCTAAGACAATTTTTTTTTCCCCGAAATCCTACTCCCCCCCCCACCAAGTATATTACTACCAAATCCAACCAAATTAAAATAACCATTCCCTCGTAGCAATTTAGCAAAAAGAGCAATGTGATGTTTTAGATAGAACTTTAGAAATCATTTGTTTTCTTTTGTTGCTTGTTAGGAACAAAATATTACTTGCCACCATTAGAGAAACAAAGAAATGAAACAAGATCCTTACCTTGTCTGAGCAAGAAAAGTCACTGTGGGGTTCTCTCTCCTGGTAGGCTGGTGCTTGGTGCTGTAGCCCAGCCTCTGCATCTCTGAGGCTTACATGGGATTTCAGAATGACAGAGCGTTAACAGTACATGGAAATAGAAAAAGCATTTTAATCAAAACAAACCTCCCACTACAAATCCAGTGCACTTACTTAGGTTTGACGGTCCCATTTATCAAGACACTTGCTGTCATACAGTGGCTGCTGTCCTCTGCTCCCTTGCCACACACCCCTCTTTCCCCCTTCCCGGTGCTGCCTCTGCTTTTCACAGCCTCTGAGACTCTTCAGCGCTTCCTCCCTTCTAGTAATGATAGCTACCGTCTATTTTTGTTGTAGTTTTTATACATACTTTGTATGTTCCAGCCTTGCGCTTGACAGATATTCAATACTTCATTTACTCCTTGCAACAGCCACTTGCTATGGATCTGGAAGCTCATTGGCAGGAGTTAAGGGAGCCAAGAGGTGAGGCAAGAAGTTCTTAAAGCTAGCATGTGATGGGCCCAGGATCTGAAGTTGGGCCTGACTCTAAACAAAGCCCTTGATCCCCCGACTGCCCAGTTTTGTCCTGCTTCCAAGCTGCAAGTTTTGAGCTTCCAGCATCTGTTACCCATCACTGTCACTCTGGATGCAGAGCTTGTCCTGCACCTCCCGCTAGTCTACTAATCATCTTGAAGGATGTCACTCCTCACTTCCTCATGTTTTCCTCTTTGTCACTTAGGTTTCCTACATGTCAGAAGAAAGCAGTGTTAATGGCAAAGTCACTTCTATTTCTGTATGATGACTTTTTCCATCTTGCCATTCATTAATCCCACATTTGATGAGCACTGGTGTTGAGCTATAATGGAATCTGGGTTGCAGTCCATAATGCTGCTTTTCTGGAATCTTCTCATGGAGTCCCCCTCCCTTCATTTCTCCAGACTTCCTTGGGAAAGGAAAGAATGCTTCCCCTTTGGCTATGCCCTGTCTTAACCATTATTTCCCACCACTGTTACTTAACAACCTCCTTCTACATTCATTTCCGCTGCCTTCCCTGCATGGGCACCATGCACGGACCTTCGGGACGTCCCTCTACCATCTCCATTAGTTGCTTCTCATTCAGGTCACAGGGTTCCTTTAAACTTAGCACCCATAGTTACTATGTTGGTGACCTTCAAGAACTGGTCTTTTATCTCACTTTCTCTTCAGCTATTGAAATAACTGTATTTTAAGACCCTTCTAAATATCAGTTCTCCAATTTGTATCTTCTTCTCTTGAATACAATTTATATGGTTCAACCTGTCATAAACTCTGGGTCTAAAGTTCTATCTTTCTTTACTATCACTGAATTGACCTTGTTTTTTTTTTTTAACTTTTTTGTAACTACAGGTCTGTGTGTGTGTCTGTGTGTGTGTGTGTGTGTGTGTGTATATACACATATATGTGTGTGTGTGTGTGTGTGTATATGTGTGCGTGTGTATACACATGCACACACACACACATATATTTGGCAGCATGTTGTATTGGTAGACTCAGGATTCTGACTGGACCTGTGTTCTTAGTCCATTTGGGCTGCTATAAGAGAACATCATAGACAGTGGGGCCTATACACAACAGAAATTCCTCAGTTCTAGAGGCTGAAAGTCTGAGATCAGGATGCCAGCATGGATGTTTTCAGTGAGGATCTTCCATGTTGCAAACAGCCATTTCCTTTTTGTATCTTCAGATGGTAGAGGGCTAGCTAGCTCACTGGCCCCTTCTTATAGGGGCACCAACCTATTCAGGAAGGTTCCACTCTCAGACACATCTCCCCAGGGCCCCACCTCCCAACATTATCACATTGGAATTAGAATTTCAGTATATGGACTTTTTTTGGGGGGAAGGGACACAAACATTTACTCCATAACCATCATCTTTGAGGCTGTAGTCTGTATTATTGCTTTCCCCTTGGACCATTTGTGAACGTCTCAAACTGCTAAGAGGTGTATGGTGTAGTGTTGCCCTTAAGTGGGATTTACTACTCCTTGGAGATCCTTTTTGTCATCATTTGTATTGGACTCTATCACCTCCTCCTTCCACACCTTCCAAATGGTTCCCTGCAGTCTTGGTCTTGATCCCATACTGTCTCTTGTCACTCCTGTAACAACCTTGCTGCTCAAGTTCCTGAGAAGAACAGAGCTGTACACTTAGTGCTCACTAATCTTTTCTCATTCTCACCACACGTGTTCTTTCCTGTTCCCATATCCCACTCTACTTAAAAACTTCTTTAGTCACCCATTCTTTAAATTCATTTTTTCCCCACTATTTCAGATGAAGTGAAGCCTGTTGCTCCTACCTGGACCTTTGGTCTTCTTTCCTGGGCCTTGCTCAGATGTGATCTGTTCCATTTGTATATTCTGCCTCTTATTTGCTGGCACTGTCCTCTTTTACTTTGAAAGAAATTTTAGGAATCTTCAATAGTATGTACAAAACAACAGTGTCCTCTGACTTTACAACCCTTAAAATGCAATTTTTGCTCTTGCCATTCCTTTCATGGTCCATCTTTCTTGGAAAAAAATTACATCCCTATAGCATTCTTTTTTATTTTCCCCATACGTTTGTTCTTTAACATCATCTAAAATGTTGCAAAGAGAAGAAACTTGATTTCAGTTCATGCTTTGGGGCTTGTCAAAATTATTTGATGACTTTAAACTCTCTTAGACAAGCCCTGTATTTTCATTTGCATGCTGGAGAGCTCTACTTTCTTGGCCAACTTGTCCTAAAAGTGAACGTGTCCTCCCTCAGCCAGAGCTAAGCAAGTGGGACCCACAACTCCACACTGTCCTCTTGCTCAGTACTGACTCTGCTGTTGATTTTGGTGATACTTCAGTTCTCTTTCCCAGATTGGAAATTTTGATGACATTTTAGAATATTCTGTTCCTTTAGAACCCTGTGCTCTATGTATTATTAACACTTGTTAGTTTTGGTTTGTAATCAAATTCACCCTTTGTTAAATTTCTCCTTGTGGGTGTCCTGGCCCAGATCAGTATTTTAGTCATGATTATTGCAAAAGTCTTTTAACTGTTTGATCTCTATTTATCACTCTAGTTTTTCCATTAGGTTTACACATCAAACCACATTAGTTTTCCTATGGTTACTCTTTGGTCCTGTCTTTCTGCTGCTCAGATTTTAGGAACTTAATGCCTGGAAGCTAACATTCTTAGTGTGATATTTCATGCACTGTTTGGTCTGGACCCAACCTGCCTTTGTAGCCATCTGAGACCATCAAGTGTTTACTCTATGCTGCAACTAAACTGCATCATTTATGGTTCCCAAGCATTTGCTCATGTAAGTTTTTTTTCCTCCCTTCTAAAATGCCTTTACTTCTTACATTGCTTCCATTTGAAATCTAGCCCACAGGACCCAATTCAGATACCTTCAGTGATCACCCAAGTTGAGAAGTTAATGGATTTTGAGGCGGCTGGGTAGCTCAGTTGGTTGAGCGTCCAGCTTTGGCTCAGGTCATGATCTCACAGTCTGTGGGTTCGAGCCCTGCGTCGGACTCTGTGCTGACAGCTCAGAGCCTGGAGCCTGCTTTGGATTCTGTGTCTCCCTCTCTCTCTGCCCCTCCCCTGCTCATGCTCTGTCTTTATCTGTCTCAAAAATAAATAAAATCACTAAAAAAATTTAAAAAGTTAATATACTTAGGCAGGAAATTTTAATATGTATATTTTATATACTTGCCTGCTAGTGTAGGTGTTTTAATGCCTATGCATACAGCCCTGCTAGTTGGATTCTTTTTAAGGACTCCAATAGTGACTTCTGTGTTTCTGTTCTTCAGAGTCTTCCAGTAACAGGCACTTAGTATTATTTTTTTGATTAATCCCTTGTTTATACCATTTATTATCTGACCAATAGTGAGAGAGGGTAGAAGTGCTTGGCAGCTCAGTAGGCACTGGGACCTTCTTGGGGTTGATGGGAGAGGAGAGGGTCTGGGTCAGCCCAGGGGAGGCTGGATGGATGAGCTCAGTGCATCTTCACCCTCCAGTTCTTCATTCCCCTTTTGAAAGGAACCTTATGATTAAACTATCTTTCAAACATTGATTTTTTTTTCCACCCTGTTAAGCACAAGAAAAACACCCATGAAGCATTCTTTTGTTCTAAACATTAAAGCCAGACTGCCTGGGTTTGAATCCTGACTTTGTCAGTTATGAGCTGAATGACGTTGAACAAGCTACATAACCTCTCCGTGCTTCACTTTTACCTTTGGTATAATTGGAATAACAGTACTTCATAAGGTTCTCATAAATATTAAATGAGTGAATACATGTAAAGAATATTACTATGGTATATACTACATTCTTAGATACAGGTAGTTACTATTAAGCAATAAGGAGATACAAGAACTTATGATTTTTAATTTCCTTGCCAGATGGTAAAAGTACTATGATTTTAGCACATGAAGACAAGAATAGTTAAGATCGAGAAACTCCTAAAATCTAGGACACAGTGGAAAAAATGAAGGGAAGCATGAAGGGAAATGTCAGAATCTAGTATCATGTTTGTTTTGCTGTCCTGTACACTAGTGGGCTCATCAACTGACTTAATTAAGCCACTCAAGAACATGGATGATTATTTATGATACCCAGGAGGAGCAAAGCATTTCATCAAATACTTCCTAGATGCCGGTAACTTAAAATGAATAACACATGGTCTTGTTTTGGGGGGTGCTCAAATTTGTGGAATAAACTGGTAAATACAACCCAACATAAAAAGCACTGTTGATACACATAGGATGTGCCATAGGCTTTTATGCCTAGTCCAGAGGAGGTGTCTGAGGAGCCAAATCTTAGAAGATGGTCAGACTTTCACAGACGACAGAGCACATCTTCACATTTTGATAATATAAGGTGACTTTGTTTTGTATGCTATGCTAAGATCTGGGAGGAGAGCAAAACTCTAGTGGTGGTTTATTTGGTATGAAGGAACGCTAATTGTACCAAATTGTGTTTTTTTTTTTAATAACAATTTTGGATTTTAATACAAATTCTTTCTTTTAAAATTTTTTTTAATATTTATTTATTTTTGAGAGACAGAGAGCACAAGCAGGGGAGGCACAGAGAGAGAAAGGGAGACCCAGAATCCGAAGCAGGCTCCAGGCTCTGAGCTGTCAGCACAGAGCCTGACGCGGGCTTGAACTCATAAACCGTGAGATCATGACCTGAGCTGAAGTTGGACACCCAACCGACTGAGCCACCCAGGTGCCCCGATACAAATTATTATTATTATTTTAACGTTTATTTATTTTTGAGACAGAAAGAGACAGAGCATGAACGGGGGAGGGGCAGAGAGAGAGAGGGAGACACAGAATCAGAAGCAGGCTCCAGGCTCTGAGCCATCAGCCCAGAGCCCGACGCGGGGCTCGAACTCACGGACCGCGAGATCGTGACCTGAGCTGAAGTCGGACGCTTAACCGACTGAGCCACCCAGGCGCCCCACAAATTATTTTTTTTAAGGTGCTTTTTCATACTTGAAGGACAGTGTGCACAGATTGACAGGATGCTTTTGTGTCTCTGTCTTCATAACGGATTTAACAAAATAAGAAAGTCTGTTTATATTAGCAAGTATATGGACAGACTTTGTCTGTGTTTCCTAAATCTGAAAATGGTGGGAACAACCTTGGGAGCATCTAATGACCTGGGAGCCTGGGCTCCAATCAATCCAAAGAAACTGAAACAGCCTGTGTGAGAAGGGAGCTGGATTCTGTGTCCCATGAATCGCAGGTGTTTAAGTACTGCAGGAGAAACCAGTGCTCACTGTAAGCTTGTGCTGCTGATGTGGAAACTACTAATTGTCTGTGATACTGGTTTATACTCAAAAGCAAGATGAGACAGCAGGAAGACACAAAAGTGAGTTGAAACTCCATAGGAAATACCACCAACTCTTTGACTTGCACTTATCTCGTCCCTTACTTATCCTAAGAAGCAGCTACAAGAGGCAGTACTTTGAAGATAACAATATAATTCAGAAAAGCTATCTATATTTCTAAAGTTCCCTTGCTGCTGCTAGATGCTCTGATAATCATTTGGTCTTTTGTCTCCATTGCTGTCTTGGAGAAGGATCCAATCTTGTTTCCAACTCCTTTTCTCTCCCTGTTGAGCAATGCAGACATGGAAGGTATGGTTGCCTGGAGGGAATGAATTTTCAATAGGTTTCAATTATTTAATGTAAAATTGATATGTGTTATGGTGGGGGGTGGGGAAGCAAAACAACCTGTAGGGGGAAAAAGTTGGTAATTTCAGTCAAAACAAAAAGAAAATAAAACTTGTCTTCTGTGTAGGAGTCTGCTTGGTCACATAAGGTTATCATAAAATAACATGTATATTTTCTTTTTTTTTTTTTTAATTTTTTTTCAACGTTTATTTATTTTTGGGACAGAGAGAGACAGAGCATGAACGGGCGAGGGGCAGAGAGAGAGGGAGACACAGAATCGGAAACAGGCTCCAGGCTCCGAGCCATCAGCCCAGAGCCTGACGCGGGGCTCGAACTCACGGACCGCGAGATCGTGACCTGGCTGAAGTCGGACGCTTAACCGACTGTGCCACCCAGGCGCCCCATATATTTTCTAGACCTTATATTTAGGAGACTTTCTGGACCGATTTTCACATAGCTTTGGCCATAGCCTGGTCACAGCAAATCTTTCTCTACTTTGATGCTACTGTGACCCCAGTACCTTCTCAGCTGGGCCATCATTTTGAGCTCTACATAAAGGGAAAAAAGTAGACATCAAGAACTTTTTTATTATGAGGAATTCCAATCAAATAGAAGATATCTCACCGTATACATCACGCAGACTCCATATTTATTATTATGCTTGATCTGTCCTTTTGTTCCTGCTAAAGTATTTTAAAGCAAATCACAGATATACTATATTTTACCTTAAGGTACTTCATTATCTGTAAACCATGGTTCCTTAAGAATCACAATGCCATCAGCACATTTAACAAAATTAATAGTACTTTCTCAGCATCATTTATTATCTATAACAACTAAATTTCTTAGATTGTCTCTAAAAATGACTTATTACAGTTTATTTGCATTGGGATCCTACCTTGGGAAAAGGGCATTTTTAAGGATGGCATTAAAGATACACTTAAGGAACACTTTATTCCCACTATAATTAGAACAAGTCGGGGAGAAACTCAGAGGCTCATGGGATTTCTTAAGTATTTTGTGGAAGGAACTAATACTTTCTCTCAATTTTCTGTCCTTAAGGAGCACTATGATCTATCCCCTGAGAATGAACAATCCGACGCATTTTTCAAACCATATAAACCACAGTTTCTGGTTTAATGAGAGATTACTTTTCACATTGCATTCCATGTTAGTGCAGATACAGTGATTTCATGTTCTAAAGTTAGTCCTACAATTACCATTTTGATTGCTCTTAGAAAAATGTACACAAAGAATACAGTGACTCAGCGAAGGGTGTTGCCAGTGGGTTGTAGTTTTTAGCTTTCCAATTATGCTGGAATTGCATAAAGAATGTACATCTTGGTGTTGCATTTCTCTGCTCCCCGTGCCTTTCCACACGCCACCACCAGCATCAAGTACAACCACCTTTTCTTCATTTTTACTATTTTTTTTTCCACTAAAAAAAATTGGCAGCTTGAGGGAGACGGAAGTGCAGCCTGGGGAAGATGAGTGGTGTGGAGGGGATGAAGCTGGAATCGGAGAGGCCACCTAAAAGTGTTTGCAGTAATCTTGGCATAAGTCTATTGCAGCTGGACCAGGGGTCCTCCTATCGGGTGACAAGAAGAGCTGCTAGAAGGGTTTAGAAGTATCCTCTCATCTTGGTGCCTTACTGAATCTGGGGAATGAAAAAGTGGGGACCAAGAATTTGTGCTGCGGTACACTATAAAAGATATTTTGTTTTTGAGAAGAGGAAAATTGATAGGTGGTAGTTTTTTTTTTTATTTCATTATCTTCACTTTGAGATACTAGATAGCCAAGGGAAAATGTTCACTAAATATCTAAATATCTAGGATATGTGACCAGGATGCAGGATAGAAATGGGAACTATTGATTGGGAAGATAAAGTCACTTATTCATCTATAGAAAAAACATCAACCCTCATATGCTAGAAAGTGAACTAAGGTGTCAGTCTTAAAAATTTAAGACTGTCTGCCCTCAAAGAATTCAGCATTTAGTGGGAATGAAGATGAATAAACAGATTCTCAGTTCACATATGGTCAATCCCTCTATGTATATTACTGTTTATGATTATGTACAGTTAGGCTTAAATTTGGTAGAACAAATAAATGTTTTTTTTTCCCTTTTTGTAACTTCCCCTTCTTTCCAATTCTCATTTTCCTTTTTTTTTAAAAAAAAAAAATCTCAATTTTGAGAGGTGCCTGGGTGGCTCAGTCGGTTAAGCATCTGACTTCGGCTCAGGTCGTGATCTCACGGTTTGTGAGTTTGAGCCCTGCGTTGGCTCTGTGCTGACAGCTCAAAGCCTGGAGCCTGCTTCAGATTCTGTGTCTTTCCCTCTTTCATTGCCCCTCCCCTGCTCACACTCTCTCTCTCAAAAGTAAATAGGCTTTAAAAAAAATCTTAATTTTGAAATTAGGTCAAGAGTATGCAAGGTGTTTTACTTGAAGTTACTGAGTTGAAGAGGCAGGATTGGCGTCAGAACATGTATTTGCCCCGTATGACTGTGGTCTAGTACCTGGGAGAGAGCTACATCTTGTACAAGCTATGTGTTGTTATATGGGGTGACCAGCTCCCCTCTGTCTTTTCTCCCTTACTGGTCTCTGCCAATGTAAGCCAGTATTGTAGCTGCTGAACCAGTTTTGTTTTGAACAAAATGTGGTGCATTAATCCTATTTTCTTCCATTACCTTTCTTTTCTACTTGCCTGGAGGAGAGTAAGCTAGTCAATGTCTCCAAAACATGGCACATAATCCTGGATTAAGGTCACTTTGTTTTATTCCTCTTCCATTTACAGAGAAAGCAGGAGAGGGGGAGGGAGAGAAGAAAGACAAAAACAAAGTCTGCTTACTAGCCAAAACTTTAATCTTTGGCATTCCCATCATCAGTAAATATTGTTTTTACATTTTCATTTACAGTTGATCTTGAATTTTGAATGTACAAAATTACACCCTTTTATTCTGATTTTTATGTCCTTTCTTATTCTCACCCAGGTGACACTGAATACTCCTACTCCTCTTGTTCTGAAAGGGCTTTTGCAGAACAAGAAAAGGTTTGGCCCTTTCTTTTAAAATAGACTGGGGCACCTGGGTGGCTCAGTCAGCTGAGCGTCCGACTTCGTCTCAGGTCATGATCTCACAGTCTGTGAGTTCGACTCCCACATCAGGCTCTGAGCTGTCAGCACAGAGCCTGTAGCCTGTTTCAGATTCTGTGTCTCCCTCTCTCTCTCTGCCCCTCCCCCGCTCATGCTCTGTCTCTCTCTCTCTCTCTGTCAAAAATATATAAACATTTAAAAAATTAATAAATAAAATAGATTGACAATCTACTCCATAGTTTTCAAAGTGCATGGATGCATAGTGTTTTTAATAATAAGTAATAAGCATTATATATATATTTTTAGTGGGTAGTATAAAGTCATTCCACAAGGAAGGAAAGTTATAACGGACTCCTGTTTACTCTTAAAACTTCCTACATCAAGTTTTCCACACCATATAATGATGATCCATTAGTGATACAAGATCTTTGGGATATTTTAAATATCCTCTCTATAGCCATTATTTGAAGACAAGTTAAGGGGCGCCTGGGTGGCGCAGTCGGTTAAGCGTCCGACTTCAGCCAGGTCACGATCTCGCGGTCTGTGAGTTCGAGCCCCGCGTCGGGCTCTGGGCTGATGGCTCAGAGCCTGGAGCCTGTTTCCGATTCTGTGTCTCCCTCTCTCTCTGCCCCTCCCCTGTTCATGCTCTGTCTCTCTCTGTCCCAAAAATAAATAAACGTTGAAAAAAAAAAGAAACAGATTGAAGACAAGTTAATCTGGTGGTAGATTCAAGCCTATAACATCATGACTTGCAAATAGACTGGTTCAAGTTATGCTTGTTCCAATTTGAAATGTAACTTGGTTGCATATCCTCTGAGATAAAAGAATAATCTAACAATGAAACTGAACTCTGTCAATAGACTAATTTTCTCTCTGGTAGCATAAAAAGTCCTCTAGATCCTTACAGGATATTACTATGTTAGTGGCCAAATGCTTGTCAATTCTTCAAGGATATCATAGAGTGATTTCAATGAATGTTAGATATACTTGATGAAATGTATCCCGTTATTATATCTTCAAAAGGAGCAAAATTGAATAGTTGACAGAAATATAAAAAAGAGGACCATTTCATATCAAGTGATGGCTTTCCTTGTTGGATTCTTAAAAACATAACAGGTCTTATTCAGAGTTCTTTCTGACTTGCCTCTATTGGCTATTTTTGGAGTTTCTTCTCTGGATTTCCATAGGAACTTGCACATACTTCTATCATAGCACTTACAAAATATATTGGTTTTAATTTCATTATGTATCCTAAAGAAGTGGAACATATTTAAACCAGCAGAGGAATGATAAAAGGATTGTGGGTTCCATTCCCCATCAATTTACCCAGCTATTTTTGGGTATCACATGCAGTCACCATATGGCATCCATCATGGCTCTCCTCCCTTGCTTAGCCACTAGTCAATGTCTGTGGCTCATGAAGTCATTTGGGGGAGCCTCATCATGACCACTTCTCATGGCAGTGCAAATACCAGGCAAGACCGAAGATTCACTCTTCTGAAACTTCTTGAGTTGCCAACCTGCGGGGGTATCAGAGCCAGGCTGGTTTCCATAAAGAGGTTTAGTCACCCTTCCAGACTCCACACTGTACTTTGGTTCGATGAATGAATTCTTCTTGGACCTCTCTCCACCATCTTGACCAGCTCACCCAGCTATGATACCTCACCCTTCTAACTTTGGGAACTAAAATCCAGTTCAAAGGGGCGGGCAACATCACAAGCTTCTTTGTCTTTTGATCTATCCTAGAATCCTCAATTGCAAAACTCTTTCCTCCATCCTGGGTACCAAACAAAATGAACCTGGAGCTGAGAAAAGGCAAGAAGGGTCATTTCTGCTAAAAGTGTTTGAACCGCAGTTGGAAGAATTCAGATAACCCTGTTAAATGATGATTGTGTTCCTCACTGAACTCTGAACTCTATAGGGACTGTCTTTATTTTGGATCCTTGACACCTTACATAATGTTAAAGGAATCAGTTAAGTGGAGGAGGAATTACTGCAGTATCTTGGTCAGATTGAATAGTTGTCACAATTACTTTCAAGGTGGAACAGTTCCCATCACTCTCCCCTGCTTCCTTTGAAGAACATTAAATATGTAAATATACTTGTTGCTCACAATCTATTTCAAGCTTCCTTTTAGTGGAAAAAATGTTGAGTGTATCTTTTATTCTTCTTGAGTCTCATTATGCTTGGGAAGACTGATACATGTTGTCTTGTAGATGCTTTGAAGTATAAGAGTTTTCTGGTAGGTAATTGTTCCTGAGCCTCTACATTTGTAGCAAGTTAAAAGTGATGATTTTTGTGAGTGTTTGTTCCCTCCTTTAGGTATGGAATATTTGAGGATAGGGTACTTTAGTTGTTAATTTTCTATGTCCACAGGAATTTTCTTTTTAGAAAAATTACTTTGAATATTACCATTGTATTTAAATTGATAACAGCCGAAAATATGCTAGGCACTAACAATAAATAGCATCTGATCTGTAATCCTCACGAGAATCCTTAGCAGAGAAGCTGGCAAACTTCATCCATAAAGGGCCAGAGAGTAATAATTTTAGGCTTTGTGGATCACAAGTCTTTGTAGCAACTCCTCATTTGGGGAAAAACTAAGACTCCAATGTTGACAGATACCCAAGATGACCTTGCTTGTAAACACCTGCTCTAGGACTTGAATGGACTACATTCTGTCCTGTTTGGAAAAAAAAAAAAAAAAAATATATATATATATATATATATATATATATATATATATATATATATATATATAGTAAAATATTTGTATCTACTCACTGGTGTAGGAGTATCTACTACCTGCAAAGCACTGCATAGTGTACTATGGAGACAATACAGGCCAATCATAGGATCATGCAATGTAGATGGGAGGTAGTCAGTAAATAGCATTCCTCTTATCTACCCAAGTTGTGAATGTTGATAAGAGGTCAGTGTGTGTGTGTGTGTGTGTGTGTGTGTGTGTGTGTGTGTGTATTTATAAAATATATTTGTTTATTTTAAGAGAGCACGAACAGGAGAGGGACAGAAAGAGAGAGAGATAATCCCAAGCAGGCTCTGCACTGTCAGCATGGAGCTCCATACGGGGCTTGACCTCATGAACTGTGAGATCATGACCCGAGCTAAAACCGAGAATTGGACACTTAACCGACTGAGCCACCCAGGTGCGGCAAGAGGTTAGGATTTTTAGATAACAAATTAAAAAATCAGTTTTGTTACTGACAAAGCTGATACTGGAGAACATGGTTTTGATGTGGAGCAAAATGAGCTTCCTAATCTCAAACCTTGGATTCAGACAGGCCTAGCCAGCCAGGCACAGACTATGTGACTGCAAGACTCCTGTTTCTGTAACACTTTGGGAATGCAGGAAAATTCCAGTGAGGAAAAGATGGAAGAGGGTGCTGGTCTGCAATGCCTAATTCCTTATTCCCAAATCCTCATATAGAGCATTCTCTTCCTCTTTCTTGTGGAAGAATTCATGAGAGGGAGGAGAATGTGTATGGTATCATGTGAATAGATATCTCCCTGGGAAGAAGGAAACATCAGGAATGGGAAGTAGGTATCTCCCTTCTTTCTGTGCAACACAGAACAATTGACACAAAGGAGAGAATGATGGAGTTGCTTTGGAATTTACAGCAAAGAGAAAATACTTCCAGGATTGGAGAAAAGGAAACATTTGACTGAGAAGGTGGTGGTTGGACAGGTCCTTGAGTGGTTTTCACTTGGATATATGGACATAATGAGCCAAAGAATAGGAGCATCAAAAGCAGAGGTGCATTGGGAGGTCAAGAGGTCAGTTGCTGGGTCACAGAGCTAGGGTGACCAAATGTTCCAATATGCCTGAGACCATCTAGGTTTCAGCACTGAAAATCCTGTATCCTGGGAAACCCCTCAGTCCTGGACAAAGTGGATGGTTGGTTTCTTGAGTGTCAGGTTGGGAACTTGACCCTTTAATTTGTTGGACTGTAGAATATATAGGATGGGTACATGTGTGGTAGGTGACTGGAGTTTTGGTACATTTGATTGCATGAGCCACTAGGCTGGATATAGAGGATTTAAAGGGTACTGTAGACATTGGAAACCATTGAAGAATTTTTGAAGGATGTGAGGGTTACATTGAACCTTAGGGTATATGAATATGTAGAAATGAGCTTGTAGACTATTGAATATAAAATCAGAGAAGAATATGTTTAGAGTGGGGCTCCTGGGTGGCTCAGTCAGTTAAGCATCTGACTGTTGATTTCAGCTCACGTCATGATCTCATGGTTTGTGGAATCAAGCTCTGCATTGGGCTCTGCGCTGACAGCACAGAGCCTGTTTGGGATTCACTTTGCCCCTCACTCACACACATGCATGCTCTCTCTCTCCTCTTTCTCTCTCTCCAGATAAAGAAAAAAAAGGATATATTAGAATGAATGGAAAAATCCAGGAGAGTTTTGTTTTTGAGAAAGATGAAATCCAAAGAAATATGATCCCTTTCTATTGTTTCTGTTCAGCTGTGAAAAGTGCTGCTTAGAATTCATTCCTCAAAACTACATCCATCCTGATGCATTTCTTCTAATGGATAATGGTTTATGTGATGTGATAGAGGTGTTAGCTAATGCTGCAGTGATAATCATACTGTAATCTATAAATGTATTAATACATTGTACACCTTAAACTTATACAATGTTATATGTCAATTATATCTCAATCAAAAATCCAGAGGATGGTGGTGACTGGAATGAATTGCTTTAACTGAACTAATGGATTGTTTTTTAAGTACAAGCTCTCTACTGATCTTTTTCCCCGATAAAAATACCTTTGTAATGGAAGTGTTTCCAGAAAGTTTTTTAAGATTATTATTCAAGAGTGGTTTTCATTACCTTGACTGTATTGAATGTTCTGCTTGCATGCTGGGAATCCTATCTGATTGACAAAATGGGTGACTTATTTGGCAAAGTCTACTGGGTAAAATCTGTATGGTGGTTTGTCGTTGGCATTGAATAAACTGGATGAACCAGATGTAGATGTTATCTGTTTAAACATCTAGACAATGTCTTTCATTGAGTAACTATTCATTAAATCAGATTTCTCAGAGAAAATTGAGAAGAACATGTAATATGTTTGAGCATATTGGTCTCTTAAATAATCGTTATTATATAAGAACTATCAGGTTTTCGTGATTTACTTCAAAGCTCTATGAAATATAGAAGTAACATAGAAATTTGGGTCTTTGGAAAAACTGACAGCTTCACAAAACTACTTTGTATTAATCGCTATAGTTTTTATAGGTAATTATTAATAGGATCAGTTGGTTATTGCTTCTTTTTTAAGCTTGTTATATTTTTATTTTGAAATAATTTCAGACTTCTAGAAAAGTTGTAGTAAAATTTTAAGAGACAAAACAGATTAACATTAGGGAAGGGAAACAAAAATAATATAAAAACAGAGAGGGGACAAAACAGAAGAGACTCCTAAATATGGAGAACAAACTGAGGGTTATGGGAGGGGTTGTGGGAGGGGGGATGGGCTAAATGGGTAAGGGGCGCTAAGGAATCTACTCCTGCGAGCATTGTTGCACTATATGCTAACTAATTTGGATGCAAATTTTAAAAAATAAAAAAAAAGTTATAAAAAAAAGTACAAAGAATAATACCTTTAACTTAGATGCCTCAAATGTTAATATTTTACAAAACTTCAACATTATCTATTTTTTTCCTGAAATTTTGAGTAAGTTGGAGACCTCTTTAAAAGCATCAGTGTTTACTTCCTAAAAACAAAAACCTTCTAATTTATAACCACATTTATTAAAAAAAGAAAACACTGATACAATACTGTTTTGTGGTCCTTAGGGCTTATCCCAATTTTCCCAGTTGCCCTACTAATGTGTTATGTAGTAAGAGGGGAAAAAAAATGTTTCAATTCTAATCTGGAATCCTACCTTGTTTGAGTTTTCATGTTTCTTTATTCTTCTTTAATCTGGACCACTATTACAGCCTATCTTTCATGTTCTTGACCTTTTTAAAAGGTACTGGCTGGTCAGTCCGTATAATATTCCTCAGTTTGAATTTGTCTAATGTTTCCTTGTGATTAGACTGAAGTTCAGCTTTTTTTAAAAAATTTTTCAATGTTTATTTTTTGAGAGACAGAGTATGAGCGGGGGAGGAGCAGAGAGAGAGGGAGACAGAATCTGAAGTAGGCTCCAGGCTCTGAGCTGTCAGCACAGAGCCTGGATGCGGGGCACGAACCCACAAACCGGGAGATCAGGACTTGAGCCTAAGTCGGACACTCAACCGACTGAGCCACCCAGGCGCCCCAGAAGGTCTGTATTTTTGTTAGAGATATGACAGAAAATTTTTTTGCACCAGTGTATTATATCAGGAAGCACATGATATGTTTCATTTCTGGTGATATTACTTTTGATTAAAGTATCTTGTTTGTAAGGGCACCTAGGTGGCTCAGTCAGTTAAGTATCTGACTCCTGATTTTAGCGCAGATCTCATGGTTCCCCTCCCCTGCTCATGCGTGCTTGGTTCTCTCTCTGGGTCTCAAAATAAACTTAGAGAAGAATAAAGTAACTTGTCTTAAGTTACTGCATTTCATTTTGACATTAAATATCTTGTGGGAAATACTTTGCTAACTATACAAAATGTTTTTTAGAGCAAGCCAGAGTGGGAGAGGGGCAGAGGGAGGGGTAGAGAGAATTTCTCCTTCTTCCTTCCTTCCTTCCTTCCTTCCTTCCTTCCTTCCTTCCTTCCTTCCTTCCTTCCTCCTTTCTTCCTTTCTTCCTTTCTTTCGAGAGAATCTTAAGCAGGCCCCCTGCTCAGCATGGAGCTCAAAGCAGGGCTTGATCCCATGACCTTACAATCATGACCTAAGCAGAAATTAAGACTTGGTCACTCAACCAACTGGGCCACCCCATGGGGCCCCTAAAATGTTTTTTTAAATGGTACATTTACTCAGTAGCTTTTTCTAGTGCTTGAAATGATTATTACTACAGTGATTTCCAAGTAGGAAATTCCTCATTTATTCTATATTCATTAGTTGGAATTCTGCAAAGAAGAACTTTCTTTTCTCCATTTATTCATTGGCAGCAGTACAGATTCATTGTTTATTGTTCTGTGGATTATGATCTCTTACTGTTATTTATTCTGTTCAAATTGTCCCAGATTGGGCCACTCTGAGCTCTTCTGGTCTTTTTGACGTGTTCCCATCATTCTTTGAAGACTTCTTTCTGGCACAAGATATCTCAGGCTGACTTTGTTCTGTCTCTGATCCAGTCTTTGTATTAGTCATTTCCCCAGGGAGACCTAGCTCCTTGGGGTTGAGAATGGTGTTTAGAAAACAAACTCTGGATGCTAGTTATGCTCATTGCTATTAGGATGTCATTACTTACAGATTTTCTAAGCAAACAAAACTGGGAAATAATGCATGTGTGTTTGTGTATACACACATGTATTCATATACATATATGTACATATCAAAAATGACTTCATGCTGTCATGACTTCCAAATCTAATCCAACATTGCAAGGTTCATTCTAGTGTTCTCTCTATATTTTGAAGTCTCTTTTCTAACCTTGAGAAACCTGTCATTCATAGGATATTTACCTATTTGCTCAATTCTAAAATAGGATACTTTTAGAAATGCTAAAATACATAAAATGCAAAACAAGTGTACTAAGACTCAGTATTGGTGTAGAGTTCTCTTTGTCTTTAGCTTAAGGAAATGTAGTAAAAATACTGTGTTCAAAAATTACTTGAGTTCCCCTTCCACCTCAGTATGGTTCTCTTATTCATTTGAATTTCAGTTAGATTGATTTGTTTCTGGTTTTGTTATTTTTGTGGGGGAGGGTAATGGGGGGTGGTTTCCTCTTCCCTATCCTTGTTGTTTTCATTTTTTAAGGATGTCAAATATTCCCATGATTCTGAAAGTCAGATCAATACAAAAGAGGTGTATGTACTTGGTACACCCTATCCTTTCTATCCTGTTTCCACTCCATTTCACTTGCTGACTACAGGTAACCAATCTGACAAGTTTCAGGTTTATTCATCTTATTTCCCATTTTTATCCAGCTATCAACAGTAATATACATTAGATTTTTTATTGTGTGTTTTTTTTTAACCTAACCATATATCCTGGAAATCCTACCCATTTACAGATCTTCCTCATTATTTTTTTATGGCTGCATTGTACCTTGTGTGGATATATCATAATTTATTCTTTTACTTTCCTGTGTATGGGGGTTTAGATTGCTTCTAAGCAAACAAAACTAGGAACTATATACATGTATTCATATACATATATGTACATGTTAAAAATAATGACTTCATTATGTCATGGCTTCCAATTCTAATCCAACACTGCAGGATTCATTCTAGTATTCTCTCTTTCCATATTTTGAAGTCTCTTTCTAACCTCGAGAAGAATGTTGCACGGGAGAAAACTGATGCAAAGAATAACCCTGTGCATGTCTTCAGATTAGTATAATTTTTATTTTATTGAGGCAACTTAATCCAAGTTTTCTCCAAGTTTGGAGAGAATTTTGGAGTTAAGTATGTGTCAACTTGTTTTCTTCAGAAGTATCCTCAGTGTATAAAATCGTTAAATTCTCCTACCTTTAAACACAGCAACATATCATATTGGGGCTATCCACCATGAAATTTCAGTAACTTAATTCATGTTTAATGTGTGGTCAAAAGAGCCCTATGCTTCCTGGCTTTTTATTATCTTGGGTAATCTGAGTAGCTTCTAACGAGAGGTTCTAAAAGAATTTGGGTAACTGGTTTTACAGCCGTAATTGAGACACAGCCCTACATAACTCCTTCCATCGACCACTTCCTCCTCCCTGTATAGGATACAGGCCTTAAAGACCACTTGCAGGGCCATGTGCCTTTCCAAATTAATAGTTTTTTTTTAATATCGATAGTCTCCTAAACAATGCATTTTCTAAACACTTGGTTATGAATATCTATCTGTGGCTGTAACACAACGTCCTATTAAATGGAACCATATATATTGTGGATTTACAGATAAAAAATGTTTATAGGACTGCTCTGCAACACCTTTAATATTGCCACTTTTCTGTTCAACTGTCACCACCTAAGAGGAAGCCAATCTTAATTTTATTTGTACATCCTTTCTCTTAAGTGTTTGCATTCTGCTGGTTTCTTAACTTTTAATCTAAAATCAAAGCATATCATTTTAGTTCAGATGCCATGTGTTGTGTTTTATCTGATCCTCATGCACTTGAACTCAGGTTTCCTTGACAAAGACTCTGTTGTTTGTGGGTTGATTGACTTTAACCAGAAGCTGGTGTTTTCTAAGCTTCGTTTTTAGAATGGGCTCTGGGGGCAATGTGGCGTGTTCCTCAGGGATGCTTAAGTACTAGGATTTTTTTTTTTCTATTCTGAATTTTCTGCATTTGATTAAAGTGATATAATTTTGTTCCTCTGCACTAATGTTGAAGAGAATCTCTTCTCACTATTTCTGAAGAGTAAATTACTAAACAGTAATATTGAGTGCTAAGCCTCTGAAAACTTGATGATGGAATCATTTCATTATAAGGAATCAGTCTACCTCCCTTATTTCCTCTCTCCATCTTTCTCTGCTTCTCATTGTAGTTATGCTCATTATACACAAATACAGCTTCATGAAAAGCATGTCCCCATTCATTACCCTTCTCTAGGCACAACTACTGTTATTTTATATCAATTTCTGATTCTTTGTATGGGTTTACATCCTTGCACACACAAACTGTCATACACATTTGGGAGCTTGGGAATGAAGATGAAGTGTTTCTTCTCCCAAAGGCCAAGGTGGTAACTTGAAGAAAACCACTTTGAAATTGAGTTGCTATGGACAGAAAGGGGAGAGCCTTTTCCTGCCAGTGTGGGAAATCTGCTTGGGTGGTACACAGCTGCTTTCCCTGTGTGCTGCCTAAGGAAGAGAAAGGAGATAGAGATGGAACTTCCTGTAGAAGGCGCTGGAGACAGAACCTGTGTGTTGGATTACAGGGTGGGTGAGGTTAGGGGCTATGGTCTTGACAGAACCTTTGTACATGGTAAGGATGGGACTGGCTAACTCTTGGATTGGAGGATACAGTGTGAATGCAGTGTTAGCTGGAAAATGTGGTGTGATCTGTAAAGGGAGCAACCAAGTGAAGGGAAGTTGGCATGGGTATTAACCCGTCCACAACAGAGTGCTTTTTGATAATAGTGATGAAGTCATCACTTTTCTTCCCAAGGCCATTAAGACCAACCAGGGAAAGGGCTAGAACCCTGCCCTTTAAGTGGAAGATATAGCTCTTTTCTCTCTGTAGCACACTGAGGACTTAATGGATCCAAACTCTGTGTACTCCAAGCTGTTGCAGAATTAGATTTTTCCTGCTTATGTGTGGGGAGGGGAGGAATGACTTTGCATTCAATTCAAGTTGATGTTTTAAAGTAAAAAGAACTGGGCTTCATATCTGAAAGAACTATAATAAATTTTGACTGACTTTCATTTATGGACTATGTTCAATACCTAGAGAGCTGATACTTGACTAGAAAGCGAAAACTCAGGATAGCAGAAGGGGCAGGTTTGGGGAGAAAAAGTTTATTTACATATCTCAGTGAGTCAGACTGTCTCAGTACATTGGTTAATGATTTGTTTGGCAAAGAGATACAATTGATTAGCCTTTCAAATATATAAAACATTGTCATAAAATTGTTTAAAATGATTGAGATAAAACTTTAGTGATTTTTCCCTTTATTATTTAATGTTGCACTAAATTTGGCTTATCTGGAATACATATCTTGTTAAATTAGACTGTTTGCTCCTGGAAACTGGGAGCCTTATTTTCTAACAAGCCAAGTAAAAGGTATGTATGTTACAGCTTGTTAGTTGAAAGGTGCTGCGTTTTAGCAATATATTCTGAACTAATAGCAAACATCTATACTAGATGTGAAACACTGAGGTAGACTCTGGGCACATCAAAATATACAGGAGGTGATATTTGCCTTTGAAGAACTTTTCTTCTACTGGGAGAGACAGACAGCTGGGTAGTTTCATCATAATGTAACAAATATAGTAATAGAAGATACTCTAGCATGTCTCAGGGGCATAGTACAGTGACCCTTTAACCCTTCAAAGTGGTTAAAGAATATCAGAGGCAGCTTCCTGGAGGGGACTGCATATTCCTTTTTAAGTTAGGAAATGGTGTCATTTACTTGTCATTATTCCTTATGTTCTATATACTACAGACATCATAATTGTTGAATGACTAAATGAATGAAATAGAGCCATATAAGAGCCTTGAATTAGGCATATTAAGTAACTAGAAAAATAAAGTCAAATAGGGGTGAGGTATTCTAGGGATTAATGGTGAAGAGTGAAAACAGAAGCCCAAGAATTTAGAGCTGGTGTTTTGTGGAGGGATGAAATCTAGCTTGGAGATAAGACTGGGTGGGCTTGGTTTTGGAGTAATGGAGACTATAGTGAACTTTTAAACAAGGGAAGTGGTAATACTTGTATTGAATTCTTAAATCCCTCTTGAAGCATAGTTAGAGGAAAGATCAGATAGAAGGGAGAGTTGGAAGCATGAAAGTGTGTAGACGTGTGGAAAGCCCAAGTTCTGCAGTGAGAAATATGGTCATAAAAATGCGGGAGAGAGACTGAAGGGGACATTGGAGAGTGAAGATTTTAGGTGTTGGCAACTAACTGTGGTGAGGGATGGAAGTTCAGGATGGATGTAAGGTGTTGGTCTCTGACCTATAAGCAGAAGTCTCTTGGATAGAGCTTCCAGAAAAGTTATTGGTTTCTTATAAAAAATGAGAGAGAGCCCCAGCAGACATAAACCCTTGTCCCTTGCCTGGAGTGCCATGCAATCAATGCCTCCTATTGCCTCCTTGAAGAAAAGTGGGATCCTGAAAGAATGGTAGGCAACGAGTAATGTCTGACACCTGGTAAGGTAAGTTACCTATTAGTCTTCCTATCACTAGTACTAAAAGGCACCAAAATCTATTCTTTTAAAGAACATCTTGAGAAGAACATTACATACCAATAGGGGATTACTATATTTGCAAGGAAAAAAAAATGTGGCTGTCATATCCTTAACATGCACTCAATTGGCAAGTGCTTTAGCACTTCCTAAGACTGATATTGTCATTATCACAGAGAATAACAAAAAGTTAATAAAAGGAGGTGATTGTGGTCTTTCTCACCAGCTTGATTTGAATGAACAGTGTGAAAAATAGAAACTCTCAAAGGGAAGTTTAAAAGCACATGACCATGTGACTACAGTGTGGCTCAGACCCAAAGGTTGAGGGAAGCCCACAAAAGGAAAAGGCTACCATGGAGTGTGGGTCAGCTTTGCAGAAGATCCAATAAAAATAAGAGTTGGGAAGGGTAGTATTTTATTAGTAACAAGACTCAGTGCCAGGTAGCTCACTATAACATTGTGAGTTGTATTCCTTTTGTTAGGCTTGAAAATATTAGTGACTATGAGGTTCACTGACCAGAAATAATAAATCTTGTATTAAGTTGATCCTTCTCTTGTATTTATATTTAAAATAATCTATATTGCATTGGCTACACTTATTTAAGTGTATATACCACCATACATCAGTTTTCAAAACTATTTTAAACATATGCATTAAGATGTGCAATTCTTGGGCTGGCATGAAGTCTGTTTTTTTAAAGTAGGAATTGTTAAATATAAAAACCAAGTTCTCTAATCGATCGTGAAGGCATGAAATTCAGGGTGCTGGTGGTTTTAGATTCTTCATGTTTTACGGGAAAAAATCTTCACATTTGGTGATACATGAATTTATTTTTAATGCTTTATCTGGATTTTCTATCATTTCCCTACCCCCTTTCCCATTCTCATTTAAGACTTTGAGACGTCTTGGCAAAGAGGAACAAAAAGATTTAATTCTTACTGAATATGAAACTCCTCAGGCCTGGATAATATCCGCATTTTTGCGAAGTCTGGAAAGTTATAAGTTTCAGCCAACACTGGAACAGCTTGAGAAACTGTTGAAATCATACATGTATTGTTTTGTCTCTTGTGTAGGAAAGTACTTCTGTGTGGCCTGGTTTTGTTTGATGTGGTCCTAGTTAATTTGGTTGGCCGCTTGAGGTCTCTAATGTTGACCTAAGGGAAATTTGGGAAATATTGGTTAATATGCCACAGTGTGAGAAGGATTTATAACAAATGCCATGTATCATTAATATAGGCATTCTTTCCTTGTAAACTCAATATTTGATATAAGAATGTATCATGACAGGGGTGTTTGGGTGGCTCTGTTGGTTACGAGTCCAATTCTTGATTTCAGCTCAGGTCATGATCTCCTGGTTGGTGTGGTGGAGCCCTATGTGGGGCATTGCCCAGCGAGGGGACTGCTTGGGATTCTCTCTCTGCCCTTACCCTACTTGTGCATGAGCTCTCTCTCATAAACTTAAAAAATGCATCACAGTAACTTAGATGACTGATGCCCTCATTTCCCCCTCAAGGAAAATAAAAGAGCTCATTTACCACCCCAAAAGAGTCTCATCATGAAATAAGGTTGAACTGTTTGTTGGTCTTGAGACTCTCGTTTTCTGCTAAGATTGAAGTGAAGTGTAAGTGAAGTCCCCTTTTATTAAGAAAATACAAGTATGAATTCAGGCTATAACTTTATCCACAATGCAGTAAATACAAACATTATAGCAAATTATATTTTGTTTTCCTCTACGTCAAAAAAATTAAGTTTTCTTCAATTGCTGAATGAAGCAAGATACTTTAGAATGAGCCCTCAGATTGTAAAGGCTTTTTTGTTACTTTTATAATTGGTAGCAATTAGAAAATATCTGGACTTATATTGTAGTATTTTAACATTCGGCTACATATTTCTCTCTAAATTTGTAAATGCTGTGTAATGGAATCGTTAGTTTGAAATTTCTTCTAACTTCATTCTATAAAATAGAATTTCCTAAGTATGGATAAATCACTCATTACAAATATAAGAATAAGCATATTTTTTTGTCTTAATATTTTGTTTTTAATCAAAGTTATACACAAGATATGGTTTGGAGTCCAATAATTCGACCAGGCTTCTTTTGAAAAACTGTCCTTGTCCCAATGCCCTCCTGCCTCCTTTTCCCCAAGTACTTTCAACTCTTTTAATTTTTTATTAAAGTATAGTTGACACATAATGTTATGTTAGTTTCACGTGTGGAAGATCGTGATTTGATTCGACAGCGTGACCTGTTACACTGTGCTCACCATAAGTATAGCTACCATCTGTCACTCTGCAACCCTATTACAATACCATTGTCTATATTCCTATACTGTACCTTTATCCCCATGACTTAGTCATTCCATACTTTGAACTCTTCTAGAATCTTGGGTATTTATGTTCATAACTCTTTATAATATGCTTTTATTACTCCTCCTCTACTTTTTAGTTTCAAGCATTATGTATTCAGTTCCCCCTGTGGGAGATAAGGATTTAGCCTACTCTCACTACGTTCCTTCCTCACTGTACACAAGTATGCTACCCCTCCCCATCCTCCCAGTAGAGTTAGAGGATAGTTTTGGAAGGATGAATACCTTGTGTTTCTATTTCTATAACCATGCAAGCACAGCTGAGTTACATAGTGCACATATATTTTTGCATTTCCTACCCTGTGTTACTTGTTTTCTCTGGAGATGGTTTCTATTCTATACAGACATCCTTAATTCAACTATAAACTTTCTTTGGTCTTCCTAAATTTCTTCCTAGAGTGTGAGAAGATAATTATTTTATTAATTGTAACCTTTGGAGGAAACTTCTTGCAGAGTTTGATCTCCTGCAATCTGGACTGATTGCCCTACCGCCTCCTTCATAGATCTCATCCTGCCATTTTCCTTCACCATCATCTTGGGGATTCCTTTTGTCTCTAACTTGTGTTTGATGCCTTGTTTCCTGGATTCCGTCCATCTTTTTTTTTTTTTAATTTTTAATTCTCTGTGGAGCATATTCTTCAGTAACTTACTGAGAAAGAGTACAAAGGATATATATTTTCGAGACCTACCTGTCAGAAAATATCTTTATCCTGCTCTATAGATGACACTTCTAGATGTTTTTGGACACTTCTTGGAGATCTTTTTTAGTCATCTCCTAACTCTCAGATTTCAGCCTCAGGATGGACCTTCCCTTCTAACTCTCTTAATTTCCTCTCCAGTTCTTCTCCTGCACCCAAGTGGGTGGTGGAAGTTAGGAGAATGTGCTTCTCTAGAAGAGTACATTTCCTTTTTTCTGTAGCCTCACCTTCAAAAGTTTTATGGATGCTGACAGTTGGTTTGTGGTTGTCAAAGAGAACTAGAGCTGGACAATAGTTATAGTTGTAAAAGCATATTGTATTCAGGAATCACTGCAACTGAAGAAAAGAGACTTTGGTCTAGAACTGGGTGCAATTCTGAATACAACCAGGAAAGAAATGGAGATTTACAGTCAAGGATTAGGCTGGGGAGAGGGTCATGGGGACAAACTTAGTAAAAGGAAATACTGAGGGTAGGGCAATATTCTTGCTAACTTAAAGGATTATTGATAAAGGTAGGCCAAAGTGATCAGATATTAAGGGTGGAGGATGAGGAATGTGATCAGACGTCAAGAATTGAGGAGGATTCTCTCTAAACTCACTTAGCAGGATTCTTGCCACATTGGCCTATGCAGGCCCAGCAAGGTCAGGTCCAAGGTCAAGGCCTACTCAAAAAGAAGAGGAACAGGAAGGAGCCTGACAAGTGTGGTCAAGGGGAAAATCTTTGTGACTGAAGTTCTTGTTACTTTACCACATGGGTTCAGATTGTAGAGAGTAAAAAATTTCTCAAGGTAGTCCTTGTAATACACTCATGGGTGATGTCACTTGGTTTTTTATTTTTAGAATGTGAAATAGTACCACGGACATCTAAGTAATCTGGGGAGAATAATGTTTTCTTTTTTCTAAGACTAATCATGCTCAGTTATTAGTCACACTGAAGAATTTAAATATGTATGTATATCAGAAAAGAGTGATGTAATTTTATGTCTAAAAACCCACTGTTACCATATAATTGAAGAGGGTACTTAGGCTTCTATTAGGGTTCACAAACTAATTTAGGCCTAGGAATCACAGGTGTAATGGGGCATTTTTCTACAAAGGAAATATGTAACAAACTGGGCATCCTAAAGATTGATCAGTGTAGTTTTAAATTAGCTTACTAATTTATAAGCATATACAGATTCTATTTTTGGCTATCAACATTGATCTCTACCAGGTAGTAGAAGGCCAAGCCAATGGGAAAAACTTAGGGCAAGCTCTTGAGCTTACCTGAGCATACAGACAATAGGAACAGGCAGATGAATTTATGTTCACAGTGGCGGAAAAATATAAGGATAAAGGCAAAAACAAAACAAAAACAAAAAACAAAAAGTGAATAAGTGTGGGATATGAAGTTTCTAGTTTATATTGAAGTTATTAGTATTGAGGGTTTACAAGATCCCTGAGAATTTTAAGGTTTTAAATCATCAGGAAATGAATTTTGAAATTAGGTAGAGAGCATTCTCTTATCTTTAAACAAATGAATAGCATACCCATTCCTTGTTATGGACCGATAATCCCTACCAAAGATCTATCATGAAATTGGAGAAGATACAAGAAAGATTATAAAAAGGTCAATATACATAGTACCTATCCATGGGGAGTAAAGAAGAACAATAGGAATCTATAGACACAAGTGTTGGGGAGAGATATGGCCATGTTTTTTTGATGGCACGGATATGAATAGTATCGATGGTAAGAACACTACTTTATTCCAAGATGGGGTGAGCAGTGGCACTGTAAAATATCACCTTACCCAACTAGTTATAAACTTATGGAACTGATTACTCTAAGAGGAAGTAGGGGTGGAAAATATAAATAACCTCAAAAATGATTTAACTAAATTTGTGGATTACAGATTCATAATGGGTTATTACAGGGAACTAGGATGTTTTGGGTACACTCCTAACCTTTGAGGTTGACATCAAAGAACAGCCATTCTCCCCACAGCATGTCCCCTGGTGCCATCATCAGAATCCTGGACAGGAAGGATCATGAGTCTGATCCAATGTGGCAAGACCCATTAGACTCTGATCGGTGCCAGATCTGTGTGGGTTGTAAATTTAGGGTAAATTCCAATATGAGAGTGGTAAATTTCAATGAATGAAAACTTGAAAACCTTAACTTTAAACTGCCTAATTTTTGTTTGTTTTCCATTATTTAGTGTACTCCTAAAGCTTATTTTTCAATTCTTTGGAAGATATTTTTATTATGTAGCCTGTACTTGACTATGATTGTACTTTATGACCTAGTAATTTCCCATACTGTAGATTGAATATGATCAACTAATAACCCTGGGAAATACATCTTTTACCCTTTCTCTTGCACATCAACACATTTTCAATTGCAGTTTAATATTGAGAGAATAAAATAGATTCTACTTCATTTTTGACTTTTGGCTTTCCTGATAGACATATCTATAAGATTCTCCTTTGAATCAATTTTAATCTATGTATAGGGATGCACAAAGATAATTTTAGTGCTTTCAGGTACAGAGATTTATTTTCCTTAATACTTTTTTTTTATTTTTTTTTAATTTTTTTTCAACGTTTTTATTTATTTTTGGGACAGAGAGAGACAGAGCATGAATGGGGGAGGGGCAGAGAGAGAGAGGGAGACACAGAATCGGAAACAGGCTCCAGGCCATCAGCCCAGAGCCTGACGCGGGGCTCGAACTCAGGGACCGCGAGATCGTGACCTGGCTGAAGTCGGATGCTTAACCGACTGCGCCACCCAGGCGCCCCACCTTAATACTTTTTTTGGTGGGAGGAGGGGGGTATTACATTCAGAACCTTGATCTGAATGCCTTAAAGCAATGTGCAGAATCAACCAGGGACCGTGTTTTAAAATGATTTCAGTTCACCAGGTGTGGAGTGAGGCCTGAGATTCTGCCTCCAGGTGATGCTGCTGCTACAGGGCTGAGAACCACATTTTGCAAACAAGGCTTTCAAGTGTTACTTGCTCATATAGCTCTGCAGTTTTCAAAACCAACCTTGGTCTCAGCTGTCTCTCAAAATATGTTTTTGGAAAGTTTAAGAATACTTAAAACAAATAATTTGAATGGACAAGATCCAAATGCTCTATTTAGATGTTGAGCTAATCTAGAAATACTTTTTTTTCTTTTACCTATTGTGAATTCTTCCATCTCTCTTCCTTTTCTATTTGCATTCTGTATTGAAAATTGTGACCAAATGACACAAATGTTTCTTGATTCTATTAAACTTAAGCACACACAAATGCACACACTTTCAGTTCTGTGTATTTTGCCTAATTATTGGCAATAAACTTGGTAAAGGGATCTAAGGCTTACAAATGTTCTACTTGGAGGAAATTGTAATTAAGGCTATTAAGGCCTTTGGGTTCCTGTGTGTATTTTAAGCAAATTAGGATTTTATGTGTCTTTTAAAGAGACAGTAACTCTTCCCTGTCCAATTAGTTCCTCTTCATGGCTGAGCATGAGCATTCAGTGCATGTGGTTGAAAGGGCATGTGTCCTCCTTTGTTCTTTCATGTAAATCATTGGTGTAAATGAAGGATTTGTTTTTTCTGGATTCCATATGTGAAACTCTGGATAAGTAAAACCTAAGAAATGAATTGAAGGGGTCCATTGTAATTTGGTACCAAAATTATTTTTAAAAACCAAATTATTCTTTAAAAAATTTTTAAAGCATTTTAAGGCAGAATAATTGCTGTTACCTTTTATTTTCAACGTTTATTTATTTTTGGGACAGAGAGAGACAGAGCATGAACAGGGGAGGGGCAGAGAGAGAGGGAGACACAGAATCGGAAACAGGCTCCAGGCTCTGAGCCATCAGCCCAGAGCCTGACGCGGGGCTCGAACTCACAGACCGCGAGATCGTGACCTGGCTGAAGTCGGACGCTTAACCGACTGCGCCACCCAGGCGCCCCTGTTACCTTTTATTTTCAAAATGGCATTGTTCCTATTAAAAAAGTATGTTCATTCCAAGACATTTATGAAGTACTGCAGAGTATAAAGAAGATTGATTCATTTTACCTCTTTGCATTAACTATGTTAACATTTTTGTGTCTATTTTTTCTTTTTTTAAAATTAAATACCACTATAGTTACATACAGTGTTATATTAGTTGCAGGTGTACAGTATAGTGATTCAACTATTCCATGAACCACCCAGTGCTCATCAAAACGAGTACAAAGTTATTTTGCCTATTTTGCCCATCCCCTACCCACCTCCCCTCTGGTAGCCATCAGTTCTCTACAGTTAAGAGCTTGTTTCTTGGCTTGTTTCTCTTTTTTTCCCTTTATCATTTTTTTTCTGTTGCTTATATTCTACATATGAGTGAAATCATGTGGTATTTGTCTTTCTTTGACTTATTTCACTTAGAATTGTATTCTCCAGCTCCAGTCATGTCATGGCAAATGTTGGGGTGCCTGGGTGGCTCATTTGGTTAAGCGTCCAACTTTGGCTCAGGTCATGATCTCACGATTCTTGAGTTTGAGCCCTGCGTTGGGCTCTGTGCTGACAGCTCAGAGCCTGGAGCCAACTTCAGATTCTGTGTCTCCCTCTCCCTCTCCCTCTACCCCTCCCCTGATTGTGCTCTGTCTCTCTCACTCTCAAAAATAAATAATAAAACATTTAAAATTGTTTTTTTTTGGGGGGGGAGGGGAAACTCCACATTGTAAAATTCATTACCCGCAATTATTATATCACCATAAAAAATAGGAATTTTGACAAAGTTTGACATTCAAAAAGTGAAAATAAAAAAGTACATGATTTATAAGTACATAAATATCCATGCACACTTTTAGAATGATGGCTACTGGAAGCACAAGACCTTTTAAAATTCCAATCTAGACAAGACTGTCATTCCAACTGTCTCTTTCCTACATGTTGGAAATATCAGGAATCTTAAGAGAGCTGCTGTGGTCAGTGTCACATTCATCCCAGCCTCCTTCCTAAGCCTGTTGCTGATGTTGAAAATGTGATGAATCTTTTGCCTTAGCTTTGATGCTTTTTCATTAATTCACTTCTGGTAGTAAACTGTGGCAGGTCTTCCACTTCAAATCCAGCAGCCATTTCCATCACTTTGTCTAAAAGGTCTTTGTTGTAACTGCAACCCAGGAAGAGGTAGTTGGCCTTACACCACGGAGAGGGACAGAAGCTGGGCCAAGCAGCCACCGCCATTGGGTGAGTCGCAGTAGTCAGGCAAATGGCGCGGGATGAATTCCATGTGAACCTCCAATTTCTTCTCACTCTTCGAATGGGAGCAAAACTGTTCTTAGTTGGCTGCCTGCCACACCCCCAAAACCAGCTCTTCCACCACAGCAGCCACCTCACTACCCAACATGGAGCCCTCTGCCACTGAAGCCTGTACCCCTACAGTCTTTGTTTTAAGGTCTCCTTTGTCTGATATTAGGTATTGCTACCCTGGCTTTCTTTTCACTCCTATTTGCATGATGGAGGTTTCTCCATCCCCTCACTTTCAATCTGCAGGTGTCTTCAGGTCTAAAATAAGTATCTTATAGGCAGCATATAGATGGGTCTTGTATTTTTACTCATTCTATCATCTTTTGTCTTTCGATTGGAGCGTTTAGTCCATTTACATTCAAAGTAGTTATTAATAGGTATGTATTTATTGCCATTTTGTTTTTGTTTCATGATTGTTTTTGTAGTTCTTCTCTGTTTCTTGTTCTCTTCTCTGTGGGCTTTCTTTAGTGATGTATTTGGATTCCTTTCTCTTCATTTTTTGCATATCATTGTTTTTTGATTTGTGGTTATCATTAGGCTTGTATATAACATCTGCATGTTGCAGTCTAGATTAAGTTGATGGTCGCTCAAGTTTGAACCCATTCTTCTTTCCACTCCACATTTTAGGTTTATGGTGTCATACCCTTCCATCCTTTAATTTTGTGAATCCCTTGACTGATTTTTAGAGATCTACTTATTTTTACTGCTTTTGTGCTTCCCACTTTGCTTACTTTTATTGTCTTTTCCTTTCCATTCAGAGTCTCCTTTGACATTTCAGGTAAGGTTGGTTTAGTGGTCATGAACTCTTTCAGCTTTTGTTTGAGAAACTCTTTATCTCTCCTTCTATCCTGAATGATAGCTTTACTGTATAGAATATTCTTTGCTGCACCTATTTCCTATTCAGCACTTTATATGTATCATGCCACTCCATTCTGGGTTGGAAAGTTTCTGCTGAAAAATCCCCTGATAGCCTTATGGAATTTCCCATGTACATAATTATCTTCTTTTGTCCTGCCTGCTGCTTTTAATATTTTGTCTTTATTACTATATTTTACCATTTTAATTATAATGTATCTTGGTGTGGATCTGGTTTTGTTGATTTTGTTGGGCGTTCTCTGTGTCTCCTGGATCTGGATATTTGTTTCCTTCCCTAGATTAGGAAAAGTTTTCAGCTATTATTTCTTCAAATAAATTTTTGGCCCCCTTTTCTCTCCCTTCTCCAGCTCCTATAATGCAAATGTTATTACATTAGTTGGAGTCACTGAGTTCCCTAAGTCTCTTCTTGTTTTGCCTTTTTTTTCTTCTCCTTGCTTAGCTTCATTACTCTGTCTTCTAGGTTATTAATTTGTTTCTTTGCTCCTTCCAGCCTGCTGTTCATTCCATTATGCCTGGTTCTCATTTTATAGATGGATCCCTTTATCTCTGTGTTATTCCTTATTTCTGTGTTAAGGGTCTCACTCATGTCTTCTAATCTTCTGTTAAGTCCCCTGAGTATCTTTGTGATAATTACTTTAAATTCTCTATCAAGCATGTTACATATTTCGCTTTCACTTAGGTCTCTGGCTATGGCCTTGTCCTAATCCTTCATTTGGGACAAATTTCTCTATCTTATTTTATCTGAGTGTCTGTTCCTGTGTTAGGAAAATCAGCTATGTCTCCTGGTCTTGAGGGTAATGGTCTTCTGAAGAAGAGGTTCTTTAGGACCCGCAGTGTAGTGTCCCCTGTTCCCAGGGTCTAGCATTTGAGGAGTATCTGCAATGTATGCTGTGTACACTCTGCTCTTTTGTCCTGGCCACTCTACCCTTCAGGCCAGTTGTCTGTAGCGGCTTTCCTTGTCTGTTGTGGGCAGTGTTTGGTCCCTGGCCTGAATGTGGTAAGTTTTAATGAGGTATACTCTGGTCTGCTTGTGAAATAAAGGCATACTTCCCCCTTTGGAATTAATAAGTAATCTCCTGGGCAATATTTTTTCCCAATAAACTTTCACCTAATGGTGTTAGGATGGTGATGATCCCTGCCTTAATAAAATTATTGTATTAATGAGGGCAAAATGGTTAATCTAATTATGTGGCCACAGTCATTCAAATGCAATATTGTAAGATTGTCTACAAGATAACTGGCCTGAGCTCTAAAGGATCTCAATGTCTAGAAGGACAAAGAATAATGGATGAAGTATTCCTAATTAAAAGGACCCAGGAAACAAACCAAATGCAGTGCACATTTGATTGGTTTCTGGATAGATGGGAAAAACAGGACAATTTTGGAATAGTTGAGGAAATGTGAATATTCACAGCATATTAGTAATATTTTACCGATGTTAAATTGCTGAGGTCCTGCAATGGTATTATGATTACATAAGACAATGATCTTATTCTCAGAAGGAGTATGCTAAATTTCACCTGAAGTATTGTGATGTCCTTACTTTCAAATAGTTTATCAAAATTATATGTGTGCATTTCCATGCCTTTATTTCTATTCATAGATCTATGTGTGCATAGGGATATTGATATATAACAGGGAGAGAACGGGAATGATACATTTTTTTTTAAATAATGAACCTAGTTTTGATAGGACTTATTCTTAGTGACTTAAAAATACCAGGATATGTTTATAATAATTGTTCTAAACCAAAAGTGTTTACAACTCTGATGTCCTAAAACCTCATCTAGAATTTGGAGATTTTGAGGTTCAGTTTACTGAAAATCAAACTCTCTTCTTTAAATTCTTGTTTCATTTTTTCAAAAACTAACTTCTCAAAATTAATGAATATAAACATAAAATTAATTAACATCTTCTTGCATATCTTATTTTTCAAAATTTTTTCCTAAGCCATACTTGATTTTCCTTCACTTTGAAGGTCTTTATTTTTAACAATTATAAAAAGGAAAGCAGAAAATAAAAATTTGTCTCTTTCATGTAATGTTACCCATATCTTAATAGTTGGGTTTAACTTTTCCTTTTTGTTAATTTTGCTCTAAAACAATTCATAAACCTTAAGAAACTGTAACCTCCTTCACATTTCATTTGTGATTATTTTTCTCCTGAGTATATACTGTTGTATATGTTGCTTGAAATGTTTGAATTTATTGGGGAACTTGCTATCAAACCAATTTGATTTCTGTAGAATGTCACTCATTTTTTTCCCCTTTGGGATTATACAAGTAGATTCTTATTTTTAAAATATCCTCTTAACCCCTATTCTAAAATCCAAAACTGTTTCCTTTCAAACTTAAAAAAAATACACATTCCTGAAGTCTTCAATTATATTTCTAGGGTCACAGTTTCTGTATTCTATTATAAACTCCCCAGTAACATAATAATTTCTGTGTTCTCAACACATTTTTCCTTGAATCCAAGTTAAGTACTGAGTGGCACCTTTTGTTGATTTTGCTGTTGGCTGAAAGATAAATTGTCAATAAAATAAGCCAAGATTTGTCTGATCTAAACATTTTTTTTCTTGCATTCCCCAACACTGTGCATACATCTCATACATACTGTTCTCTCTCTCTTTGGGATATCCTCCTCAAACTTCTGCTTTCTCTTTAATACCCAGCTCCTATTACCACCTATTTCTTAGCTATTCCAGGATAAATTAAATCTTCATGTTTACCCAAAACACTTGGTGGCATGCACATAAAATAAAATTTAAAAACCATGGTACCTTGTAGTGCTCTCACTGAACAAATCTAGGGTAAGTTGAGCATTAAATACAGTAACAGATGACAGTCCACTGAATAAAATCCATGGTTCCCTACTGATAAAAACAGACAAATGAGGGAGAAGGGGAAGCTCCTCCTAACAACTGAATTCTCCCTTATCGATGGAGAAGGAATGATGGAGTTAGAAAATCACCTTTGAGAACCATCAGAGTAATAGTTGATTTAGGCAAGCATAAAAAAGAATACCATAACTATTGTGCATAATTATGAGGAACAGGATATTTATACAATCTTACTGTATTTTTTCAAAAATTGCTTGTTACAGAGGTGAAAGTAATAACTTTATAGTATAGAAACCTGGAAGATAACATCTTAACTAAGCGATCAAGGTTAATATCATGAGTAATGAAACCGAATTCATTTGTTGCTCCTTGGCATGCACAAGAAAGGACACAACATCACTTCATACATTATCAAAAGAATGTGTGGCCAATCATGAGGGAGTATCAGACAAACCCAAGTAAACATTCTGTAAATAACTGACCTATTCTCTTCCAAAATGCAAGTTCATGAAAGAGGAGGTGTTCCAGATTAAGGAGACTAAAAAAGAAGACAGTCTAATGTAGTGCATAAAGTTGGATGGGATTCTAGTGTAGGAGAAAAATAGATATAAATGACGTTATTGGAATAATTGAACATGGACTGTGGATTAGAAAATAGTATTATATCAATATGGCTGATGTAAGACAATGCCCTTATTTTTGGAAATATGTAGTGAACACTGAAAAAATGTAGAGATAAAAGAGCATAATGTCTGCTACCACTACTGAAATGGTTCAGAAAAAATAGTACATGCATACGTCTGTATATAATCTGTAAATGTAGGCATGTATCCATGTCTATGGCTATCTATACATCTGTGTCTGTAAACACATACATATATAGTTTTGCCACTTTTTGAGAGTGACCAAACACTATTTATAGTTTTTCATTAATAGGCAATTTGTTTTTGTCTTCCAAGGCCTGGAGGAAATGGAGGAGAACTGTGGTCAGAAAGCAGTGGCAAATTGGTCTCCAAATCTGTTTAGAACAGAGTTTTCTTCTGCATCAGAACGTTAGTCCATATCTCCCCACTTTAGCACATCTTAAAAGTCTAGTTTTGGATCATTTGAATGGTGTCCCCAGCCTTTCTAATTACACAGGTATGCTTGCTGTGTTACTTCAAAGGCCCTTTAGCCAGGATAGCATCTGTCTTCAAAGACAGGAGAGTGGCCCATTTGCAGGAAATTGTATGGTTTGGGTAGGTTTTTTTGTTTTTTCTTTGAACTTGTTAAGTAGAGATCCCTACTGAAGAAGTGCTGGCCTTTTGCTGTATGCCCAAACAGTGAAATACTTTCCATTTATAATTCCGGAGATTCTCTTTAACCTCTGCTAGGAGAACCCTGTAACTCAGTTTCTCCCTGTTCTCCTTTCTGTTGTATTAGCAGTGTTACTCTGAAATGTTTTTGTGAATGACATCTTAATTTGGTTGGTTTGTGAGACTTAATATATTCCTACTTACGTTAGGAAAGAATTAGTATAGTGCTCTTAGTGACTAATCATCAAAAGGAATTTTGGTTATTTTGCTGCAGCTAAAAACAGAGCAAAGCGCAGGGAGCAAATTAAAAGGCACAGCCTAATTTGAAAAACTCACAGTTTTAATTATGCTAGAATGCATTTTTTCCCCTAGGTGCTATGCATATATCTCTTAATGGGGAAAGAAAAAGCATGGCTTTTGTGAGAGCTGGATTCAAATTTGTCACAAACAAACTGTATGACCTTGGAAAGGTTTCTTAAACTCTCTGATCTGTTTATTCGCTTTGATAAACAGAAATTATGAGTAATAAGCATTACTTTCAAAAAGTATGAAAGCATGTAGCCTGCAATTTGTCACGTATTAGGTTCTCCAAAGTTCGTTTTCTTCCCCCCCCCCACCCTTTTTGACTTTCCTCTTTTTCATTGCTTCTTGTTCTGAGTAGACAGAATTTTCTCAGAATAAATATGGTTAAGCAGCTAGATTTCAAACTGGGTCTGAGGTAAGGAATGCTGTGAGGCATATCGACAAAGCATTTTAAAATAAACTGTTTATAAATGTTAAATGCAGACAATCGATTTAAAAATTGAAAACTATCTTCTGTAGGTCTGGAGATTTAATAGCGAATCATTCTCACTTCTCTTCAGGTGTGTGTGTTTGTGTGTGTGTGTGTGTGTGTGTGTGTGGTTTTAACAAGAGTGACCTACATTGAATGTAATAAAGCTTTCACTTTTTTCCCTTGCTTCACAGTGTAGTCCTCAATAATTGTTGCATAATAATGTTTGTCAGCCCTAAGGGTTTGTTAGTGTGTTTTTCATTAATGCAGCTTAAAAAAATTTTATTATCTTTGAAGAAACCTTTCTCTGGGACAGCATAGCTAGCAGTGTTTATTCTCAATTTTCAGACACAGTGGTATGATCCATGGAAGTTTCCACATCTAAAACACATGGAGTCTTTAATCTGGTTAGTTATGACACAGATTCTTCTTGAGGGCTGTGTTTATGACACCAAATAAGCCATCCAGTTTGCCTTCCATTTATTGTTTTAAAATTAAAAGTGGAATAAGCAGGAGTTACCAAACTAGTTTCTATTCTAGGAAGCAGGTGTACATGTGGAATACTTGAATAGCTTGTGCATGATGGGAATATATATTGAATAGACACCATCCCTCCCATCCTCCCCTTTTAAAAACAATATAATTTGTGTGTAGTCCAAATGGGGGAGATTTTTTTTCTACAGGCAATTAGGCAGGTCAGACACTATGGCCCTTACAAAGCATGTAAAGCTATTTTGAAGAAGTGTTAGTGTAAGATGTACTTAAGCTCTTTTTGGAATAAAATTCTGGCTCTGCTTGTGAGCAATTTGTTTTTCTCTATTTAAATAATTGGATTATCTTCTTATATAAACATGGAACTGTGCGAGAGTGGTAGTTTCACAATCTTCCTAAATGTATATATTTAGATCTCATGTTGGAGTTACCATTAGCACCAGCAGTCTGTCAACATTTCCATAGGGTTGCTTAAGTATGTTGTGAAAGCCCAAGCCAACCTTGGCATGGGAAATCTGTGCTACACAGCAATTTCTAGCTATGGCTTACAGGACTGCACACATTCTAACTTTAAGCTTACTTTTAGCACTAGAACAGTTTTATAGAGTACATTTTTTTCTCTCTCACAGATTCAGGTGCGTGGTTTATTTTATATAACAGAAGATCTGATTCTTTTGTCTCAAAAACATCATGTATCTTTGAAAAAAAAGGAGCAGTCTCAAGCCATCTTATATTTTTCTCGGATTTCATCAACTAATTAATGTTATTAGTGTTAGTAGTTGTTGAAGCTGAAGAGCATATGATTCTGGTGGTGGTATTTGCCCTCTTGAGTAGCTTAGTTTTGTGATGAGTATATTTTGATCCTTAATTATACACTTTCTCCCCTATTATCTGTCAGAATTAATGTCTGGTATAGGGATATGCATTAATATTTTTGTGTCAAAGAGTTTTAGGGGAGGAAAAGGAATAATTCTTATAGGGCTTGGCTTTCAAAATGAATGTTAATTATGGGAAATACTTCATCATTTGGGGAATTGTATATGCTAAATTGAGGGTTTAGGATTTTATTTTTTATAAGAGGCTATATATACATAACTACTTTTTTCCATTTATGTGACTTGTCATTTTACTTAGGGTATTAACGACCATTTTGAAAACATGTTTTTGGAGAATTTTGAAATCCCATTTAATTCTTTTGAATTTTTATGTTCAACCTGAGCTGCTTGCTCCTCAAGTTTGGGCAGACTGTCTTGATTGTTAATGATGTCTGACTTGTTAAGTTAGAAGGAGAATGTATTTCTCATGTTATGGATATGTTTGTTGCGCCCTCAAACAGACCCATGTAAGACTTCATGTTTATTTTGCAACTTTGTCTTGGTTCATTATCTTTCCTTGGTCTGCAGTTATTGATTATTCTGGGCTTCTGTAT
This sequence comes from Lynx rufus, assembly GCF_022079265.1. Lineage (NCBI taxonomy): Eukaryota > Metazoa > Chordata > Mammalia > Carnivora > Felidae > Lynx > Lynx rufus. Next base: position 53,823 of record NW_025814841.1, read on the forward strand.
GACATCTTAGCTGTCCCACTTGAAGCATGCATGAGTCACGCCTCATAGAGGCTTTCTGCTTCCCTGTTCCATGTAAAAAAAAAAAAAAAAAAAAAAACCTGCCCAGTGAATCACACTATGGCTACAGTTAACTGTGGTGGTAAATGTACTTCTCAGGTGCCCAACTATGGGGATTATGGCTCAAATGGCACTGGCATGGGCAAATAATGAGCATATAACTGTGCTCATTTTTTTCCTTTTTTGTTTTTCAAGTTATTAGCACTTCACATGTTACAATAAATCCATAACTCCATTTAGCTCTCTCCCCCCATATTTTAAAATCTCTTGGTAGCCTTGAGTTTTTGTACAGTGAGATACATATTTTTGTAAGTGAAGCAAGAGCATCTAATTAAAGACCTTTAATCCTGATGTCATTAAGAATATTCATCTCTAAAGATGATTTCCATGTTGGGGGGTGCTTATAAATTTTTAGAAATAATATTTTCCCAAGGATTACTTCTAGAGATAAAGACCTATTAAGTCATTCATTCATTGTAGGTGAATAAAATGGAATTATAAATTATTAAATAATTATCAAATTTTCAGGTAGCCAATTAATATGGATTTCTCAAAGCTAGTACTTAGAGAAGTTAAATTTTTATAAGCCTTTTACTTAACAATATTGTTACCTGTTACCTCATGATAGAAGCTGAGAAGAGATAATGAGAAATATGGTTTAATTCTAGAGATTGTAAAATTTTGGAATTCTTGGTGCAAGTTTGTCTTTTATTCTCAATTTTTTTCTAGAATAAATTCATGCTAATCTAGCTCCTCTAAAACGTTAATGGAAATTTGAGAAATTTTTCTCTAAGCTTTGTTAACATTGTTAGTTTTAACGTCTATTTTCTTTCTGGGGCATGATGAGTATAATAATCTAGAGCATTAACATTCGTTGTCTTTATATCAAAGATCAAATTGCATGTTCCATGATGCTATTTCCTATAAATATTTACAACTTAGTGTAAAACTTAGTAAAGTATCCTAAGATAGCAATTTTTCATTTTGCTCAAATCTTTCGTAGCTCCTTAACTCATGACCTTGATTACTTAGTTGAGTTTGAGCTTGGGTAGTTCACATGATTAAAGGATTTTTATCCTAATGTTGCCAAGTTCTAGTGGGAGGATCTGTTCCCAACTCAATTTGTATAGGATCCAATAGGCAGGTTTCTTGTTATTGGTGCCAGAGATAGGGTTTTTAATTTTAAACCTATATCTTGAATTTGGGATTGGGCAGACACAAATATTAGCGATTTCATAAATTTGAATGATGAAGTTAACTGTTTACTTTTAAAAATTTGTTGAAATTGTAATGTTGTACTAGCAAAGATGGAGCAAAGCTAAGAGGCCAACAGCCCATTGTTAAGTCACATTATTTTAGAGTTAGAAATTTGTACCTTTTGTCAGGAATGGATTCCTTCACCAGGAAGGAATTTAGATTTCTTTTTGCTTGGCAAGGGCTAAATTCTGAAACAGGGGAACACTTTTAAAAAGTGTTAGGAGTATATTAGAAACAGATGGGCATTCAACACCTACATAAAATGCTCAATGGGATAAAATGTGAATAACTGGATTTAATTTAACAAAGGATCAACCTTAAAATACCAGCATTCATAAAAGACCAAACTTACTTTTCAATTTAAGAGGGACACAAATCAAATAACTAGAATTAAGAAAAAGAGGTTATATTTATGCTGTTTTTCTCTCTTTATATACTTGTTAGTAATATAGGTATTTTGACCTGGGTTCTGCCTGATAATTTTTCTTGTTTTATGTATACCCACATATTCCTTTCCCTGTCAGGGAGATATGTGTAGACTTGTGTTAATAGTACTGCCTAACACCTCTCTGAAATTTGTTAATGTTTTATGTGATATATTTCATCTTTAGAATTTTGGGTGGGTCTAGACTTAGAAAAAAGTGTTTTGGTTGGAATGATGAAGCTCTGGATCTCAGCAGGCTTTAGTGTTGGAAAAGTTGAAGCTTACAGAGAGAGCAAATAAACATGGTCATCAAAGCTGGGAATTAAGATCTGTTTATTCACCTGCACAGTTGAATTAAACCTCCTAGCAATAGGCAGAGCCATTTAACTTATTAAGATCCTGACCAAATAAATTAATCCTGTTTAAAAGGCTGTTTTTGCCTGGCTTTAGATACGGAGATTGCTGTAGTCACCATATAATGGACGAAGAAATTCTTGTTGAATTAAGTTACTAATTTACAAGATAGAGACCACTAGGATAGTTGACATTGGACAATGGTTCATTCAACTGAAAAGTCTATTTGACGTTTGGGGCATGAAGCTTCAAATTGCAAAAAAAAAAAAAAAAGTGCTCTTATCCTTCAGTGTTGAGGAGCACTATTAATGGCTAGAGAAAATGGGTGATTGGGAAGAGCACTTATGTTGGATATGGCTTACATCACTTTTGCTTTAAGAGAATTCCTCATTTGTGGGGTTATAAAGATAGCAGATATGGATTGAGATAAGTATTCCCTGATTCATTTTCATTAAGCCAGTCAAGGTTCAAGTAAATAAAGCCTTGCTTTTAATGATTTTAAGGATACCTTTAAAAAATGTGGAGCACAATTTGTTGACTCTGAAATCTTCGTGATCCAGATGAAAGTTGGCTTCAGATACATAAAGACAAAAAGCCTTTAATTTATGTTGGTTCTCTCAGTTCTGTAATTCTCTTTTCTCTATATTTGTTAGTATAGAATGTGATTTATGGTGATAAAGAGCTCTTGGTTTAGCTTTTGAACTAAAAGTATAGTTTCAGCACTTGTTTGCGATGATAGTCTTTTTAAACCATTCTATGTATGTAAATCTTCCAAATTTTGTCTTAATAATCTAATTGGGAATTTGGACAACCTTGATAGAGTTCTTTTCTAAATCTATAGTTAAATTGAAGAGCAGAATGCAGCCAGCAAACTAACCACAGACATTACAGGGGGTTCTGAACACAGACATGTTACAGGGGGTTCCGAAATGTGGGGCTCCCTTTGATGCATCTCCAGCTAGCAACCTCTGCCCTTGCCTTAGTCTCCTGGTTACTCCTGTTTAAGGGTTTCCCTCTCACAAGAGTCATCAATTGCTTCCCCAAATATCATGCCATAGGGTCTTTGTGCTTAAGGTGGGTTATGTTCTTAGATAGCCCTGAAAATAAAAAAGAGTTGGGTTCTCCTAGTCACTTCCCCTGTCAAAGCCATTTTGTCCATCATGTAGCTGATGAGTACTCCAGTTCTGTTCCTCTCACCCAGATTTCTGCACCATATCCACCCTCTAATTTTTACCCCTTTCTTACACAGAGAGGGTGAGCCAAATCTCAGTTTTTGAAACTTACCTACTCTTTACACCCTGCTCAGGATGCTAATAACCATATCGGATTAGAATCTGTTCAGAAGACAGCTGGGGAAATTGTAAATAGTATAGGCTTATTTTCATTCAGCTGTATGAAAATGCTTTATAAATCAATATTATCTTGTCAAAGTCTAACTGAAATCCTACAATGAGCATAAAAGCAGGAGAATCAACCCAAAAACAGACTTTACGGTAAAATAAAGGTGGATATAGGGTTGGGGCACCATAAATGTCTTAGAAATAATAAGAGCCTGAATTATGAGAGAATTAGTGGAAATAAGGATAGTGAGTTGGAATTAAGTGTATAGGAGGAGACATTATCATAGAAGCCACAGGAGGAATAAAACTTTCTGAAGTGACCCAGGCTACAGGAGTTGTGAGGACCAGAAACTGAGAATGAGGTCTTGCATTAAAGTTTAGAAAACTGGTCGTGGTCTTCAGAAAAGTAGTGTTGGGGATAACTGAATGGGTGGTTGTGGTAAACAGAGGAAGCAGATAGAACTGATGCTTCCAGAAAAATAAGAGAGTGATACTGGTTTTGTTCCTTGCTAGGAAAAGATGCTCACAACTTAACTGAAATTGAACAAGTTAGCATACATGTAAAGTATGGTCAGTTATGAAAAATAAAGTTATGTTACACATACAAAAATGTATATATGTCTAGAAAGTAGACTTCTAAAATATAATGAAGAATTGTATCTGAGGAAGTAACTTTTTGTCTGTGTCGATTCTTTTTTTTCCAACACAGTTGCAGATTTTGGAAAATATGGTAGTAAATAAGAAACAATTTGGAAAGCATCAATAGGTTTGTAAATAAGAGAAGGTCCATGAAATAGACTCCATATGCAGATAAAGCAGTTGAACAGTTTATAGAAAAAAAAATCCTGGGATAGGTGGGAAGAATCAGATATTAACGGTCAATTCAAAGAGCAACCTTGGCCCTAATTCCTGGTTTCTGAGTTCCTTTCAGAAGAAGAACAAAACTCCTGTTTCAATATCTTCCTAGAAGAGAAGCTATAAAAATCAAATCAGGGCTGTTGGGAGCCCAGGAGAAGCAGGGAGAGCTTCTTGTGGAACTAAAACCTATATAGATCTGCTACAACTAGCTGTAAATATATCAGATGTTGAATCATGATAACTACAGGAAAGGTGTGGTATACAGCTCACTTTGTTGTATAGCTGCTAGTTTGAATACTTAGGGCTTCATATTCTTTTATATGCAATAAAAATTGTATGTAGGGCAAAGAGGATGTGCCCCCAAAGCTAAAGTCTCAATAGTTGCTGAGTTTTCTCGTCCTTCTCTTACTTCTTTCTTCTGTGGGTTAACCTGATAAAATGAAGTCAGTGTGACCTCCTATATCTTGTTATGCTTATGACTTTGCTTGGTATAGTGATAACTAAAAGTTATATGAGTTTTTCATATTTTAGAAATTATATTAGGATATAGATTTTATATCTGAATTTTATACTAGGGCTAGAAACAGTATTTTGTTTCTTTAAAATTACTCTTTTTATCATTAGATATAGTAAAGATTATAAGGTTCATACATCAATTTTCCAGATGCTATTTCAACATTTACTTAGTATCGTCCCACCTTGTCCATCCAATAGGATATTTCTGTTTAAAAATAACCATAAATGTAAGTAATATTACATAGGTGAGCATCCAATATAATTTATAGAATCTTCAAAAGAGATGTAATTATAAGTAACTTATCCTGAAGTTAGTGTATGGCCTTTGTACCCATTTTTTTCTTGTTTAAAACCTTCAGATACAATTTACTTATAAATTATGCACATTACTTGTAAAAATGCACAGCTGGATAGGTTTTACGACTATATACATTGCCCATCACCTCCTGTAGTGGGTTAAATAGGGTCCACACCCCCAACCCCTGCCCTCATTCATGTCCACCTGGAGACTCAGAATATGATCTTATTTGAAAATAGGGGCTTTGCAAATACATCTAAGTATGGAGATCATACTAGATTAAGGTGGTCCCTAAATCCAATGACAGGGTCTCTGTTAGCAACAGGACACACAGAGGTACATAGAGAAGAAGACTATGTGCCAATGGAGTCAGATTGGAGATCTGCCACCAGCCACAGAAAATCTGGGGTCACCAGAAGAAGAGAGAAGGATTCTTCCCTAGGGTCTTCAGAGGAAGCATGGCTCTATGGACACCTTGATTTCAGACTTCTAGCTTACAGAACTGAGAGAATGAATTCCTGGGGTTGAAGTCACTACATTGTGGAATTTGTTAAGGCAGGCTTAGGAAACAAACATACCTGCCAAAAATTCCAGTATACCCCTTTCCAGTCAGTCTTAAACCCTCAAAGGCATTTAATGTTCTAATTTGTGTCCCCATAGATTAGTTTCACGTGTCCTTGACATCAATATAAATAGTTATATGGAGTATACCTTTTTCTTTTTTTAATCTGACTTTCTTTGTTCAACATAATATATAGAAGTTTCATTCCTGTTCATGTGTCAGTTTTTTTCATCATTAAAATACACTACAATTTATCCATTATTTTGGTTACAGACATGTGGATTGTTACCTCCTACTTAGATTTTATACATTTAGGACATCTGTAGTTGTCACTGGTTTAGAAGTTCTACATTACTGTTTTTGAGGTTGCTACCTGGAGTTTTAGCAAATACATTTAACTTGACAAAGTTTAATTCGTGTTGGTCTCCCTCACTCAAAATATAGAAACTTGAAATGCTTTTTGTTTTCCCTCCTCAACTCTTCCGCATTATTGCTGTTAAATATAAAATATGTATTATTTTTAAACCTTGGAAATTATTACTTTTTAAAAACTGGAATTTTTAATAGACACACCAACATTTCTCAATTGATTTGATCACTATTGCTTATTACATTCTACTTCCTTCTGGGTTCCATTTCATTTTTCCAATACATACAGTTTATTCTTTTGGTGAGTGGTTAATAAGTTTCTTGCCTTTAATTTGGCTGAATGGATCTTTATTTTGGCCTCATTCTTAAACTATCATTTAATTGCTTGTAGAATTATAGTTTGATAATTTTCTCTTAGCATGCTGAAGAAAATATTTCACTATCTAACACTTATTATTTCTGATGAGATTTCTGCTAGAGGCCAAAATTGTATTCCTTTGTATGTACAATAAAACCTTGGATTGCAAATAACTTACTCTGCAAGTGTTCAGCAAGACAAGCAAACATTTCTAACAAATTTTAACTTGATAAATAAATGAGCGATGTCTTGCAATACAAGTAGTATATGATGCCGAACGTCACACGAGCACAACTGAGCCAATGGTTCTTGCAATTTGCTTTGATATACAAGTGCTTTGGATTACAAGCATGTTCCAGAATGAGTTATGCTCGCAAACCAAGGTTTTACTGATTCTCTCTGGTTTGACTTCATTCTTTAGTATAAAAATGCTGTGTTCAGATGCAGACTTATTTTTACTGATCTCCTCAGTTCTACGAAGCTTTCATCTAAGAATCCATCTCTTTCTTTAAATCTGGAAACTGATCAGCCATGATCTCTGGATATTACGTCTTACTCATATTCTCTATTTTTTGATACTACAACACCTAATAATCATGTATTAAAACTTTTTCTTTTTACATGCTTCTTACCTTTTTCACATTTTTATCTTTTTTGGTGCTACAGTTATTTAAACATGTTTTCTAGTTAAATACCTTTTTTTTTCTAATGTACCATTCAAGTTGTCTATAGAACTTATTTTCAGTTTTAAAATTTTCATTTCTTTCTAACTTGCACAGTCACTATATGATATTGTTTCTTCCCATGTGATTTCTAGTTCTTGTTTTATCTCTTCAAATATTCTGAAGATAATCATTTTAGACTTTCAGATGGTTCTATTATATATGACTGGTTAGGTGTGAAGTCTGTCTTTCTGAGATTGATGACTCTTCCCCATGGAGGTTTGCTTGTACGTGTGATTGGTTCATTTTGTTTGTTTGTTTGTTTAACATTTATTCATTTTTGAAAGGCAGAGACAGAGTGCAAATGGGGGAAGGGCAGAGGGGGAGGGAGACACAGAAACAGAAGCAGGCTCCAGGCTCTGAGCTATCAGCACAGAGCCCGATGAGGGGCTGGAACTCACGGACCACAAAATCATGACCTGAGGTGAAGTCGGCCACTTAACCAACTGAGCCACCCAGGCGCCCAGTGATTGGTTCATTTTGATGTGAAGTTTGTTTTCCATGCAAGTTCCAGGCCTCAGGATTGTAGAAAACTTTATAAGGTAGTTTGATATTTGTTACTTTGTGGGTTTTCCTGGATTGATGTTTTTATGTTAGCCTCTTGATTTAGTTATTTGACACCAGATTGATAGTTTGAACTTGTATCCCATACTTGGATATATTGTGGATTTGGGGGTTCTTGTGCCTCATGGGCTATGTTTTCTCTCTACTGTGCTCACCCACTCTATCCCCCTAATCTGGGGTTGAAATCTTCTCTGGAAAATTAGGGCAGGGGCTTCTAGTACTGGTTTCATGTGCAAACAGCCCTCACAACTCCAGTCTACATAAGGAGACCCAAGTGTCTGGTCTTCATGTGCATATTTCTTGGCCTTGATTCAAGACCCTGACATAAGGTCTGCTTCTGTCTGGTCTAATATCTCCACAGGCCATGGTAGACCTTCAGCCCTACCTCTTTGTTTCTAAGTTTGGTTGTGTATTAACCTTTTTTTTTTTTTCAGGTTGGGAGTGGATATTTTGTTCCACATTTCTATGTGATTAGAGTAGGACCAGAGACCCTTGTCTCTTCAGCATGTTGTATTGACCGGAGGTCTGATCATACTTATATTTGAATGTGTGTTTTGTGTTTTCTCTTACAGCTAGTTATGTATCAAATCCCATTTGCAAGGGTTGTTTGTCTTGTTCAAAGGACAACGGGTGCAGCCGATGTCAACAGAAGTTGTTCTTCTTTCTTCGAAGAGAAGGCATGCGCCAGTATGGAGAATGCCTGCATTCCTGTCCATCTGGCTACTATGGACACCGAGCCCCAGATATGAACAGATGTGCAAGTGAGCAGTTGACTTTTGTCTACTATTTACTGTTTATGAAACTTGGGGGGGAGCTAAATTGAAAATTTTGGCTAAAAAAAATGTAATTTTAATACGCTACAGAAATAGTGCAATCTTAAACTTAAAATTCAGTGGGGGTAGGATAAGAATATTTTTATCTTTTGTCTAGAAGTACATTGCATACACACTTTTTATTTTTAGGTTATTTAAGTATTTTTTGTATAACAAGCATCTCCAACACAAGCTTGTTAAGAAGATCTGTATAAGGCATGCTTAGCGCAACAACAACAAAATCCCCAAGGAATTTAAATGTCTTTATACTGGGAACATTGTCTCCACTTTACTACAGTGTCTATGGCTTCTTTTGCCTCTTTTTTTTTTATCTGAGTTTGTAATCCATAGTTTAGTCTAATCTATAATACATTATATTAAATAGTTCTGTAAAGCACCATTACTAATAAAAGATTTAACTAAAATATTTAATTCATTTTAGAATATTTTGAGTTCTAAGTTTAACAATTAGAAAAAGTATTAAGGAATGGCATTCTATACATAGTTATACAGGAATGATTTTTATCTTTTAATCCAAAAATCACTTATAAAATGATTCTCAACTTCTAAGTGAATAGTAGTAATTGGAATTAAAAAAAAAATGAATGACATACCAAAAGAACATCCCTTTCTTTAAGGAGCTTAAATGTTAGGGCATAGAGAGGATAAGGAAAAAAAACAAAACAAAACATGGAGCGAAATGACAAAATGACAAAAGGGTAAAAGTTTAATTTTAATTCAGTACACTAAGCTATATCAGGCAAGCAGTATGTTAGGGGAGTAATTTAATTACCTCCCATTAATACTGTATACATGGCTATTAAATCAGCCAAGGCCTTTAGATTAGAGGAGAGTTTGAATTGAATCATCCAAGGACAATATTATTTTGGAAGAAGGCAGAACTAATGGTGGGAGGCTAAATAGATTTTAGAAAGAAGGAGACACACATGTGTAAAAATAATGTGCTTGGAGAACAATAAGTCCCATCTGGGATGTGGTTGGTATTTTGGCAAGGCCATTTAATCTACATTGCTGAACATTCAGTATCCTCAGTCCCTGCCCATGAAATGTTCTTTGTGCCCTCAAGTCACTGTGACAAGTAAAAATGTACCCAGACATTTTTGAACACCTCCTAGATGATTAGTCCAATCTATAATACATTATCTCTGGATAAGAACCATTGAGTCGGATGGGCTTAGTAGAAGGTGTGGTTGGAACTGAGAATGGAAAGGGACAGAGGTTGGAGTGCAAGGATAAAGGACTTGAACGCTGTGCCAAGGAGTCTGGATATTACCTACAGGTTTCAAGCAGGAGAGGACTGAAGAGGTTGCTTTGTTCAGGATAGTTTTAGCGGCAGTGCGGGCAATGAATTGGAGAAGGACAGAAAGTAGAGGAAGGCTACTGTAACAGTTACAGATGAGAAATCACATTCTGATGAAAGGTCTGTGGGTAATGAATTCCAGAGATTTTAAAAAATAGAATCAAGGAGACATAGAAACTAATTTCAGAGAGTGAAAAGAGAATCAAATTTGGTCCTAAGTTTTCTAGGTGAATAATTTTCCATTAGCAGAGATAGAAATACATAGGCTCAGTGAAAATTCGTATCTGCTTCTATTTCATGGAATTGTTTGGATTAACAATTACAGAGACAGAACTCCCAACCTCTGACAACAGACTGTCTAATTTTTCAAGTATGTACCTTGTACTTAATTTTTTGATTTGTGGGCTATCTAGTAATTTGTCTGCCATAGTTTTTTTTTTTAACTTCCATGGAATGATAGGTTTACCTTAAAAGGGAGTCCTAGTCAGCTTGCGTTAGACCACCTGGTGGGAGGGGGCAGGATTTGCGTTCCTGAATATTTGGTGCATTTTTCATTCCATACCATCAGTGCACAAGGAAGATGAGGTAAGAGTGTAGATGGCTCCAGGCAGTTATTCCAAGTTCTAGGCCTAGCACTTAGGCAGTCTGTGTATGGACAGTACCCTGACAATGTAATGTGTTACTCAACCCTAGGACATTGGCGAGTCCAAGGGGCTGCTGATAATAACTATGCAGGGACACAGTTGTAAACCAGGACTGTCCCAGGCAAACCTGTATGGATAGCCACCTCAGCAATACTTTATAGTGTATCAACAGATATATCTTCAAACACATTTTGGCTAAGTTTATCCCTTTTCTCAGAAAGGAGAGCAGTGACTGTAAATCAGCCTTGGAAAGAGAATTTCCATGTGAGAATGGGTTTGCTGTGGTTATACTTATTGTAACTGAATGTAATCGATGTTGCAGTTTACTGACTTAGAGGAAATCATTACTTATCTGGTACAAGCTGTAAGGGCTTATGAGTAAGATTCCTGTGAATCAAAGTGAAAGTGGAAAATTATTTCTTAATTCTCACTATGTGACTTTGGATGGCCATGATTCTTTCATACCAATTATTTGATTTTTCCCCCATACTTTGCATATATTCCATTGTTGTTTGTATTGTATTCAGAGGATGAGACAGAGTTAAATTGGAAAAGCTGTTACAGACTTAGAATTTGAAATCATACCCACTTTTTATTAAGCAATTATTGCTCTACAGTAGAGAAGAAAATTATACTTCAAGCAACAGTAGCTTTAAATTTTTTTTAATGTTTATTTATTTTTGAGAAAGAGTGAGAGAGCAAGAATGCATGCATGAGTGAGCAGGGGAGGGGCAGAGAGAGAGGAAGACACAGGATCTCAAGCAGGCTCCAGGCTCTGAGCTGTCAGCACAGAGCCCGACGAGGGGCTCGAACCCACAAACCACAAGATCATGACCTGAGCTAAAGTCAGACACTTAACAGAATGAGCCTCCCAGGCACCCCAACAGTAGCTTTTTAAAAACATCCTTTTTCAGAGAGTGAGAGAACAAGCAAGGGAGAGGGGCAGAGGGGAAGAGAGAGGGGAGAATCCCAAGCAGGCTCCATGCTTAGTATGCAGCTGGATGTTGGGCTCAGTTTCATGACCCTGCCAGGATAATGACCTGAGCCAAAATCAAGAGTTGGACACTCAACTGAGTGAGCCACCCAGGTGCCCCAAGCACAGTAGCTTTATAAAACTTCCTAGCACATCTGTTTTAAGATTTTAATTGCAAAGCAGTATCTTCAGAAAGAAGACTTGCTTTATGAAATGTTGGCTAGGTTTGGCCTCTTGGTACATACAGTATGGAGCTTATAAAGCCAGACATGCTTTTAAAAACCCATTCAGTATCCATTTGAAGCATATTATGAAAAATATATACACTCAAGGACACTAAGAGCTGCCATTGTCTCTGATGGTGTTAGGTGATATTTCTCTCGTTACTTTTTTCTCATTTATTGAAAAACTCATTTACATGAAAAAACTTTATTCCTTAGATAGTTACAAATTTTCTTTGTAGAAAGCTTAGACAGCACATAGGCCTTAAAAAAACATCTAAAGCAAAAATAAAAAAAAAAACACTCAAAGATAACAAAAGTTAACATTTGGCTTCTACCCTCAACTTTCGTTTCTATGTATATTTATGTCTTTCTCCCTTTACAAGTGTACCCCTGTTCTATTTTGTAACTTGTTTCAACTTAATGGATTTTGAACATTATGTTAATGTCATTAAATATGGCTGCATATATCCTACTAAGTGGATATATCCTAATATATTTAATCACCTATTAAGAATTTGATTTTAGTTTTTCAAAAATATGAAGAATATTCTTATATAGTCTCATATACACACCTTAGTTTTATACATTTATCTGATTTGCATAAGATAAACTTTTAAACATAAAAACATGTTTTCAGCTTTATTAAGATTAACATGTAACAATATCACATATTTAAAGACTTTTGATATATATTGCCAAATGGCCTTCTAGAAAAGTTGCACCAGTCCACATCTTAACTAATAGCAGACATTTGCCCTTGCGTCTAACAATAAGTGCTATTTACAAAAAGTACAAAAAAATGCATTTTTTGGTTTAATATTTTCTTTGGTAAGGTGAAGTTCACTTGTTTTTTACCTGAATATTGGCATTATGACATTTACCAGAATCTCTGGCTTTTTTTCTTCTGTTTGCAAAACTGTCTTGTTCTTAGTGATTAAAAAACTTTAAATGAAATATCACAAGAAATTTATGTTCAAGATTATGAATGGAGAGTTCAACGGATTATCACAAAAAGGGCAACTTGTGCAACTGCAATACAGGTCAAGAGGAATGTTAGCGCCCCAAGAATGCTTATGAGGTCTTTTAACAATCACTCCTATCTCTTCTGCCTCCACAAAACTACCATCCTGACTTGTAACCAAAACACATATAAAAGATTACTCATGATCCTTTATAAAGATCTATAAATTGGAAACAACCCAAATGTCCAAGCAACACAACATTGAAAAAATGCATAACATATTAAAAAAGAAAATATATAAAAGTAGAAATGAGAATTATCCTGGACCAAGGAAGATGGCGGCGTAGGAGGACGCTGGGCTCACCGCGCGTCCTGCTGATCACTTAGATTCCACCTACACCTGCCTAAATAACCCAGAAAACCGCCAGAGGATGAGCAGAACAGAGTCACCGGACCCAAGTGCAGACGAGAGGCCCACGGAAGAGGGTAGGAAGGGCGGCGAGGCGGTGCGCGCTCCACGGACTGGCGGGAGGGAGCCGGGGCGGAGGGGCGGCTCGCCGGCCAAGCAGAGCCCCCGAGTCCGGCTTGCAAAAGCGGAGGGGCCTGACGGACTGTGTTCCGACAGCAAGCGCGACTTAGCGTCTGGGAGGTCATAAGTTAACAGCTCTGCTCAGAAAGCGGGAAGGCTGGAGGACAAAGGGAGGGGGAGCTGCGGAGCCCCCGGACGACAGAGCTCAGTTTGGCGGGGAACAAAGGCGCTCTCCAGCGCCATCTCCCCCGCCCATCCCCCAGCCAAAATCCCAAAGGGAACCGGCTCCGGCCAGGGAAATTGCTCGCTCCGCGCGAACACCCAACTCTGTGCTTCTGCGGAGCCAAACCTCCGGCAGCGATCTGACTCCCTCCGGCTGCACAGGGCCCCTCCTGAAGTGGATCACCTAAGGAGAAGCGAGCTAAGCCTGCCCCCCCTGCCGCCGTGCACCTTGCCTTCCCACCCCAGCTAATACGCCAGATCCCCAGCATCACAAGCCTGGCAGTGTGCAAGTAGCCCAGACGGGCCACGCCACCCCACAGTGAATCCCGCCCCTAGGAGAGGGGAAGAGAAGGCACACACCAGTCTGACTGTGGCCCCAGCGGTGGGCTGGGGGCAGACATCAGGTCGGACTGCGGCCCCGCCCACCAACTCCAGTTATACACCACAGCACAGGGGAAGTGCCCTGCAGGCCCTCACCACACCAGGGACTATCCAAAATGACCAAGCGGAAGAATTCCCCCCAGAAGAATCTCCAGGAAATAACAACAGCTAATGAGCTGATCAAAAAGGATTTAAATAATATAACAGAAAGTGAATTTAGAATAATAGTCATAAAATTAATCGCTGGGCTGGAAAACAGTATACAGGACAGCAGAGAATCTCTTGCTACAGACATCAGGGGACTAATGAACAGTCACGAGGAGCTGAAAAACGCTTTAAAGGAAATGGAAAACAAAATGCAAACCGCCACAGCTCGGATGGAAGAGGCAGAGGAGAGAATAGGTGAACTAGAAGATAAAGTTATGGAAAAAGAGGAAGCTGAGAAAAAGAGAGATAAAAAAATCCAGGAGTATGAGGGGAAAATTAGAGAACTAAGTGATACACTAAAAAGAAATAATTTACGCATAATTGGTATCCCAGAGGAGGAAGAGAGAGGGAAAGGTGCTGAAGGGGTACTTGAAGAAATCATAGCTGAGAACTTCCCTGAACTGGGGAAGGAAAAAGGCATTGAAATCCAAGAGGCACAGAGAACTCCCTTCAGACGTAACTTGAATCGATCTTCTGCACGACATATCATAGTGAAACTGGCAAAATACAAGGATAAAGAGAAAATTCTGAAAGCAGCAAGGGGTAAACGTGCCCTCACATATAAAGGGAGACCTATAAGACTCGTGACTGATCTCTCTTTTGAAACTTGGCAGGCCAGAAAGAATTGGCACGAGATTTTCAGGGTGCTAGACAGCAAAAATATGCAGCCAAGAATCCTTTATCCAGCAAGTCTGTCATTTAGAATAGAAGGAGAGATAAAGGTCTTCCCAAACAAACAAAAACTGAAGGAATTTGTCACCACTAAACCAGCCCTACAAGAGATCCTAAGGGGGACCCTGTGAGACAAAGTACCAGAGACATCACTACAAGCATAAAACATACAGACATCACAATGACTCTAAACCCGTATCTTTCTATAATAACACTGAATGTAAATGGATTAAATGCGCCAACCAAAAGACATAGGGTATCAGAATGGATAAAAAAACAAGACCCATCTATTTGCTGTCTACAAGAGACTCATTTTAGACCTGAGGACACCTTTAGATTGAGAGTGAGGGGATGGAGAACTATTTATCATGCTACTGGAAGCCAGAAGAAAGCTGGAGTAGCCATACTTATATCAGACAAACTAGACTTTAAATTAAAGGCTGTAACAAGAGATGAAGAAGGACATTATATAATAGTTACAGGGTCTATCCATCAGGAAGAGCTAACAATTATAAATGTCTATGCGCCGAATACCGGAGCCCCCAAATATATAAAACAATTACTCATAAACAGAAGCAACCTTATTGATAAGAATGTGGTAATTGCTGGGGACTTTAACACCCCACTTACAGAAATGGATAGATCATCTAGACACACGGTCAATAAAGAAACAAGGGCCCTGAATGAGACACTGGATCAGATGGACTTGACAGATATATTTAGAACTCTGCATCCCAAAGCAACAGAATATACTTTCTTCTCGAGTGCACATGGAACATTCTCCAAGATAGATCATATACTGGGTCACAAATCAGCCCTTCATAAGTTTACAAGAATTGAAATTATACCATGCATACTTTCAGACCACAATGCTATGAAGCTTGAAGTCAACCACAGGAAAAAGTCTGGAAAACCTCCAAAAGCATGGAGGTTAAAGAACACCCTACTCACGAATGAGTGGGTCAACCAGGCAATTAGAGAAGAAATCAAAAAATATATGGAAACAAACGAAAATGAAAATACAACAATCCAAACGCTTTGGGACGCAGCGAAGGCAGTCCTGAGAGGAAAATACATCGCAATCCAGGCCTATCTCAAGAAACAAGAAAAATCCCAAATACAAAATCTAACAGCACACCTAAAGGAAATAGAAGCAGAACAGCAAAGGCAGCCTAAACCCAGCAGAAGAAGAGAAATAATAAAGATCAGAGCAGAAATAAACAATATAGAATCTAAAAAAACTGTAGAGCAGATCAACGAAACCAAGAGTTGGTTTTTTGAAAAAATAAACAAAATTGACAAACCTCTAGCCAGGCTTCTCAAAAAGAAAAGGGAGATGACCCAAATAGATAAAATCATGAATGAAAATGGAATTATTACAACCAATCCCTCAGAGATACAAACAATTATCAGGGAATACTATGAAAAATTATATGCCAACAAATTGGACAACCTGGAAGAAATGGACAAATTCCTGAACACCCACACTCTTCCAAAACTCAATCAGGAGGAAATAGAAAGCTTGAACAGACCCATAACCAGCGAAGAAATTGAATCGGTTATCAAAAATCTCCCAACAAATAAGAGTCCAGGACCAGATGGCTTCCCAGGGGAGTTCTACCAGACGTTTAAAGCAGAGATAATACCTATCCTTCTCAAGCTATTCCAAGAAATAGAAAGGGAAGGAAAACTTCCAGACTCATTCTATGAAGCCAGTATTACTTTGATTCCTAAACCAGACAGAGACCCAGTAAAAAAAGAGAACTACAGGCCAATATCCCTGATGAATATGGATGCCAAAATTCTCAATAAGATACTAGCAAATCGAATTCAACAGCATATAAAAAGAATTATTCACCATGATCAAGTGGGATTCATTCCTGGGATGCAGGGCTGGTTCAACATTCGCAAATCAATCAACGTGATACATCACATTAACAAAAAAAAAGAGAAGAACCATATGATCCTGTCAATCGATGCAGAAAAGGCCTTTGATAAAATCCAGCACCCTTTCTTAATAAAAACCCTTGAGAAAGTCGGGATAGAAGGAACATACTTAAAGATCATAAAAGCCATTTATGAAAAGCCCACAGCTAACATCATCCTCAACGGGGAAAAACTGAGAGCTTTTTCCCTGAGATCAGGAACACGACAGGGATGCCCACTCTCACCGTTGTTATTTAACATAGTGCTGGAAGTTCTAGCATCAGCAATCAGACAACAAAAGGAAATCAAAGGCATCAAAATTGGCAAAGATGAAGTCAAGCTTTCGCTTTTTGCAGATGACATGATATTATACATGGAAAATCCGATAGACTCCACCAAAAGTCTGCTAGAACTGATACATGAATTCAGCAAAGTTGCAGGATACAAAATCAATGTACAGAAATCAGTTGCATTCTTATACACTAACAATGAAGCAACAGAAAGACAAATAAAGAAACTGATCCCATTCACAATTGCACCAAAAAGCATAAAATACCTAGGAATAAATCTAACCAAAGATGTAAAGGATCTGTATGCTGAAAATTATAGAAAGCTTATGAAGGTAATTGAAGAAGATTTAAAGAAATGGAAAGACATTCCCTGCTCATGGATTGGAAAAATAAATATTGTCAAAATGTCAATACTACCCAAAGCTATCTACACATTCAATGCAATCCCAATCAAAATTGCACCAGCATTCTTCTCGAAACTAGAACAAGCAATCCTAAAATTCATATGGAACCACAAAAGGCCCCGAATAGCCAAAGGAATTTTGAAGAAGAAGACCAAAGCAGGAGGCATCACAATCCCAGACTTCAGCCTCTACTACAAAGCTGTCATCATCAAGACAGCATGGTATTGGCACAAAAACAGACACACAGACCAATGGAATAGAATAGAAACCCCAGAACTAGACCCACAAACATATGGCCAACTCATCTTTGACAAAGCAGGAAAGAACATCCAATGGAAAAAAGACAGCCTCTTTAACAAATGGTGCTGGGAGAACTGGACAGCAACATGCAGAAGGTTGAAACTAGACCACTTTCTCACACCATTTACAAAAATAAACTCAAAATGGATAAAGGACCTAAATGTGAGACAGGAAACCATCAGAACCTTAGAGGAGAAAGCAGGAAAAGACCTCTCTGACCTCAGCCGTAGCAATCTCTTACTCGACACATCCCCAAAGGCAAGGGAATTAAAAGCAAAAGTGAATTACTGGGACCTTATGAAGATAAAAAGCTTCTGCACAGCAAAGGAAACAACCAACAAAACTAAAAGACAACCAACGGAATGGGAAAAGATATTTGCAAATGACATATCGGACAAAGGGCTAGTATCTAAAATCTATAAAGAGCTCACCAAACTCCACACCCGAAAAACAAATAACCCAGTGAAGAAATGGGCAGAAAACATGAATAGACACTTCTCTAAAGAAGACATCCAGATGGCCAACAGGCACATGAAAAGATGTTCAGCGTCGCTCCTTATCAGGGAAATACAAATCAAAACCACACTCAGGTATCACCTCACGCCAGTCAGAGTGGCCAAAATGAACAAATCAGGAGACTATAGATGCTGGAGAGGATGTGGAGAAACGGGAACCCTCTTGCACTGTTGGTGGGAATGCAAATTGGTGCAGCCGCTCTGGAAAACAGTGTGGAGGTTCCTCAGAAAATTAAAAATAGACCTACCCTATGACCCAGCAATAGCACTGCTAGGAATCTACCCAAGGGATACAGGAGTACTGATGCATAGGGGCACTTGTACCCCAATGTTCATAGCAGCACTCTCAACAATAGCCAAATTATGGAAAGAGCCTAAATGTCCATCAACTGATGAATGGATAAAGAAATTGTGGTTTATATACACAATGGAATACTACGTGGCAATGAGAAAAAATGAAATATGGCCTTTTGTAGCAACGTGGATGGAACTGGAGAGTGTGATGCTAAGTGAAATAAGCCATACAGAGAAAGACAGATACCATATGGTTTCACTCTTATGTGGATCCTGAGAAACTCAACAGGAACCCATGGGGGAGGGGAAGGGAGGAAAAAAAAAAAAAAAAAAAAGACGTTAGAGTGGGAGAGAGCCAAAGCATAAGAGACTGTTAAAAACTGAGAACAAACTGAGGGTTGATGGGGGGTGGGAGGGAGGGGCGGGTGGGTGATGGGTATTGAGGAGGGCACCTTTTGGGATGAGCACTGGGTGTTGTATGGAAACCAATTTGTCAATAAACTTCATAAAAAAAAAAAAAAAAATAAACCATAATTATCCTGTAAAAAAAAAAAAAAAAAAAAAAAAGTAGAAATGAATGAACTACCTCAACATGCAGCAACATAGGTAAATCTCACAATGTAATGTTGAATGAAGGAAGTCATAAAATGATACATTGACCTACATTGTGAAAATAGTTAAAACTAATCTGTGGTACTAGAAGTCGGGATTGTGGTTCTTCTATGTGTTTATTGAACACTTCCTTTGTGCTGGATTTTGTACCGGTTACCTATCGATACAGTAATGAGTCATAATTAGCTGGTGCCCTTGAGTTGCTTATGGTATAGTGTAGTGGTTCTCTACCATGGGTAATTTCTCCCCTTAGGGGACATGTGGTAATGTTTGCAGATATTTTTGGTTATTACGGTTGAAGGGATGCTGGTGGATAGACTATAGATACTGCAAAACATTAGACAAAGGCATAGGACAGCCCCCTGCAACAAAGAACCGTGCGGCCCAAAACATCAGTAGCATTGAGGCTGAGAAACCCTGCTCCGGTGGAGCAGGCAGACAAGTAATCAATTAGTTCAGGGTGGGCGTGTGATGAAGGGTGCTAATTTGCTTCTGTTTGCTACCAATTACTCCGTTAGATACGTATTTTCTCATTTTTCAAAGAAGCGTGCAGAGGATGTCATACTATTTTTATTTTCTGTATGAAGTTTCCTAAACTGAGTGAAACGCACTTTCCGAAGGTTGGGTGGATTTCATCAATGGGGGAGATGACCCTTATAAAGACTATAGGCATTTTCAGAATTGTTAGGAGTAAGCGTTCTAGGTAAGAAAAAAAGAAAGGAAAAGCACACTTGAAGGTGTGGAGACACACAGAAAGTCATCCACTGTTAAGTAAAATGTAGGTGATTGAGTCCAGTTCCACTGCATAACCAGAAATGATAGTCAAGGTGGCGCCACTGAGTTTGACAGACCTTTTGTGCTAAAGTTAGTCGGTTTAAGCACCTTCCTGAAGCCACAAGTAGTCAGTGAAGGATTTTAAGTAGGGGGATAAGAAGAGGAAATATTTTTCTTTTGGCAGAATGAAATGTGAGTTAAAGGGAAGTCAGCAATGAAGGTGGCAAGGGCAATAATCTAGGTTAAAAAAAATGAAATGAGAATAGATACTTCCTCCTCAGACCTTCCCTGACTAATCTGTCTAAAATGTTAACTTTCCTTCCCAATGTTTCCTTTCTTCATTTTTTATCTCTCCCCCCTTTCCTCATTCTTTCACTCCCTCCTTTCCTCCCTTCTTTCCTCAGCACTATGGGTAGCTAACATACTCAGGTTTTACCTGTTTTATTCACTTCTCCCAATAGAATGTAAGCTCCAAGAGGGGAAGGGATTTAAGACTGTTTGGCTTGAATACAGGCTTACGATCTGCAGAACAGTGTTGACACATAGTGGGGCTCAACACATTTATTCAATGAATAAATGAAGGTAATCATAGTGGAAACGGGAATGAGGGAGATATTGAGGGATAATCAACAGGACTTGATAATGAATGGGATGTTGACTAAAGGTGAAGGGAGACTGAGATTACTCTTATGCTTTTGGCTTGGAAGTTGGGTAGTGAATTTATGAAGGTACGGAATAAGAGAAGGTGCATATGTGCTGGCAAGAAAGGCCATTATGGTGGAGAATGGGTGTTTTGGGACATGTTGAGTTCAAAGTGGTATGAGATATCCTGGGGAAGGTACCCAAAGGGCAGTTAGATGTAAGCATTCAAAGCTCTCAAGGGAACTCTAAACTTAGTCTTTGGCAGAAAATACTATGACCTACTCTGCATGCTTCTTTGAAAAATAAAATGAGAAAATATAGATCTAACAGAGATCATGAGTAATCTTTTATATGTGTTTTGGTTACAAGTCAAGATGGTAGTTGAGGGAGAAGAGAGGGGAGTGATTGTTCAAAGACCTCACAAAAGTTCTTGAGGCACTAACATTCCTCTTGACTTGTATTATGGTTGCATATGTTGCCCATTTTGTGATAATCCATTGAACTCTCCATTTATAATCTTGAACACAAAATTGTGGTATTTTTATTTTATGGATGAAATTTCCTAAACTGAGTGAAATACACTTTCTAAAGGTTGGATGGATTTCAGCAATGGGGGAGATATTGTTTAAACAATAGAACTGTTGACCTTTATGGGAGGAGTTTCATTGTTACTATTGGGGCACTATCCTCATTGCTCTGGTTTGAGGGAGCACATGGAATCTTAGGCAAGCAGACATGGTGATTGTTGGTTGAAAAGTATCTATTGATAGCAAGACGGCTCTTGAATCAGGAGATTGTGTGTGTGTGTGTGTGTGTGTGTGTGTGTGTGTGTGTGTGGTGGAAGGAGACTTGAATGGGAAAGAGCCATATGAGGTGGAAAAATAGGGGAATGATTGAAGAAACAAGGTCACTGAGGAGACAGAAGAACATAGGATCCAAGACCTAAGTGGGAAAATTAGCCTTAGATGAAAGGCTTGTCTAATCAGAAATCTATAAAGTATCTATATCCTATCAGTCAAGCATTTGTTTTATTCATTTACCAGTAAGGGGATCAAAAATATGCTGAAGTGGCAGGAAAAGGATTAACTTTTTATGTATAAGAAAATACATATACATTTGTTGCCAGAGGCAGTGTATTTTCAAAAATAATTTGTAAACAAAAAATTACAGAAATGAGATCTGCATCCAGAGAATTTGCTACTTTTGTTTTTAGCTCCTTCTTCTGTATTTGATGATTCTGCCCTTCTCTTTGGCACTTTGTAAAAATGTGTTTTAGGCTGAGAGAATGTTAGCATTATGTTTTTGAAATGACATAGGTTTAAAAATGAGTAATTTAGAACATACAAGAAAATTCGCAGTTGAATGTAACCATCCCTTAATTTGTGAACTGCAAGACCAGTGTTGAAGGGTTTTTAAAGAATTACTGCATGTCAAATTTGAGTACTTTTAAAAATACCTGCCATTCTTGAATCATGAAGTTTAATGATGCATTTGGAAAAAGGGTGGGGCACCTGGGTGGCTGAGTCGATTAAGCCTCAGGCTTCATTCAGGTCATGATCTCTTGGTTTGTGGGTTCAAGCCCCGAGTCAGGCTCTGTGCTGACAGCTCAGAGCCTGGAGCCTGCTTCTGATTCTGTGTCTCCCTCTCTCTGCCTCACCCTCACTTACATTCTGTCTCTCAAAAATGAATAAACATTAATTTTTTTAATGGAAAAAGGCCTAGGTATTTAAAATGAACAGAAATGCTTAAAGTGTTTTTAATCAAATCTGAATAACTATGAACTATAAGTGAGCAGGATGCATATACTGACTCTGAGAACCATAAAGTCCATATGATGTGTGTTTAAATATCTGTAAAGAAGCAGATCTCTGACAGATATGTTACTGTGATCTCAGTGTCTGGGGGATTATATGAGAAGTAACATAAAACTAAAAATTAAGAATGTCTTTATTTAGAAGATGCCTATGGATGGACTAAGGACCCAACTGGGTTGCTTGTGAAATTGATACAAATTAGACAGTGGTATTGTGTAATCACTATTACCCAAAGTGCTGCAAATCACAATAGACAAATAGGGTAGATGTATCACAGAATCGGAAGAGGTCAGAGAAGGGACATGTTAGCAGTAAGGTGAGAATAGTCATTGGAAGACTGTGGAAACAGTGGAACTTAGCTTTATTTTCTTCTGCCTTCACCATCTAGCCTGGGTGGCAAGGTAGTGAAGAGCTAGGGGGCATTTTGTGTTTAACACCTGTTAAAACACTGGTTGCTTTCTTCCATGCCCCGAGTTTCTTATTGGGTAGATCTGAAATGGTGCCTAAGAATTTATATTGTCAACAAATACCCAGGTGATGCTGACTTGGCTGGGTCAGAAACTAGCCTTTGAAAATTGCTGCAATGTAGTAATTATGTTGTCTCCATCCATCACTGATTATGGAATAGGCCACTTTGTATTTAGTAAAAGACCAGTTTTAGTACCACCTAAGCATAATGAGGATATTTTGAGGAAATGTGTGTCCTTCTCCACATCAATCATTAATCATCAATATCATAATCAGTAATAATGTATCTGTTCGTGGACCCTACTAAGCTGATCACAATGAAATAGAATACACTGGCTTTCAGCCAGGCTTCTAATGCTCTTGAATCCTTCCTCCTCAGGCTCCTGTCTTTGCCTTCCCCACTTTCTCATGACTTGCTCTTCCTTCTTCTGAGATTTCCATTACTTTATGTATTCTGGCATGTTTAGTGTTCTAATTAATAATTATGTCTGGTATCTTAGAGTCTAATTTATTCTTTTGATTTTGTTGATACAGGTACTGCAAAAGATTCTGATTGAAATATAGCTTCCGTATGAATTGAAGCTTTTTAAAAATGTTTATTTTTGAGAGAGTAAAAGAGAGGGAGTAGAATCCCAAGCAGGATCCACACTAACAGCATGGAGCCCAATGTGGGGCTCGAACTCATGAATTCTGAGATCATGACTTGAGTCAAAAATCAAGAGTCTGTCACATAACTGACTGAGCCACCCTGGCACTCCATGAATTGAAGAATTGTAAATAATTGTTTGGGCCATATTATGAAAGGAAGAAACAGGGGAGGGTTTATGGGCAGGAGAAGAGGGATCATGGTGACTAGACCGAGAGGACCCTTCGGATCGCTATGTCCACAGCTGGCTCCTGAGCTACATGTCAGTCAGGTGTCCTAACTTACTCTTTGATGATAGGTGAAGTTCATATTGAGTCCCAGTGTCCTCATCTTTAAAAATTAGGGGAGGCTAGGAGGTCATTGCTCTAATATTCTGTGATTCTATAACTGCCTCCAGAAGTTACTGCTTTTTGCTATTCTAGTCAGCCCCTCTCCTCAAATTTCTGGTGGGAATGGCTATTCTAACACTCCCCTCAACAACCCTGTGATGTAGGTAAGTGTTTACATTTTGCCATTGAAGCTCAAAGAGGTTCAGAAACCTACCCAAGGACACGCTTATGAAGCAGAGCTAAGAATGAGATCTAAGATTCTCTCTGATTGTTTTATTTATTTTTTATTTATTTTTATTTTATTTTTTAATTTTACATCCAAGTTAGCATATAGTGGTTGGAACTAGAAGGTATTATGCTAAGCGAAATTAGTCAGAGAAAGACAAATATCAAAGGATTCTCTCTGATTCTAATGCCTGTTTCTTTTTCTTTTTAAGCCAGTTTTACTGAGATATATAATTGACATATAGCACTGTGTATGTTTAACGTGTACAGCAAAATTTTACTTATGTATCTTGTGAAATGATTACCACAATAAGTTAACATCCATCATCTCATGTAAATACAAAAAATAAAGGAAAAGAAATGAGCTGTGATTAGATCTTTGGTATTTACTCTCTTAACACCTTTCACATATACCAAAAAGCAGTATTAACTGTAGCCATCACTTTGTATGTTTCACCCCTACTACTTATCTAACAACTGGAGGTTTGTACCTTTTGATCACCTTCATTCATTTCCCCCTCACCCTACCTTCAACCTCTGGTAACAACAGATCTGATGTTTTTTGTTTTTGTTTTTCTCCTATGAGTTGTTTTTTCTTTTCTTTTTTTTTTTCTTTTCTTTTCTTTTTGATTTCACATATAAGTGAGATCATGCAATATTTGCCTTTCCCTATCTGATTTATTTCACTTAGCCATGTTTCTTTAACTACTCCATGCTGCTGCTCTTAGAGAAAATAAAATCACAAAACACATTATTTGTTAAGCTTTAGAATCTGTCTTTTTTGAGCAGGGTTGAGGGTAGGTCATCACTTTTAATTGGTACACTTTGAAAAGCCATTCTCTTAAGCTGGTTCCTTTCCCAAAAAAGGACCTTGCCCTACAGGCTGCTCTGCAGAAAACATGTTCTCTTGGTTAACAGGTTACTGCCAGCTGGGAAAGTCTGATTAGCTGAAGTGGCTTTTACACCTTTATAAGAGCTGCTACCAGCCAGTTAATAAACTGACCATAACTGGATAAAGTTAAAGAATAGTTCTTTAGGGGAGGGACTGTGAGGATGGCCCTGCTGCCCCCTTATCAGAAGCTAATTGAGAGGTCATCACCTGCTGGGTCTCTTGATTCTTATGCTTTCTTAAGAAATTCCATCCCTGCAGGAGAGCTGGCTAGGTTTTGATGCACCTATGATTGGGATAAAACAAAACATTTGTTAATTGACTTTAGTTTCAGGGTATTGTATCCAAGCTTGGTCTCCACAGAGCCACAGTTTAATTGCCTGAGGCCAGCCAGTCAAGGGCCTGTCATCTAAAAGGTGCTCGCTACATATGAACTGAATAATTGATATGAATCCTAGGTGGCTCAGGGTCTCTGAGAGGAGAGCAATTTCTGTAACATTAGTTGCTCTTCTGTAAAAGACACCTTGAACTTATTACTAACAATAGACACTTATTTAGTACTTTATTTTTGGCTAAATCTTCTCCACAGTTTATGCATATACCTGACTATTTGAGGCAAGTAAACAGGGAGGGGTGGGGGAAGCCTAGAGAAGTTCAGCAGCTCAGCTCATTCAAAGTCACCGACTGGTGCTTACCAGAGTTGATAGTGGAATGTGTGTCTGACTAGTGACAACCCATGTTCTTTGTTCAAGCATTCTTGAAATGCTTTTTGGTTTGTTCTAAAGAGGCATTCCTTTATAAGTTCATGGAACATATAAGCTAAAAATTGAAAGTACTTATATATTTAATGAAGACATTCCTATTAACTACCTTTAATATTTAAAATCTCGTAAGGGTAAATTCCTAGTAGCACTGCTAGGAATCTACCCCAGGGATACAGGAGTACTGATGCATAGGGGCACTTGTACCCCAATGTTTATAGCACCACTCTCAATAATAGCCAAATTATGGAAAGAGCCTAAATGTCCATCAACTGAGGAATGGATAAAGAAATTGTGGTTTATATCTACAATGGAATACTACTTGGCAATGAGAAAGAATGAAATATGGCCTTTTGTAGCAACGTGGATGGAACTGGAGAGTGTTATGCTAAGGGAAATAAGTCATACAAAGACAGATACCATATGTTTTCACTCGTATGTGGATCCTGAGAAACTTAACAGAAGACCATGGGGAAGGGGAAGGGGGAAAAAGTTACAGAGAGGGAAGGAGGCAAACCATAAGAGACTCTTAAAAACTGAGAATAAACTGAGGGTTGATGGGGTGGGGAGGGAGGGGGAAGTGGGTGATTGGCATTGAGGAGGGCACCTGTTGGGATGAGCACTGGGTATTGTATGGAAACCAATTTGACAATAAATTTCATATTAAAAAAATAAAATAAAATCTCGTAACGGTAAAGACACTAATTTCTTGATGATTATTAGGAAGCTGGTGGTACAGTGAAGCAACCAGGTAGGCTTCTATTCATCATGTGACAGCCCTTTTCACTGTCTTTATTATTCTTTTAGTATGATGATGAGGATAGATGATGATGAATGTAATTGGATGATACTTTTCTATGTAATTGGGTGTATTGTGAAATCTCTCCTGTCTCATCATTTTGTAGGTGGAGTTCAAGTAAAGAGAAAGTAGTAGCTTTTAATGTGTTGTGCGAAAGAAAACAAATAGTAACAGCCATTTCAAATAGTGCTTAAAAGGATGTTTTGTTCAATTAATAAGTACTTAAACTGATCATCCAGAATGAATGTGTGTGTGTGTGTGTGTGTTCACAGCCCTACAAGTCTTCTGTCAGGCATGTAGAAATTCACTTAATTAAAAAGAATTATTGTTGTATAGATTTGGAAGAGACCTGGTTAATTCTCTCACTCTCTCTGCCTCCTCTCTCTCAACCCTCACCAAAAATATGCATATTGAGGTTTCTAAATAAGAACTTCCCCAGAGTTGCACAATTATCCAGTAACAGTGTGACCCCAGTGACTGAGATACTGTCATATTGTTCCTTAAAAAATAAACCATGGAATACAGAAGAAACTACTATGCACAATTACAAATCTGCATATAGAAAAATCTCAGGTTCTTTGACAATTTTTTTTCTGAAATGGTCAGTTTAAGTGTTTTCAATCCCACTAAGGATCAAAGACATTAGATTTTATCTTCTAAAGAGAGAAATCAATTTGTGGTTAAATCACATCTTTATTTTTTTAATATGAATTTATTTATTTATTTAAATATGAAATTTATTGTCAAATTGGTTTTCATACAACAAGTGCTCATCCCAACAAATGCCCTCCTCAATGCCAATCACCCACTTTTCCCTCCCTCCCACCCCCCATCAACCCTCAGTTTATTTTCAGTTTTTAAGAGTCTCTTATGGTTTGGCTCCCTCCCTCTCTAACTTTTTTTTCCCTTCCCCTCCCCCATGGTCTTCTGTTAAGTTTCTCAGGATCCACATACGAGTGAAAACATATGGTATCTGTCTTTGTATGACTTATTTCCCTTAGCATAACACTCTCCAGTTCCATCCACGTTGCTACAAAAGGCCATATTTCATTCTTTCTCATTGCCAAGTAGTATTCCATTGTAGATATAAACCACAATTTCTTTATCCATTCCTCAGTTGATGGACATTTAGGCTCTTTCCATAATTTGGCTATTGTTGAGAGTGGTGCTATAAACATTGGGGTACAAGTGCCCCTATGCGTCAGCACTCCTGTATCCCTTGGGTAAATTCCTAGCAGTGCTATTGCTGGGTCATAGGGTAGGTCTATTTTTAATTTTTTGAGGAACCTCCACACTGTTTTCCCGAGCAGTTGCGCCAGTTTGCATTCCTACCAACAGTGCAAGAAGGTTCCTGTTCCTCCACATCCTCTACAGCATCTATAGTCTCCCAATTTGTTCATTTTAGCCACTCTGACTGGCGTGAGGTGATATCTCAGTGTGGTTTTGATTTATATTTCCCTTAAATCACATCTTTAAAAGAGCACTAGATTAGAAGGAACTCAGCTCCGATTTGAGCTCTAAAAGTAACTAGCTTTGCAAGCTTACACAAGTTACATAGTATGGTCTAGGGCAATAGTCTTCTAGTTCCAATAACTGTCATAAGTCTATGAAAAAAAACAGTAATATTTACTGTTGGCAGTCACCATTTTCATATTGGTCTCTTTGTGACTTTATATATATTTTAAGTCTAGTTTCTGCAAAATCCTATCTCCCTGCAATGCTCATTTCTACTTGGTTTACAGTTAAGGAATATGCATACTTCTTGTTTCTTAGACAAAGATAAAAAAAAAAAAGATCTAGGAGCTTCAACACCATATATAATCAGTTGGTGCCCAATTCGGAAATGGAGCTCTTTATAATGTAAAGTATTTTTATACCAAAATCATGCTATTGCATTAAAATGTACAAGGCAGACTCCGTTTCAGTATTTATTTTAAGCTGATAGAAATGTAATGGATTTGTTAGTCATTTGGCAGCTATACCTGTCATCCAATGTTATGTCAAGCACCTATGCTAGGCCCTGTGATGCAGAATAGAATAAGACATGTTCTGTTTTCTTCATGAGATCTTCATTTGACAGGAGGATTATGATGAATGTAAGAACAACCACGAGAGTAGAATTGTTGTCTCAGGTACCTGGATGCTGGGAGGGCATGGGGAGTTTAGAGGAAACTTCAGCATCGCCAGGGTAAAGGTACCATGGCAATGAGGCAAGGGAAGTAGAAGGATATGTCCAGACACAGGGATGTTGGGCTTTAAAATCAAGGGTTTGAACTGAACCTGGAAGTAAAGGGAAGCTGCTGAAGGATTTTAAACTTGAGCTTTGGAAGATCACAGTGGTCTTTCTGTGGCTAAGGTGGAGCCATCTTAGTTTATTTTATTTTTTATTTTATTTTTTTTACATTTACTTATTTTTGAGAGAGAAACAGCACACGTGGGGAGGGGCAGAGAGAGAAGGAGACAGAATTCAAAGCAAGCTCCAGGCTCTGAGCTGTCAGCACAGAGCCTGACACGGGGCTCCATCCCACAAACCATGAGATCGTGACCTGAGCCGAAGTTGGACGCTCAACCAACTGAACCACCCAGGCACCCCAGAGCCATCTTAGTTTAGATCATTGTGACCTATAGCCCCGTGGCTAAGCCATCAAGATTTGAAGAAGCAGACCACATCAGACATGCCATCCACAGCGACAGTAATGGTGATTTCACTTCGCACTATGGATGTTTCGTATGCTGGTCCACAGCAGTGATGCTCTAGCACCTTGTGAGCACACCCTGCTTTAATCATATTACACAACCCTCTAAAGAAAAATCATGGAGCACTCGTTCTATTTATTCTGGAAGCAAAATTATATCAAATAGCCTGAGAGCTAGAATGCTTATTTTCTTCTCTGTCACTTTGTAGTTTGTAACATGGCTTTGTAATTTTCAGGACTCTTAACAGAAGATTTAAAAAATTTTTAATTTAGGGTCCTAAAACGCTTGCTCTGATATGTAACAGAAGAAGTCTTCTTTCTCACACTTACATTTAATTTTCTTAGGAGTTTGTGGTTCTCTTGAATGAGCCTCTCATTTCAGTTTAGACCCAAGTTTGACAGAATCATTCTGCTTTAAAGGCAGGTGCTACCTTGTGGTCTGTTTTCCTTTGTGCAAATAAAGCTTCTACTTAGCACTTCAGCTTTTAAAGTGTGTTTGCATCCATCCTTTCATTTGCTCCTGGAAATCCTAGGACGGAAGCAGTGTTATTCCCACTTATGGAGCAAGTAAGCAGTTCTGAGGAGCCCACTGGCAAGCCCGAGGGTTTGCAGCCTCTGCATTGCATGGCTGAAACTATCTATTTAATTGTAATCAAACTGGATAAGCAGAACTAACAAAGCTACCTTCACAGAGTTGGGCAGATATATCAGCCCGTATATCAGGAGGCATAACTGTAATGCAGGTTTTAACCAAAATGCATTGTTTGGTAAAATTTTTCTCCCTTCTTTCTCTCCAACCAACACTTCACTGACTAGTCAATGCATATGTAATCAAGAAACCACAGGCTTATTAAAGGCAGCATGGAATTTTGATCTATTGACAACTCCTAAGGAGTCCTATTTCTTGATTTATCAATATAGTACGAAAAACAGGGAAGTACAAATGTTCCCATGTTGAGATAATTCCAGCAGCGTCTTGTTCATTTGATATTTGTATTATGTACACACCAGATGATGTATTTAAGACATCATTATGCCTCCCTAAGCTTAAATGCTACCATTTGGTGTTTTAAACATGAAGCCTGGTTCTTTCTTCCTTCAATGTGCCCATGGATTTCAATCATTTTCTAGCCTAGGACTCAGCAAACTATGACCCATGGGCAAAATCTGGCTTGCCAGCTTTTTGGGGGGTCCTTGTAAAAAATAGCTTTGAGAGTTTTAAGTGGTTGAGAAAAATGTCAAAGGGGGAACAATATTTTGTGGTACACAAAAATGATACTTCAAATTTCAGTGTTCATAAATAAAGTTTTATTGGAAAACAGCCATGCACTACATACTGTCTATGGCTGTTTTTGATCTACAACAGAGTCGAGTAGTTTAGACAGAGACTGCATGGCCCACAAAACCTAAAATATTTACTCTCTGGCCCTTTAGAGGAAAAGTTTGATGTTTCTTTCTCTAACCTATTTAGAGTGTGAAGGGATTAAGAGATTCTTCTTGTTTTCCTTGAATGAGGGTTGAGTGGAGAGCAACCCCATGTTAGCTTCCATATACTTTGCTCTTTAGTTGGGTGGACAGAGGTGTATTTGCCAACATTTGGAAAAGTTCAACTAAGTCTCAGGTCTGAAGTTTATAATAAACTGCTCTGGTTCCACCTTAATATGAAAAATTGACAAGTTAAAAAGGGAAAAGCACACAAGGTGTAACCAAGATGAGAGATCTGCTACTTGGTAGGAAAATAAAATCTGATAAGAGACATGAATTTGCTTTATGATCTTTACAATTGTTTCATTGTTACCATATTCCTTCCATTTGAGATAGTTGTCCTCCCCTCTCATTTGCTTTAAATAGGAAAAAAAAAAAGTCCCTTTAAACACCTGCCTTTGTATTCTCAGTAAATGTGTCCAAGTTTTAATTTCAGTTACTTTGAGAATACTTCAAATATGCATCACTTGAATATACAGGAAGTGAAGCCAACGTTTTTATAGTTCCTCATTGTTTGATTGCATGATTTTACATAAACATCAGTGTTTCTTCAGATTTTTTTGTGTGGGTGGGCCAGACATAATTTTTAAACATTCTAATATTAGAATGCATCTACCAACATATACTTCCCAATTTGAGTTTTGGGTATTTATTTTTTAAGTTTATTTATATATTAGCATGAACGGGGGGGGGGGTGCAGAGAGAGAGAGAGAGAGAGAGAGAGAGAGAGAATCTCAAGCAGACCCATGCTGTCAGCACAGAGCTTGACGTGGGGCTTGATCTCAGAAACCCTGAGATGATAACCTGAATCTAAATCAAGAGTCTGATACGTAACTGACTGAGCCACCCAGGTGCCCCAAGGTTTTGTGTTTTTTTTTTTTTTTTAATGAACTATTGTAACACTTTAAAGTGAGTCAGGAAAACAAAATACTTTTAATAGCATATGTATCCTCTAAAGTTGAAATAAGACACTTTTGGCATGCAAGGTAAAACTCGATAGATATCTGAAAAACAACATATGAATTTCCATTCATCCTATCTAATTAAAATTTGACTAAAGTTAAAAACAAGGCCAGAATTTTGCAACCCTTGTGGTCACTGCCCCAATGGCCATGATAAACCACCTTTAGTGCCCTTCATAAATTGAACATCTTCATTTTACGTAAAGGGCCCTACACCTTTCTAGTAATATCTATTTAATATTTTGTGATACACAAGATAGCAATATTTTGGGTAGGCTTATGTAGCTCTAGGGAGTGATAAAATTATGTGGTACCTTTCACCTGTTCTTTTTGTTCTCATTTTAAATGTGATGCTCCAAACAATCCTATGATATGGTTAGGTCTGGTATTTTCCCTCCCATCAGATGGTGAAAGGAGTAGTAGGGCACAGAGAGGATGTAATTTCTCCTACTTCTAAGGTCAAAATTACATTTAGATCCATTTTCCTAAATCCTGGTTCCTAATATTTGAGTAGATGACTTCTCATGTAGGTAACCAACAAATGATTGTGTTCTGTTTCTTTAGCTGCATGGCCTAAAGAAGGGTGTAAAGCCACACGGGGTGCCTGGGTGGCTCAGTTGGTTAAGCATCCGACTTTCAGCTCAGGTCATGATCTCATGGTTCATGAGTTCAAGCCCCATATTGAGCTCTGTGCTGACAGTTCAGAGCCTGAAGTCTGCTTCAGATTCTGTGTCTCCCTCTCTCTGCCCCTTGACTGCTTGCTTACGCACTCTCTCTCTAAAGTAAATACACATTAAAAAAATAAAAATGAAAAAGGAAGGGTAAAGCCATTATATTGAGTACAGGCATTAGTCTCAGGATAATGTCTTTCATTTGAGTAGTGCAAATATATAAATATTTATTAAAATGATTACATATATATATGCGTATCTGTATATCTACTACAAATGGAGTATCCTGGTATTTTGTTGGTTCTTCCTTTCATCTGCCATCTTGGACCGTCCTGTTTGGTAAAGTTTTACTCATGATAGTTCACATTCTTTGATCACTAATTACGCAGTAGATACTGTGCTGAAATCTTTGCCTTTATCAAGCTTCTGAAATGTCTCAAAAACCCTAAGATAGGACTGATGTTAACTTTTTTTTTTTTTATATAGATGATGATACTGAGGCAAAGGGTTTTGCCAACTTGCCCACAGTCACATAATGATAAATGAGCCAAGATGCTAACCTCAGATCTGCTAACCACTGTACTATTTGAAAGGTCATGATATTCTCAACATAGTTCTTGTTTCCTGTCTTTGGATCCTGTTCTGAGTCTCCTATTCTGCACTTGACATAGTTGAATTTCATCCTGTGCTAATTCTCCTAATTAATAAAGGCAATCTTAACGTAAACCCATTGCAATGGGTTTTACACAGACTTCCACCCTGGATCTTCTTTTAACTCAGTAGTACTGGTTTTCTCTGTCATCACTCAAATAGTAAGTATGAAAACTTGAGTCCTGAAACCTCTGAGTCTGTCCTTTATTTATGTATTTTTTTAGGTTGAAATATCATGAAGCTTCTCATGAGCTGTGTATAACTAGGCCATACTACAAAAAAATGTAATTTAAAATTTTAGGTCATAATTTTCATCATTCCTTAGTCTAATGGGATTATTGCAATAGTATATATTAGAAAATGCATGACTTTGGTAACATAAAGCTTAAAAACTTCAGTTAAGTATACATAAGCCATTGCAAGTTTTGAGAAGGAATGTTAAACAAGAATATTTGAAGTTGTTAGAGAAGCCTAAAAATATTTAAACAATTTAAAAAAAAAAACTCATATTAAGTTGCACAGTTTAGTACTTCCCATGTGAAAAATTGCTAAAATTCTAATTCTGAATGTCTTTTGGAACAACCTGTCCCTTGAATTTCTGTTAAAATTTTAGCGTATACCGAGCTGGGGTTTTCCAGGGGCCAGCTTGATGCTTTTTGATACAGCTGCAATCCAAAGAATAAATACCCCTAGTGGGTGTCAGCATCTGCCACATTCTGAATGGAGATGCTGGTGCTTTGACAATAAAGGGCAGCTGAACAATTAGCAGTCAGATTTTCATGTTGTGCTAAGACAGCCTGTACCTGACAGTCTTGATGACCAAAAAATAATAGAAAAATGTTCATTTGTATGTGTCTGAGCTCCTGTCTACCTCACCGATTGCTTCCCTTTCTCCAATAATTAATTGCAATGTATGTAATTACATTTTCACAGTTGGGTTTAACAAAGGCTGATTTTTCTATGCTTTTAATTTAAGGTTTTAATTCTCTTGTTTACTTGATTGCCATCTGAGATATTCATTTAAAAGATGGCTGTTGTCATCTAAATTTTTGGTGACAAGATAAACAAAACTTCCTCTCTTGGTGTGCCAAAACCCTGAGAGAGCTGATACCAAAGTTGGGGGGTGGGGGGAATTGTGCATCTTTGGTTTCTCTCGGTTTTTCATCTCTTCTACCCAGTTTGTCACTTTTATTAGTTCATTGTAACTCCCTTTCCTGTGACCATTACCTTTTAGTGTTGAGCCTCTTGGTGATTTTCCTTACCTCCATTCTTTCTTCTTTCAGGAAACTTAAGTTTCCTAAAGTATTCCTTCCCTGCTCCCTTTGTATATACGAAGGAGTAATCACATTGTTACCTCATTGCCTGCCGCTGTACCTTTGCTTTTAGTAGACCAAGGTCCTGAAATGCAGGAACATTGCTTTTTCATCTGAGCCTCTAGCTCTCCATCATGATGCCTGACCTCTGGCACTTTTTTTTTTTTTTTTTTTGAGAGGGAGGGAGGGAGGGAGAGGGCGGGCAGGCATGTGGGCACAGTCAGTGCAGAGGGAGAGGGAGAAAGAATCTTAAGCAGCCTCCATGCCCAGCACAAAGCCTGCCTTCTGGGTTTGACCTCATCACCATGAGATCATGACCTAACCTGAAATCAAGGGTGCGACACCTAACCGACTGAGCCACCCAGGCGCCCTATATGCTTGTCTGTTGAAATCAGGGAACAAACCGGGTACCATCTTGGTCATGTTGCTCTCATGCTCAAGAATCTATCAAGACTCTCTCCCTGCTAGACCGAGCCCTAATCTTGAGCCTAACTTCATTTTTATTAATTTTAATTATGACTTAAATACTTGAAGTCACACAAAGTTGAAGAGATTTATAACTTCCTTTTTTGAAACAAAGTAAAATAAGAAGTAAATTCCCCACTTACAGCAAAGTAACCATTTACTCTAAAGTAACCATCTTCCACTTCTGATCTCCAGCTCATTTAAGCCACTCTTCATTGGGCTCATCATGTGCCATATGAATTTTCTGTTGTGTGATTATGAATGGAGTCACCCTCGTCAAGACTCCACTCTTCCCTCTGTCTCTTTAAAACCTGCCCAGCTGAGGTTCCAACTTCCATGGCATATGTTACCTGCCACACTTGAATACTTAAGTTCTCTATTATAATTGTTTTCAGGTGTTGGACTATTTGTTCTTCCAATACGATTTGCATTCCTTTCCAGCAACCATGGCTTTTCTTTCTATATAACAGATATTTACAGGGCATGTGCAAGCAATCTCATACCTAGCATTCGAATGGGTTTTTAAATATAAAGGAATTGAGTTTTTAAATGGCACTTGTGTTCGTTCATTTGGCAAGCATTAAAACTCCACCATGTGTCCGGCACTGTGTTAGAAACAAAGAATTTACAGACTGAAAGAAAAACTGTAATGGCAGAACAGAAATGGATCTGTATTTTCTGCCTCTAATGTACACAGCACATGCCTTTAATATCTACTATGCTATATTGCAGTGCTTTGTGAGTGCCTCATGCCCCCCTGTCTTTGGCACCTCTAGGACAGGGAATGGGTATTATAATTTTATATTCTCAGGGTCTGGTACAATACCTGGCATGTGCTCCTTTTTTGGGGAATGCTTGGAATGAACTATTGAACTGAACTACAGTGTAATTTGAAAAATGTTATAATGGAGCCTGTGTGGATACTGTGGAGGGACAGGAGAGGGGTACATACCCTATTTTTGTTTCTTGGCCAGAGTAAGTTCCCCTTGCCAAATGACAGCCCCATCAGATTGTATTTGGACACAGTTTCACTTGGACAGTAATTTTACTTAAACCAATATTGGCAGTGCTCACTTGGATTACATTTTTGAGGAGGCACTGTAATTTAGAAGCATGTAAGTTGGCTAAAGTAGGGTCTTATTTCTGAACAAGGACAAAGTATAGATTTTTATGGAGACCTCTGTTCAGCAAACTCTGGTATCTCTGTTTTCTTAAGCCATATAGAGTTTTCTAAAGTTGATCAGTCTATTGAATGATCTCATTGGTGTCTTAAAACTCATTTATTTATAAAATTGACATAAGGATTTTCCTGAACTGTTCATAAAATAGCTATTTTTGGGAAGCAGTCCTGTTGTACCATTCAGGTAAATGCGAGTAGTTCTGTATCTCCTGCACCTGTTTTGATTTTTTTATTGATAACGAGAATGTTTTACTTTTATATAAATGAATTAATAAGGTTGATGTGAATCCCACTTATTTAAGGATCACAAGCTGAAGAAATTTCTGGGAGAGAATGGATACAGGCTAGAGGGGAACCTGGAACTATAAGTTCCTACAAATAGTGGTTTTCTCCAAAGCAGAAGAGTTAGATCTGGGAGAAGTGGCTGAATGGGACAGGCGGTTGTGGATGGAACTGGAGTTGGTAATAAAGAGGTTCCAGGAAGCATGTCAAGAAGTAGATTGGCAGGGTAGGTGGTTGAGACAGTTGCTTTGAAAAGCTTTTGGTTCAAAGGTATTTGATTTGATGTGCTCTCAGTTTAGGCTTCTGAGTGTGTGGGCTGCCTGTGTTGGTTTTATGTTGAGGCACGATCCCTGAGACCCAGGAAGGTTAGCGGAGCTTCAGATCATGTCAGGACTTGGTGCCAATCAAAGCTTCTGTTTAAATGCTTTATTAAATAAGAAATATTTTGATTTTTTTTCCCCTAATGATTTGAATGAAGGAAAAGCACCATTGAACATATGGAAACGAAGGATATTGATGAGATGGTCAAACAGTTGTGTATTTTGAAGGCTAAGGTAGTTCAACATTATCATATAAGGGGTATAATTTCATGCACATAACTCTGAAAAGAAATTGTGTGCGGCATAATTGGGGATGGAATGCCTGTTAAAATCAAAATAACTTCTTTCAGAATGTTAATATAGTGTTGTTTTCTGTAAATTTAATCAGGTCACAGTGTTTATTAAAATAACTTTTTCTATTTTACTTTTAATGCATAAACACATTAAAATTATAAAAGATTCATATGATTCAGGGGCTCCTGGGTGGCTTAGTTGGGCATATGACTCTTGGTTTCGGCTCAGGTCATGATGCCGAAGTTATGGGATCCAACTCCATGTCAGTCTCCTGGCTGAGCATGGAGCCTGCTTAAGATTCCTCTCTCTCTCTCTCTCTCTCTCTCTCTCTCTCTCTCTCTCTCTCTCTCTCAAATAAAAATTAAAAAAAAATAAAGATTCAGATCATTCAGAAATGTATAATTTTTAACATATTTCAAAATTCCACCACCTCTTTCCCAAGTTCTCTAGGCTCCTTCATACATACACACATGTGCAGTCATTGCACCATACTCCATATATCCTGCAACAGGCCTTTTTAACTTACTGATCTCAGAGCTTTTCTCAGTCACTGCTTATAATTCACCCTGTGCTGCTTCATGGTTGTAGTAGTCGACAGTTTGAATGCATCAGATATTTATTCTCCTTAAATTTGAGGACAAATAATCAAGATGTTCTTTAGGTATTTTTACATAGAATGATAGGTATTTCAGAAATTCCACATTCTGTGAACTGGTATTAGGAGCATGGAATGAAATGAGGAAAGGGAGCTACAAGTAAGAGTAAATATCAGCAGAGGACCTTATAAAATTATTTCCAAATGCTTACTGCTATAACTTTTAGGCCAAAAAGCTTATTGGCATAATCCATGTTTTAAAGAAAACTCAGACCTTGTAGATAACCGCAGATTTATGAAGTGTATAGTTCTCTTTTCTCTTCTTAATATAACTGCTTTGTTGTCTTTACCCTTTAATTCTATTTTATCCTTTGGAATGTTTATAATTATTTTGAAAAATAATTCAGCTAATAGGAAGGGCTGCTTGCTTTTTTGAAAAAGCAAGACAACCAACAATTTGTGGACACAATGTATTTTGGTCATGATTAAGAACCAACTGGCCAGCTATAGATGACAGTTTTATTAAAATATAAGTCACAGCATTTAAGATTACAAATGCATATTTTGTGGGGTGACAAATTGTTCTTTACCCACTATCCTCCCCCAAAAAGTGATAGTGTAATTTGACTATGGACTTCTACGCATTGGTTTTCCAGTTGTAAATTTCAAACATTTTAGGAACAGACTTAGATGCATCATGGTGGTCATTTAATGCATGAAGCCTGTTAGACCCAAGATTGAAAGGTGAAGGTTGCTATTTACTTTTTATGGGTCCAGAAACTTTCGTTATTTAAACTGTAGTCTATTTCAACAAAAGTATTTTTTAGTCTTTAAATTCTGTTTTCTCACTTTACTTTCTCAATTTTCAAAATTTTAATATTCAGTGATGTCCTGTTTTGGTTCTATGTTCTATTCCATTATCTCTTTGCTTGCAGCAACTGTAAATTTTAAAGCTTTTCTGAATTATTAAAGGACCAAATACAGTAGTGACATTCAGAGGCTTGTTAAATGAATAAAAGTGATGCCATGGAGTTTTCCTAGAGGTTAACATATTGTCAGTTGCCGTCAACTAAATCTCTTACAAGTAATGCACTATATAATCTGTTCAAACCTGAGTTTTCAATTAACCAGTCCTCCAGCCTTCTCTTCTTTCCTCTCCTTGAAGAGCAGAGTATATTTATTTTCACCTGTGTAAGCCAATTATCTCCAGTCCAGATGTTACTGGTCTACCAGGGAATCTGACCTAGAATACTAGTCTATAAACTAGTTATTTTTACACTTTGTTGAAATGTGTGTGGTTTAGTGGAAAACATACACGTTTCTAATCTCCTGTTGCTTCTGTGTGCAGACTGCCTATTATGAGCCAGTCAATTTGCATATACTATTACAAATCTCCACAATAATAGTCTTGTAAGGTCAGTGATGTGTCCCTGTTTTATACAGAAGGAAATAGACACTCAGAGCCCTGTAGTTACTTGCTCAGAGTCACAGAGCTGCTAAGAGGAGAGCTGGGATTCAAACCCAGAAATAGCAGACCTAAAAGCACTTCTTTTTAACAAACTGTTCCTAGAGAAATTCTGTTAGCACGTTATAGAGAAAAGAATACAGATTTAGAAGGCAATCAGTTTGGGGGCCTTTAAGAACCACCTCAGCCACTATTAGCTGTGTGACTTTCTCTTGATCTCAAGTTCCTTTTTT
The DNA here is from genome assembly GCF_022079265.1 of Lynx rufus. NCBI lineage: Eukaryota > Metazoa > Chordata > Mammalia > Carnivora > Felidae > Lynx > Lynx rufus. The sequence goes on from NW_025814841.1 coordinate 92,748, forward strand.
TGCAAACTAGGGATAGTACTGCTTACCTTATAGGATTATTATAAAGACTAAATGGAAATGCATGTAAAGCCTTTGGCACATTGTAAGCTTTCAAAAAGAGTGACTATACTATCCCTCCAAGTTAAGACACCTTCTGCTGAAAGTAAATGTCAGCACTGACTAACATTAAAGAGAATTTTAATTTACTGTCCTGAAAACAGAAGATACTGATTAGAGTATTCCCATTGTGTTTTTCATTGTAGGTCTTTTGAAGAGCAGAACAGATTTCAATCCCAGCAGCAATGCAATTTGTAGTGGGCGTGTTTTCTTTTTCTTTTTAATCCTTTGTTTTAATCTCATTTGGAGTTGCAAAATTTTCTGAAGGGTCTTATGCTTGCTGCCTAGGGCCCTAGGCTGGAATTTTCTCTTAGCCTATTGATGTGGTGAGCTGTTGGAAGAGGTAGGAGTGATTTAGAATGAGATGGCATTAGGAAACAAATGAGTTGAACACATATTTTTCTGACCACTAGAATTTCGATTGAGCTAACCGGTAAATTTGTGAGTTTTATTTGCAAAACAAGTAAATTTCTTTGACTGAAATTTTCTTTTTCTCTTTAAAATTGTTTTTAGGATGCAGAATAGAAAACTGTGATTCTTGCTTTAGCAAAGACTTTTGTACCAAGTGCAAAGTAGGCTTTTATTTGCATAGAGGCCGTTGCTTTGATGAATGTCCAGATGGTTTTGCACCATTAGATGAAACCATGGAATGTGTGGGTGAGTAGTTTTTCATGTAACTTTCAAACGTCAACTTTTATTTTAACACCTGTTCCTTGAAAAAATTATGCATGCTGGATATATTTAACCTAAAAACAAATTGGTTCTCTTGTTAATTAGAACTGAAAATTATTTAAGTTCTTTGCTGCCTTGCTGAATTTTTTTAGGCATCGTGACATTGGTAGTGTCCTATTAAATCTTCCTACAAAATTTGCTAGTCATACATTGGCTAGGTTCAACTCTTTAAATGCTGGTATGTTTTTATCATCTGTAATACATACATATATTAGAAGTTGTAAAAAACAAAATTTCAAGCAGTACCATGAACTATTCTATCACTTTTTAATGTATCTTAATTATGGAGCTTCCTGTTTAGCCATTTAAAAAGTTGAAAAGAAAAATTTTGTGCAAAATGTTTTGTGGATTATCTGCTGCATGTTGGAAAGTGTATTAAAACAATGTTACTTTTTACTAAATTTAGATATTTAGAATGTGTGACTTAATATACACTGTTCATGAATAGTTAGGAGTACATGTTTTAAAAATGTTACAATTTTTGAGTGTTTGAAAAACACTTTGCTATTTTTAGACAACTGATTAGAATGTAAAGATCTGTGAGTGCCTACATTTTGATGAATGCCTAATCTAACGAATCTAACGTCCAGGTGTAATGGCATCACCATCACACCCCCTTCTCACCACCCTGGATTCTATTTGACATGTTATACATGTGAGAGGATTTATAACAGAATTGTGTATTAAATGAGACTTTGCATACCCTTAAAATGGGGACTTAAAAAATGAGAACTTTTTTTCTGCAGAAATATTGTTGAAATAGTCTAATGATCTATTTGAAGATTTGCAGAGAACACATTCAAATGACAGGATTTTGAAGAAATGTGTATTTATATTCTTGTTTATGTGGGGGTTAATATGTTCATACAGGTGACACCCTACAAAAAAAAAGTCATCAGAAGAGAATATTCAGAATGTTGAATTTCCTTTTGAGAGGCAAGACCCACACCCATTACAAGTGTTCAGTGGAAACTCTTATGAAATCCTTAAGTATAAAAAATTACAAATAGAGCCCTATGTACTTCCCTGAGTAAAAACTCTTAAATAGCTTTGAAAAGTCTATGTGTAACCACTATGCCTGCTGAGATCTGAAATGCCAAAATATTGTGTGTGGACTCAGGGCCTGAGTCCTCATCTGCTAGTGCAAAGGGGCTTTTGCATGGTGAATTTGGTGAGGAGGTTTAACTCTGCATATTTTTATCCTTTCATTCCCCATCCCAGGTGTTTGGAGGGGAGCCTACATCTCCACTATAGGAATTTACAAAATGAGATACTAAAAGCTTTTACATGAAAACCTACATTTGCAAATACCTGACCATACTTGCTTATAGTGATACAGAGCACCAATTTAGGGAGTAAGAGATATAGACAGTGGTTTCTAGACAGCTAGTGAAAGGATTCTGATAACCAGAAGATGTGAAAACAAACTCCCTGTCCTTTTCCCCGAGTACTGGCTTCCACAGTAAAACTAACACAATTGTGAGTTGCCACGGGGGCATTTGGAATTAACCTGTAAAATTTTGTCTTCTGTCATAATTTGAAAAGAGGCTTTTCTTCTCTTGGTTTTAGCTATTGAATCTGTTAAAGACTCTGTATTTCAGTATCTTTAGAAGGGACCAATGGCATTCCTCTAAAAAATAAGATAAAAACAAAGTAATGGTCTTTAAATTACTTAAGTGGCAGTTCCTTGACGTAGATGAAAGTAACCCTATGGTCCAAAATATTAAAGTGTCTGAAAAGGGAATACAGGTCTTTGTGGTCTGTAAAACATAATTTATCTGAAGGAGGTGTGGAGAAAACACAGCTATAAAGTTTGACAGTGGAACAAATGGACACCAAATTGTTACCTGTGTTTGTATTTTTTTCTTTTTTTCTTTATTAGAAGGATGCGAAGTTGGTCATTGGAGTGAATGGGGAGCTTGTAGCAGAAATAATCGCACATGTGGATTTAAATGGGGTCTGGAAACCAGAACACGGCAAATTGTTAAAAAGCCAGCAAAGGACACGATACCATGTCCAACCATCGCTGAATCCAGGAGATGTAAGATGGCCATGAGGCATTGTCCGGGAGGTGAGTTTAGAGAATTAACGATGGTGGGCTCTGTGCTCTCTGACTTCTCTTCTCCCTAACCATCCTCCCTCCCCATAGAGGAAACCTAATAATATGACTGGTGACAGGGTAAAATGTATCCTGTAGTTACTAAGAGACAAATTCTTAAAATGTGAAGAATATAAAGTGAATATTTCATTTTTGTGATGCCTTGAAAATGGTTTGGAAGAGTACATGACAAATGAGCTTTCTAAAATGAGAGTTTTACAATGTGTGTGCGGGGGGGGGGGGGGGGGGGGGCGGGGCGGGGGGCGGGGGCTGATGTGCCCTGGCAGATGTTGCTCTGAGGGAAGTGGCCAACTTTCAGTTGAGAAGAGTTTAGATTAGGAGGGTTTATGAAATCTGTAAAATCATCTGCATCATTACTAGTTGAAGATGACAACTTAAAATAAACTTGCCCAAACACTGGGAGGAATAAATGTTGTCTTAATGTTACCACAATTAGCTGGTTCCCTTTGTTTGGATAATAATTTGTAGAAAACAGCTACTGGTATGTGTGTGTTTATTCATGTCTTTGTAGTAATTGTGCTGATTTGCAGTAATTATTCTGTAATAACAGGATTAGGCCCATTTACAAATTAGGAGAAGCATACATAGCTCAGGTGCTGGCTGAAGCTGAGTCAGTACATTGAAATGCAGTTTTTAGCGATGTCACTGTGGTTCTTAAAGCATAATCGCTTGTTACTATTTATTTTATCACCAGCGGATGCTACGTTGCCAGAGATGAAGTGGGGATTTTTCTAGTGCACAAAATAGAACGGCAAAAAAAAAAAAAAAAAAAAAGCAAGTTGTGTTTGGAAAACTGCCCTTGAAAATAATCAAAACGTTTGTTTGCCTTCATTCTTGCTATTAGGACATAGCTTTTCAGCCCTGTAGCTGTAGCCCAGAAAGAGAATATATATCTGCTTAAATGGATTTATATTCCTATTATGCTTCCTCGTAGAGAGGTTTATGATCCATGGAGGAAGACAAAACTTTTAAGACTTGAAGACTCCAGTCGGCTTTTGAGAACTATTAGATCCAGATTCAGAAGCTACTATTAGGAAGGCAGATTTTCCTCTTGAATTAGTTTTGCTTTCCTTCACTGGGGCTTCGAAACAAAGTTTTTTTGGGTCTGCTTTTCACTAACAAGGATGGTTTTGTTCAGTTCAACTGAGTATTTTTGAGTCAAAATAAAAGAAAATATTTTCTTACAAAACTAATAAGGCACTTCTTGGATAGCTGAGAGCATTTAACCTGCAACCTTGTGCCTAAAAACAAACCCGATGTATTCAGGTATTGGAAATAAAGACTTTCTTTGTTGTATATTGTTTATGTAACTACCCCCCACCATCCCTCTTCCAGCAACGTGGCCCCCCAATTGTGGTTTACGTTAATAGCAAAAATTAACCTGAAAATGCTCCTATAACAAACATGCTTATGTGTAACAAGAGCCGGCACATTCCCCTCCCCTCTGAAATGATTTTGACCTACCCCAGGTCTGGCTTGAGAGTTTTGTAGATAACAGCTACATTGTTAACCTATAATGTTTATGGCATTTTTATATATTTTCTTTTGCTTCCAGCAATACTAAATAGAATATAACCTGACAGTGTCAGTAGCTGAAATTATGTCAAAACAAACACTTATGTATCATCTGCTAATAATCTCTTTTTGACCACTGAACCAGTAATGAACTTGGATTTAATTTCCTATTTAGGTTTTACCAAGCATTATTTATTAGGAGAGGGCAGCTATCACTCTAACCCCTGCATCTAAATTTTTGGTTTGATAAATTCAGTATTATATAACCTTTAAAGTTAGGAGGTTTGAAAAGTTGTATTAGAATTTGTTTTACTGTTTAATGTTTCATAAAAAGAGCTAAAATAGAACTGCTGATAGAAATTGAAGGTTACTCTCCAATAAAAAACTTCTATTTACAAATGTAGGAAATGAAAAGTAGAAAATTAGTCTTGGAACTTGAGCTCCAATTGATAAAAATTGGCATAACTTCCAGTGGAGTAACCCACCTTGCCTCAGGTGAGAGAGGGAACAGTTCCTTTTTTCAGCAGGTCATGGTCATTAATGGAAGAATGGAGAAGAAAACCACTTTATCCCATTTTACATCTTGACTTGATTTCAGTGATCTGCTTTGACAAACCATGCAAAAATGTAAGTCGTAATCAGGTTGGGAATACAGGCATTTTTCAGATCTTTTCAACATATGTATGGATTTCTCTCCTGTTGGAGCCAATCTTAACCTGATTGCACACAAATGCAGCCTTAACCTCCTTCACACTAAAACACTGGCACATTAAAATCAGCTGCTTTTGATTACTGGAAGGCAGAAGTTAGAGGTCAGCAAAATGGAATAGTCACTAAGTGTATAAGATATTACACTGAGATCTATTAGAAATGAGAACATAAATGGATAGAAGATAAAAAAAAAACAATGTAATGTTTTAGTATAACTTTTCTTATTGCATGCTTATTTGCCTTTTTTAAGAAAGAAAGAATACCTGGAAATAACTTAAGTCATGGATTGATTTGCACGTTAAGTTATTCAGTGTTCATTCCCCAACTTCTCTTTCTGATTAGTTGAGTTTTGGGGGCTTTTCTGACACTCATTCGTTGGGATTCTGGTCTAGCGATCACAAGATCTGGGTCTCTGCACCCTGTCAACTCATTAACTCTGTGACCCTTGGCAAGTCACTTAACCTCTCTTGGCCTCTATTTCCTCATTTGTAAATTGAGGGTATTGGGGCGGGCAATTTCTAAGATCCAGTCCAATTCTAAAATCCAATGATTCTAAGACAAATCACCACCAACAGATATGGGCAAGGTCTGCGGTCATCATGTAAGTTCAAGAGCATTGTTCATGCCCAAAGGACTGAACACTCTTCCAGTAGCTATAGTGTGCATTTGCCAAACCCTTCCACATCTGGCAGCTTTTCACCCTCCTCCTGCCTCCTCACGGGTAGTCAACTATCCAAGACTAAGCAAGACTCTAAATCTGCCTATGACCTGTGGTTTAGCAAAGATAGCAGGAGGCTGGAGGAAAAAAGAGGGGATCATAAAAGACCACGATAAAAAGAGGTAAACAGAGAGCCAAAAAAAAAAAAAAAAAAAAGAACAATGAGTGTAGGAAACAAGTGCAAAAAAGAAAGGTCTACTTAAAAATAAAGAGCCTACTTATTGTGGATATCTGTCTTCACTTTCCTTGCTCCATTCTGTAGGGACTAGTTTATTCTATCAATATACAGCCTGGAGCTTCAAATGGAAGGGATTTCAAGTCATGACCCTGTGCATTAGATAATATGTTAGTAGAAAAATACAAACATGCTGTTATCATATATTTAAATGACAAATGGGAGAATAGAATCATAGTGCTAAGGTGTAGAGTTGAAAGATGTTCATGTACAGGGGAAACTGTTACTTGGGTGACTGTAGTCTTCAGGACTGGCCAACATAACCTCAACCTGAGATATTCTGTCTGTGTGTATGGCACTCCTTGTTACTTTGTAAGGTCCCCTGACAATTAACGTTAATTTATCAGGTATTATTGAGCACTGTTATGTACCAATCACTTGCCTAGCCATGATACTGCTCAGAGTCCTCACAGAACTGTTTCTAGTGGGAATCTTGGCAATCAAGAATTAAGTGGATGAATGCATAATTTCACGTGGAGATGGAGGCTGGCAAGAAACACAAAGCAGGATAATGAACTAGTGAAAGATTGAGAATAGGAGTGTACTATTTTACATAGGGAATTTAGGGAAATGGAGGGAATAACATTTGATCAGAGATCTGAATGAAGGAGATCTTCTGAAGAGCTAAGGAAGGATCTTTTTAGCTATTGACACAATGGCCGTGAATGTCCTTGATTCTCCCGCAGCGTATTGGGGAAGAGGAAGAAACTGCAATCCAGGAAGGCTCTGACTGGTCCACGGTGATACATGGCAAGTTTCTAGTGGTAGGTCCAGGACTAGGACTAATGTCTTGCTGCCTGGGAAACCCAAGTTTTCCTCGTTCCTTACAATAAAAATCAAAGATAAAGCTATGGTTGTCTATCAAAGAAGCCAACTCTAAACTATTTCTCCCCCAATCCCAACACATCATCTTAGTTTTGCTCTACAAATACTTTAAAAAAAAAAAAACCTGACACCCTGCGGTTACCAACCCCTCCCAGTATCTTCCAACTTGAAATAGTAAAGCATACTCCAAGAGTCATTTCATAAATGCCCGGGTATTGAACCACTGGCTTTGCTTTGATTCAGCCACCCCTACAAAGTCCTGCTTCTTTAATTTTAATGTCATTGGTCCTCTGTTGGGGGGAAAAGTGTGACTTCCAGATTGTTCTTTTCATCTTAGTGTGTTTGAGTCACCCTCGAGGCCAGCCTCTAAGGCTGCCTTGCATTGAGCCATGCTCAGCACTCGCCTGGGCTTACTTGCTTTCAGGGGGAAGGTCTAGGGATTTGAGTCCCACCTCTGCATTTTGGGCTCTGTACCCAGCATGGCTTTGCTCTTTCTGACCCAGTGAAGCAATCAGACTTGATAAAGTAATTTAGGCAATGCTTTGACAGACACTTATAGCTTTCTGTCTCTTTGGCTTGTGGCTGCCTCTACTCACTGTGCAGCAGTTATTAGTACATTATGATGCATTTCTTAAGCCCTCATCATATTTTCTCAGAATTCTGCTAACTTTAAATATAGAATCTGCTACTATATACTATTTCAATTTGAAAATGACTCATTCCTTTTATGAGACATTAATTGACCTTCATCTTTTTTTAAAGTGGCTTTTAACTTGATAGGAAACAAAAAATACTATTTAGCAACTCAGAAACTTAATCTCTGCAAACATCTACTTTTTAAAAGGCAGCAGTAATAAGACCTCTCTAATCTTTGTTTTCTGTATATAAACTGACAGCAACATGTGCACTAAGTATTAGATAATAGAACTAAAGATGATTGTGGATTGTGATGGATTAAACTGAGAGCAGGAAATAAGTACATTCGCAGTAGGATAGGGTCAAGAAAATATGCTTTAGACATATGTTCTTTATTTTTCTACATTTTGTTTACATTTGAGTTGCAATTTATGTGGTCTGCTTTATGCATGCCAACCTCAAGAGTTGGTTTGGAAGAGAGGAGAAGAGAAAAACCTTTTCTTCTGAAACTTTCCGAGTTGTCAGGAATGTAGGTGCCGAATTTATGATATGAAGAAGAGAGCATTCTGGTTGCCTCCATGTTTGCTATGCTAAATACCTTTCTATATTTCTTTTAAGATCAGTGATTTGTGTTAGTCACTGTAGGCATATTGTGCACTTTCCCAGGTACTCTGGATACATGGCAGCTAATTGTGATGTTTATTCTAGAGAGATTATAAACTGGGACAGTCATCACCTTTTAAATGTTAATGTATAATTATTATATAAAATTGACATTTAACAAAGGTCCATCTGTCTTTAAACATTTCTGCATTTTTGTTAGTAGCTAAAGTGTCCATATTTCCTGCATCGGTGGTCTGAACAACGAGCCTTTATGTAGTGTCCTGTGACATGACCCCTCGCTCTTTATTCCCTTCCCTATCACTTTTTAGTATTTTAAATTTGCTTCCTGGAAAGTGGATAGGTTTTCGTGTTTTAGCAGTGATTTCTTTGAGACTTGCTTATTGTCACATTTCCGATGGTAAGGGTCTAAGGCTATGGGGGAACAGAAAAGTGGTCTCTAATGCACCATGCTTTGGGGATGATGAAAACTCAAGACACAAAGCTAAGTACGGTCTTGGACATGGACATGAAAGTCCGAGGGTGTGCAAAGCACCGATAGCATGGAGTCTGCAGGAAAGGCTAGAAGACCAGCTCTTCTGCCAGTTTCATATTGAGCCTGACTTGGTGCCAGCCTTGCCTGCCCGAGGGGGCCAGGGAGTGAGTGAGTGAAAGATGCCCCACCTTTGTGCTGTTCTCTACAGCATCCCATCTGGGGTCTCTCCTAGCCTTGTTTAATTACAGTGAGGAGCAACATGTACTAGTCTCTTTTATGGGCACTTGTAAAAAGGATTTCTCAACTACACATGTCACCAAAGGCCTGATGTTCTATGTGCGAGAAGGAGAGGACAGAACAATTCCAAAGGGGCCTTTGTCTTACACAGCAGTAAGCTACTCTGATCTTAATGTAAAATATATAAAGCAATTTTTACAACACTCTAAAATAAAAACAACTTTAATAGGACACACATGGTGTCAGTGGTAAAAAATTTTTTCCCCCTTCTAGGGGACGTTTCTATTTTTCTTCCTTAGGAGATAAGAAAGCCTGAAGTATAAATCCCCTCATGGTTTCTTAGAACAACTTACTTTCCTCATCAGACACCTCTCTAGGATCTTTAAATGGTGTTGATAAAAATGGTGCAGGCGGTTTGCTCACTGAGATTTCCTGTAAATGCGTGTCTAGCTACTGGACTGACCTAGAGCTGTTGTGGTGGATATCGTCCAGGATCAGGAGGCAGAAAGAAAACATTTTAATGGAAATAGTGACAGAGTTTTACTAACATCTCAGAATGACTCATGTTGTCATCATACAGAAGTGGTTAAGAAGATACAATTATTCTGTGCAATAGAGTGGGGCAAAAAGTTTCAGGTGGCAGAAGTTATTAGCATTTATTTAAACTAAACATGTAAAGACAGTAGGTTTTGCTTTACAATCAACCTGTTTATGTAATACTTGGACCTACTATTTCTGTGTGTCAGTATTATTTTCTTCTATTTGAGGACTTTGGAAACTAGGAGTAAAATATTTGAACTTGTATAGTCAAGAGACATTGAACAATTGATGTTATGCCCTTATGTTCATTAGTCCAGTGATTTAATAATAACTTAATGTAAAAAGATATTTAATGACATGGTAAAACAAAATTTAAACATCTGAACTAGGACAAACTTAGAGGCTCAGGACTGATAAAGAAAATAGACTATATGAATACATGTAGTATTCATATTTTCAACCAACTGGTTGAAATAATTGAGCCAAAATTTGACCTTGGGTTACCTATCCAAGGCAAAGGGGAAAGGTAGATATGTTTTTTTCTATCTTAATTTCAAAGAAATGACAAATTACAAAATACAATATCAATTTAATAAGTTTTTGAATGGAAAAGTTGGTGTATATGTACATATATGCATATATGTGTATATTCACATAACATACATAAACATATATACACATATATGCATATGTGTGTATATATGAATGTATACATATATGCACACATGTATGTACACAAAAATGAGTACTCATTCCAATTTCAGACACATGAAAGTGTGTGCCTGTGTGTGGAGGGGGTGGGACCTGCATCATAGAATTAAGGAAATTAATGATAATTATTACAGAAAACATTTCCGTTCCATAGGGAGACAAACACTAAACAGATTTCTCAAATCAAGAATCACATTCAGAGCAACGAACAGTATGGTGGACCATGTCTTTACCAATATCCATATCTCAAGCATGTGTTTTCAGAAGATAGAAGGCAGCTTGGGAGTGTTTATTCCTTAATGTAAGCTGAAGGTGTAATCCATGAAAGTTGACTGTCTGGAGGCCTGGGCAATATGGAATTGAGATTTGTTGACTTACCAGTTGTATTTGAGTACAATTGTTCAGTAGTTTCTTTTAGTGAATAATGAATACATCTAGAACTTTGTGTAAGAGAATCCAGAAAATGTGCATTTGTATTGAGGGTCAGTTACTTTTTGAACTTGTCAATAGCCATAACCGTGGTGTCTTTTCTATATAATACAATGTTCTTAAGTAAGATCAGGAGATGCATATTTAGATGCAGAGTTATTTCTGGTGATTATCTCAAGCCTTGTACTAATAATTTGGCCTTGTCCGTCCCCCCAAGGCTGACCTTCAGTTATTTTAATCTGTCAAAACTATTTGGTATGAGAGAACTACGTAAATTTTGAGTAAATTCTTACTGAGTGTAACTGACTTCATTAAAATATGTTGCAAGGTGACTTCTAATTTCTCTTTTGAGAAAATTTTTCCATTTTCATACCTATAAGTTCATTAAATCAATATTCAAACATCTATTAATACCTATGTTCTAAAGAGACAGGCAGATTGAAAGTGATACAAACAGATGAGTTTATAGTCTACTTAAGGAAGAAGAAAATGCACATTACAAAATAATAAAAGCAGAGTTGAGTTGGTAAATGGTAAGTATCGTTTTAGGCTCTGGTGTTACAGAAAATATTTTTGGCTGTTGTGGCCAGGAGATGCTCCTTGAAGAACAAATTTAAATGATAATTAAAAGGGGTAGGTGGGAAACACATTTGAAAAGGGGAGGAGATTATTTTAGACTGAGAGACCATTGTGGGGAAAGATGTAGATGCCAAAGTGTGCCTCTTGTGTCCAAGAGAGGGTGAGCAGAAGAACCTGGCTGCAGCTCTGAGATTGTTAGTGGCAATACAAAAGCTTGCAGCAAAAATAGAAGTTGCATACTGTTTGCCAAGTGCCTCTATGGAGAGGACAGGGTTTTTAATTTTACCTAGTACACAGTGGAGAGCCATGGGGTACTTGACTGTGGAGGTATTTTAGCAGAATGCTGGTTGAAGACAGAAGTGGTTGAGGTGGTGTCTGTGAAGTGTAACTAAGTACACTTCACATCCCAAATTTGGGGCAGAGCGTTAAGCAGAGTCTGAGTTTGGGAGAATTAACAGAGAATACTTATGGGTTCTGATGTTTATGCATTTTTCTGTTACGCTTGCTTTTCTAAAGAGTGAAGGATTTTGCTTTGACTTGCGGTCCACTGTGACTCTTATCTTTTTCTGCCAACTTTTTAAGCCAAGCCGTTCCCTAGTTTGTATTAGTGCAGTTTATTTTTTAAAAATGTAGGCACATTTTGCATTCACCCTAACTGAACTATATTTACTTTCTAACTGCTATTTCCATTTGCCATTCACCAAGACCCTTGGATGTATTATTCTTTATTTTCTGGCTTATGATGTTAACCTTCTAATGGATTTCCTTTACCAGTCAGCTTGAAGTACTTTGAAAATTTAAAGTATACACATTAAATACTATTCAAAGATGAAAATGCTCCTACAAGACACAATTTCAAATGTATAATCTAAGGTGCTTTTATCTAGAATGTCATTTGCTAACTGTGCAAAGTGTTGGGTTAAGAAGGATTCAGAGTTAAATGCTAGGTTCAGGAGAAAACTGTACAGTTATCAATTTGTGGTGTTTGTGGCATAGAAAGCAATGTGTCCTGTATTCTCCCTAATTCTAATCCTTTAATCCATCCTGCTCTTGGCTTTCTCCTGCCTTTCCCTCCAATCTTCCAACACACACTTAGATGTCTTTGACAAGTAGTTATCTAGCTTCTATTTTATACCTGCAGTGATGGTGGAAGTCTGTATATTGGGGGAAAAACAGTATGGAAAAATGCTGGAAGAGTTTTAAATTTGATGTGTCCTGGTTTTCATCACTTGTTGAATGACATTGGTTTAAATTACTTAATTTCCCAAAGCTTTGTCTTATATGAAATGGGGATATGTCACAGGATCATTGTAAGGAGTAAATCGGTACATATGCAAATGGATTTTATGATTCTACACTTTGTTGTAATTCTATTAATTCTATATTTACCATTCTTCCCATGACTGGCTTACTCTTGTCTCTTTATTTTCCTTTAATTTCTCCCCATCTCATGGCTTTGGCTATCATTCAGATGTGAAATCCTCTCCCATTTAAGCCCCAACCTCACTGTTTGGGCTCTTGATGGGCATCTTTCCCTAGATATCTTCCCAGCATGTCAATACAAGTGTAGCTAAAACATACCTTGTTGTCTTTCCAAAACCTTATTTCTCCTGGGATGATCATCCTTTCTAAAGACATCTCTAGGGGCACCTGGATGGCTCAGTTGGTTGAGCGTCTGATTTCAACTTAGGTCATGATCTCACTGTTCCTGAGCTCGAGCCCTGCATTGGGCTCTGTGCAGCCAGCTCGGAGCCTGGAGCCTACTTAGGATTCCGTGTCTCCTTCTCTGTCTGTCTGTCTCTCTCTGTACCTCCCTTGCTTTCTCTCTCTCTCTCTCTCTCAAAAATAATAAACATTAAAAAAAACCTCCAAAGGCACCTCTAGCCTCCCAGTTACCCAGGCTCTTGGCCCTACATTTGTATCTCTTTTTACATTCAAACAAATTAGGGCTCAGACCTTTACTCAACCAGCTTGCAAGTATGCAAACCTGAGAAATTTACTCAATCTCTCTCAGCTCCAGCATCTATATTATAGGGATAATAGAGAATCCTGCTTCATAGGATTGTTACGAGGTTTAAACAACATCATTTAAAATAATCGAGGATCAAAAAACATAGGTTGTTATTCATTTTCTTTTAATAATCCTGCACCCAGGTCTGTTTCTCCACCATCCATTCATCTTTATTTCTGTGGCCTCTACATGAAGCCTTTATTTATGTAGAAGATTGCAGTAGTTTTTCATGGGCAGAGAGAGTATAGGTTAATTTACATCCCAGCTGACAGACGTGGCTGCATGTTCTAAGCTGAACTTGTTCCTCACGTACCTACTCTAATCTAGGTGTGAAATGGAAACCTTAAATTCTAAAAATGGCTGGGACAGCCATTGATTATCCTGATGAGCATAGGCCCTAGTACAGAGTAAGCCTCCAATGTGGAAAAGGATGAAGGTTGCAGGATGACTTGGACAGGTTAATGCTGGCTAAGGACGTGATACTTGAGAATACAGACCTGGAATCCTGGGACAATTTGAGTAAGTAAAAGTGAGTCGAGGGTGAAGGGGGAGAGTGAGCAAAAGTCTGACAAAATGCAAAGTATATAGGTTACCATTTATATAAACATGAAGAATCTGTTGAAACAGTCCATGTATTAGGAAGCAAAAGGGAAAAATTCGGGCAAAAGGTGTAGAAATAAGGAGAAGGAATGAGCTCAACAGATACTTCAAAACCAGTAAGTTACCAAATTAGACCTCCTGGATTGAACAGTGCCAGAAGAATTTGAGACTGCTTGAATAATTCTCACAGGGAAGAGAAAGTCTCTGGCATTTGTGGTGATTCATTTATAAACTGCAAGTTGGGTAAGTGAATATTCAAAAAGGAATTAAAGCATAGGCATAACATATAAGTAGTTTATAACAACCAGCCACTCAAGGCATAAGAAAGTAATGAGCCCAAGGTTAGGAACACAGGTACAGATGTTCAACAAATTCAGTGATGTGTGTTGCCTCACTGTACCTAAAGACATTTTTGTTTTGGAAATTCATTTTCTTAAACCTATTTATAACAATAATCTTGAGGAAACCTATAGAAGGGAAGGAAGCTCTAGACCTGGATTCAAGAGTGCTCAAATTACATTCTGTACGGGATAGAATGGGGCAGTTGACCCTTGAACAGTGCAGGGGTTGGAGGCACTGACCATTCACATAGTCAAAACTCCATGTTTAACTTCCAACTCCCCAAAAACTTAACTACCAGTAGCCTACTGTTGACTGGAAGGCCTTACTGTTAATAGTCAATTTATACATATTTTGTATGTTATATGTATTTTATACTGTATTTTTACAACCAAGTAAGCTGCAGAAAAAATGTTCAGAAAATCATAAGGATGACAAAATACATGTACAGGGCTATACTGTATTTATCTTTAGAAATCCTCATATAAGTGGACTGGTGCAATTCAAACCCATGTTGCTCAAGGGTCAACCATATATGGTTTTTTCTTACAGCTTGCAAGGAGGCCTAGCAGGTTAGTGATCTGGTCTCTCAACCCTGGTTGAATGATAGTAGCTACCTTTTTCTTTGTTTTGGAGGTTCAGCATGGATTTTCCTTTGTAAAAAGAGCATATGTTTCTATAAAACAAAACTTTACAGATGCACTCATTTATATTCTTTCCTTTACGTGTTTGAAGCCAAGGTGCAGGGTCATAGTAGATGCTAAAGGCAAAGCTTGGTTCTTGCTTAGACATCACACTTGGAGCTCTTTCTTCCACACAGCCTTACCTTTCAACCCTCAGGAATCTCTGGGCATTCCTCAGAGGTAATACCACTAGGTTTGTTCATGTTATCACATATATATCCTCCATGGTGACTGGCCTTACATTTTTGCAATGTTTTCCCTTGGAATAGTAGTATAACACTTAGGATGGACTGAATCAACAACATATCAACTATTTGCAGGAGTACACTGCAAGATGCAGTGATGGTCCAATAAAAACAAAAAAGCCACTCTAGAATTTATAATTTTTCATTTGAACATACAAATTATATACAGTTAAAAATGGTATAAGCTGGACAAGCACATGATCCGCTCCAAGCCCAAATTTATTTCATCTTGAGCTGCCTCTTTACCATTTTATTCCGTAGTTATTCTCTTGTTTCTAGGAGAAATTTCGGGCAGGTCTCACATCTTAACTGCTCATTTTCAGCAATACGATTCTGTGGTCACGTTTAGTCACTGATGTAGTCTTACCTTTAGTTATTACAATGTCTAGTCCAAGATAATAACCATAATTAGAAACTTGAATTAGTAATAAGTCTTTGATTGTTATCTTGGACTTCTAGAAAATGTGTAACAGACTTTGGCTGATACGAAGTTTATTTTCCAAAATACCTCTGTATAGAAGAGTCTACTTTCTAAACTACCTCTTTCTTGAAAATTCTAAAGTAAATGACCCTCTAATGAAATGGTAAAACTAAATGCTAAAACTAAAATGCTAAAACTAAAACTAAATGCTAATCCTTGGAAGATGTATATTATATAGACTTGCATCCCTTTTGCACTCTCTCTTTCTTTCATTTTATGTCAAAACCTGGAGAAGGAAACCGTATGCCTCTGTCTTACACGTATGCAAAAATTTCTTGTAGTATTCTTGTATTTTCATGTTGAGAGTGGTATTGCTAACTTGAGTAATTTAAAGTAATTTCTGCCTCAAATGTCAAGTGTCTGTTGCATTTCAGATCTTCCTCCATTTGGTATAATTGTCAACTTGAAGCGCACAGACTGACCTAATACAGTAATCAAACATGCTTTGAATTAAGAGTTATTTGGCTCGCTTCTGTTTGAAGCAATGCACTTGGTATTGCCATTACAAGTTTGCCTCTCCTTTCTCAGAAACATAAGACTTGTATATCCCAAGAACCACCACGTGAAATTTTCCACCAGGTGGATGACATGTGAGCATATCTAGTTGCAAAACTGTAACATGGGTAGTAGCCTAATTTGAACCATTCCTTTTATAATAGCTTACATTTATTAAGAACTTGCTTATGGAGTTCAAACATGGGTGGTGACCTCTTAAGCACTCATATTTTAAAACTTAAAAACATACAGCTCTCAAATTGCCCATGTTTTGTGTAACTTTTAGTGCTTAGTAAGAACTGATTCCACAATCCGTATTCTGCAATGAATGTGTAATTAAAGATGATTGAAAATTCAAAATTTGTGGTCACTTAGTCCCTTCATAAACATTTGCTCATGAGTGTGTGTGTGTGTGTGTGTGTGTGTGTGTGTGTGTGTGTGTGTGTGTGACAGAGAGAGAGAGTGAGTTAGGGGAGAGGGGGATGAGAATTAGTGGTTTCAGCACCACATTTAGGGAAATGTTCAATGTTGTGCTCAGCATTTTGTTTGACAGTTGTTACCTTGTTTTCATTGTCTCTCCACTTTTGTTTATTTCCCTGTTTCTTAAGCAGCCTGATGAAATCTCATCAGCTAACTGGGATTGAATTTTGATGAGTGCCAAGTTGCTTTGATGAAATCTAGTGTAATTATGTTAAACCCGACTTGATTTGGCTTTAATGCTGGCATTTTCCATATTGAGAAAATTAGTGCATTTGTCCGCTCCTGGAGAGAGAAGCCCAGTAAGAAACAAAGATAGCTCAAATACAAAAAGCAACCACAATTTAAGTTCATTTATATCTTTGTTTCAAAACTAGCTTTTCCAGGCATTCAAACCCTTTAAGTTTCAGCATCTGTTCCTTGTAATAGCAGCAGATTTGGAATTTGCTATTAGCCAAAACTACCTTCATCCATGAACTAGAAAACAAAAATATATAGTTCCTGTTGACCAGAAAAAAAAGCTTTTGTGTCCTATTATCTGGATTTTCCTGGGGATGGGATAGGGCAAGAAAGATTTTAGTATTTTAAGTACAAAATATTGTTTGATTTTATCGACAAAAGAAAAACTGAATTTTAAACTTGTACTTCCTAGTGTTATTTCAGGTTGAAAATCTAATACTGTACAGGATTCAAAGAATATTAGAGTCCAAAAACACTCAAATTTACATCTTAATTTCTGATACTTGAGTAGAGGAAACTGAACTTCCTGAAATTTTATATAATTATAATAACAGTGTACCTCTTAGGAGAATACTTTGATGCCAGAATTTCAAGAGACTTGGGCATTAGGTCATGGTACTGCACAGGGTGTTCAGAATGTTCACACCGGCTGAAGTAAGACCTTTAACTGCTCAGTCAGTGCACTTTCCCCCCCTCATATAGGAGGCCAGCAGGCTTCTGTCAGCAGCACTTTAACACCGGATCCGGAATTGGAAGAGACCTCCCACTTTTAGTCAGTAACCATGAACTGACATAATATCTTTGAATTATCAGAAGATAATTTCCACTCTGGACAGTTCTTGAGGAGACTGGGCTATTCTGGGGACACTTAGAGATTATTCTGTCTGTTTTCTGCTTTGAGTTGTTCCCTGAAGTTACTGTAGAATTTTGACCTCTCAAGGCTGGCACAAAACATCCCTACTCTAAAACTCTTACAGATGGCAACAGTTTAATCAAAGTCAGAAAGCTGGTGGCAGATGAATGAAGGCAGTTCTGTGGCCCTGGGAGAAAGTTATATATGTTCTATTTCTTCAAAATCCTGTGTGTTGTGCCTTTATGTAACTGGATTCAAGTGCGTTTTCTTTTTTGTGTTTTCTCCCTGGTCAGTTTTTAGTAGGCACAACTTACCAGAATTATTAGTCACTAACTACAAAGAGTTCTTTACTGCATTGTTTATAGAGTGTTCAGTCAAGGACTGCCTTAGAATTACAGCATTACTGAATCTTGCTAACTGTGAACAGGATGGGTTCAACAAAATGCCAATTTCTCACTGGTTAGATTTATTCGTGTTCTGACTCCCATATCCACTGGAAATGAACATTTGTCAGAGTGGTATCTATGATGATGTAAATTTAATGGTGTTTTACATTTTCAGTAATCCATGAAAGATCTGGCAAAGAGCTATCTTAATGGATTTTACAGCTGAAGCCCCAAAACACAAAATAAAAATAGTTTGCACTTACTATTTACAGTGTGTAGAAATTACCTTTGCATAAATGACTTCAGAATCTACTTGTTATGATGCGTGTGTGTGTGTGTTCACTTTTTAGGCTATTAGAGCTGTTAGATTATGTCAGCAACATAATCTAGACCAAGGATCCGGCAAAGCTTTTGTACATCCCAGTTCCTAGACTTTTATGCAGATTGATTTAGAGTAAGGCTATCACAGAAGATAATTTCTAGATAAAGAATGTAGGAGAGTGGCTTCCAACAGCTCTGTTCTCAGCTTCCTTTTTGGATTCTGACTGTGACCTATGTCATAGCCCCGGATGAGTTGCACATAGTCATTCCAAGGTTTGGATATAATTGCTGTCTTCTTGATATAAGGATTCCATGATCCATAGTCTTGAGAGGAACTGATAAAATAGGCACCTTCTGCTAAGACGGATGGTTTTTCATTCTAATGGGTATTTTACAAAACACGAGCCATGATGAGTGAAGTGATTTAAGATTTGAAAAAGTTTAAAAGCTGCTGACATTAAAGCAAGAACCACATGCCAAAGGCAGGGAACACAGACACCATAAAAAAGTGTTGATGCCAGTTGCTTGAGAAGCTCTTCAAGGAGGCATATTAAGGCTTAAAAAAAAACTTTATCAGAAAGGAGTTGTGATTTGTTGCATCAATGGCTAAAACAGTTCACGTGTTTGATTCTTCCTCATTTCATTTGTTTGTCAAAGCTTTTCAAATTGTGTTTTCTATACATCAAATGGTCTTTCAAAATTGTGCTTGTTTCTTCAGATTTCCAGGTCCTTTAAGATTTTTTAAACTCTTTTGAGAGTAGTTGACACACAATGTTACATTAGTTTCAGGTGTATAATATAGTGCTTGAACAAGCTTATACTTTATGCTGTGCTGGCCACAGATGTAGCTATCAACTGTCACCATACTGTACTATTACAGTATCATTGACTATATTCTTTATGCCATGTTTTTATTTCTGGGACTTATTCAATCCATAACTGGAAGCCTGATTTTTTTTTTTTTAAATAAGAATTGCACCTACTTAAGGTATACAGGCTCCTTTTTATTTGGTATCCTGACTCTCCATTGCTTGCTAGACCCTACTTCAGGAAGGGGTTTGTTGAGGCAAATCCTGAATGGCCTTGGGCCAAGATGCTATGAGCAAAGCATCCAAAGTGTAGAGACTGAGAGTTGAAGATTTTCTGAGAGAAACAGACCATCTGAGTTTTTAATTAGAAAACTGCTCAAATCCACACCTCAGTGTCCTCTCCTGAGGCTCCTAAACCAGAATCTAGAGTATATTTACTAGTGTTTTTCTTTTTTAAAACATGCAATAAAAATGTAGAACCACAGCCAGGGGAGAGATGAAAGGGTAAGGGTGTGTATCTCAAGGGATTGATAACAGGATTAGAACTTTGTAGAAATCATTTGCATTTACAATACACACACACTTCTCTGAAGCTGTGAAACCCTGTGTTTTACATTTCAAGTTCCTTTTAGGCAAAATCCAACACCTTATCTGCTAAGCAGAAATGACTACCTCTGTGAAAATTTAAGAACTGGTCCCAAAAGCAGGAAGGAGTCAGACTAGCCTAACAGGAAAGCCATTCAGGACAAAGTCTTCTCTAGTGAGTACCGTGGCAAAAAGACAAGATTTCTCTCAAATTGTTTGTAGATGAAATTGAAGATATTACAATAGCAAAATCAAAAGGTTCTCAGGTGGCTACAAAGTAAAACACTGAGGAAGCTGTGTTCCATGTGGACTTACGGGATGTCAGTTTGGATCTGTGGGTATTACCGCTTCCTTACAGTTGTCTCTGGTTCAGAGATGGTATTAAGCAATTGTAGTTTTGTTTTTGTTTTTGTTTTTTGTTTTTTTAGGACAGATACTGTTTAGTGAAAAACACTTAAATAAAATCAGCATTGTGTTTGTACAACAGCCACAGAAAAATCAAGGATTGATTTTACTAGCAAGCTTGTAGCACACACTGGACATTGAGATTCTAGATGGTTCTTGTTACATTAATAGAATGTGGACAAGACACTTGGCAGTTAATGTATTGGCGTCTTTTGCCTCATGTTTGTCTGTGGCTGGGCAGGTGCTTCATGGGGATCAGTAACACAAGATCACAATAAATCTTTGAAATGCTACTTCTTTCAGCGTTTCAGGTGGTGCTCTTGCAAATGTTCTCCATTTGAGTGATTGAACAGCAAAGCAAAGGCAAAGGCACAGAGACAGCCTCAATGTGAATGCTAATTTAATTTAAACTGCTGTTCTAGTAACTTCTTAATCATTGTGTCATTTGGTTTAGTAACTTTCTTAGCCCTGCACCCTAAACAGTTTGTGATGGATCAGCTGTACTACCAGGCCATCAAATGTATTCATTTTTGGAAGCAAACACTTCATGGTTGTTTAAAAATCCAGAGTATTCACATGGGGGAAGTGTGGGAGGTTTCAAGTTTCTGAAACATTTCGCAGAAAATGAAGTGATAACAGTTCCTGCCGGTGGCCATATGACTCAATAATAACTAGAAGGAAAAAAAAAAATGTTTGTTTAGGCTTGGCCAGAGTTAATAACAAGCCAGAGTTACAATCTTAGTTTTGCTCACAAACGTGTTTCCTTTCTCCGTGACCCTATTCCTCATCTTCTGCAGACATCTTGTATTGAGCTTTCCTGAGACCTGCCTTCACCCTTTGAGAGACATTCAATATGTATTTTGAGTTGATTCAAGGCTTTTTCTTTGCCCCTGTTCACTAAAAACACAATATGAGCAAAATCTCAAATCTGTTGCCATAGTCCGGTGTCAGCCTGTGCTGTGGCAAAATGTGGGCAGCATTTGTGGTAGGAAGTCAGAGGTAAATGATTGGAAGTTTCTCATTTCAGTTCCGTGACTTACTGCCTCAGTTCATCAAAATTCTTTACTCTCAGGGATTGCAGGATACATTTGGCACCAACATGTGCTAACATGTGCTTTTGTTGTGTTTAAATTCCTTCTCAGCTTGGCTGGCCAGATCTTTATTTTATTTTGGTCTGTAGGCACATCTGTCACCTGTCTCTTCAGAGGTTATATGCCTCTGGGGAGGGACTCCTTTTTCCTGAACCTATGCTTCATGTTTAGCTTCCAAATACTTTTCACATTTCTATAGCCACAATCAGGTGAGCCACCCAATTTTTAACCCATTGGGTTGATGGGCTGGGGAGTTATGGCCTGTTTTATTGTATTTATTTATTTTCACTAAGTGGGTGGGATATTGTAGCTTTAATAAATGACTTTTTGTGCTGATAGTGTTGTGGGCTGAGAGACTGTGTATTTTGAAAAGAAAACCTTTCATTTCAATATGTTAAGTAATTCTGCAGGAATTTATAAATGAAAGGTTTAAGATAATGTATTTTAAGGAGGCGTCCTAGAGCATTTGCCTAGTAAAATGATAGGTAGTTTGTAAACTCTCACAAGAATGAAATTATTTGAAGATTTGTGGGTTAAACTAATTTTTCTGAATATGTCAAGCTCTGAATTCATAAATACTTTACTATAAACAGAAGCAAATTATTTGATTTAAAAATACCTAGAAATACAGCAGAACCAAAATTTTTAGCCGTGACAATAAAACTCCCAAGTCTATTAAATGTTTTATCTCTTGTAACTTGAAATTTATACTCTAAATGACACTAAATGTTAAGGATATAAGAATGTTGTCTGATATAGTACTATACTGCAATTTCATTTCAAGGATCCTATTGTGGACAGTTTCAGGATTCTAAGCGGACACAAGAAATATCAGGCTTTATATACCTCACTCATATTCCCTGTGTATGTGTGTGTATATGACTGAAAAGCATATTTTCTTAATTGGCCTGCTGATGATATGGAGAAGGGGTGCTCCCTATAATATGGATCAAATCCATTTCGTGAAATGCTCAGCTACTGAAAAACTTGGTGAAAATAACCTTATAGAAAAGCTACTAATGTAGAATTGCAAGTTCAGACATCTAGGGATAAATATTTTGGTGTCTCACATGTGGATTGCCTTTAATTCCTCGATTACTTGGCATCTCCAGTTGATGTCAACCTGTTCCAACCTTGATGCCACCACAACCTGAGACTCCATCGTTGGCCACCTGCCCCATCTGTTTTTTCTTAGCCCTCACGTGATGGGAAGCAGAATAGCAAAGGAGTAAAGAGAGCAAAAGCCTTGCAGTTACAGTTTTGAGATTACCTTTCCGATAACTGTTTGCCATTGGACACCTCTCTGCTACTGTTTTTCTTTCCGGCAAGATGGGGACAGATGACGGAATCTACCTTTCAGGCTTGTGAGTTTGTAAGGAGAATGCCAAGTGTCTGCACGTAGCTAACATTCATTTCCTGTGTGCTCGTGGCTGTTAGTGGGCACGTGCCATCTCCTTCAGCTGACCTCAGAATGCTTGCTAGGACACTAGAACTCTTCAGGTTCCAGAAGGTAGGAGTATTGTTCCAGATTCCTAGCTCTTTCTGTTAAACATGTAAACCCAGGTTCTTTATTCATGAGGTGCAAAGGGCACCTGTCATTTAGAGTGCTATTTTGTGGGCCTGTACATCAGTCCCAGGCCTTTATGTTTTCTGATTCTTGCCACTTACTTGGGCATTTGTTTTTAATTTCCATGTCTAGAGACCTGGTCATACTTTCCACAAATCTTGACAATCATCCTGGGGGGATAAGGACTTGTTACAAGTTCGGGACCCAATAGCAAGCCATGAGATTGTGAAACTTAAAAGGTGAATATTTAGATTACCTCCATTTTGAGCCTTATCTCATTATGGGTATCTTTAAAAAAAATTTTTTTTAATGTTTATTTCTTTTTGAGAGAGAAAGAGTGGGGGAGGGGGGAGAGAGAGAGGGAGACACAGAATCCGAAGCAGGCTCCAGGCTCTGAGCTGTCAGCACAGAGCCTGATGTGGGGCTCGAACTCACAAACTGTGAGATCATGACCTGAGCCAAAGTCGGACGCTTAACTGACTGAGCCACCCATGCACCCCATGATGGGTATCTTTTGTGTTATTAATGTATATTTTCTAAAATAAGCTTTAAAATTATTAGCTTAAAGATTTATAGTAGTATATAATTTTTGTATATCTGAACATTTTTAGGCATATTCAAGTCTGAGTAGCGTATAAAATATACATTAAATTATATACATAGAATCTTTAATATATAATATATATTATACATATATAATATGTAGTATATAAAATATATATATTATATGTATAATAATTTTATACAAAGAGAAGATGCTTTGCATGTAATAAGCATATGATATTTTTTACCATGCCTAAATTATAAAGTTGAGTACTTAAGATTTTCCTGCATTTTGGGACAGTTGTTTCTTTTTCTCAGTAATTCTCTTGAGCAAAAAAGAATCAGGATGGAAAAATCGATAGCATTCCTAGTCATAAGTATCAGCCAACTAAATAATGAGTAAACATACTAAACAGAAAAATAAAGTGAAAATCACCAAGATACTAATAGTGGTTGTTTCTTGGTGGTGAGATTAAGGTTTATGACAGGAAGGAGTGTCACACCGAGTGTTCAATCTTCAGTGTTTAATAGGTCCTTGCATATAAGTGGGTAGTCAGTATCTGAATGAATGTGGATGTGTAAAAATGTTCTTCTCTTATACTTCTTGCAATTTTAAAATTTTATGTAATTAACACTGTCTTAGTACTATAATAAAACAAATCCTGAAGTTATTGTATAAGAAAAGATTTTTGTGATTATCAGTATGAATATAATCTGTATTTTGGCTTATTTTCTTAGGATAATTTGAATAGTAGAGTTACTATAACAAAGAATATGATTTTTTTGGCCAAAATTTATATTATCAAATGGCTTTCCAAAGAACTTATGTAGCCTTGTGCTACCAGCAAAGTATATCAGCCTCACCACACCTTGCTAGGATTATGTTTTATATTTTAAAACATAATTTTATTATGTTTTTAAAAATACTTCATTTTCAATTCTATTTGTTTATTAATGAAGGGATCCCACTTAAATTTCTTTGCCAGTTTTATTTCCTGTTTTCTGAAATGTCTTTGTAACCTACACTCATGATAAGCAAGGAGTATGTGCATGACTTTAAAAGCTTAGAAAAAAAAGGACATACAAATTATGTGGTAATTTTACTTTTTCTTTTTAAAGATGAGGTTCTAAGAATTCTACAATTGCAAGGAGTTTGAAATTATCACAGTTGGATACTTAGGACTACTTTATTAGGTCCAAGTACAAGGTCTTTAATTTTTAGATGGACTGAAAGGAGTATAGAGTTGCACTAAAATTGCTGCATTTATAAGCTGTTGCATTGTACAAAGGTACTTTTAGCATCTGTTCTAAACTTTGAGTCTTGGGTGGCACCAGATAAGACAAATAGAATTAAGGGCATAATTGCTATTTTTTGAAAAATCGTTTTATGAAAATGAATTTCAAAATACCCCTTTGAGGTAAAACTTGGCATATGTGTTCTCCCTAGAAATCTGTTCATGGGATTCAACATTTTTTCTAGAGCTGTTCATGTGGTGGTACTTAAAAGTTTTTGACATAAATATGTATCTTTTACATGGGTGATAAATTTGAGACCAGCATTTTTATGAGCATGGTTGTAGATGAAAGAGAATGAATAATTTAAATACATGTATATTTCATATAAGTATATGTGCAATCTCTTTGGCCAATTGCTTTTCAAAAGCTGATTATATTATGTGGGCTTATATTTATTTTTATAGCACGCCCAACATATGTTGGACCCATGGATAAAAACTATGCTATCTGATTTTCATACTGATAGTGACATGGTTCATTTAAACTCAGCGTCAGCTCAGAGAGGTATATGTATGTCTAAGTGAAGCCTCCATTAGGCAGTGTTCACAAGGAGGTATCATGGGTGTTAGTTTTTCTATGACTGAACAACATACACAGGCTGGAACTCAGCCTCATGATCTAGTACTCCAGAATCCTCCAAACCTGTTCAGTCTCAGGTTGAGGAAATCATAGACAGGTGTCCCCACAATCTTAGCTAATTCCTCAGCCCAGCTTAAGGATCCTGTTACCTCTCTCTCATATGGCACAGTTGGTATCCCTAACCTTGACTGTTCTCAGAAGATGATGATAATTTCTCTTTCTGGCTTGAATCTGAAGTACCTCATCTTTCTTCCTGTTTATCTTCAAACACTATACCTACTTTTCTTGTATCTTCTCATGGAAGAAACCTCTTTCTTTCAAGGCTACCCCATATTCCTGAGTCTTAGCCCTTTTCCAGGAGGACCTATTTATCTGTTACAACATTTCCTTTATTATATTTCCCTCCTCTGTCCACTTCTTCTCAGCTGCCTTTATTACCCCAGCCCCTGACCTTCATATTCCCACCGGGTTTTCCCACATGCACTGCAAATTAAACACATTGAAAATGATTTCAAATTCTCCTTTGAAACAGGCTCTTCCACCTGCTCTCCCTTCCCTACTCATTTTAGCCACAACCTGGAAAGCAACCCAAACTCCTTTGTTCTTACTTGCCTGGCCGTTTGCTCACCGATTCTACTCGATTCTACCTCTACAACTCATTGCCTTCTCCTTCTCTCTGCCTGGTGCTGCTCTTTCTTCTCTTGGTACATCTTCCCTACTTTGACTGGTCTGTCTTCTTGTTTCTTTTTTGAGACCAACTCTAGAAGACTATCTCTTTATTATGTAAAGACTAGAATCTTTAAGGCATTAGCTTGAAACAAATATGCACCTTTATTAAATATTACTAAAATATCTAGGTTAAGTATTTAGTGATAGTGATAGTCTTTTCTTTTTGTTTCTCTCTCTTTTTTTTTTTTTTTTTTTTATAAAAGCACGCGTTGCATTTATTCTATCAAGTGTGGTCACTTCATTTTAAATTTTCAGTGAACTTGTTTCATGTTGTTAGTCCCTAGTTTTGTGTCACTGGACCTCTGCAAATTTTATTGTATTTTAATTTTCTATTTTTAGTATAATATTTCTGTGACTTGATACAAATGATCCAATTAATTTTGTGAGTGCCGAGCATCCGAACATAAAGTAACACAGAGTGATAACATTCATGTGTTTGGACAGCATTTAAAGGAAAAAGAAAGGAGGCTTGTGTCAAAAGTGTGCTGCAGATCTCAGATTACCAAGGGCATTACTGGACTTCAGGTATCTTGGAACCATAAGTACTGCAAAACTAGGATTTGGAGGATATGCGAAGAATAAAGACTACTTTATATTAACATTTCTTTTTACTATAAAGGAAATAGCATTAATTTGAAGAGAGTTAGTTTACACAAAGTAACTCTTGTTCATTGTTGGTTTCAATTTTTTAGGGCAAGATTAATAAGAATTATTAAGTAGTCTAAACCTTAAATTTGTGCCTTGTAATTAGCTTAATTTCATGTCACAGATTTTTATGGGAGCCATCTAAACTTTTTTATTCACTGGGAGAGCACTGTTATGTTTCCAGCCTGAGCAAAGGAAGGCTGGTTTTCATGTATGTCCTGAAACAAATTAGCACAGTTTGGTTAAAACAGCTGCCTAAGTGATGAGAAACAAATTGGATTAGAAAATCCTACTTGGTAGTTTAACATGTCAATTAGTTAAGTTAGGATTTGAACCGTATCATACAGTCATGAGATGGAAAATGACACACGGTGGTCAAGCCAAGTGTCTGGTAATGGGGCCAGCCTCAATCCCTGGCTCTGCTTTGATCAAAAAGGAATGGTATATTTCCCCTTCTGACAACAGTCCAGTTTCTCCAAGTGCAAGATGAGAATTGTACATTTAATAAGGCTTGATCAAGTACCCATTGTGAATTAGATGACTTATTTAGAGATGAAGCAACATACTTGGAAATCATTACAGAAAGCAAGGCTATATAATTTCAGTGCGCTGGTGCTTTGTTATTCAGTGTGGTGGTTCAGAATGCATCTGCACATCATGAGGAATCCTGGTGGTCACATGGTATAATGTAGGAAATTCACTGGGTCAGATATAGGAGTGGACTTAACAATGTTCATCAGCCGTAAGTTCAAAACTGCAGGATCTGTGCTCCTCCAGAACTTGGGAGCGCTGGGAAAATACTGCAGTAAGAAGGACTGAGGTCTGGCCAAGAGAGCCTGGAAAGCTTAGATCCTCTTTTATCCTTATTCTTCTTGCAAACCCAGTTTCCTATACTCCATTCCTACTTTATTTCTAACTCTTGAAGCTCTTACATAACCAGGCTTTTAAAGGCAAAAGCCTTGGAGTTCAACTTCTGGTTCCTTGACTTAGTAGCTTTGTGACTTTGGCAGCTACTTAACTTCACAACCCTTTGTTCCCCCATTTATAAAATGATAATATCTACCTTCAATGTTGTGACAACTATTAAATGGGTTAACACATGCAAAATGTGTAGTGTCTGTGTATATATTGTTACCTAGGAATGACGTTGATAACATCAGTTCACTTAAAAGAATATGGAGAAAGCAATCCTAATGGTACTTGAGAAGTGGTTTCCAAACCACAGAGAGCATCAGAATCACCCAGAAGGCTCAAAATAGGTAGGGAAAAAGAAACATGGATTCTTTCCATGAATATTCTAGCTGAATTGGGCCTCATAATCTCCACTGGCAACATTTTTCCTCTCCAGCAGATATTTTGCCTAATACCTTCTTTAAAATCAGAGTTAATAGTCTAATTGCTTTGCATGTCTCTTCAAAGTGGGAAACCTGTTTGGATAGGTGAAAAAAAAAAAGCAGCCAAGCAGCTTTTGAAAAGATGAAATTTTTATGTTTCTAAGTTTTCTACAACTTGTCCCAGATCATTGTAAGATGATGGGGGGAAGGAAGGAAGGGAGCTTGTTCTTTTTTTTTTTTTTAATGTTTATTTTTGAGAGGGAGAGATACAGAGTGCTAGTGGGGGCAGAGAGAGGGGGACAGAAGATCTGAAGTGGGCTCTGCACTGACAGAGAGCTTGATGTGGGGCTCGAACTCATGAACCCTGAGATTATGAACTGAGCCCAAGTCGGACATTTAACCACCTGAGCCACCCAGCTGCCCCAGGAGGGAATTATAGTGTCCATCAGAGATTTTGAAACTTAATTGAATATTTTCTACCTTAGTAAAACTGAACCCATTTATCTGTATAATCTCTTCAAGCTTGTAGTTATTGAAAAATTTCTATATTCTCTTTCCCTATTCTTAGCCGAGAGCAGCTTGCACATTATTTACTTACTTGGGTGCTGTTCTGCAAATTCGTCTATTTAAAGCTTGTGAGGGAGCCAAGCCACAGGATCTGGCTGACTTTCAGCTGCTAAACAGGGGGCATGTAACTTGCCATTGGTCCCCAACTGAGAGAACTGTGGGTGTAATTTCTTTTTTGGTAAACATCCATCCTGAAGTGAATTTATCTCCTCTACACATTTGTTTTCCTTTGAGTGTTTTCCTTTTGTTGCATGATCCTCACTTTGTTGGACAGAAGTACTTCTGTAGTGTTACTTACCCTCTCAAAACAACAAAATTTACTTTTGTGATGCTGTTTAAGTGAGAGGATATAAAGGAAATCCCATCCAAACCAGCAGTTACCATTCATCAGAGGTGGGCGGGGCAAATTGAAGCTGCTCTTGAAGTCAGAAAACCAATAGTCCGTGGCAAGACGGAGCTGGGACTGCAGGGCCACAATGTGGGCTTACGACAGTGTCAGGGCTTGTGGTCAAACCTACTCTGTGGTTTGACTCTGAGTTACGTTGCCTCATGTGGTTGGTTTAAGAAAGGTCATTCCTTCTCTCTCGGTGTCATTGATATTCTTTTTTGTTATCAATGATTCCCCTCACCCCCCATTTCTACCACGGCCACCAACATATATTCAGTGTTGACTATGTGCCATGAACTGGGCTCAAACTTCATTTTCTTATTTAATCACGACATTTTTTTTTATGTGGTAGGAAACTACTATTTCTCACATCTTACAGATGAGAAACCAAGGCTTAGAGAAGATACTAGCTGTGAGGCTTTGGAGAAAAAGTGGCAGAGCTCAGGTTTATGCCGGGGCTCTCAGTCCCCAAAGAGCATGTTCTTAACCTCTATGCTGTATTGCTTTCCTGAACTAAGATGATTGTTGGAAAGTATCCATGTTAGGAACTCACCACTTTTAAATGTTCCATACATAAAAATTTGGAATGGCTTTTCTCCCAGTTCCGTTATTTTAAAATAATGTAAGTACCTCTAGTAAAGGGAATCAAAAGGTTAGGCTAGAAAGCTTTATATAATTTGGCAAGACTAAATTTTTAGTTTCTTGTTTAAAATAAATATGACCTTTCAAAAGAAGAATAGGCAGTATGTGTTTATATAAAGCCAGTTATTTACGCAAACTTTGTCAGCTAAGTACTACATCTGTTAACTATATACTTTTTAAAAGGGTAGTAAAGGATGATCTAATAAGGCATAAAGATCATAAAGATTATATGAAACCTGGTGGCCAATGATTTTTTTTTTTCTCTCTGAGAAATTGTACTTAACCACAGAAGAGGGTTTAGAGCTTAAATAGTCAAGGGTTCCTTGGTACTTAAAGTTGTTAAAAATACTTAAGTATTCTCTTGGGTCTCTAAAATACTCTGTCCAGGATAAATGGATGTAGACATATTTTAAGGCAGATGGATGAAGTAGATGAGCCTTCAGAATCCTGGCCAGCACTGTGATCTATTCTGTCCTGCATTTAATAATTCTGATTAGTCAGGAGATTTTTAGAATTTGACATTTACCATTGGTGTAAGTAAAACAGAATTGGACTTGACAGCTGTTCTTAGTCATGTAAACTTAAGTTTTAATATTTGAACATAAAACTAATGTTCAATGTCCTCTGGTTAAGAATGGTAACTAGATGGACTTGCCTTGGCCACCACCCAACCTGACTTGTCCCTAAAATCCAGAAGGAAGTTCCAACAACTAAAAACCAAAAGGACTGAATTTAAAAACAGAAGTTGAAGGCCATTTGTTATGCTTCTGATAGCTATGTCTACCTGAAAGCTAGAAATGGCTTCACTCCCAACCAGTGGACCCTGGGTCAGAAATGAAAGTTCTCTGCCAATGAGAGAACTGGACAGATGTCCTTTTTGTCCTTTTGTTGCATGACTTCTTTGTAACAACAGAATGGTAATTATAAATAGTGAATACTTCTAATATTCCAGATACTACATTAAGTGATGTTAACTCATTTAATTACTGCAATGACTGTACAGGTTAGATACTGTTACTATTCCCGATTTCCAGATGAGGAAATAGAGGCACAGAGATGACCAATATTAGCTGTGTGGTTTGAGCAAGTTAAGTAATGAAGTCAGATTCTGATCCAGAGGGTCTGGCTTCAGGGCTTGTGCTCCTAATGACAAGGATAAACTGTCCATGAAGCCAGATTCCTCTTTCTTAAACCTTTCTCTCTAAAGTGTTTGCCTTGCAATTTCCTACAAATATTCACCAACTCCCAGAAAATAAATGCATAAGAAATAGGTGACTCATTGTATCTTGGAAAGTGTGGTTCCTTTTAGTGGTATATAAGTCAGGGGGATGACAGAAAGAACCCTGATGGGAGTGACTATAAAGATTATAATTAACATATTTCACTTCAGTATTCTAGAAATCCAGACAGTAGGTAAGAGAAGGTTCAATTCTAATTTAGCATAGTTAGAGCAGAGAAAAGTTGCCTAAACATTGAATTAGGTTGGGGAATGGGCATATCAAGTGCCACTCATGAGTTGGGATGAAAATAGAATTTAACCAACACCCAAACGTTCAGAGAGAAAGCCCAAAGGCAGCCCTCACGATTTATCTCCTAGATCCTGAGTAGACTTGCCCTTCTTTGAGGAGAAAAAAAATGTGTTGTGTAATTGTCACGTAATGAGAGGAAAATCATTCAGAAACTTTGCCAAGTTCAGATTCCTGATATTCCTGCATGAGAAGAACAGAAGAAAAATTTAGGAAAAAAGTTTGTCCTCAGTAGTGACAAACTAATTTGTCAGTAGGATGCAGGGAAGACTTATTCTTCACAAGTTAGGTTGGGAAGCAGTGGTGCATGGGCTGAGATCAAGGGATAAGGTGATCCGATGAGAAGTGAGGTCAGATGACCCAAAGCAAGCTAAACCTAGAGCGGTCATAGGGTTTTCATTGGGGAGTGTCCAGTACAGAATTGATTGTTTGGAAAACAGAATAACGATATGGAGGAAAATCTTGAGAAACAAAATCTGAGAAGACAAGGACAAATTGATGAAAATGATGGCAGGAAAGATGATAGAGACCAACAATAAAAAGTCTCAGTTGAGGGGCGCCTGGGTGGCGCAGTCAGTTAAGCGTCCGACTTCAGCCAGGTCACGATCTCGCGGTCCGTGAGTTCGAGCCCCGCGTCGGGCTCTGGGCTGATGGCTCAGAGCCTGGAGCCTGTTTCCGATTCTGTGTCTCCCTCTCTCTCTGCCCCTCCCCCGTTCATGCTCTGTCTCTCTCTGTCCCAAAAATAAAAATAAACGTTGAAAAAAAAAAAGTCTCAGTTGAAAAATGGCCCAGTTTTATAGAGCCAGAGATTATGGCCTCAGACTGGCAAAAGTATTTGAATAAAAGGGATAAAGAGAAAAGTCCACAACCATCTATAGGAAAGTACTTTACATCCAAATCACAAAAGTCAAAATCAGACTGTCCTGAGACTTACAGTTTTGGTGTCAAAAGGAAAAAAGAGTAGACTAGCGCCTACATTTTGAAAGATGAAGATGTAACTAGATAATCTTGGAACACAGCCAAGTTGTCTTCACTGATGTGCCATGCCACCTGAGTTGTCACCATTGCAGTATTTGCTGTAATTGCAGAAAACTTTACTCCAGCTTTGTGAAACAAATCCTGTCATAATAGGTTCACATGCACTTGCCAGCACAAACATTTAACTAGGGCATGAACCCAGGCAAGAAGGATGTGTGGCACATTTCAGTCTCCCCTCTGTGGTTCTCCCAGTAGGATAATGCATATCCTGGTTATCTATTACTGCGTGACAAATGTTCCAAACTTAGTAGCTTAAACTTACTAGTTTAAAACAATTATTGCTTATGAAAGAAATCTTATCGTCTCTGGTGATCTGAGAGTTGACAGGTTGCATTTGGAGGCTCTCACTTGGGGACATTCATTCTGCTGTGTCCATTGACTGCTAAAGATGCCTCCATCTGGAGGCTTCTTCCTGACCCGTGTGGCTCCTGGGCTGGCATGGCTGGAAGAGTTGGTGCTGGTTGAGTGTCTCTCTCTCCATATAGTCTCTTCATGTGTTTTGCTTGGGTTTCTTCACAGTGAGACCTCTGGGTGGACCCAGAGTGAAGCTGCAGGCTTCTTAGGAAGTCCCAGAAAATCACCTCTCTCATGCAAGTTGTTAAGGCCAATCCAAATTCAAAGTCGTTGGGGGGGGGGGGCGGTGCAGGGAACAGACTCCACCTCTGGGTGAAGGAGTGGCAAATGCATACAAGGAGGGAAGTGTTTGTCACCACTCACTTTATTTCCTAAATCTGGAAGCTTTCGAATACCATAGAGTGCCATTTCTTGGTTTAACACAAATACACCTATGGAAGAGTTTATTTAGTTTTACTAAAGAGGTAATTTGGCTATTTAAATTATTTTTATTCAGAAATCCTTGGTTGGATTGTTACATAGATGTTAACTAAGGATTTTAGTGATAGTCTGGGAAATTATTTTATTATATATTTATTAGTGATAGTCTGGGAAAGGTATTTTCATAAACTGGAAATAAACTTTTTCCATTTCAAAATGGAAGACAGTCTCCACTATCCAAAAATGTGCTATTCAGCATTTTTTCAGGAATGGATTAGATCCAGGTACTGATGGTTCCTGTAGTGAAAGGGCATAAAGACACTGAAATATGCAACAGTTACAAAGTGTGATGTTCATATTCTCATTTCTTGAAAAAATCTTTGTAAGATATCCTAAGAAATCAAGTAGTTGGTTAGCATTCATGATCTAGAGCCATTTGTGTTTAAAGCACACACATGAGTGCATACACACGTCTTTGGTTAACAATGGTTATTTCTTAGAGGTTTTTATAAAAAAACATTTTACTGTGATTTTGTATTTTGTGTTTTTTAAAAATTTTTTAGTTTTATAATTTATTGTCAAGTTAGCTAACATACAGAGTATACAGTGTGCTCTTGGCTTCGGGAATAGATTCCCATGATTCATCACTTACATACAATACCCAGTGCTCATCCCAACAAGTGCCCTCCTCAATGCCCATCACCCATTTCCCCCTCCTCTCTGCCCCTCCCATCAACCCTACATTTGTTGTCTGTATTTAAGAGTCTCTTATGATGTGACTCCCTCTCAGTTTGTAACTTTTTTTTTTTCTTTCTCCTGTGGTCTTCTGTTAAGTTTCTCAAATTCCACATGTGAGTGAGAACATAGGATATCTGTCTTTCTCTGACTGATTTATTTCACTTAGCATAACACCCTCCAGTTCCACGTTTGTTTACTTTTGAGAGAGAGAATGAGAAGGGGGAAGAGGATCCAAAGCGGGCTCTGTGCTTACAGCAGAGAACCTGTTGTGGGGCTCAAATCCATGAACCGTGAGATCATCACCTGAGCCAAAGTTAGATGCTTAACCAACGGAGTCACCCAGGTGCCCCAATTTTGTATTTTTTTTTTGTCAGTTTTTTTTTTATTTTTTTTTATTTTATTTTTTTTATATGAAATTTATTGACAAATTGGTTTCCATACAACACCCAGTGCTCATCCCAAAAGGTGCCCTCCTCAATACCCATCACCCATCCTCCCCTCCCTCCCACCCCCCATCAACCCTCAGTTTGTTCTCAGTTTTTTAACAGTCTCTTATGCTTTGGCTCTCTCCCACTCTAACCTCTTTTTTTTTTTCCTTCCCCTCCCCCATGGGTTCCTGTTAAGTTTCTCAGGATCCACATAAGAGTGAAACCATATGGTATCTGTCTTTCTCTGTATGGCTTATTTCACTTAGCATCACACTCTCCAGTTCCATCCACGTTGCTACAAAAGGCCATATTTCATTTTTTCTCATTGCCACATAGTATTCCATTGTGTATATATACCACAATTTCTTTATCCATTCATCAGTTGATGGACATTTAGGCTCTTTCC
Source organism: Lynx rufus (assembly GCF_022079265.1). NCBI lineage: Eukaryota > Metazoa > Chordata > Mammalia > Carnivora > Felidae > Lynx > Lynx rufus. Next base: position 127,148 of record NW_025814841.1, read on the forward strand.
ATAATTTGGCTATTGTTGAGAGTGCTGCTATGAACATTGGGGTACAAGTGCCCCTATGCATCAGTACTCCTGTATCCCTTGGGTAAATTCCTAGCAGTGCTATTGCTGGGTCATAGGGTAGGTCTACTTTTAATTTTCTGAGGAACCTCCACACTGCTTTCCAGAGCGGCTGCACCAATTTGCATTCCCACCAACAGTGCAAGAGGGTTCCCGTTTCTCCACATCCTCTCCAGCATCTAGAGTCTCCTGATTTGTTCATTTTGGCCACTCTGACTGGCGTGAGGTGATACCTGAGTGCGGTTTTGATTTGTATTTCCCTGATAAGGAGCGACGCTGAACATCTTTTCATGTGCCTGTTGGCCATCTGGATGTCTTCTTTAGAGAAGTGTCTATTCATGTTTTCTGCCCATTTCTTCACTGGGTTATTTGTTTTTCGGGTGTGGAGTTTGGTGAGCTCTTTATAGATTTTAGATACTAGCCCTTTGTCCGATATGTCATTTGCAAATATCTTTTCCCATTCCGTTGGTTGCCTTTTAGTTTTGTTGGTTGTTTCCTTTGCTGTGCAGAAGCTTTTTATCTTCATAAGGTCCCAGTAATTCACTTTTGCTTTTAATTCCCTTGCCTTTGGGGATGTGTCAAGTAAGAGATTGCTATGGCTGAGGTCAGAGAGGTCTTTTCCTGCTTTCTCCTCTAAGGTTCTGATGGTTTCCTGTCTCACATTTAGGTCCTTTATCCATTTTGAGTTTATTTTTGTAAATGGTGTGAGAAAGTGGTCTAGTTTCAACCTTCTGCATGTTGCTGTCCAGTTCTCCCAGCACCATTTGTTAAAGAGGCTGTCTTTTTTCCATTGGATGTTCTTTCCTGCTTTGTCAAAGATGAGTTGGCCATACGTTTGTGGGTCTAGTTCTGGGGTTTCTATTCTATTCCATTGGTCTGTGTGTCTGTTTTTGTGCCAATACCATGCTGTCTTGATGATGACAGCTTTGTAGTAGAGGCTAAAGTCTGGGATTGTGATGCCTCCTGCTTTGGTCTTCTTCTTCAAAATTCCTTTGGCTATTCGGGGCCTTTTGTGGTTCCATATGAATTTTAGGATTGCTTGTTCTAATTTCGAGAAGAATGCTGATGCAATTTTGATTGGGATTGCATTGAATGTGTAGATAGCTTTGGGTAGTATTGACATTTTGACAATATTTATTTTTCCAATCCATGAGCAGGGAATGTCTTTCCATTTCTTTAAATCTTCTTCAATTACCTTCATAAGCTTTCTATAGTTTTCAGCATACAGATCCTTTACATCTTTGGTTAGATTTACTCCTAGGTATTTTGTGCTTCTTGGTGCAATTGTGAATGGGATCAGTTTCTTTATTTGTCTTTCTGTTGCTTCATTGTTAGTGTATAAGAATGCAACTGATTTCTGTACATTGATTTTGTATCCTGCAACTTTGCTGAATTCATGTATCAGTTCTAGCAGACTTTTGGTGGAGTCTATCGGATTTTCCATGTATAATATCATGTCATCTGCAAAAAGCGAAAGCTTGACTTCATCTTTGCCAATTTTGATGCCTTTGATTTCCTTTTGTTGTCTGATTGCTGATGCTAGCACTTCCAGCACTATGTTGAACAACAGCGGTGAGAGTGGGCATCCCTGTCGTGTTCCTGATCTCAGGGAAAAAGCTCTCAGTTTTTCCCCGTTGAGGATGATGTTAGCTGTGGGCTTTTCATAAATGGCTTTTATGATCTTTAAGTATGTTCCTTCTATCCCGACTTTCTCAAGGGTTTTTATTAAGAAAGGGTGCTGGATTTTGTCAAAGGCCTTTTCTGCATCGATTGACAGGATCATATGGTTCTTCTCTTTTTTTTTGTTAATGTGATGTATCACGTTGATTGATTTGCGAATGTTGAACCAGCCCTGCATCCCAGGAATGAATCCCACTTGATCATGGTGAATAATTCTTTTTATATGCTGTTGAATTCGATTTGCTAGTATCTTATTGAGAATTTTTGCATCCATATTCATCAGGGATATTGGCCTGTAGTTCTCTTTTTTTACTGGGTCTCTGTCCGGTTTAGGAATCTGAGTAATACTGGCTTCATAGAATGAGTCTGGAAGTTTTCCTTCCCTTTCTATTTATTGGAATAGCTTGAGAAGGATAGGTATTATCTGTGCTTTAAATGTCTGGTAGAACTCCCCTGGGAAGCCATCTGGTCCTGGACTCTTATTTGTTGGGAGATTTTTGATAACCGATTTCTTCGCTGGTTATGGGTCTGTTCAAGCTTTCTATTTCCTCCTGATTGAGTTTTGGAAGAGTGTGTGTGTTCAGGAATTTGTCCATTTCTTCCAGGTTGTCCAATTTGTTGGCATATAATTTTTCATAGTATTCCCTGATAATTGTTTGTATCTCTGAGGGATTGGTTGTAATAATTCCATTTTCATTCATGATTTTATCTATTTGGGTCATCTCCCTTTTCTTTTTGAGAAGCCTGGCTAGAGGTTTGTCAATTTTGTTTATTTTTTCAAAAAACCAACTCTTGGTTTCGTTGATCTGCTCTACAGTTTTTTTAGATTCTATATTGTTTATTTCTGCTCTGATCTTTATTATTTCTCTTCTTCTGCTGGGTTTAGGCTGCCTTTGCTGTTCTGCTTCTATTTCCTTTAGGTGTGCTGTTAGATTTTGTATTTGGGATTTTTCTTGTTTCTTGAGATAGGCCTGGATTGCAATGTATTTTCCTCTCAGGACTGCCTTCGCTGCGTCCCAAAGCGTTTGGATTGTTGTATTTTCATTTTCGTTTGTTTCCATATATTTTTTGATTTCTTCTCTAATTGCCTGGTTGACCCACTCATTCGTTAGTAGGGTGTTCTTTAACCTCCATGCTTTTGGAGGTTTTCCAGACTTTTTCCTGTGGTTGATTTCAAGCTTCATAGCATTGTGGTCTGAAAGTATGCATGGTATAATTTCAATTCTTGTAAACTTATGAAGGGCTGTTTTGTGACCCAGTATATGATCTATCTTGGAGAATGTTCCATGTGCACTCGAGAAGAAAGTATATTCTGTTGCTTTGGGATGCAGAGTTCTAAATATATCTGTCAAGTCCATCTGATCCAGTGTCTCATTCAGGGCCCTTGTTTCTTTATTGACCGTGTGTCTAGATGATCTATCCATTTCTGTAAGTGGGGTGTTAAAGTCCCCAGCAATTACCACATTCTTATCAATAAGGTTGCTTCTGTTTATGAGTAATTGTTTTATATATTTGGGGGCTCCGGTATTCGGCGCATAGACATTTATAATTGTTAGCTCTTCCTGATGGATAGACCCTGTAACTATTATATAATGTCCTTCTTCATCTCTTGTTACAGCCTTTAATTTAAAGTCTAGTTTGTCTGATATAAGTATGGCTACTCCAGCTTTCTTCTGGCTTCCAGTAGCATGATAAATAGTTCTCCATCCCCTCACTCTCAATCTAAAGGTGTCCTCAGGTCTAAAATGAGTCTCTTGTAGACAGCAAATAGATGGGTCTTGTTTTTTTATCCATTCTGATACCCTATGTCTTTTGGTTGGCGCATTTAATCCATTTACATTCAGTGTTATTATAGAAAGATACGGGTTTAGAGTCATTGTGATGTCTGTATGTTTTATGCTTGTAGTGATGTCTCTGGTACTTTGTCTCACAGGGTCCCCCTTAGGATCTCTTGTAGGGCTGGTTTAGTGGTGACAAATTCCTTCAGTTTTTGTTTGTTTGGGAAGACCTTTATCTCTCCTTCTATTCTAAATGACAGACTTGCTGGATAAAGGATTCTTGGCTGCATATTTTTGCTGTCTAGCACCCTGAAAATCTCGTGCCAATTCTTTCTGGCCTGCCAAGTTTCAAAAGAGAGATCAGTCACGAGTCTTATAGGTCTCCCTTTATATGTGAGGGCACGTTTACCCCTTGCTGCTTTCAGAATTTTCTCTTTATCCTTGTATTTTGCCAATTTCACTATGATATGTCGTGCGGAAGATCGATTCAAGTTACGTCTGAAGGGAGTTCTCTGTGCCTCTTGGATTTCAATGCCTTTTTCCTTCCCCAGTTCAGGGAAGTTCTCAGCTATTATTTCTTCAAGTACCCCTTCAGCACCTTTCCCTCTCTCTTCCTCCTCTGGGATACCAATTATGCGTATATTATTTCTTTTTAGTGTATCACTTAGTTCTCTAATTTTCCCCTCATACTCCTGGATTTTTTTATCTCTCTTTTTCTCAGCTTCCTCTTTTTCCATAACTTTATCTTCTAGTTCACCTATTCTCTCCTCTGCCTCTTCCATCCGAGCCGTGGTGGTTTGCATTTTGTTTTGCATTTCCTTTAAAGCGTTTTTCAGCTCCTCGTGACTGTTCCTTAGTCCCTTGATCTCTGTAGCAAGAGATTCTCTGCTGTCCTGTATACTGTTTTCAAGCCCAGCGATTAATTTTATGACTATTATTCTAAATTCACTTTCTGTTATATTATTTAAATCCTTTTTGATCAGCTCATTAGCTGTTGTTATTTCCTGGAGATTCTTCTGAGGGGAATTCTTCCGCTTGGTCATTTTGGATAGTCCCTGGTGTGGTGAGGACCTGCAGGGCACTTCCCCTGTGCTGTGGTGTATAACTGGAGTTGGTGGGCAGGGCCGCAGTCAGTCCTGATGTCTGCCCCCAGCCCACCGCTGGGGCCACAGTCAGACTGGTGTGTGCCTTCTCTTCCCCTCTCCTAGGGGCGGGATTCACTGTGGGGTGGCGTGGCCCGTCTGGGCTACTTGCACACTGCCAGGCTTGTGATGCTGGGGATCTGGCGTATTAGCTGGGGTGGGAAGGCAAGGTGCACGGCGGCAGGGGGGGCAGGCTTAGCTCGCTTCTCCTTAGGTGATCCACTTCAGGAGGGGCCCTGTGGCAGCTGGAGGGAGTCAGATTCGCTGCCGGAGGTTTGGCTCCGCAGAAGCACAGAGTTGGGTGTTTGTGCGGAGCGAGCAATTTCCCTGGCCGGAACTGGTTCCCTTTGGGATTTTGGCTGGGGGATGGGCGGGGGAGATGGCGCTGGCGAGCGCCTTTGTTCCCCGCCAAACTGAGCTCTGTCGTCCGGGGGCTCCGCAGCTCACCCTCCCTTTGTCCTCCAGCCTTCCCGCTTTCCGAGCAGAGCTGTTAATTTATGACCCCCCAGACGCTAAGTCGCGCTTGCTGTCGGAACACAGTCCGTCAGGCCCCTCCGCTTTTGCAAGCCGGGCTCGGGGACTCTGCTTGGCTGGCGAGCCACCCCTCCGCCCCGGCTCCCTCCCGCCAGTCCGTGGAGCGCGCACCGCCTCGCCGCCCTTCCTACCCTCTTCCGTGGTCCTCTCGTCTGCACTTGGGTCCGGTGACTCCGTTCTGCAAATCCTCTGGCGGTTTTCTGGGTTATTTAGGCAGGTGTAGGTGGAATCTAAGTGATCAGCAGGACGCGCGGTGAGCCCAGCGTCCTCCTACGCCGCCATCTTCCTGTCGACCGCCCCAATTTTGTATTTTTAAAATAAACGTAGCTACCAAAAAGTACAAATAATTGATATGTATAAAGAACAATGATAAAATACAAAATCCCTGTACCCACCACTCAGTTTATAAAATAGACCATTATTGATGACATTGCCAAGATGGCAGAGGAGACCCCAGCCTTCATTCTCCACAAAGACTGGCAAACAAAAACGTTTCTGGGAGAGCTCTGGAGTCCACTTAAGAAACTTCAGCAACCCATGTGACAAAATACTTGATAGTAAATGATCAAAAAAGGAAAGAAGTTTCATTTGGGCCTCATCATTCCATCCCCCATGACTGCATTGCTCAGAGCCAAGAGAGAACACCCAGCTAGGAAGAATTCCCCTCTCAGCTTTCTCAGCCTTTTGGGGTACTGCATGAAGGACCCGCTTTTGTCACCCCATCCAGAGACCAGAAAAGCTGAGATGTATACAGTTGGCTAGGAACAAGGCCTAAAAGCAGGGGCTACCAGTATCAGCCACACAGTGGGAGGAACCTCAGTTCCCAGGGACAACCTGCTCTGCAGATGAACCCAGTAGCTTTCACCACTGAAGAAACCAGGGTCACCCAGATCCCCGACAAATTTCACTAGTTTTCACCCCACGAGTATTCATGTTTGGTGATGCAGCTGCCTGAGTCCCTACCCACTCCCTGCCCTCCACCCCTGACAAAAGCCCAAGACCCATACAGAAAGCCAGTCCCTGTGGCTATGTGAGTGCAAGACACCGGCTTAGAACACTCCCAGCTGATCCTCACCACTGTGCATGCTCTTGAAGCTAGCCCCTCCACCTGCACCCTTGAATGCTGCTGGTCTGATGCCCAGCGCTAGCCTCCATTGTCACGTGCCCATCCATGGCAAGGGCTTAGAGCTATGAGAGTAGGTGCCTATAACCAAGGCCCCCACAGCTGCTTGCAGTTCTGGATCTGGCTCTGGCTCCTGTCCTTGGCCTGTACCACTGGGCTCACTTGCAGCTATCACCTCCAGCTTTATACCTGCATGCCTCTAGACTAACCTCTGACACTGGCCTCCACTGCCACATGCATGCCTGTGGAGGGGCCATTCAGCTTCAGGAGGGCATATACATAGCCAGGGCTCCCGCAGCTGCCCATGGACCCTGATCTGGCCCTGACTTCTGTTACTGGCTTGTACCACTGAACTCACCTGTAGCTAACTGTCCCAGCTCTGTACTCACACACCCTCAGTCTGACTGTTGACACCAGCCTCTACTGCTGTGCACCAGTGATCACAACCAGTAGCCACAGTCATGCACACTGATAGCCAGGGCCCCCAGAGTGTCCAGGGCCTCTGCAGTTGGCCTTCACCATTGTTACCTGTCCTGGCTCCCCCTGTGTGTGTGTGTGTGTGTGTTTGTGTTTGCAATAGGCCTCTGCCACTAATCAGGCACCTGCAGCTGGTTCCCTGCAGCCAAATGCATGCCTGCCACTGGCTCCAGCCACTACTGCTGCCTGCTTTGGTTCCTAGCCTCTGAACCTGGAGTTGTTACTGAGGCTCCCAACAACCCTTACAGCTTCTGCAGACCTCTGCAGCAGTCACCAGGGACGTGTGGTTATTTAGTTGAGAGGGTGCCCACTCTTAAGACTCTTTGTCAACATTGTACCAGAATTCCTAGACAGAGTAATTAGGCAAGGGAAAATAAAAGGGATATAAATCAGAAAAAAGAAGTAAAACTATGTTCGCTGATGACATTATCTTGTGTATATAAAATCCAAGATTCCATCCCCAAACTGTTATACCTAGTAAATGACTTTAGTAAAGTTGCAGGATACAGAATCAATGTACAAAAGTAAGTTGCGTTTTTGTACACTAGCAATGACCTATTGAAAAAAAAAAAAAGAGTCCTATTTAAATAACATCAAAAGATAAATGTATTTAACCAAGGAAGTGAGTGATTTATATGCCAGAAACTCTAAGATTCTGACGAAAGAGACAAATCAAAAGATATCTGATGTTCAGGGATCAGAAAAGTTACTATTGTTAAAATATCTATATTACCCAGAGCCATCTATAGGATTCAGTGCAATCTCTCTCCCAGAGTGGATTGATAAAATTTGATCTTACCTCCCACAAATGTTTTTAATGGGATATGGTAAATTTATTCATCTGGAAATTTAACTTCTTTCCCCTTTTAAGACCTCCATATTTGTAACCATGATTTTGAATTCAACTGATTGAAAATAACTTTCACACCAGAGCAAAACTATAAAGAACATTTGTATTAAAAGCAATTTACCTCTAAAAAAATTTCTTATGGCATTTTTCACAGAAATATAAAAATTTCTATTTCACAGATATGGAAAAATTTTTGTGGAACCATAAAAGACCCTGAATAGCTAAAGCATCTTGAGAAAGAAAAAAAGTTGGAGGCATCACACTTACTCATTTTAAGCCATATTACAAAGCTATTGTAATCAAGACAATACTGGCATAAAAACAAACACCTAGAATAATGGAACAGAATTGAGAGCCCAGAAATAAACACATGTATATATGGTCAACTTATATTTGACAAGGGAGCCAAGAATACAAAGGATAGTCTCTTTGATAAATGGTGTTAGGAAAACTGGATATCCACATGCAAAAGAATGAATTTAAGCTCCTATTATACATCACTAAAAATTAACTCAAAATGGATTAAAGATTGAAACATAAGGTCTGAAACCATAAAATTCTTAGGAGAAAAAATAGGGGAAAAACCCCATTGTACTTTATTTATTTATTTATTTATTTATTTATTTATTTATTTAATTTTATTTTTTTTTTTAATGTTTATTTATTCTTGAGACAGAGACAGAGTGTGAACAGGGGAGGAGCAGAGAGAGAGAGAGGGAGACACAGAATCCGAAACAGGCTCCAGGCTCTGAGCTGTCCGCACAGAGCCCGATGCGGGGCTCGAACCCACGAACTGTGAGATCATGACCTGAGCCGAAGTCAGACACTTAACCGACTGAGCCACCCAGGCGCCCCCATTGTACATTTAAACTAGACCTATAGATGAATTATTTCATTGCTTTTTATCTACTCTATATTTTAACATATTGCACTTAATTTTTAATGTGTACAGTTACATGTATACCAATTTTAACTGATAATATATAAAATTCTTCCAAAGTAGCATATGAGTAAAGAACTCTTCATCTGCTTGACACCATACATTTAGAGAAGCTTAATGATTAAATTCCTACCTCAAATAAAACCTTGCTGGCACTAGGGAATGTTCATTACTCAATGGAAAAGCCACAGTGTTTCAGTCAATCAGTGTGGTCAACTTGTGAAATGCTCAATTTGTGGTGTTATATGGAATGAAATTGAAAAAAGATTTATGCACAGATATTTTCTTTTTACTTTAACTTTTTTTTATTGTCACAGTTTGACACAGAATACATTCACTTTTTGCTACTAGAACATTAATTTTCTGTCTTTATCTTGTGAAGAGATCTAGGAAAGTTAGTATGAGGAAGAAATTAGGAATCAAGGTTATTAAACATGTCAGTGGCTTCTGGATTTCTGTGCACTCCAGATACAGAATGAGTTATACAGGAATTAGTTTACCTCACTTGAATCTAATGTTACCAGATAAGTAGCTAATACATTTTTGCCTTCAGAGAATCCCTTCTCTTTGCATTTTTTTTTAATTCCTTTGGTAATGGGAGTGTGGCCAGATACATTTTAGCCATAGTAGAAACCATAGCCCGTCTTCTATTTGGTTCTCTTCCTCAGCCTTCAAAAACCTTGGATTTCCCATCCTAAATAACCCCTTGCTATCCGCTTCCATCTCTCTCTTGGAACAGCAGTCTCTAGTGGAGCCTTCACTTCTGCCTCTTGACTTACTCCTGCCAGTCTGGTCTCTGCTCTGTCAGCATTACTGAACTCCTCTTTGACGTCATTGATGATATCCTAATATCCAAATTGAAAAGCCACTTTCTTTTAGTTTGTTAAATAAAAATTGTATTTAAGGTGTATAACCTGATGTGATATGCATATACATGATGAAATGGTTACCACAGTCAAGCTAATTTACATAACTTCTCACATAGCTACATATGTGTGTGTGTGTGTTCGATGAGAGCACCTGAAGTCTCTCTCAGCAAATTTCCAGTATTCAATACAATGTTAACTATAGTCATCATACTTGTACCTTAACTTTAATGCTTAGAACAAAATGATGTATGATCCAAATGTTGCCATTTTGTTTTTGTAACATCTCTATTGCAGACTTCCTAGAGGATTATGTTTTTAGGGACTTTATCATTAGTCTCTTTGGTGTTTCTATAATGGAAATCCTTAAAATAGGATTTATGACAAAGTTATCCTTATATCAGCTTATAAGTTCTAACAGGTAGTGTTACAGTAAAGCTTTGAAAATCCTATCCTGTCATAAATAAAATGCTTCCCTGTCATTTGGGTGACTTTAGGGATTGATATCTAAATGAGGAGGTATTTATGAAATGGTATCCTAGACCAATTTGTCTTTGAGTTAAATAGAATCCATGATATTTTTTTTCTCCCTCCCTCCTACCATACAACTTCCTCTCATCTGGACTTGTTTCTTTCCATATTTTGTTTGTAAATACAGGAACTGGGAAAGAGTTCTTAAGTCATGCTTTGCCCTTAGTTAATAGGAATTATTTTTCCATATTTCATGGCATAAAACCTGTACCCTTAAAGGAACTTTGCTGTTCAAGCAAAAAATGTTTTGTCAGAGCCAGAAAAATAGCACTGATTAGTTATGACTCTAAGCCATAAACTTTTACCATAGAGATTTTGCAACTCTTTTTGAGTTTACTGTTTTTAATTCCCCAGGAGTTTTAACCTTTTATTTAATGTGTAATTTGGCCATAATCCTTACAAAATAGAATTTTAAATGCTCCATGATGCACACAAATATATTTAAGTAAACTGTCTTCTCAACCAGTATACCCAGGTGTAGTTTATGGAGGGATATGTTTTAGGTACATGTGCACTTACAATTTTTTTTTTTTTTTTTACAATTTATTTGTTTTTGAGAGACAGAGCACAGCGAGGGATGGGCAGAGAAAGAAGGAGACACAGAATCCAAAGCAGGCTCCAGGCTCTGAGCTGTCAGCACAGAACCCGATGCGGGGCTTGAACTCACAAACTGTGAGATCATGACCTGAGTCAAAGTCAGATGCTCAACCCACTGAGCCACCCAGGCACCCCACACGTGCACTTATAAAGATGCATACACATGCATCCCTCAGAGAAATTGTGCACAGTAATTTTTTGGATGGACTACTTCATTGCTATTGAAATTGTCAGTGACCTAGAATTTCAGATTAAATTGAAGGGTCATGAAAATATAGCTGCAGTTGTCTTTAAAACAACTTGATTAATGCTATAATTAATGTAGCTTTTAAGAAAACATGTAAATCATGAGCCCTGGGCATTATTTTGGTGAGATTTAGAATTTTTTTTATAGTAAGATGTGGAAAATGCCTACTTTAAGGCAATTTAAAATACTTTATGAAGTGTTAAGTGTATCAAAATATAAGTATTAATCCTTACATTTATTACCCATGCATTTTGTCAGTTTTGTATTAGAATCAAACTGATTAGAAGTGATTTCCATAAATGTCTTGTCTTCTGACTGAATTCTGTACTACTACTGTAAAAAAAAATGCTAACCTAATTTTTGAAAATGGTAAAGCAGGAAAGCTTTCTATTCTCAATAACTCAGTCTCCGACTTCCCTGATAAAGGAGTTATTATAACCATGTTATATCTTTGTAGCTGTAACTTTTTTTCATTAGCAACACAATAGTGAAAGGTAGAATACAGTTCTTTTACAAGATGATTTTTTTATATGCGAGCGTTAACATCTTTTTTTCAGTCTTTCCTTAAAGTCCTTTTTTTTTTTTTTTTTTTTTTTTTTTTTTTTTTTTTTTTTTTAACCAACTTCATTTTTGGTCCCTCATTTGGACAGGCTGGCTTAAATGATTGAAAGCCAAATGAGGATGCAGTATCTGAGTATAGTAAATGTGCACAGCACTTTGCCCACCCTACAGTTTTGGTGGGCATGACTTCAACCGTTAATAGGCATTTTTAACTTTTAACTCAACTGCACTGATGCATTTAGCTCATGTTTAAACACAGGTCCTGAGCCTGCTGCCCTGCTAAGATGGTGAGAATGTTGCCTTTTTTTAACATAAATTCTTAGTGATTTCTCTATATGTTTTTTTTCATGGAACTCCAGGCGATGTCTTTACTATAAACATAGTTGTTTGGAATGTGAATCTCCTCTTGGATATCTGATTCAGTGATGATTCATTTTAAATTGTTTCCATTAGGTCTTACATCGTTTCATGTTACTTGTAAACTTTTGGTTTCTCATGTTTTCTTTTGACACCTAAGTTAAATAAAACTGATTAGAGTATAGTGATATAAGCAATGCTTGGGAAATACTATGGATACTTATTGTGTGTATATGTATGTATGTACATGTGCAGTAGCTTCCTTTGATTTTACTTTGTATTCTACGCTTAAAAGTCAATATACTTCTGGAGAGTAAATTACCATTTTCGGTTGAGGAGAAATAAAGCTAATTTATTAAAGATTAGGATGTTTATAAAAATCCTTACCCATGTTCTGCTCTTTTAATATTTGGCAATCACAGACAAAGATATTAGGATTCAAGATAACTCAGCAAAGTTTTAGACTTCTTGCAACTTTAGAGATTTGATGTCTCTAATAATCATTAGGTGTGTTGAACATGTTATATAGAGTTCCTTGTCCAGTATTTTGCTTCTAATTGAGATCCATCACTGCTGCTTGGGTGGTTGACAAAGATTCTACATTGACCATAACATTTGTTTTGTTTTTACTTGTAGACAGAGACTATTCATTTTGGCAAATACTTGTTTACTTTCCATGTTCTGCAAGAATAACAGCGAAAAAAATGCCCTTTATCATCCTGGTCTTGTATCAAAACAATGACGGGCCCAGCCTTCATTTTATGAATTTGATGGTCCAGGCATTTAACCGTGAATGACCTGTTCATAGGGTTTGTGGGAGCCTCTGATTAAAGGGAAGAATGTTGTAACACTGAGCTTCTTCCTCTCTTACCTCTCAGGACATCACATTTATATCACACAAAGGTGATGAGAGAGAGATTAGCACAATGGATAAGGAGGGTAAACAAAGGGAACAGACTCCCTGAGTTCAAATCAGAGCTCTGCCATATGCTGGCTCTGTCATCTTAGGTTACCTTACCTTTATGATCTTCTGTTTTCTTTTCTGCATAGTAGGACTAAAGATACTATCTATTTCACAGAGGTATTTTTAGTATGAAATGAGTTGTACATAAAACACTGCCTGGCACATAGTTAACACCTATGTGGTGGTGGTGGTGGTGGTGATTAGCTAACACCTACATGATGATGATTTAATAATTTGGAAGAAGCTCAGAGTACCTTTCTGAAAGAAAAAAAGGATTTGTAATATGCTCCCTTCAATACAGCTAATATTTTAATACCTCTCATATTAAATATTTGACACAATATTTGTGTCACCTGGTCTGAAAGGGAATTACTTTCCAATTTTTGAAGTGCCAACTCTATATCTATATACTCTATATATCTATATAGATATAGATCCTTTAAAAAGAGTCCCCCAACTTGATAATAGTTCAAATTTATTTTTTTAAGTTTGTTTATTTTTGAGAGAGAGAGAGAAATGAATGAATGTGGGGGAGAGGCAAAGAGAGAAGGGGGGTAGAGAGAATGAATGAATGAATGAATGAATCACCAGGCAGGCACACTGTCAGCACAGAGCCTGATGTGGGGCTTGAACCCATGAACCATGAGATCATGACTTGAGCCAAAATCTGACGCTTAACTCACTGAGCCACCCAGGTTCTCCTATAATAGTTTTTTTTCAACTGCAATTTTTTTTTTTGTCCAACTCTTTAGAATTTCTGCAAACTAATTAGATTGTCTTTCAAAAAACCCAGAATCTTGTTAATTGGGTGAATTGAGACATAGAGTAAAGTAAAGCAAGTTTCTGGTATATAACCACAGGAGAAATGAGTCATCTGTAACATGAGTGATCTACACCTTAGCTTGAGCATAAAGATAAGGGGCCCTTTTCCTGGCTGTGTGCCTTCCTCTTGACACAGGGGCAGCTTGATTTCTGTTGCTTTCTTGGGGCATCATCACAAATGGAACCAAGGGAGGGGAGTCCCAGCACAGAGAAGTTTGTTTCATTTCACAATTTGGAAGCTATTTCTCAGCTCAGTTGGGAAGGAGGTTGTCATTTACTTTGAAGTGCTCTTACATCCTCTTCCAAAGTTCTTTCTCTTGCCCATGTCCTTTTCCTCAGAGTTTTATACTCTCGACTTGTGTATACTCTTAACTTGGTGCTGAATCACCTCTTGAAGCTTAAAAACAATTCTGGATTTTCTGTCCTGAAAGGTTTCAGTCAGGAGTCAGTGGATGGCTAGGGAACCTATATTTAAAAAAACCTCCCTGGAGGATTCTATGTCTGGCCCATGAACTGGCTTTTGGAACCACAGGTCTAAACTTCCAATTCTCAGCTGGAAGAGAAACATCCTGTGTTTTCTTCCCTTGGGCTTTACCATGGGCACACTGTTGATACTGAGCTGGAAATGCTAAATGTGTTGCTTGACCTCAGGAAACTGAGGCTTTGAATGCCTTAACCCCAGGGAAGAATTAAAATGAGAAGTATACATTGTAGGGCCAGGCCCATGGGGAAACTAATGTGGCCCAAGGGAACCCTGATATACTGGGGGACTGGTTGGGAAGATTGATGCTTTTTTTCATCCTAGTATTTACTTATTAATTTGTTTGTTCAGCAGCCATTTAAATGATTATGAGATCAAAGACATTTTGCTGGGCACAAGGGATGCAAATAGTATAGTGGAAAGAATACAGGTTTTAGAATCAGCCAGATGTTGGTTTGAATCCTTGCCGAGCTATGTGATTTTGAGCTATTAACTTCTCTAAACTTATTTCCTCATTGGCAAAATGGAAATAATGCCTACCTTGCAGGCTGTCATAAGGATTATAAATAATACACATGAGGCATCTCACATAAGTTAGCATTTATGTGGCAGGTATAGTGTCTGGAACTGTACACACATTTTCTTTGCCCCTCATAGGTGGTACTATTGATATCAATTTAGAAATGAGTAAACTAAGCCTTTGAAACAGTAACTGCTCCAAGATCACTAGCTTCTGAGAGGAAGAGCTTTGCTTTGAATCCAGGGCTGTCTGACCCCCAATCTGATGTCCTAACCATGTATCCTAGATGCCTGCTCAGTCTAGTGTCATGTGACTCCCCCCACTCCAGACTAGACCTAGGTGTGACCCATCCATGGGCTGGCCAGGCATCGATGACTCTGTGGCAAGGCGTATTGATTCCCTCTCTGGGGACTATGCAATCAAAACTAGAGACTGAGGTTGTTACAAAGCTTAAAGGTCATGGGGTTTACTCAGGGCTAGGGTTGTCTTCATAGACCATGTGTAAACTGATGCTGAGGGCAGAAGCCAGGTGGAGTCCAGGAAAAGCAAGAGAGTTCATTTTATGATAGATGATAAAGACCAGGTGGGTTAGGTTCTTTACCACATTCAGTGTGTAGATCTAGCCCATATATCTTTGCTCTAATTCCTCTTATTAGTTGAGATAAGTTTGACTATCGGCAACATGATTTTTAGAAAGACCAGGAGTCTAACCAGGACTCTAGTGGCATTAAAATGTAGCTATGCGTAGTTATTCACATAGTAGCCATGGTATACAGGCAAATAAAATTGCAACAGAAAGTGATAAATTTTTTAACAAGAGAGGTCTAAAGTGCTGAAGGGCACAGAGGAGGGAATGCACTTATGATCCTTCATGGAACATGTGTCTCCTTATGTTCTCCTGTGCTGGCTGTTTTCATGTAAGGCTCACTCCTTAGGTGGAGCAGTAGGCTTGGACTGATAGCCCGTTCTTGGACTTACCTAATATGTAGCAGTTACTGATTCATTTTACTTGTAAGTATGTCTTCAAGTTCCAAAGAAATTGTTTGGAATCCAAATTAAATAAATGCTTGCCATATGATGATAGTCCTAAATATAATAGCTTGGACTCCTTTTTTTTTTCTTTAATGGTTATTGATTGAAGACCAAGAAGAGGGTATTAAATCCTCTTATTCTAATGGAATTATCTTAAAAGGTATCTTCTGGTATAGCATGAAGTCAGCTATGCAGGAACTTGAAACTCTTCTCTGGTTATCCCATTGGTCCTAATCAAATAAAATCAGTTATATCATTTTCTCTGCAAAACTGGATGTTTTTCTGACTTAAGGGTACCAAATGAGCCTTATATTTTTCTGCAAATTTTTAGTGAATTTAGGGTGTATAGCTGTACAACATTCTAGCAGAATGGTTTGAATACTGATTTTTTTCACAATATACAGTTAACTAAGAAGATGTGTAAAGCGCTTACAGTGCATGGTCCATATTAGGAATGACCACCATCTCATTTGCCCTACCCAGGAAACATATAGATTGCACCTTGCTAAAAGAATAAGCATTGAATCAATGCACTATACATTTACAGAAAGTCTTAGGTTACAGATGCTATTTATGCAATTCATAAGGGGTTTTCAGTTATGAAGAGAGTCAGAGAAATATTAGTTGTCTTCTAAGACTTTTCTCTTGGGAAAAAAAATCTAAACTATGTCCTTAGCCAGTAATCTTTAAAGCTGTTAAAGAATATGAAACCTGCTTCCCAGTCTAGCACAGCTGCTAAGGAGCTATAGGAGCTTGGTTAGGATGCTCTAGTTTTTCTGTGCCTCATTTGCTTCATATCTTAACACTTGGCAGAGTTGGACTAGAGCAGGGGGTGGAACATATCTGCTATACTCTGTCTCTCTACCTTCCCAGTTTGGCCAAATGATCAGCATCCTGGGAGGCCAACTTGATGACAGCCCTTTGTCCTCAATCAGCACCCGACAATCAGCTCTTATACTTTTCTTAAATCTGTGTGCACCCCCTGGACCAGAAGATAATGAAGATAATTTTTAGTTTTACAACTCTATTCTTATAAATAAGAGATCCAAGAAAAGGACATGTTCTTTACAGATATTTTATATTAACTGCCCCATAAGAAAATGGCAACCTGGATGTGTGAATAATGCTTTTTCCCTAAATCACCATTTGAAAAGCAAATTCATTTGACTTTTCTTCTCTCATTAGCTCCCTTGACCCTCAAACATCTTTTTAAAGGATTACAGTTACACTTTTCCTTGTGCTGCACTTGGACCTTGCTATGTATCCTTTAGTCCACTATAGAGCTTTAAAGAAAAAAAAAAAAAAGCCTCCAACTGGGGTTAAAAGAAAGTGTTTAAGAAGTTAGAGCTCCAAAGCTCCCCGGCCTGCACACTTTTTATACCAGAGATACTAGTAAAAGTGAATTGTTGCCCCCTTGTGGTATTTTTTCACACAAGTGAAATTGTAGAGTATAATTTTAATCTCTGCCACCTTGAAACTGTCTTTGCGATGAACTTAGTTATTATGAAAAAAAATTAGGTATTTTTGAAACCACCTCTCCTTGTTTATTTATTCTCATCTGTCTTAAACTTTATAGGATCTTGTCTTTGATATTTTTTGAAATACCAGATATCTAAGAGCTTAAGTCAAATGGATGACCAAAATTATATGGAAGAAACCCAAATATCATTCAAATTACTTTTCTGTAGTCCTTGGCACTTCAAATGAGTTTGTAGGGTCTTGGGAATATCTTATTGCCCCTTTTATAAGTCATGTTATATACCTGAAGATATTCTTCAGAGCTATAAAATAGGGAAAATTTGAAATACCATGTCCGGGAATGCTTAGTTGTGATATAGTTAATTCATAAGGGTTCAGGTGATCTTTAGGATTAGATTTTCTTCCATTTTCATTATATGGAATATGAAACAAGATTTTAAAACCAAATGCGGCTTCCTTTCAACAAAATAGACTTCATGCCCAATAAAATGCTTCATAGGAAGAGTGTAG
Source organism: Lynx rufus (assembly GCF_022079265.1). Classification (NCBI taxonomy): domain Eukaryota; kingdom Metazoa; phylum Chordata; class Mammalia; order Carnivora; family Felidae; genus Lynx; species Lynx rufus. The sequence goes on from NW_025814841.1 coordinate 144,696, forward strand.
AGGTTTTATGGACAAAGAAATCCATTTCATACTATTCCTTTTTACAATAAAAACGTGGCAAACGCTTAAAAATAGAACAGTAAAACAGTCATAATTGGCTTATTGATTTTTTTAATAAATTATCATAAATATATATAGGAATTCTAAATGATTTTCATGTTTGATTAGAGAAGTCCATCCTGTCAACCATTTTCTATTTTGGACGATTGTCCCTCTCCACTAATAACCTTGAAAGTGAACAACTACTTGCAAGCTATCTGAAGATGATGGGTAGGTTTTTGAAGCACCTGCTCTTTTATAAAGATGAAATGACTAAGTGACTACTTGGCAGATTTCCACATTATGTCTTGAAACTGAAGATGCCCAGTGAAATCTCCTTAGCATGTAACTTGTTATTTTTCAACACTGCAAAACTTGTTGGTTTGTTTCTGGATTATTTTGCTCTCAAAGAAAATTTGATCACAGTCAGGAAATAGTCATTGAAGGATTTGCCAGTCCTTTCCAAAGACATTTGTCTGTGCAATATTTTTAGTGTAAGAGAGGTTATTTCTTAAAAAGCAGATAAATGTCACTAAAAACACGAATTAAAGAATTTTGTACTATGAATAAGGAGACAGAGTGGATTCATTTGCTTTACTTATTCAAGGTCTTGCCTTGGAGTCTCAGCTAATGTAAAAATAACCATTAATATGTTATTCAGAAGTATTATAGACAGTGCAAGATTTTGATCTCAGGCTATGTAGGACATGCCGTGGTAGATCCCAGTAATGCTCATCATATTTGCCTACTTGAATGCCTTTCTAGATTAAAGCAGCTTTGTGAACTAATGTCCATCCTTAATGCCAAAAGTGTTTAGGTAGTCCAGGAATTGTTAAGCTTTTATATCTTATATCCAATTAGGATTGATCATTCCACTAAAAAGTCTGCTTACCACCAGAGGAGGAATGTTTTGTATTATATCCTTTTCCTTATAATCTATTTATGATAAATTTTAGGGACATGCAGCTTCCCTTGGGAGCAAATTTAATTGCTGTCGCCTTAAGATACAAAATACTTCATAGTTGAAAACACATTTCAGTAATCATAAAGAGAGGTCATGAAAAATTGGGTAGTAGGAAATTTCCATAACTTAAGATATTTTTTTTTAGAATTTTATAGTAAATATCTTTATGCATAATCTCTGTCCAAGTTTAGGTTATTTTCCTAGGACAGATTCCTAAATTTGGATAATATTATGAATATTTTAATGCTTTTGTATGCATTGCCAGATGGCTTTTAGAAAGACTGTATCAATTTTATATTCTCATAATGCATCCTGATGCCTGTCTCTCTACATTCTCACGTGAATCTTGGCAGTAGCAACTCATTTGGCATTTTTAATTGTGAAATTTGGTTACTATATTAGCTGTTTTTATTTCCCTTATGGATTATATTTAAGTCTTTTGTATATTTTTATATGAGCTTTTAAAATATTTAGGAGCCAAACTGGCATTTTCCCAGAGAATCATCAATCACCCTTAAATAAATAAATCTCTGTTGCTACTCACTCTTGGGCAAACTCAAGTTGCCCATGTGAGAAAAAGAAATTGCTCAATTGTTATTCATTGTCTACAACTCAGTCCTTGTGAAGATGTGGAAGCAACTTTCTCTGTTCTAACTTGCATGTGTCTTCTGAAGTACAACAAAATCCCCCAGTGTGGTGCTTACCTGACCTTTTTGTCCCTCTTGAGCTGCTTTGAAGAATGACAAGATCTCTGAGATGATCCCCAAGTCCCCCTGGTGAATTTCATAAATACAATGAAGCCCAGGTTTCAAGTTAGCATCACAAAATTGTCATTAAAATTTAATAGGAATTCGTCCTGGTTTCAGATGATCACTTTTGTCACAATTATGGATCTAAGAGTAGAAATACATTTGTCATAATTGTTACTTACTTTCCTGTGTGTGTGTGTGTGTAGAGATAAAAGGGGAGATTTTTGTTATTTTTTTCATAGTCAAAGCTACTGAATTTTTTCTTCACTTTTCTTTCATTGCATTACAATTAGAAAGTCTTCCTCAAAACACTTAATCACCTTTATGGAAATCCCAGGCAACCTTTGTAGCCTTCCTGGGGATGTACAAGAACCATTGTTCCAGTTAGGAAAAACTATTGCCTAAACCTGGTGAAGGAAAAACCTTTTGAAGACCTTCCTCAACTTTGGGGTTTATGAAGGAATGAAATTCATGTCTGCCAGGCAGTGGAGTCAGTATTTTCACAGCTTCATGCAATTTGTGAGTCTGCCTGATATCTTGGTTGAAAAGAATCTACCCTATTTCTGATTCTAATAGCAGTAATCTACAGCTGGACGTTAGGAGTATTTCCATAAGGGGCTGTTCACCTTTCTCTGTAGAAGAGTCGATAGGTTATCCTGTTGGACCATTTCCACATGTGTGCAAGTCAACGTAATTATGTTGGTTAGAGCGTGGTTTTGATGGTATTGTTCTAACTTCATTTTGATGATGATCTTGTGATATTTTAGACAACTCTATGATGAAAGAGGATCATGGCATCTTCATTCTGTAAATGTAAAAACTGGGAGTCACAAGTGTGATGCTATCTCAGTTACAGACCATACTTACCTACCAGCTCTTCTTCGTTCTGCCTTTCTGTATTAAACCCCATTGCTTTCCTTAACAACTAAAATATCTAGCCAGTATTCTGCATCTGTAAGACAGGGCTGAAGAGATTCAATGGATAGTGATTTATCAAGGCCACTGTATTTTTATTTATTTTTTATTTTTTTATTCTCTAGTTAGCATACCATGTAATCTTGGCTTCAGGAGTAGAACTCAGTGATTTATTTCTTATATATGACAACCGGTGCTCATCCTGAAAAGTGCCCTCCTTAATTTCCATCACCCATTTAACCCACCTCCATAAACCCTCAGGTCTATGTATTTAAAAGTCTCTTATGGTTTGCCTCTCTGTTTTTATCTTATTTTTCCTTCTCTTACCCTATGTTCATCTGTTAAGTTTCTCAAGTTCTACATATGAGTGAAATCATGTGATATCTGTCTTTCTCTAACTTATTTCACTTAGCATAATACCCTCCAGTTCCATCCATGTTGTTGCAAATGGCAAGATTTCATTATTTTTTATTGCCAAGTAGTATTCCATTGTGTGTGTGTATACACACACACACCACCCCACATCTTCTTAATCCATTCATCAGTTGATGGATATTTGGGCTCTTTCTATACTTTGGCTATTGTTGATAGACTGCTATAAACATGAGGGTTCATGTGCCTCTTCAGATCAGCACTTTTCTATCCTTTGGATAAATTCCTAGTAGTGCAATTTGATGGGTCATAAGGTAGTTGTATTTTTAATTTTTTGAGGAACCTTCACACTGATTTCTGGAGTGGCTGCACCAGTTTTGCATTCCCACCAACAGTGCAAGAGGTTCCCCTTTCTCCCCAGCCTCACCTGAGTTGTTAATTTTAGCCATTCTGACAGGTGTGAAGTGGTCTCTCATGTGGTTTTGATTTGTATTTACCTGATAAGCGATTTTGAGTATCTTCATGTGTCTGTTTAAGGCCACTGTATTCTTAAAGCACTCAGGACAAAGATATGCAGAATTTGTCATTAGAGCTGGACATACCTGGAGGTTGACAATCTCCTCATAAAACTCTAACCTTTTTGTGCTGATCTTGGGCAGTGTATTTTCCAGGTGGTTGTTCATGAACTAAAAAGACAGTTAAATGCATGAGTTGAATTTGGGTGACTGGCATCATACTTGCCTTTAGATGCTTCCTGTACAGGGTGAACGTGCTTAAGCATGTAAACTAATTTGAAAGTGTACAAGGCATTCTCCAAGTCTAAAAAGGAGGAAATATAAATTAGCATGCTTTTATGTCCAATATAACTTATTTTCAAATATATAGATAAAAACAGGGATATATATTTTCAGTTAGCTTTAGTCTTACCACTTAGAGTTCAGAAGAAAATATATACAAGACCTTTTTTATACCTTAGGTTAGGTTATATTTTAATGTTTTTTTTTATTCGAGTTCGACTTTAAGTCAAAACAGCCTACTTTGGACCACAAAATATTTTCAGTTAATTTAGGCCTATTCGTGGTCAAATCTTGGCTAACCATCTTAATTCTTTGGTATTTGCGATATATCCTACATGAGAAATGGGGCTGACCAAAAAGAAAACCAAGCAATGAACCAAAAGCACAGAGGTGTCATTCAAAAGAGACTTTTGAGGAAAATTTTTAGGGTTGTTACTAGGTCTCCCAAAACATCTTTATTTGGAACCAGTACTATATAACTTATCGCCAATGGAATAATTGTGCAATTTGAAAACTTATATAAGTTTTCAGAAGCATTGCTGAAATTTTGGCCACGCTATGAACTATTTTATGCAAATAGTGAGTTAACTTTCCTATTACACAATGTTTATATCAGCCAGCAAACCCAAAGACCATTCAATATTGACAATTACATCAGAATGATTTATTAGGTAAGTGGCATGAAATTGACCCTCTCTTAAAATAAGAATTACCAGTCATTCAGTATAGATCTTCTGTTAGTGAAAGCAGTACACATTTTTCATATGAAAAATTAAAATGGTGAATGTGAAAAGATTTAACAAATACTCAATATATTTTTATCTTAACACATTTAAAAATCTAGTAAAATTATTTTTCCATGTACTCAATTTCAATTTGCCTTTAAAAGAAACTCTAGGCTTTAAATAAATCAAATATGAGCTCATTTTTACAATGTAGTCAGCAATGATTTTAACTAAGGTTTTTGTTTAGAAAAAATAATTGATGCTTCTTTTTAAATATATAATTTTATGTTAAGTATTTAATCTCTCTGACCTCATTAGGTGTGTCTCATCATTAGATATAATGTTACTAAAGTAGTTGTAACTTTACAGCTTCTTTGATTAATGATGGTTTGGACTAAGGTTTCCCTGGGTAGGATTAACTATGTTTAAAGATGGCAAGCTGCCATTATAACATTAATACCAGAATTTAATAAGAACCAGAAAATAACTTCAAGGACTTTAATAATTTAATGTGAGGGCATGATCATATTCTGATTATTTTACTGTAGTGTCCTATTAAAAATAAGTTATTCTTTATGTTGTGATAAAGTTTTACTCCACACACACCGAATATCAACTATGTGCCAGTCATGTGACTGTTTTCCATGCTCAAATAAGATAATATATGAGAAACATCTCCCTTATTTAGAAATCTCCTAGCCTTCTGTAATCTAGTGTTACTGATTTCTTAAGGCATGGGTCTATCTCCCTAACTTCTGGCCTATTTCTTTCACATTTCTTACATTAGCTGCCACCTCCATTGTCTAGACTGAACAGCTGACCAGATATGGCCCTGTAATGAAGGGTGGGAAGGTTGGAAAGCATGCATTAGAAGTGAATGTCCTATTTGTGGTACGGATTACTACACAGGAAGAGAAAAGTTTTGCAGGACTATACTGTTAAAACACTAGTCTGTTGAGGGAAAAATCTTTCTGTACTGAGGCTGTATTGTAATGACTTCATTTCTGCAAAATACAGGTACCCTTGATGCTCTTTACTGTTCTAAAACCTCCATGATTCCTAGGTGTTTAGAACCAAAGAGGGAAATGGACCTAACACAAATAAATGCCTGCTATTCTTTGCTCTCACATTCTTAAGTATACATGCTTGCAAAGAAAAGCTGAGACCTTGTAAAAACTATAAACCATGACTACAAGATGTAAGAAGTAAAATACAGCAGAGGCAAAGGGAGACTAGATGCAAAAACTCCTGATGCAGACAAACCTCACCCCTTTAGCTCACAGTCTGGGCTTCCTGGTTGTGAAGGCAAAGAGGAGAAATAGGATTATGTGGTGGGTGATCTTCTGGTTGTAAGACACATGTCATCAGTTTTTCAGACACGAGCATTTTTCTTGTTCACCGTAATAAGAATAACTTATTCCAGGGGATTTGTAGAAGAAGCCATAGCCACATAAGGAGTGATGTCCCCATGAATTTTTATAGAAAAGAAGAAAGTATTTCACCTATGTCATTTCATACACCAGCCTTTGGAGAACAGGGAGGGAATAATGTTAAAAGCAAGACATTTTTTTCTCCCAGGGGGGCAGGGAAAAGGGAGTTTGAAACTTCTGGTATATTTACTGTAGATAGATGCTTATTTTCTTTCGCCCCACTGACCTGTGGAGCAGTAGAAAGATGTAAAGATGTCTAGTAAAGGGTAGCATTGTTAGCAGTCGGAGGGGATAAATGGAATTTTTGTGGCAGGATGATATTTGCAAGACTGATCAGGCCGCTGGGAGGTTTTTAAATATGCCAGTTCCCTATAACAGGAAGATCAGTCTCTGTTTTAGACAGCATATCCAATTTAGTAAATTATTATTATTCCGTCAAAATTAATGTGAACAATTTTCTCTTTGAGGCTTTTTCCATAGGTGATGTTTTCCAGATGGGCTTTGTGTAAAACTCTTAATGTTTTGTGTTTTCTTTCCTAGAGAAAGAGCCTTTTCTGACATGTCTTCATTTCTTTCTCTTTCCCTCATTGTAGGAAAGAGAGCCCCAAAGGCAAAGGAGAAGAACAAGAAAAAGAAGAGGAAGCTGATAGAAAGAGCCCAGGAGCAACACAGTGTCTTCCTAGCTACAGACAGAGCTCATCAGTAAAATAGGAGACATGTAGGTTAGATTTTGGGGGATTTTTGTTTTTGCAAAAGTGCACAAAGCTACTCTCCCCGCCTGGACACAAATGCTGCCTTGACCAGTATTTGTTCCCGGTAATGTTGTGAAAGGAGGAGCCACGAGCGTGGTCTCTGTTATTTATGCTTCAATTTGCATCTGGAGACTGTGAAGGCAGGAGCTCACGGCCTGAATCGGTGGAAGAGGGAGTGGGTGGCCAGCATGTGCCTTGGCTTCACATGCACGGAGGGAACGTGGCACCATGGAGAGGCAACGGCCGTGAGGCCCCAGACCACCACTGGAGAACAGACTTGTGCATATTTATGGGAAAGAAGACACTCCGCAGGCAAAGTGCTATTTCACCTGTGACCTTGATTTCTCACGTTGTGTATTTGCAAGGATAAATGTATGTGGATATCTGCTTTTAGCTGGGGGTATGCTCCAGGGATTCCTGCTCAGTATCACATCAGCTCCAACATGTACATAATCTGTGGGGCCATCGATAAACCTCTTACTGTATATTTATGCCTTCTTTCCTGTAACAAGTCATACCTGATTAATATTATGTCACTTTGTTTCTAGATGTTCCTAACCACCGTCCAGTAAATGACTTCTAGTTGTGCGAATTGACGGATGTTTCGTTGCCCCTTGAAATGTAACTTTTCTTGGAGGGCTTATTTCTCATTGTAAGAATAGGATAAGCTAGTTTGTACATAGGCTCAAATGACCAGTGTCAAAGAATCTGAATATCAGTAGAACTTCCCCACGCCAGCTCTCCTCCTACAGATGAAGCAGCATGTGTCAGGCAGAAACTAAAACTCCCTTTACGTCTAAGAGGTGATGACTTTATGAAACACAATTGAAAACGCGAGGAATTACATGCAGTCCCTTCTAGTACTCATCATGCAGTTTCAGAGGCTAGAGAGATTTTCAAACTTTTGTTTCAAGCTTCAATATATATACATATTTATCTAAAGCCATCCCTGACTTACCAGGACAGGGTACCTACCAATATTCTTGGGTCACTGTAGAAATTACCATCGTGAGACCATGCATAGAATTTGAGAAGAAAACAGTATGAATTCCTGTAACTGCTGCTCAGATCTTAACAGGTCTCCTTTGAGCCAGATCCGTATCCTCTCCAAGACAGAAGAACACGATGGAGACTTCCCTGGGGACTTTTGGAGCAGTTGTTTCAAAAACATCATCATACACTTGAGGAAATCAGCTCTCAGAGAGCTTTGAATTGGCTTCTTCTATAAAAGCATCATTATCTTCCTGGCTAATTCGGACGAAAATTAAAGCAAAAAAATGGTTACAGATGTTTAAGGAAAAAAAAAAAGCAAGGTAAAGCATTTTTTCTCACCTTGCATTGGCAAAACTACCTCTTCACCATTTTTGTTTTGAGTCAAAAGCATCTTACCAGTGAGTATCAATGTCCTATACATCATTATGAGAATATTGTTGCTATGAGATAATAAGCCATATATGAATGTTGTACACAACTTTAGGGTTTGCATTTAATCCTAAAGTGCTCACCTCGTTCCATGTCTATTTACACTATATTCCTATTTACTAAGTGGGGAAGGGGCTCCTTTATGTAGTGCTTCATCGTTAATAAGTCAGTATCTGTTCTGTTTCTGAGATGTTCTTTTCATGCATTAAAAATCTTCAAAATTATTGTTTGTGGAAGTTTTCTTTAGAGGTACATTTAGAGCAAAAAGAAATACTTTAACAACTCTATCCCTAAATAATGATCCTTACAAAAACACAAATGTTACCAAAAGGAACTAAATAGTTTAGCTATACATTACACTAGAGTGGAATGGAGTGGTTAGGCAGTGTGGCTCTAAAATCTCTACTCCTGAGTTCTAATCTAGACTCTGAGAGTAGCCTGGGGCAAATTATCTCTCCAGGTCTCTGTTCCTCATCTGTGAAATAGAGGTAACAGTAGTTATCTACCTGTAGGCCTATGTTTTGAGGATTAAATTAGGTAAAATGTGTAAAGTATGGTCAGCACAGGGTATATACTAAGTGCTATCCAAGTTACCTGTTATTAATTGCCTCTGTTCTTGGCTAATTATTTCAAAAACACTCATTTCTCTCTATATTTTTGAAAATTTCAGTTCCTTTCTATCTATTGCTTGATGCCTAGGCATCATTTGCCCCAATTTTTATTCTTTTTTTTATTTTTATTTTTTATTAAAAAATTTTTTTAAACATTTATTATTGAGAGACAGAGACAGACTGTGAGCAGGGGAGGGGCAGAAAGAGAGGGAGACACAGAATCCAAAGCAGGCTCCAGGCTCTGAGCTGTCAGCACAGAGCCGGATGTGGGGCTCGAACTCACGAACCACAAGATCATGACCTGAGCTGATGTCGGACGCTTAACCGACTGAACCACCCAGGCATCCCTGCCCCAATTTTTATTCTTATGGGAATTGATTTACAGCTGATATATAATCTTCCAATTGTAAATAAAAGATTCTTACTACAGTATCATTTATAGCTTTCTGGGAATACAAAGAAAATCTCGTGGTTTTCTATAAGTAGCTTTACCATCCTATATTTATATGATATATATAAATATAGACCATATGAAACTGGTTCCCCCCTCCAATATTTTCATGGAGCTTAGCATCTGTAAAAGTAAATGATGGAATCACAACTTTGTCAATTAAGTTTAGGTAGGGAAAATGGGTGAAGGGAGTCAAAAGGTAGAAAGTTACACAACAAATATGTCATGGGGAAGGCAATGTATAACATGGCGACTATAGTTACTAATGCTATTGCATATTTGAAAGTTTCTAAGAGAATCAATCTTAAGTGTTCTTATTACAGAAGTTTGACAGATAAGCACTTAGGAAAAGCCATTTCTATGAATGTCTTTGTTCTTTTTCAAGATGCTAATACCAATAATTGTATGCATGGAATTTTCATGTTTTGCTAGAAACATGTGGAGAAAAGATAGCACTTAGCCTCAAGTGTGTGACTCCTATAAAGGTGATGTGTGATTCCTCCTCCAGCTTCATATTTTTTTCTTTAGAGGAGAGCTGTGAGGAGAAAGAAAAGGGCATCATCTGTTCATGTTAGAGAAGTTTGTGCATAGTAGATATTACTTGATAATATCATTAGACAAGGTAGAATTAGTAACCCTGAGAATGTATATCTTGACCAATCTCATCATCTTCCCTCTTCTTTCAAAAGGAATAACTATTTCACTTATGCATCTGACCCCCTTCCTGTTACTTTGGGGGATCTTCAGTATCCACTTCTAGAATTTCTTCAGCCCTTCCTCTTCTCAAGTCACCATTTCATCAAAGTCTTCACGGTCCACATTTCTGAAAACGTTTGTTCATTAATGGCTTGTTCCCTTCTCAGCGATTTCTTCCCACACCACCACACTATCATTGTTCTGACAAAGGGAGCAGTGATGTTCCCCTTGCTAAACACAAGGAGGACATTTGCCTTGATCTTTTTGTATGTGTCCTGTCTGCTCTTTCCACCAAGTTTAACTTTGTTGTGCCCTTTTCTCTAGGAATTTCATTTCTCATTTGGCTTCTATGACAATCTTAACCAGGGCATTGTACTTCTTCTTAGTCTTTCCAAGTTCTTTCTTGGCCTAAATTAAAAACACTGACATTTCATAGGTGAACTTACTGTTTAATCTTTTAGTCTTCTCATTTCCTCATTTTGCTTGGGAAATATGATCTTATGGCTTCACATACCATCTGTATGCTCTTGGTTTCCAAAACACATATTGGTCTCCAGGTCTTCGTTAACAATTTCCAATCCTCAACTAGAGATATTGACTAGGGAGCCCACACTTCCCTCAAGCTCAGTGTATCTAAAACTGAATTTGTTACTACCTCAGTCAGGCTCCAGTCAAGGAAATAAACTAGTCAACGTATCTCAAACAGGGAGTTTAACAGTGATAATTGGTTATACAGGTAATAAAGGAGGTGGGAAGCTGAAGTGGGAATGACAAGACCACCCAAAGATTAATAATAGGAGGAAGCCACTATTACCCCTAGGGCAACCTCTTCCTGATAACAGGAAGAGATCGAGTTTCCAGAATCTAGAAGGCAAGGCCACCCAGCTCAAGCTAGAACTACAGCTGAAGCTAGAGCTGCAAACACAGAAAAAGATGGAATGAAAGACAGAAAGCTTATCTGGTAGGAGGAAGCTAAAATGTAAATCTGGTCACCCTGAGAAATGCTGCCTGAGGCAGAGGAAAAAACACCCTGGATTCTCCTAACCTTCGTATCTCCAGTCTTTTACCCACACCTGCCATTGCCCAAAGCTATCTGGAAACTAGGGAGCCTGAGTAATGTAGTTCTCTGTGACACTGAGTGCAACAGAAGGACATAGACCCAGGAGCAATGAGCAAATGGTCAACATAATCACTGACATCTGCCCCCAAAACAATTCCTCTTCCTGCCGTCCCCATTTAGTAGTTAATAAAACCTTTAACTACATAGTTGGTTACATGAACACTCTTGTATTCATCATTTATGCCCATTGTTTCCTACATCTAATCAGTTCTATAGTGAGCCTACCTCAGAAATCTCTCTTGAATTTCTCCCCATGTCTTGGCTTTCTTTGTGCTATGGCTGTGCTAAGTTCTCTTTGTATCTCTTGTAGACTGTTTGTTATCCTAAATATTCTTACCTCCAGCTTCACTCCAGGTATTCATTTGTACTTCTACTACTTCTTTTCCTGTTAATATATTGGTGGGCTTTATAGAATAAAATCTTGAATCTTTTATATGAAACACAGTAACCTCCTAACTTCCTTTACCCACTTATCTTGTAGGGATCATGAAAAGACTGAATGCATTGGGATTATCATTATTATAAAATCATCAAGGGTTCCTTTCAGGTAAACTCAGACATGCATACCATAATGGTTGATACCCTTGAATCATGAAGGCAGAGATGTAAGGGCAACTATGGTTTTAAAAGTAGATGGTGGGCCACCTGGGTGGCTCAGTTGGTTAGGTGTTCATCTGAGGCTCAGGTCATGATCTTGAGGTCCAGTCTGTGGGCTTAAGCCCCACGTCAGGCTCTGTGTTGACAGCTCAGAGCTTGGAGCCTCCTTTGGGTTCTGTCTTCCTCTCTTTCTGTCCCTTCCCTGCTTGCTTGTGTGCTCGTTCTCTCACAAAATAATAAGTAAACACTAAAAAAACCCTTAAAAGTAGATGGTGAACACACAAAATCTGAGAGGTCAGTCTGAAAACTGTGTCCAAGATTTAGACAATTCCCATATTAATCTAAGACAAATCACTACAATAAACTGCCATGTGCCACCTCCCCCAGCTTCAGAAGACAGTGATTGGTGAACTAAACACAAGCCTTAGAAACCTTCCCAACAAAGGTGTTCCAAGGAAACATTGCTAAGAGATTGAAGTTGCCAAGGGAATTATCCTCTCTTTTGGATTCCCAGGTCCACTTAATGCCTGAGATGGTGATAACTGTCTTCTCTCAGAAACACTCTCTGGAGTATTCCACTAAATAGTTTTCAAATATTTCCACTAAGACACCCTTAAAGACAGGAAAATAAAGTTGTAAGTCTGGGATTAGAACCTTTATTAGCAGACTAACTCCTCCTCAGGTTTTTAACCTCAGTCTCTGTGGCAGCATGCTCTCCACGTGCACATCCAACCTTTATTTGATTCTTTCTTTCTTCCCGTTGCTAATTTAGTTATAAGACTCTGTCACAAGGTCTGTTTTTGAGAAAAGGGGTTAGCAAACTTTTTCCATGAAGGCCCTGAGAGTAAACAGCGGGTTTTATAGGACAAGTGGTCTTGGTCACAGCAACTCAGCCATGCGACTGTGGTACAAAAGCAACCATAGACAGTATGTAAACAAGTGGGTGTGACTATATTGCAATAAAAATTTATTTACAGACACATAAATATGAATTTCATAGAGTTTTTGTGTGTCACAACATAGTATTCTTTTGATTTTTTTCAACCATTTAATACATGTACAATTGTTGGTTTGCCAACCACACAAAAACAGGTGGCAGTCTGGATATAGCATAAAACCTGTGGGTCAGTGAACTATCCTTGCAAATTCTGTGAAAGACTACCTCTAATTCTGCCTCTGAAGGAGTCCAGTAAATGTACTGAAGGCCTATGCCATTTAAAACCACCTTGTATGTGGCTAAGTCTCAAAGTTCTATTTCCACTCTTGATTATCTAACTCCATTTCTAGTTTTCTCTCTTTATTTGCCATAGGATATCATATGTACTTTGGGCCCAAACCTAAAGTGAAATAGTAAAAACTCAAAAATCAAAAAAAAAATTTTCTGCCTAAGTTTTCTCCTATTTAACTTTTTCATTGGTATAAATAGCACTACTATCTTCTAGTGTACCCAAGCCCCTGCATCCTGATGGGACAAACTTAGACTTCCTCTTTATTCCATCTTCAACATCAAGAGCTCTTCCTCATTTTTCTGTAATGCGCATCTGTGGTGTACTCTTCCTTTGTTCTAATCTATGTGAAATAAAGCATTGGACTAATTTTAAATGCAACCAAGAAAACTCTTTTTAAAAATGATTGTTTATACCTACTGGCATCTTTATTTCTGGGATCCATAATTCCTTAATTGTGTTGCCCATTATCTTAGTTTTTCTTTCCATTGGAGTGTGCCTTCCATTTCCTGCCTTAGCCTATGAAAATTGAGTGTGCAATGAATGCCTTCTAAGAACAAAATTTGGTAGGCAATGATTGCAGTGCCCCTGCCCTCCAGCTTGTTCATTTGGAATGAAAGATGATTTTTAGACTAACGTTGTATATCTTCTTGAGCTCCTCTACTATGGAGACCACAGAACAGGTTATGTGGTAATGGAAGGGGTGTCAAGAAAGGCATCTCTGGGAACTTTGGCATGAGGTCTGGATGCTGAGGATATGAAGATATAAAAAGGATATAAAAAGGGAAAAAAGTAGCTCTGACACTGGAACCAGCCAGGACAAAGGCCCTAAGGTGCAAACAGGACAGCAAGGACCAAAGTACAGACAAAAGGGAGGAGTTTTTAGAGTATAGTCAGGAGGAGCATGGAACCAATATAAAGTCAGGAATATTCAAAGGATGGGTCATGAAAGCTATGGCAAAAGCTTTAGTCTAGGTGCTTGGAAAAACCACTGGAGGATTTAATCAGGGGAGTGATATGATTTGATTCCTTTACCCTATTCACTAGGGGTGCTGTGTGGAAGGTGGGTTTTCAGAGTTAAAGCAGAGAGATAAATTAGCAGGTTATTTCAGTAATCAGATGAGAATATGACTTGGGCTGGTGATGGCAGTAAAAAAGGGGAGAAATGGTTATATTCAGGACAGTTTGGCAGAAGAGCCCACACACTTGCCAATGAGTTGGACGTAGTCGGTAGTCATGGAAGAAAAAAAAATGGAACTGAATTATGTCCCCTAGGTTTCTTGCCTTATGCAATAGTATATATCAGGAAGGTGAGGAAAACTGGGGAATACGTAAATCTATTTTTCATAGGATAAGTTTGAGATGCCTGTTTGATATTTATATGTTTGATATCTCTAAATCTGGATTTTAGGCAAAAGTTGAGATCTGGAGACATATCCAGTGGGGTATATCAGTGTATAAATGGCACTGAGCACCAAGGATGCACATGGGCTGATGCAGAGAGAGAATGTAGAAGGAGAAGAGACTTAAAAGCACTTGAACTTTAGATATCAACCAGAGAAGGAGATACCAGTAAAGGGACTTGAAAAGGTGTCCTGGGAGAAAAACTAGGAGCAGGTAGTTGCTAACAGTGACAAAGAACTTGGATTTAAAGTTTACATAGTTTCCTTCCCCCTCATGTTAGAATAAAAATCTAAGAGAAGTGAAGGACAATTAGGAAAAATTTGTAATAATTGAGGAGTTTGGTCTTCTCAAATTGTTTTCCTCATTGTACACTCCAAGAGTGAAACTAACCAATACCTTATAATCTCCTTGAACGTGTTTTCAATGTAGAAAGACTTTAAATAAGTCAATGCTCAAAAAACTTTGGAAACTACTCTTTACACAAATGTGATAATGATACTTAATTTCAGGTTACTATATCACCTACCAATTTCATCTACATTTATGATGAAATAATTATCTCAATGACCTAAGAAAGAATTTTCCTTTATTTCTTTCAAATTTAATAAACTATATCAAGTGAACAACAAGCATTTTGTGAATTATAGGTCCTTGGGTTTGTAATTTTCAACAATGAAGATTTTTTTAAAGTTGTAATTATTGAGGTACTTTTATAACAGCCCTCTGATGTAGGACCGTACATGTTTGAACAGAGTTAAGTATTACACACACATACATAATCATGGTATTTAACTGGAAAGCAAGAGAAGTGTTAAAGTACTTTTTTTCAGTGTTTACTATGTAAAAGAGAATAACTAAAGTTCTAACTACTTTCATTACATTTTGAAATTAAATAAATATATTTTTAATCTTCTTTCCCATCACACATGCTTCTTTCAAATTTGTTCTTTCCTATATATACTACCTGGAAAAACTAAATTTGACAGAAACACTGATTGCATACTCATAACCAGTTCTCTCCTTTCTGACCAATCATAAGCATCCCATTTCTCAGTATTCTTATAGCTGGGTGAAGCCTTATGATTGATTTTAACCAATGGAATTTTGGCTTAAAATTATGTGTATCACTTCAGAGCTAGGGCATTTAAGAGCATATATCTGTTCTGTCTCTTTTGGCTGTCCATAAAGGTAGACCCACAAGATGAAAGCAACCTATATCTCTGAGTCACTGCATGGAAAACAGTTTCCTTCCGTGGTTGCCAAGCCTTAATCATACTTTGCATGAATAAGAAATAAACCTTTACTGTATTAACTACTGAGATTCTGGGGTTATTTGTTACCTTACATGGCCTGGCATTACTCTATAGTGCAGTTTCCCAGTTTACTTTTTCTTGGGATTAAGAAACTATCAGGGTGCTGAGTGGCTCAGTTGATTAAGCATCTGGCTCTTGATTTTGGCTCGGGTCATGATCTCACAGTCATGGGATTGAGCCCTGCATCAGGCTCTGTGCTAATTGGAGCACAGAGCCTGCTTGGGATTCTCTCTCTCTCTCTCTCTGCCCCTTCCCCTCTTGTTCTCTCTGTTTCTCTCTCTGTCTCTTTCTCAATAAATAAACATTAAAAAAAAACCTATCTTACTTATTAGTTGAAACCTGATCAGCAGATCTATAAAAGCAAAAAAGTCAAAAGGATATTTGACCAAAATAATTGACTTGCTTAGGTTTAGAATTAGAACAATGACATATACTTTTAGTGAAGTGTCCCATTTTGATGACAGAGATTGACTACCATTCTGATGGTAGTATAATAATTTGTTGTCAAACTTTTCCAAGGATTCACATAATATTATTAGATAGTCAAGGTAGCACGTAATCTCTATGGGTTTTTTTCCACACATCTACCCTATGCCACAAGACTAGGCAATCTATAAAATGCTATTAGTGGATGGTCAACTAGATGGTGAAATAGGAGTCTTCTTAATTCTCCTCCTCCCACAGACACACTGAGTGTACAGCTAAAGAGTAATGACCTCTGAAAGAGATCTAGAAACTAGCTGAGTGACTCCCACACATTGGGCAAATGAGGAAATATCCACACTGGAATGGGTAGGGAAGACTAAGACAGACGTTCATCACAAACCCCATTCCCATGATAGCACCATAAAACCAAGAGGGAACTCCAAACTCCCAGTGTCTCCATGAGAAGGGAAGGGTTTTGACCCATGTATAGCACCCCAACATTTGTTTTTGGAGAGGGAGAGAAAGAGAGAGAGAGAGAGAGAGCACAAGCAGTGGAGAGTCAGAAGGAGAGGGAGGAGAGAATCCTAAGCAGGTCCCCACTCAGTGCAGAACCTGATGCAGGGCTTGATTCAATGACTGTGAGATCATGACCTGGGCTGAAATCAAAAGTCAGGTGCTCAGCTGACTAAGCCACACAGGCACCCTTATAGCACCCCAACTTTTAAGACTCCTGTTCTGTTGAGGAACAGGACCTCTAAACACTTATCTCTGAAAGCCGGTGAGGCTTGTGTCCAATTGTTAACTGTTGTGAACACTCACTGTGGCTATGTCCCTATGGTTCAGTGCAGAGGGAACAGGCAAAATTGCTCATCTCCTAGTGTTTCCCTGAAAGAAGTCCATCTATATACATTAAAAGCTGCTACCTGAGTGCTAAGCTTCTAATTTAGCACACATCTAGGGTCTATCTGTAATCCTCCCTGGAGACCACAGGAACCACGACACCTCCCTTGCCATCTTTTTGTAGCCAGCTACAAGTCAGCAGTATTTTCCTGGAAGGAGCCTGTACACATGTCTGCACCTCAGGTTTTGTGCTGTCACCTGAGGGACAGGTCCCTGGATTGCCTGGATCTGATAGCCAATGGGACTTCCATTCATAAATCCCACAGAACTGTAGCAAACAAAAAAGAAGTTCTCAATTGGCTATTCTCTCAGGGCTCAGTGCAGAGGAAACAGGCAAAAATGCCCATCTCAGTCTTTCCCAAAAAAGTGTTTATCTACATACTTTAAAAGCTCTGCCTAATGGTCAGGCTTCTAATTTAGCATGCATTTAGGGGCTGGCAACAATCCTTCCTGGAGATGAGAGAAGCTAGTGGACACTTTATCTGCCTTCTCCCTCTAGCCCACTCCAAGTCGTCAGTATCTCCTTGGAGTATATACATGTCTGGGACCACAGTTCTCATGACTGTTGCATGAAAGACAAGCCTCCAGGTCTCTGGACACTGATATCAAATGGAGCTTGCACATGTGACCCCACAGAAATGTAGCAAACAGAAGCAGCTCTTAATGGGTACAGAAGCAATCCCTTCTCCTACCACGGCTATAACTCCCAGCACAGAGAGATGAGGCAAATTTGGATACTTTCCCAGCTTCTGCCTGAGGGTCCAGCTTCTAATGAACCTACATTTAGATGATGAATATGATTCTCCCCTTTGGACACTGATGGGCCTTGGCATACTTTCAACTTCTGGGAGAGACTAAGAACAAAGAAGCCAACTAGGACAATCACAAATGTTTGAGAGATAATCAAGAGCTTGGGCTGGGATAATTGACAAAGTTCATCTCCTAGAGAAGACTTTTCTGTGAAAACTGGGAGAGATGGCTATTTTACCTAATGTGCAGAAGCCAACACAAAAAGTCAAGGAAAATAAAGAAACAGAGGACTATGTTCCAAAAAAAAGAGAGTAAGATAAGTTTCCAGAAGCAGGTTTGAAAAAATAATTTTAAGTTTATTCATTTTTGAGAGAGAGAGAGAGAGAGAGAGAGAGAGAGCGTGAGCAGGGGAGGGGCAGAGAGGGAGACACAGAATCCAAAGCAGTTTCCAGGTCTGAGCTGTCAGCACAGAGCCTGATGCAGGGCTCAAAGTCACAAACCACGAGATCATAACCTGAGCTGAAGTCAGATGCTTAAATGACTGAGCCACCCAGGCGCCCCTCCAGAAGCAGATTTTTATAAAATGGAGACAAGTGGTTTACCTGATAGTTCAAAATAATAGTATAAAGATATTCACTGAGGAGAGGAGTGCAATGAATGAACAAAGTGAGAAATTTCAACCAGTGGAAAATATCAAAACATACCAATCAAATCAAAGAGCTGAAAAATGCAAGAGTTGAACTAAAAAAAATTCAATAGTGGGGTTTAACAGGAGACTAGATCAAACAGAAGAAAGGGTCAGCAAACTTAAAGACAGGGCAATGGAATTTATCTAATCAGAGGAACAAAAAGGAAAAAAGAAGAATGAAAAAGCTTAAGAGACTTATAGGACACCACCAAGTGTACCATTATATGCATTATAGGGTTCTTAGAAGGAGAAGAGAGAAAGAAAGGGCAAAATGCATATTCAAAAAAATAATGGCTGAAAACTTCCATAACATGGAGAAAGAAATATACATCTAGACCCAAAAAGCCCATAGAGAACCAAATAGGATGAATTTAAAGAGACCCATACTAAGAAACATTATAATTAAATTGTCAAAGGTTATAGATAAGGAAAGAATCCTAAAAGCAGTAAGAGAAAAGCAACACATTATGTACAAGGGAACCACCATAAGACTATGAACAAATTTTCAGCAGAAACTTTGTAGGCCAGAAGGAAGAAAGATGATACATTCAAAGTACTGAAAGAAAAAAAAAAAACACCCTGCCAATAAAAAATACAAAGTTGGCTAGAAAAGAATTGAAGAAGAGAGAAAGCAGAAAAGGAAACTAGAGGCCAATATTTCTGATGAACACAGATGCAAACATTTTCAACAAAACACTAGCAAACTGAATTTAACAGTACATTAACAAGATAATGAACCATGATCAAGTAGGATTTATTTTAGGGATGTAACATTTGCAAATCAATGTGATACATCACATTAACAAAATGAAAAATATAAAGCATCTCAATAAATGCAAAAAAGCTGAAAAAATACAACATCTTTTATAAATAAAAACTCTCAACAAACTAGGTAGAAGAAATGTACCTAATTTAATAAAGGCCGTAGATGACAAATCCACAGCTAATATTCAACAGTGAAATGCTGAAAGATTTTCTTTTAAGATCAAGAATAAGACAAAGATGTCCACTCTCCTAATTTTACTCAACGTAGTATTGGAAGTCCTGGCCAGAACATTTAGGCAAGAAAAAAAAAGACATCCAAATCAGAAAGGAAGAAATAAAATGGTCTCCATTTGCAGATGGCATGATGTTATATATAGAAAACCTAAAGAGTCCACCATAAAAACCCTGTCTTACCTAATAGACAAATTCAGTAAAGTTGCAGGATAAAGATCAATATACAAAAATGAACTGTGTTTCTATACACTAACAATTAAAAATAAGAAACAGAAATGAAGAAAATAATCTCATTTATAGTAGATCAAAAAGAATGAAATACTGAGCTATAAATTTAACCACAGAGGTAAATGATCTGTACACCTCTGGATATTGATGGAAAGAAATTGAAGAAGACACAAATAAATGGAAAGATTTCTCATGTTCATGAATTTGAAACATTAATAATGTTAAAATGTCCAGACTATCAAAGTTCTCTGCAGATTCAATGCAATCTCTATCAAAATTCCAATGATATTTTAAATAAATAGAACAAACAATGCTAACATTTATAAGGAACCACAAAAGACACCAAATAGCCAAAGCAATCTTGAGAAAAAAGAACAATGCTGGGGGCATTACACTTCTTGGTTTCAAACTATATTACAAAACTGTAGTAATTAAAACAGTATGAAGTTGGCATTAAAAAAAAGACACTTAAACCAATGGAACAGAACAGAGAGCCCAGAAATTATCCTATGCATTTATAGGGAATTTACAACAAAAGAGCCAAGAATATACAATGGGGAAATTGTCTTTTCAATAAACGGTGCTGAGAAACTGGATTGCCACGTGAGAAAGAAACTGAAACCCCATATTATGTCATATATCAAAAAATATCTGAAAATGGATTCAAGACTTAAATGTAAGCTCTGGGACTGCTAAACTCCTAGAAGAAAACATATGCGGTAAGCTTCTCAACATTGGTCTAGGAAGTAATTGGATATTTGACACCAAAAGCAAAGGTAACAAAAACAAAAACAAACCAGTAGGACTACATCAAGCTAAAAGCTTTTGCTCAGTAAAGGAAATCATCAACAGAATTAAAAAGAAATCTATGGGATAGGAAAATATTTTCAAAACACATATCAAATAAGAGATTAATATCGCAAATATATTAGAAATACGTACAACTCAATAGCAAAAACAAATAACCCAATTAAAAAATGAATAAAGGACCTCAACAGACATTTTTTCCAAAGATGATACACAGATGGCCAAGAGGTACATGAGAAGTTGCTCAATAAAACTAATATAAGAAAAATGCACATGAAAACCACAAGAGATGTCACCTCACACCTGTTAGAATTGCTATCATTTTAAAACTAACAAACTAGAGATAAATTCTAGGGAAGATGTGGAAAAAAGGAAACCTCTGTGCACTGCTGATAGGAGTGTAAATTGGTTCAGCCACTATGGAAAACTGTGTATGGAGGCTCCTCAAAAGTTAAAAATAGAACAATCATGTGATACAACAATGTTACTTCTGGGTATATATTTGAAATGAAACAAAATCACTTCTGAAGGAGATATCTTCACCCCCATGTTCATGGCATTATTTACAGTAGCCACGACATGGAAACAACCTAACTGTCCAATGAGGGATGAATTAATAAAATGTGTGTATGGGGTTGCCTGGGTGGCTCAGTCAGTTAAGTGTCCGACTCTGGCTCAGGTCATGATCTCACAGTTCAGGAGTTTGAGCACTGCTTGGGGCTCCATGCTGACAGCTCAGAGTCTGGAGCCTGTTGCAGATTCTGTGTCTCCTCTTTCTCTGCTCCTCCCCTGCTTGTGCTCTGTCTCTCTCTCTCTCTCTCTCTCTCTCTCTCTCTCTCTCTCTCTCTCAGAAATAAACATTAAAAAAGAAAAAAGAAAATGTGTGTATGTACGAATTTTTAATCACAAAGGAGAAAGAAATCCTGTCATTTGACTACATGGCTGGAACTTAAGGACATTACTGTAAGTAAAATAAATCAGAAAAGACAAATATTTGCAATCTCAGTGATATGTGGAACCTAAAAAAAACCCCTGAACTCCTGGAAACAGAGAATGGGCTGGTAGTTGCCAGAGGCAGGATCTGGGGGAGGGGAAGGGGAAATAAATGAAGGTGGTCAAAAGGAACAAAATTCCAGTTATAAAATAAGTTCTGGGGATATAATATACAGCATGATGACTGACTATAGTTAACAATACTGTACTGTATATTTATAAGTTGCTATAAGAGATCTTAAAAGTTCTCATCACAAGAGAGAAGTTTGTAACTACAAGGAGATGGACATTAAATTTATTGTAGTAGTCATTTCACAATATAGACACATAGCTGTTACATTGTACACCTTGAGATGATATAATCTGTCAATTATAATGCAATAAAACTAGAAAGAACAAAAATAAATGTTGAATAATCAAGAAGTTAATCCCAAGTGAACTTTAAAAATCTGTCACACTCATTTTAATTAATGTATTCCAAAACCTAATATCTTCGTAATCTCCATTAAAATGGTTCTTATAACTCCCCCCAAATCCCCCAAAAGCCCACAATGACATATCACCTCACTGGTCTTAGGATGGCTATTATAAAAAAGACACAAGATAGCAAATGCTGGCAAGAGTGGGGAGAAAGAGAACACCTGTGCATTGTCTGTGGGAATGTACACTTGCAGAGCTCAAGGTAAAACTATACTGAGCTTCCTTGATGAGTTAAAAAGAGATCCACCATATGATCCAGAAATCTCACTTCTGGGTACATATCTGAAGGAAACAAAATTATTCTCTTGAAGAGGTGTCTGTACTCCCATGTTCATTACAGCATTATTCACAATTGCCAAGCTGTGGAAACAACCTAGGTGTCCACCAACATGGACATGATGAAAGGATCAAGATGTGATATCCATATAAAGTGAAATGCTGTTCAGCCTTACAAAAGAATAAATCCTATCATGTGTGACAACATGGACAACAGGGCATTATGCTAAGTAAAATAAACTCGGGCACAAAAAGACAAATACTGCATAATATCACTTATATGTGGACACACAAAAAAATTAAATTCATAGAAACAGAGAGTAGAAAAGTAGTTGCCAGGGGTATGGAAAATAGGGAGTGGTTAGTAAAAGGCTACACATTTTCAGTCATGAGATGAGGAACTAATGTATATCATGGTGTTTATATGGATAACATTGTATCATATAGTTGAAATTTGCTAAGAGAGTAGAACTTAAATTTCCTCACCAAAAAAAGGGAGGGCATTAGATATGTGAGGTGATGAATTTGCTAATTAACTCTATGAGGGAAACCCATTCATAACATGTATGTATATCAAATCCTCATGTTGTACACTCTAAATATCTTAAAATTTTGTTAATTATGCTTCAATAAAGCTAAAAACTGCTGTTAATGATAGCTTATATTTATCCTTTGTTAATGAGGTTAATCTTTGACTGCCATATCATATCACATATCACATTACTGACCACTCAGCCCACAAAAGACATCTTCATCCAAATCCCATCTATTATGGACTGAATTATGTCCTCCTAAAATCTATATTTTGAAGCCATAACCAACAATATGACAGTGTTTGGAGGTAATTAAGGTTAAACGAGGTCATAAGGATGGGGCCCCAATCCAGTTAGACTGGTGTCCTTATAGGAAAAAGAAGAGACAACAGAAGCGTGCATGCACAGAGAGGCCATGGGAGGATACAGTAAGAAGACAGCCATCTCCAAACCAAAGAGAGTTGCTTCAAGAGAAACCAAACCTCCTGACACCTTGATCTTGGAATTCCAGCCATCTGAACCATGAGAAATAAATTTCTGTTGTTAAACATATAGTCTATGGTATTTTGTCACACAGCTGTAGAAGACTAATACACCATTCTTCACCAGGTTGCCCTTGGCATCATCTCCTCCATGTAACCTTATCTAAATCACCACTGATACCCTCCTTCTCTGAATTTCTACAGTAAATGTAACTCAGGACTTAATATCACTTTTAAATAAAAGGCTATAACTTTGTTTTTCAATAAGCTAATTATTTTTATCTCACTAACTGGTTGTAAATCCCTTGAGATGAGAATCCATGGTCTATATCCCATCTTTTTATTCCTCAAAATTTCACGTATTGTAGCTATTCAGTAAAGGATTCTGTTAATGGCCCGGTATTTTCTTTCCGATTTTTAATTATTAAAATTTGAATCAGCCCATAATCCCAAGAAGAAAGTGTTTAGAACAGATGGGCGAATTTTTACATTATTTGTATAATTTTTCAATTACATTAAATTTATCTTAAAGATGTGATTGTTATACTATAAAGTACTTCCTATCATATATCTAAGATAATTGTGTGTCTGTGATTTTGCTCAATGTTTACAAGGGGAACAGGGCAATTTATCTGTTTTAATTAACTCATAGTTTATCAGATTAGTTCTCAATTCAATGTAATTTGCAAAGTGACACTTGGTCAAAGTTTTAATTAGGGAAGTAAAACATCTGTTTTAAGTGTGACACCTTTATTTTTTGATGAACTAAGTGACTTGGGATGAATAGCTATGGGTTTCTTTTACAACAAAGAGCAAAAGTGGACTCATCCATTTTCAATCAGGAGCTATACTCAGAATTATACTGTAATAGTTTGAACACTTTTATACACATATTCATTTAGAAAAAGAACAGGACTCTGTATGTATATGTTTCTCTGTCCCTGTTTGTGTCTTTATGTGTTTCTCTCTGCCTTTTTCCTCTCTTCTCTCTGATCCTACTCCCGACAGCTTTGTCCTGTTGGTCTGTGTCTGTCCCTGAAAACACAAATCATTTTCTCTTGGATATACAGGCAAAATACTCCTGAAAGTTCTTGGTGTTCTCTAGTTTGTTCTGAAATTACATTATTAAGAGCTTACTGAGCAAAACTCAACATTGATCAAATGGAAAAAGGAAGCACCACTAAGTTACAGCTCCAAGCAAAACCACTTTATGAGTGTGTGGCTGGACTGCACGTTAATGACACCAGTGCCCAGGTGGCCAAATTTATGTCCACCCTCTTGATCTGATAATACAGAGCAGAGGATGAATTGGTAATGAACCAGGCTGAAAACAGATGGTGACTCCATGTGTGTTTGCTGCTGAAAACCTACAAAGGGGAAACATTAAATATGTGTCTTTAGATTTAAATTAGTGCATTTCAAAAACACAGGCTGTTGAGCTTTTGAAAACAGGCTGGCTGAATGTGTTTCATCTTATAGGTTTGAACTCTGATGCATTTTGTGGAATAGCAACAGGCAAAACGAATGGTATGTTAGTTACCCTTTCTTTAGCTCCTCAATATCAACGGTGCTCCACTGTAATTAGGTGCTTGTGTGCAGTTCTTTGTCATTAAATTTGCTACACCCTAATTAGGAAAGTTAGAAAATTCAAAAGACCACCATCTAAAAATTGGCACCAATTATTAAATATATTTTCTCAGATTATATGATTTATTTTTACTCCACAATACTGATTGAGTTTAGTACTGACATGATTTGTTTTAAAACATTTTCTTGATATACAAACAGTATAAATGTATAAAATATAAAATGTATCAAAACATAGAACATTCTACTGGCTGTATAGACACTTGGGCTGTACTGAGATATTTATTTGGGTCTGAATCTATCCAGAAATGATAATTTCTTTGATTTGCATTTTAAGACAAGTAAAGCTGGTTCTTCAATGCCAACCCAAACACATCCCAGAATAATTTGAGGAAAAGCTACCACAAACTCACCCTATGATTCTGTGAGAGCCTTGGATGATTTAATATAAAACTACATAAAAATGAGTATAGTTGAAGGTTGGGTAAAGTTTATAACAAGTCCAGAATTTGGCCTGGACTCCGTAGACAATGGAGTTACAGGAAATGGGAGCCCAGATAAAAGAGGGATAGGAGTGGTTTACTCCCCACCTCACATCTTACATCTGCTCTGCATAAATCTCTGGGCTATTATTACCTGAGCAATTTCTTCTGTGTTCTTCCAGGTAAAACTCAAACTGTCCAAGTTCAAGGTGGATTTGATTTAGATCTTGGACATGCCTGAGTTTACCCAAAGTGGCAGAATTTTTGAGTGGAGCCAATTTTATACTACTGTGTGAATTTACTTCTTAAATATAATCTCTCCCTTCCTTTTGGTTTAGTGGTGGTAATGGTGGTGGTAGTGATGATGATGACTTTGGGAGGATTTACCATACTTTTTAAAGCTTTTATGCAAAGATATTAAAATCTTTATCAAGTGTGCTCACCAAGGAAATATGTTGAATGGCAGTTATTTTCACAAGCCTAGGAGAAAGGGGAACATGAGATGCTAATGGAGTCTTCCTAGAGGGTCCTGATTCTACTCCCTCTCTCTCCTAGCTTCCTGCCCTCACTTTCTGCCCTTCATATTTTGTCTCTTTCTTTCTTACTGCTCCCACCTCTCTGTTTTCCCTTCATCTGTCTCAACTTGAGAAATACAATTTAGGGAAAGTTATGGTCCATGGTTTTTGTTGGAAATTATATGTTATTCAAAGCAAAACAAACTCAAAAAGAACAATAAGAATCTTTGCCTCTTGTCACTGTTTCAAATGTGCAAAATACCAGAATTAAGGTTCTAAACTGTCTGAAAGTCTGAGCAGCTGGAAGTGCAGGTTCATAAATTATATAATAGGAATAGGAGGACTTGATGGATTGATTCTTCATGATGGTACTTCTGCTCTGTGATCCAAAAAACCACTGGCTGCTCCCATTAGACTGAACAATTCAAACTTGTAATTGTATCATAAATTCCCTGAAGACATGGATCTTGGGTTTTAATCATTGTTTTCCACGTCATTTAACACAGGTCTTTGCATATATCAAATAATATTTCTACAGTGATTCAAAATGTTTATATATATGACAAGTATAATATGTAGGCATGTAGTATAAAAATTAAAAATACACCTATAGGGGCGCCTGGGTGGCGCAGTCGGTTGGGCGTCCGACTTCAGCCAGGTCACGATCTCGTGGCCCGTGAGTTCGAGCCCCGCGTCAGGCTCTGGGCTGATGGCTCAGAGCCTGGAGCCTGTTTCCGATTCTGTGTCTCCCTCTCTCTCTCTGCCCGTCCCCCGTTCATGCTCTGTCTCTCTCTGTCCCAAAAATAAATAAAAACGTTGGAAAAAAAATTAAAAAAAAATACACCTATAAAATACATTAAAATTTTGGTTCATACAAAAATTGTGAGGTATGACAAGCAAGCAGTGATATGCCCATTTGACACTACAGAGACAGAAACGGTATGAGTGATTTTATTTCAACCCCATGGCTCTTTTTACAGCAGGCTATCAGATAAAATATTTATTTAGTAATCCTTGAATATAAAATTTGCAGCCAAATGGCCTATGAAAATGTCTGACAAGGGTTTCTTCCTGGACTCAATGGCTATCATAACTAAATTGAAGACATGTTTCTCTTCTCTTCTTCAAAATTTGGACATCAAAGCTTGGCTCTGTGTAATTTAAATAATTCATACAAAGCACTTGTAAAGCATATTTAACATCAATGTTGAACATGAAATGTCCAGCAATTTTACCCACCTTAAGATAAATAAGACCTGAGTTTGCACACACCTTATAAATTCTCAAAACACACATGCCACTGCCTGACTATGCATTAGGGCACATGAAAAATACATGGTGCATGCCCTCAGGCAGCATGAAGTTTAGTAATGAAACAGACCTGCAAAGAGACACTCAGGGACATTGAATACAAAGTGTTAAAATTGAGCTATAAACAAAATACTGTGCTAACACACAGAAAGGTTCTGCCACCATTTTCAAAGAGACAAATTTTTGTCAATTCAGTAGTCCTGGTCATACGTGTTTTCTTTGACATTTGTCACTCTGAAGTTCTCCCCCAAATCCAGGGAAGATTTTCTGTTTTCCTGCACCCTTAAGGCAGTGCGGTATAAGTTGCAAAATTGGACAGTTGGTGTTTGCCATGGTGCTGATTTCCAAACGACACTTTCTTGAAAAAATGATAAAGGAGCATGTTCCATGTTCAACATCAATGCTTTTAAGGATTAATTAGGGTTCACATCCATACTTGGAAAATTCAAATACAACCTAAGTGTTTTTATAGTCTAAATAACAATCATTGTGTTATGAGCCACCTAGGTGGCTCAGTCAGTTAAATGTCCCACTCTTGACTTCAGCTCAGGTCATGGCCTCATGGTCCTGAGATTGAGCCCTGTGTTGGCTCCATGCTGACAGCATGGAGCCTGCTTGGGATTCTCCTCCCTCCCCCTCACCCCCCAGACCTTCCCCTGTTCATGCTCTTTTTCTCTGTCTCTCAACAATAAACATTTAAATACAATCTTTACTATGCATATACATAATTTTAGGTCTGAATTTTTTTAATGTTTATTTATTTTTGAGGCAGAGAGAGACAGAGCATGAATGGGGGAGGGTCAGAGGGAGAGGGAGACACAGAATCCGAAGCAGGCTCCAGGCTCTGAGCTGTCAGCACAGAGCCCAATGCGGGGCTGGAACTCATGGACTGTGAGATCATGACCCGAGCCTAAGTCGGACCCTTAACCGACTGAGCCACCCAGGCGCCCCTAGGTTTGAATTTTTAACAAAGATGGAGGTATCCTCAAACACTAAAAACATATGTTAAAACTGTTTTAAAAATCATTTTTAAAATATAGAAAGGTAAAACAGAGAACACAATTGATCTATAATTCCTTCTCCCCAAAGAGCATAGCTTTTAGCATTATAGTATGTTTATTTCTACTTTAAAACATATTTTTTCATGTTTATTTTTGAGAGAGAGAGAGACACAGAGTGTGAGCAGGAGAGTCAGAGAGAGAGGGAGACACAGAATCCAAAGCAGTCTCCTGGCTCTGAGCTATCAGCACAGTGCTGATGCGGGGCTTGAAACCATGAATGGTGAGATCAGACCTGAGTCGAAGGCCAATGCTTAACTGACTAAGCCACCCAGGCATCCCTATTTCTACTTCCTAATGCATTTATACATTAAAAAACTGAAGTCATACTGATTTATATGTGATTTTATAATTATTTTATATTTTATTTTTATTATCACATATAGTTACCCTGTATTATTAAAATAACATAAATATTTAGTATATAATTTTAAAAGCCTGTCTCCAGAGGCAAGGGAAACAAAAGCAAAAATGAACTATTGGGACCTCATCAAGATAAAAAGCTTCTGCACAGCAAAGGACATTATTGACAAAACTAAAAGGCAACCAACGGAATAGGAGAAGGTATTTGCAAATGACATATCACATAAAGGATTAGTATCCAAAATCTATAAAGAACTTGTCAAACTTAACACCCCAAAAAACCAAGTAATCCAGTGAAGAAGACATGAATAAACACCTTTCCAAAGAAGACATCCAGATGGCTAACAAACACATAAAAAGATGCCCAGCATCACTCATCATCAGGGAAATACAAATCAAAAACACATTGAGATACCACCTCACACCAGTCATAATGGCTAAAATTAACAACACAGGAAACAACAGATGTTAGCAAGGATATGAGAAAGGGGAGCCCCTTTGCACTGTTGGTGGGAATGCAAACTTGTGCAGCCACTCTGGAAAACAGTATGGAGGTTCCCCCAAAATTAGAGTTATAAGTTATGACCCACCAATTGCACTACTAGGTATTTATCCAAAGGATACAAAATCGCTGATTCAAATGGGCACCTGACCCCAATATTTATAACAGTGTTATCAACAGAAGCCAAATATGGGAAGAGCCCAAATGTCCATTGACTGATGAATGGGTTAAGTGAAATTAGTCAGAGAAAGACAAATGTATGATTTCAGTCATCTGAGGAATTTAAGATACAAAACAGATGAACAAAAGGGAAGGGAAGCAAAAATAATATAAAAAATAGGGAGGGGACAAAACATAAAGGACTCTTAAATATAGAGAACAAACAGAGGGTTGCTAGAGGGGTTGTGGAAGGGGACATGGGCTAAATGGGTAAGGGGCATTAAGGAAATCATTGAAATCATTGTTGTACTATGTGCTAACTTGGATGTAAAATAAAAAATAAAGTAATTAAAAAAAAGAAAACATGGATACACACACACACACACATACGTATATACATACACACAATGGGTTACTACTTGGCGATGAAAAAGAATGAAATCCTGCCACTTGCAACAACATGGGTGGAACTAGATGTACTATGCTGAGCGAAATAAGTCAGTCAGAAAAAGACAAATATCATATTATTTCACTCATATGTAGAATTTAATAAACACAACAGATGAACATAGGGGAAAGGAAGGAAAAATAAGATAAAAACAGAGATGGAGGCAAATCATAAGAGACTCTTAAATACAGAGAACAAACTGAGGGTTACTGGGAGGGTAAGGGCTAAATGGGTGATAGGCATTAAGGAGGGCACTTGTTGGGATGAGTACTGGGTGTTGTATGTAAATGATGAATCACTAAATTCTACTCCTGAAACCATTATTACACTATATGTTAATTAACTTGGATTTAAATTTTTAAAAATTGGAAAACAAATATTTATTAAACACATCCCAATGTTTTGGTGTTATAGATGCAATGTGCTTCAGGAGAAAGTCCTAGAATAGAAATTCTGGGTCAATAGGTTTGCATATTTTTAAGATTTTTAAAATTATGATTCCACTTTACCATATAGAAAGTTTATCAAAATTTGTATTCCCATAAGTAATGCATGAAAGTATCCCAAAGAAGCAGATTTTGAGATCTTATTTAAAGGAAAAATATTAACAAAGACAATCATTATTTATAGGTAGAACAAAGAGAATGATGGTAGCTAATGACCACTGCTTATTAGATGACCCCATTATTCAGTAAGAATTGTGCTAACTTAACTGTATGAGATTTAAAAATTTATTCATATAGCCTTTTTAATTCTCCGATGTTAGTTTTATTATTACACTTAACTCTAAGCTCCTTCTTGGGAACAACTGTGTCTTTAATCCTTAACTTTTCATGCCTTAGTACCCAAAGCATTCCAGGACGTTAGTGATATACTTAAAATACACTGACTGAATTATGTAGACACAAATCCAACTCAGAAAAAGAATTTTCTGCTCAAAGCTTGACACAAAGTAATAACGTATTATCAGGTTGTATTATGAGTAATTAAAGCTTTATCCTTTCCATCAAGCTAACTTAGGCAGTCCATACAACATACATTGAATTAGATCAAGAAATAGAATCCCTTCCCTAAATAGTTCACCAGTAGAGAAGATAGACATGCAAGCAGGATAAGCTATGTATGTGAGTCTGGTACAAGATGAAAATGCAGAGCCTTTTCAAAAATTAAGAATTTTAAGAGAGCCGCAGTGTAGCATTAAACCACTACTATGTGGGGCCCTGCTAAGTGTGGACAATGCATGACTGCAAAGTTCACACACCCATGTATTCAGCTCTGGAAGTAAGCATGATTGTATGGTACAGGATAATAAATGCCTAAATGGAAGTATTAAAGTGTAATAGGAACACAATGGAAGTGGTGTTCTCATTCTGAACAGTTCTAGTGGCTTCACCAATTAGCGTATAGTAATCAAGATAAACCTGGTTGCTTTTAGCAAAATACTGCAACCAATGCAGTCAAACATGAAGAAAAAGAAATAGATATATTCGAGCCTTCTGCATCTATTAACCAGATATTAGACAGCATGCGTTATTTAAAGACTGAATCTGACATTTGGAGGAGAAAAGAGTCATTTTCACGTATGAACAGTGAGGTAAACATATGAGATAAACACCAAATATGTATGTGATTTTGTTTCCTAATCTATGGGAGCCAAGGAAACTCACATTTTATTCTTTTTTTCCTATTCCAGTCAAGACAATATAATTCTAAGAAAGCAAATGAAAAATATTCCAGGATAGGACATCAATCGTTTTTTACAATAAGAGTGAACAGACCAACAGACCTTTTGGCTTTTCTTATTTGGATTAACTTCAATGTCTAAAAGTTGCTAAGTAACACTTTTAATACTAAGAGATTTCAAGGCCAGGGAATTAATGATCCATGACCCTATTTAAGAGAAATATTAGTGCATCATAAGGCGAGATGGCTGAATACAGTAATGGGAACTTTGGGTAATACACTTAACCACTTTCATGTGCTACTTTTTCATCGCTGCTCATGGTCAATTTGGCATGACACAATTTTTTTATTAGAGCATTTACCAAAATTATTTCATCATTATCTCAAGTCAGCTAATAATTACATGGGAAAATAATGATATGGAGAGAACAACCATCGTATGGTCATTACCATTTTCAGACAGTTATTTCTAGATCTTATAAATGTAAATGTTTAGAACATAGTAAGTGTAATTTAACCTTTCAATATACATCTCATGGGTTCATTTCAGCAAAACCAAACACACACACACACACACACACACACACACACACACACACACATGCACACATATACACACACAGTCCTCTCACAAACCTCTCCCTGTGCTGGAAACACTTATCCACTCTGCCTTGGACTTCAGCAACTGGGTCCTCCCCATGAAATTTAAGCCAACAACAAAACCACCACACAGAGAGGACTCAACCTGGGCAGAGAACAATCTCTGAAGGTCTCCTGAAGCCAAACTTGGCTAAAACCTTGTCAGCTCAGAGTGAAAGGGAACTTCAAAGGGAGTAAACAGCTTCTGTGGATTTGTGGCCATGGGAGTTTTAAAGTTGAATAAAACCCCCCAAATTGGCTTGGACTCACTCTGCTGAAAGCACAAAAAGTTTCAGAGGAACACATCACCTTTTAAAACAAATGTTTTAATTTCTCTATAAAAGACATTGAGTTTTATATTTGGAAAAGTTCTCAAGTAGCAATCTACTTGAGAGTAGACCCCTAGAGTTCACATTAGATTACTTCATATGGCCTCCAAGAATGAAGACCTTGGAATAGTTGGGAATGTTTTAGGGAGCTCTGGAAAAAAATCCTGGAGGCGTTCATTTTGGCTAACATATGAAAGCCTGGGATCCTAGGGCTAGGTTTTTTTTTCCCCTGAAGCAAGGAAAATTGCTCAGAAATTGCCTAAATCTGAGGCTCTATCATTTTTATGATAAACCCAGAAGGTTGCTGCATAAAAGTGACTTATCCTCCTTACCAATATCCAGGGGAAGATGGTTGAGGATGACAGATGTCTAGAAATGCTCCCCTGTTCTGTGTGGATTTCCAGTCAGATCTTTCTCAGTGATAACCTGGCATCCACCCTTCAGAGATATACATACACCAGACATGTGATAACTTCATTGTAAAGAAATATCACTTGAAGTATGGCATGAAATAACCTGGACATTTCCCAACAAACTGGTAATTCTTACTTTTAGGTGGGTAATTACACAATTTGAAATTGAGAATACCTAACTAAACTCTCTTTCCCATCAAGTTGAATTAAATTTACAAACTTCATCACAAGGCAAGCAATATCCACGATCTGTAACATATCAACTATGACTCTGGGTAAACTTTTTCCCAGTATGACCCCCAGGGTTCCTCATCTATGAAATGGTTTAAAAACTGTTTACAAGTGTTGAGAAATCCAATGAACTAGTGTATAAAGTATTTTCTATATAGCAGACAATAAACAAGTTGTAGACATATTATGCATTATAATGTCAGAGAACCTTGAAGTAACATGCAGCATGACTTCACAGCCTTCATGAAAAACCTCCCTCATCTCTATACAACTCAGTGTTCATCACCCTATATGAGGATAGACATGTTCATACACAAGTCATTGGTCCCTGGAACTGCTGTACTGAAGAAAAGTTGTAGCCTGAGCTCCCGTAGGATGTAAGACCTTCCATCCTTATGCCATAATTTTCTCTGTGACTTCCAAGCATCAATGATCACTGCCTCTTTGGTCTTCATCCTGTCTCTGCTTCTTGACCAGTTATAGTCTCTCTAGCCTCTTAAAACTTGTCACAGAACTCTAAATTTTACTGTATTTAATCTATTCTTCTCAATGCATAGACAGAACTAAGGAAACAATAATCTCATGCACTTTCATGTTTCAAATCTGAGGAAAAGTTAATTACAGAGGAAAATTAGGTGGTTGGGGACAAGAGTTGTAAGGAGGATCATATTCTTTTTTTTTTTTTAATTTGAAAAGGGTCAAAGTGCATTCTATCAAAACTTTAATAGTTTTAAAGTGGAGAAGATGAAAGTGTGAGTTATTCTGCTGTGAAGATGCTTTGTGGAAATGAGCAAAAAATATTCAAACAAGAAGCAGCCCAAATGATCATTAAGCATCTGAAAGGATGTTCATTTCCAGTAGTAGAAAGGAAAACAAACTGAAACCGTGTTGAAGTACCATTTCACACCCATTCGTTTGAATACATTTGTATCTATGGCGATGCCAGGAATTAGTGAGAATGTAGGAAAGTAGGGATTCATATACTGTTGGGAGGCATTTTACATTACTACAACATTTTGGGGGTGATGTGATAATACCCATAAAATCGAAGCTATGCACATTTCATGATCTAACAATTTCACTTCCAAGTATACCTCTCAGAAATGATCACATATTTGCATGTGGCACCTTGTATAGCTATGAATGTTGTTGAAGCAAGGTTGTTAAAAGTCTATCAACCAGACCAAAAATAAATAAATCATGGAATGTTCACATGGTGGAAGAGTATGAACAGAGAACTGATTGAACTAGCTCCATCTAGATCAAGAAGGATGTATCTTACAAAGACATTTTCAGGAAAGCCTGGTTTCCCAGACACCTAGAGTATGATGTTATCTATGTAAATCTTAGAAATATACAAAGAAGTTCTGTACGTATATGTAGTATACATGGATACATACGTAGTAAAAATATAAAGAAATGCATGGGGTTGGTAGCAAAATCAGGATAGAAGTTACTTCCTTTGGAGGAGGTATCACTGGGAGACCAGAGGGTCTGGTACACAGGATATGTCAACTATATTGATTATGTTTTATTTCTGAAGCTGAGTTCATCATGTTATTCCCCAAACCCTTTTGTATCTGAAATACTTTACAATAATTTTTAAAAATTTTGAAGTATAAAATCAGACTTGGTTTTTAGAGTAAGGAAAACATAGGAGAAAGGAACTAGCATTAAACATCTGATCTTAACATTAAACACTTCATATTTGTTATATTTTTTAATCCTTATTGTTGTCTGTCTCATTTCAGGTGAACATCTGGAGAAAGTATAAGTACTAGAAAGATATTTGAGGCTGTAACAGAGATATGACCAAGTCTATTTGGCTCCAAAGAATTGATACAGGACATTGCAGGGAGAGGGGGAGAAGTTCCAGCTCACGGAAAGATTACTGAGGACACCCCATAATAGGGGCCTGACAAGTTGCCTTTCTCCTTCTCTTTTATCTTGTAATTCAACACCTTTGACAATTTTTGCTCCCTTACTTACATGTAATTATCCTTAGCAGACAACAAGCTATTCAAGTTCAAGGTTTGTGTTTGATTCATTGCTATAGTTAGTCACATGCTGCTATTAGTGCTCAGAGCACAGTGGGTGCTTAGTGCATGCTGGATGGATGAGTGAGTGATAGATAATGACACAGATGTGCCAATATGATCATATAGAGGCAATCTCATCATTCATTGCTATGAACATACTGATTCCAACATGTAAAAATCAGTACAGACAAGGACAGGTAAATAAAAAACAGAATACTTAGGCTCAGCTGCAAAATGAAAGGGAGCTACATGCTCTATTATGGGGGCAAAGTAATTCCCTTCAAAGTGGTAATTAAGGGAGATGATTCTAATTTGAAACTGGTTTCCTAATTGATGTTTGGCTTTTAGAAATCTCACAGGCCTTTAAATTATATATATTTTGTTTAACTCTTTATAGCTTACCCCCACCACTACCAAACCCCAAAAATTCCTTCTTAAGATTGAGGAGGTGAGTACACATAAAGGGTCAAAATATTTACCATTTACTATCCAGGACATTAATTTGCTATCCTAAGCCTCAAAAATATTAAATATGAAATTATGAAAAATTATGAATTAAAAGCATTATCATGAAAAGCTTTTAAGCTCAAATGTCACCAGTCGAATCTTCCCTGACTATCTAAGCTAAAAGAGCAAACTCCTCTCCATCATTCCTATCTATCAACTTCCCCTGCTTTACTATTCCTGGCAATGACACAGAATCTATTTGTATGTTAGGCATGTCACCTCCTCTACCCAATAAAATGTAGTCTCCAAGAGGTCAGGAACTTCACTTGCATTGTTCACACATATATCCTTGGCACCTGAAATAATGTCCAGAAGATGAGAAATCCTAAATAAATAGGTTAAATGAATGAATGCATGAATGACTGAGTCCATCTTACATATGCAATAATCTTTAGAGATTTTCATTTAACAAATCCAAGTCTTCTTCTGTAACTATATTTATCCACATCTTCAAATATAGTGAACAGAAGCAGTTTCTTTTTCTTCCCCCTGCCTCCTCCTCCTCCTCTTCTAAAGGTTTATTGAGGCTTAATTAACAAAGAGTTGCATAGATTTAAAGTGTACAATGCGGGGCGCCTGGGTGGCGCAGTCGGTTAAGCGTCCGACTTCAGCCAGATCACGATCTCGCGGTCCGTGAGTTCGAGCCCCGCGTCAGGCTCTGGGCTGATGGCTCGGAGCCTGGAGCCTGTTTCCGATTCTGTGTCTCCCTCTCTCTCTGCCCCTCCCCCGTTCATGCTCTGTCTCTCTCTGTCCCAAAAATAAATAAACGTTAAAAAAAAAATAAAGTGTACAATGCATCCAAAAGTTTCTTTGTGCCCCTTTGTAATTTCTTCTTTGAACCCCTCTCTATCCTCAGGCGAATAACAAGTTGCTCTTTGTCACTGTAGATAAATTTCTAGAATTTTATACAAATGGAATAGTACAGTATGCGCTCTTTTTTATCCAGGCTTCTTTCATTCAGCATAATTAGAGATTTATATTTGTCGTCATATGTATCATTAGTTCATCTCTTTTCATTGCTAAATAGTATTTCATTGTACAGATATACCATAAGTCATGTATCCATTCAATAGTTAATGGGCATTTGGGTAATTTCCAGTTTGGGGATATTACAAAAGAACTGTCCTGAACATTCATATGTAAGTCTTTATGAAGATACATTGTTTCTTTTCCCTTGAGTATATTCCTAGGAGTGAAATGACTGAGTCATACCATAAGTTTAAGATTTAAAAAAACTCACAGCCTATTTTCCAAAGTGATTGTACTATTCATTCCCACAAAAATGTATGAGAATTCCAATTGATCTACGTATTTACCAACACTTTATTGGTCTTTTTCATTCTTTGATATTCTAATAAGTGTGTAGCGGCATATCACTTGTTCCTACGTGTGTGCTGTTAGCGTATTCTCATGTGCTTATTTGTTTTCATTGTATCTTTTTTGGTAAAGCATCTGTTGAAATATCTTGCCCAATTTTAAAAACTGGATTTTTTATTTTTTCTTATTACTGAGTTTTAGGATTTCTTTATATATTCTGGATACACTTACTTAATGAGATAGGTCATTTGTCCTATTTTCTCCCAGTCTGTGGTTTGTCTTTTCATTTTTTAAACAATGTCTTCAAAACGCAAAAAAATACCAGGGTTTCTTTATTGAACAAATTTATGAAATGCCACACTCTGCTAGGATCTAAGAATTCAGATGCTTACTGGAAAACAAGGTCCCTGCCTTTAGGGTGTGTACAATTTAGTATAATGAAGCGCAACCAGGGATCAACGTAGGAAATTGGGATTAGTGCTAGCCACACGTCAATCTATATGAATCCTGGAGGTTGATATTGTACATCCAGGAAAGACTGTGGTCCATCCTTTGCAGAACCAGCTCCTAAAGGAATCCCTTGGCCCAATAATACTGTAGGTTGGTCTAGTTTGACTTGCCATGTGTCAAAACAAGAAACAATGAAATAAGGCACATTTATCTAGAGTTTTTCTGAATTGCAAATGGCCAAGTATTTTAGTGATGTACTTTCATTCTATAAAATATCTACTGAATATTCTGTGCTACCTGAAGTTGAGAGAAATGAATGATTTTTATCCATGGTAGCTGTAGAGAAATATGGTCCAAATCCATTCACATTTTGATAAATACTGGAATAGGCAACTAAGTCTTAAGATAAAAAGAGTGTGTGCGCTTATTTGGAGAAATTGCAAGAAAGACAGATTCTTAGCCTAGGGAATAGAGAGTCATAAACTAGGAAGGGTAGATGGAACATTTTTTTCAAGTGGTAAGAAAACATTGGCAATATTGAGCCAAGATGATTGGTCACCAATTCTAAGGCCTAGAGACACTGTACCTCAATAGTGACCACAAGATTTTGTGCCAAAATTACTGAAAGAATAAAATGGTGCTATTGATCGAAATG
Organism: Lynx rufus; assembly: GCF_022079265.1. Taxonomy (NCBI): domain Eukaryota; kingdom Metazoa; phylum Chordata; class Mammalia; order Carnivora; family Felidae; genus Lynx; species Lynx rufus. Next base: position 182,529 of record NW_025814841.1, read on the forward strand.
TATGTTTCAGAAAGAGTACTGAGTTTTGAGTTAATAATAATTGATTAAATACTTTCATTTTGGACAGAAAGAAAAACATTCAAATGGAAATACCCAGTAGGCAGGGCTAAGTGTGACTGGTGCTAGATTTCTTAGCACTAGAGGAAACCGATTATGAGTCATCAACAAAAAGATAAACCTGAGAGTAGATACATTTTTAAAGGAATGCGGAAATAAAAAGAGTGCTGGGTAGAAAATGAATACTGGGAAGGAAAAGGACCTAGAATTATCATTCCATAGAAGCATTGAGTTAAAAGTAACTCAATTATTTTAATCTCCTCTGCAATGGGAAAAAATAAAACTTTTTACAATATCTGATGTGGCCAGTAGGTATTTGGTTGACAAATGGAGTATTTATAGGTTTTTAAGATAGCCTACTCTGTTGCCCGACAATTTAAACAACTGGAAAAAGCCTTTCTTGTATTGAACGCCATACAACCAAACTATTATCTTTGACTTTGGTTACAGTTCCTGGCACAGATAGGCATTCAAGCAATGTTTGTTAGATGACCAGATGGTTCTCCTTTTGTTCTTAGCCAATTCAGTAAGTCTACTCTTTTCCATGTGTAATCCAGATGGCTGAACAGTTACATGAATTTTTAGCTGCATAAACCAAAGTAACTTAAATTATTGTGATGGTCCATTGTATATCTCCACTTGACTTTTTACTTTTTGAGGTTAATGTTCTGAATTTACAAACTAAATCTTTTATGGTATCTAGACAAACATTTTTAAGAAGATAAATGAAGAAATGTGTCACATGGCTTCCTTCTCTCTAAAAGTAGGTGGTGTTGTTTTGAGTGGAGATCCTAAAGGAGACAAAATTTTGTACAGTGGCTTTGGAAGAGGGTATTTAAGATATACAAAGATTTCAGAATACCAAACAAATTGTATATATGGGCCATGATGGTTCCATAATTTACAGAAAAATATATATCATTATGGAAACTGGAGAAAAAGGACAATGAGAGGATTGCCTAATTCAGAAGACAAAGTAGAGACATTATAAAATGTGACACTAACATGTTGGACCATGAAAGCTCTCCCATCTCAGATTTTTCCATATCAGAATCCTACTTGTTCTTTTATTCTGTAAGTCCACGTGAGACTAGGAACTGCATCTCTGGTAAGGAATTATGCTTTAGAGTACACCCAAGTTCAGGTTTCTATAAGCAGGAAGATGTTTGATTTATGGGTTGCTCAACCCTCATTTAGAAATGGCCACAGATAAACTACGTCTCTTTCTTGGATAGTTTTCTGGTACTCAGAATTGACAGATGGTTGACAAAGATCATGACTATTGTTTTAGTTTCCCATCCACTAATTGCTACTATAGCATGCTGATTAAGAGCATGGATTTGGGAGTCAAAGAGATCTGTATTTAAATTCTGGTTTTGTTGCTTACTAGTTTGTGTAAGCAGTACTACATTACTTAACATCCCTGGCTACCATTTTTCATCTAAAGTGGGAATATAATAGGTAGGTTGTTATAAGTTTTAAATGGTTGTTATAAGGGTTAAATGAGGTAATATATCTAAAGTGCCTTGCTTAATAGCTGGAACAATTTAAAAAACTGTTATTGGGTTTCTGCCCTTCCAGAATTCTTGACCTTCCTATTATAAGGGCAATCTATATTCTCCCATTCTCACTCTAAGGGACACTCACGACCTTACAACTTAGGGATCATATTAAACACTTATGATTCAGAATAATAAGATCCTTTAGGTATTATAGAAAACTGTCATTTGAGCAGAAGTCTTAAATTTGTTCCAGGATATCCTGAAATGTAGCAGATGTTTAGGAGAGGGAAATCAGTGAATAAACAATGGCATTTATACAAGGGCTGATGATATTCAAGAAGCAGCTAAGCTTACCCACCAGTTACAAGCAAAAGCAGTTGCAAAGCTGCAGACATCCCCACCGTCACAAGTATCTGCCCTTGCAAGGTCTGATCTCCCAATAAACTGAATACATAAAGAAGACCAGGGCAGCACAGAGTATATGTGGAGGATTCTACAAGTACAAAACTGCCCCAAAGGAAGAACCCAGAAGAAACTGACACACGCATGTACAGTGCTCAATCATTCTTCAAATTTTGAGAGAAGTAGAAATGAAAAATAGGCAAGGAATTGGTATAATTATTCCTAATACTCCTCAGATGGTTGGAATTCCTGTTTTATTGGCCCAGGCAGGAACATGGAGAATTTGAAAGGATGTCTGCTCTTATATACATCAAATGTGGGTGACTCCAGAGGAGAAAGAGACCCTCTCCTTTTTTCATTCTGTGCTGAATAGAATACAGCCATGTCAATTCATTTCAGTATAGACTGTGGCTGCTTTCATATCACAACAGCTGAGTTGTGACAGAAAACATGGCCCACAAAGCCAAATATATATATATAAGTCAAATTATATATATATATTCATTCCATATAAATATATGGAAGAGTTTACAGATACCTGATTTGGATCAATTACCCAGGAAGCACAAGGATACCTTTTCCTCTCTGTTTTTCAAGTAGCATAAATGGCAAAGGGACAGTCTCAGCTTCCATTTCAATGCAACAGTTGCTACGCCCCATGGTGGAAGAATGTGTCTCTTTGGTGCTAAATTCTCCAAGCATAAAAGCTAAAAGTTTTAGGGACAGTGGAAAAAATGTTTTATAAATGGGTAATAAAGTGCAATAATGGGACATGTCACACCTACATCCACCCTTGGGTTTCCAGGTGCATGTACTCTAACTTTGGGAAAAACAGCACTTCATCTCAGTCACTGGCTCAGAATGTATGTTACAGCCCAAACTTGGAAGGTATTAATTGCCACCTGGTTCTCTAACTAAACCTTTGATGATCCTTATTTTATATGGGTAATGAGGTACATGGCAAGACTAGTGAGCTCCATGAGGATCAGTCCACAGCCTCATTCTTTAGCTAAAAATGAGTTTCTTGGTAAAGCTATGCCATCTTAGAAGTTGTGGATGTTATTTTTAGCAGAAGCATGGCGGGTAAGGGAGGCAAATCCAAATCCAGAAATATTTATTTCATAAAGGCAAATCATTGTCTCTTCCATGATTGCTGAGGCTTCAGTGGTTGTGCCCCCAAAATTCATATGTTGAAATGTTCATCCCCGAGGTGATGGTATCAGGAGGTGGAACCTTTGGGGGTGATTAGGTCTCTAATGAAAGACCTCACAGAGCTCCCTGCACACTTCTATGTGAGAATTGTAAAGAAGTTTGTGATCGGAAGAGGACCCTCATCTATACTGGCACCCTAATCTCACACTTTCAGGCTCCTGAAGTGTGAGAAGTAAATTTTTGTTGTTTATGAAGCACCTAGTCTGTGGTATTTTGTTATAGCGACCAGAACTAAGATAGTAATGGTAGGGCTGCAATATAATCAACATTTTATCGGATATTTGGCTGGTTCTCTAGGGACTTAGTACTGGTGCCTTCAGAATGTTGTATATCCAAAGTCGGGGTAATCTGACCAGCCTTGATGAGAACAGTCTATGCTATTGATCTTGCATAAAATACATCCCTACCATCATGGCACATTGTTCCTGAGCCTGCTGATCAAACAGTTGGGGGCCTGGGTGGGAATGAAGTTGATTTGACATACACAGGATGTACCATCCTGTTCATGTTACTGTTGAGTCTCTTCACAAAGGAGATCGTTAGTGAACATTGACATACGACATGACTGTTCTCACACTTCAGGCCCATTTTGAAGGGGCCAGAGGACCCTTTACAAAACTTTCTTGACACTAATCTGCAAAATTCTCCCTTCTGAGTCTCTGAGCAAATAGCCAAACCATACCTGAAGATCAATATAGACACATGCCTTAGACCCTCTGTCCTTCAAGGCAAAGTGGATAACCAACATACCAGCAGTCATTACTTTGTGTGGTTCTGATATGCAAAAATTTACTTATTATGGTTTAATAAATTTCATGGTTTAGTCTCAACACAATTAAAAATTTAGTTTCCACGTATATTAACTATAAGAAATTGCATGAAGTATAAACTTCATTGCCAACTTTTCAATCCACAAAATCGCTATGTAAACAGATGCACATAATGATCAGTGGCCAATTGTGTCACTTCTTTCAAAGTCTATTACTGATTGGTCACTGCTTATCTGTTATTTAGTACACACACAGCAAAGTATGTCATTTGATGTCTCTTTGTCTCCCATGATAAACCTATATGAATTTTTTAAAAAATGGGTAAGTGGAAAAGAGATTAGCCCATAAAGATGGACATGTGACAAAGAAATGAAACTATTAATGCTGGAAGTGAATTTGAAATCAAATGTAAATGGAATTATATAAGAAATGGCTGACCATGGGAATATTGAAATTTTTTTTTGCCATTTGAGAGACTCTAAATATGTAACCAGAGGAACTCAGTGAAGGCAAACTTATGGATATAAATGAAGAAAGTGGTGTGACAAGAGGTGAAGATATTCCAGAGGAAGTGATGCTAACAACAACAACAAAAGAACATGAGAAACATTAGAGGAATTCTCAGAGATACTTCATGACATTGTAAGTGCAAAGGATAAAATGTTCGACAAATAAAAAAGAATATGACAGAAGCTTTTTATTTCAATGAGGTCCCAATAGTTCATTTATACTTTTGTTTCCCTTGCCTCCGGAGACATGTTGAGTAAGACATTGCTGCAGCCCAGGTCAAAGAAGTTTTTGCCTGCTTTCTGCTCTAGGATTTTGATGGTTTCCTGTCTTATGTTTAGGTCTTTCATCTATTTTGAGTTTGTTTTTGTGCATGGTGTAAAAAAGTGGTCCAGGTTCATTTTTCTGCATGTCACTGTCCACTTTTGTCAGCATCATTTGCTGAAGAGACTGTCTTTATTCCTTTGGATACTCTTTCCTGCTTTGTCAAAGATTACTTGGCCATATGTTTTGAGGCCCACTTCTGGGTTCTCTACTCTGTTCCACTGATCTGAGTGTCTGTTTCTGTGCCCGTACCATACTGTCTTGATGATTACAGCTTTGTAATACATCTTGAAGTCTGGGATTATGATGCCTCCAGCTTCGGTTTTCTTTTTCAGGATTGCTTTCATTATTTGGGGTCTTTTCTGGTTCCATACAAATTTTAGGATTGTTTGTTCCAGCTCTGTGAAGAATGCTGTTGTTATTTTGATAGGTATTTCAATGAATATGTAGATTGCTTTGGGTAGTATTGACATCTTAATATTTCCTCTTCCAATTCAGGAGCATGGAATATTTTTCCATTTTTTGTGTCTTTTTCAATTTCTTACCTAAGCTTTCTATAGTTTTCAGTGGATAGGTTTTTCACCTCTTTGGTTAGGTTTATTCCTAGATATTTTATGATTTTTGATGCAATTGTAAATGGGATTGATTCCTCAATTTCTCTTTCTGCTGCTTCATTATTGGTGTTTAGGAAAGAAATGTTCAGCAAAACTAAAAGGCAACCAATGGAATGGGAGAAGATATTTGCAAATGACATATCAGATAAAGGGTTAGTATCAAAAATCTATAAAGAACTTATCAAACTCAACACCCAAAAACCAAACAATCCAGTGAAGAAATGCACAAAAGACATGAATAGACACTTTTCCAAAGAAGACATCCAGATGGCAAACAGACACATGAAAAAATGCTCAACATCACTCATCATCAGGGAAATACAAATTAAAACCACAATGAGATACCACCTTACTCCAGTCAGAATGGCTAAAATTAACAACTCAGGCAATGACAGATATTGGCGAGGATGTGGAGAAAGAGGGTCTCTTTTGCACTACTGGTGAGAATGCAAACTGGTGCAACCACTCTGGAAAACAGTGTGTAGGTTCCTAGGAAAATAAAGAATAGAACTACCTTATGACCCAGCAATTGCACTACTAGGTATTTATCCAAGGGATACAGGTGTGTTGTTTCGAAGGGGCACATGCACCCCAATGTTTACAGCATCACTATCGACAATAGCCAAAGTATGGAAAGAGCCCAAATGTCCATCGATGGATGAATGGATAAAGAAGATGTGGTATATATATATACAATGGAGTATTACTCGGCAATCAAAAAGAATGAAATCTTGCCATTAGCAACTACGTGGATGGAACTAGAGGGTATTATGCTAAGGGAAATAAGTCAGTCAGAGAAATATATCATATGACTTCATTCATATGAGAACTTTAATATACAAAACAGATGAACACAAGAGAAGGGAAGCAAAAATAATATAAAAACAGGGAGGGGGAGAAAACATAAGAGACAAATAGAACAGAGGGTTGCTGGAAGGGCTGTGGGAGGGGGATGGGCTAAATGGGTAAGGGGCATTAAGGAATCTACTCCTGAAATTACTGTTGCACTATATGTTAACTTGGATGTAAATTTAAAAATATTAAAATATAAATAAATGGAGAACTAAGGCTAAAAAAAAATATGGCAATTCACTAAGGCATAGAAAAGAAAGCTCTTTCCATTTTGTAATTTACACAAGGAGACAATCACTGTTTACACTACTTTTGATAAGTTTTTCCTTTTTTTGTAAAGAAATAAAATGTGTTTTATTTTTTTAATTTTTAAAAAAATGTTTATTTTTGAGAGAGACAGAGTGTGAGTTGGGTGGGGCAGAGAGAGAGGGAGTCAGAATCCAAAGCAGGCTCCAGGCTCTGAGCTGTCAGCACAGAGCCTGACACGGGGCTCAAACCCACGAACCAAGAGATCATGACCTGAGTCAAAGTTGGAGACTTAATTGACTGAGCCACCCAGCTGCCCTAGAAATAAAATACTTTAATTTTCATGTTTCTAATGTTTTAAATTACAGTCAATTGAATAAATATTAATTTTACTATTTTTATTTCCCTATACATTTATAATTTATAGCAGGAAACTATTTAATGCTTGACAAAAATTTTTAAAGTTCACAGAACAACACAAAACAACAATAGTTTTTCCCACTCATTACTAAGATTGCTCTTCAAAGTTGCATCTTGTATGGCCATTTTTACAATCTCAAACTAATGTGCAAAGAGAGACATATTAGGAGGATTCTGCCTATTAGGCTCTCCATTTCCATGTTTCATCCAAGGATATTCCTGGTCATTTCAACCCGATGTCAGCATATCAGGAATAAGAATCTTCAAGATAAGCTCAGTGTTTTTCTTTCTTGATCACCTATCTTAAAAGCTATACATAGATAGTAGTGACACAGGAGTGGTTTCAATGGAAATGCAAGCTAACTGTTCAAGCAGTTTATAATTTCAAGGCGCTGCCCCACTGCACTTCCATTTGAAGATGGAGTGGTGTGGACATGACCAACTTTATTTTCTGGTGTAACAGTTAGTACCTAGTTCTTGATGGGTAGCTCAGGTTGCACACACATCTTGTTTTCCAGAGTCACTCTCTGTCAGGGCCCTATTGCAAGCCCAGAGCTGTTTTTCTCCAAAAGGGGAATAGTGGTAGAAGAGCACAGTTTTTCTCCACAACCTCTACTGTGATTCTCTTACTGGGGCTTACCAAAGAATTCAAACAACAACCTGACCTTCTAAAAATGCTTTAATTTATTTGGCTCCACTGATTCCCACTGGTTTATACTTGGACAAGTTGGATAACTTTCTCAGGTTCTACTCAAAACTAGCAGACCTTTGGATCACTTAGTACATTGGTCAGAATACTAACCAAAATATGCTGTAAGTTGTCTCAACAGTCTAAAGAGGTCTAATAAATGATACCACTAGTTTTTGACACATAAGGTACTAGGTATAGCAATTTAGCTTTCACTTTGGAAAGAATCCCTGCATACTCCAGACTACTGGATCCCCCAGAAACTTAACTAAGGTAGAAAATCCTTGCACTTTTGTGGGTTTTACTTCCCACCTTCTATCCTACAAAAACATCTATAACATCTGCTACTTTCTGTTTTCTAGAGCCTCTAAAAATGGTGTCAAAAATGTAGATGACTGATGGGCATCCTGTAGGATGCTCAATCAAGCTTCCTGAGAATTCAGTTATGGATAAGGGTTGGAGAGGTTACCTAATTCTAGGTAAAATAGGAAAAAATTACTGCTCCCCCTGATGAATGAAAGCAAGTCGCTTTTGGCAATTCCTGGTTTTGAGCTAGAGAGAAAGCATTCACTATGCTCAGTTCCAGACACCAGGAGTGGTGGTGTTTTGTGCCAGCAGAAACATCTGAATCAGTAGTTGCAATTGAACTTGCAATTATATCTAATATTTATGCCTTTTTAAATTTTTCTTGTCTTATTGAGCTTTCTGAGACATCCACTACAATGTTGAATAGAAGTGGGGAGAGTTTACATCATTGCCTTTTTCCTAACCTTAGAGGAGATTTGTTCAGTCTTTTTCTTTAAAGTGCAATATTAGGTAGCCTTAGGATGTTTGTACATGTCCTTAGAAGGTTGAGGAAATATTCTTCGATTTCCAGTTTGCTAAATTTCTTTTTTCTGAGTGGGCATGGAATTCTGTAAAATATTTTTATGCTTACATTAAGATAATCACATGATTTCTTTCCTTTTTTTCCTGATAAGGGAATAAATTACTTTGACTTTTTTAAAAAATGCAAATCCAACCTTAAATACCTGGAATGAAGCTCTTTTGGTCATGATGTATCCTTCTCTTACATATTGTTCAGTTTGATTTGATAATATATTGGTAAATACCTCTATATCTATATTTATGAGAAATATTGGTCTGTAATTCTCATTTATTTTAATGTCCTTGCCTGAGAACACTCTGTAAATATTTGTTGAATAAATGAATCCAGTACACAAAGATAAAGCAAAAAGATATGGTATACTAAAGATATGGTATTAGTTATACACTAAAATACACACAAGACACATGTACACTTGGGGGAAGACTCAGAAAGACCCCTCCACTTCCAGATATACCAGCTACAGCCCATTCCCCATACTGTACACAATATAATCTTTCTAAAATGTACATCTTATTTTATCAATTCCTTCTTAGAAAACTATCAGTGGTTCCTATCACTCTCAGAGCAGTTTAAGTTTTTAAGCTTTTGAAATTTCCCTTTTTATATCTCCAAAGTAGCAGCACACAGCACTAATAATAAACTATGTACTTTGATGACTCTGGGTTTTTGCACTTTCTAGTCTATCGGGAACCCTTTATTTCCTCTCTCTACAGCCGGCGTACGCATACACACAGCTACATACTTGTAATTTCTCCTGGCTAACACCTAAATATTCTTTTGGTCTCCTCTTAAATGTAATTTTCATCCTTGTCATTAGGGAGGTCTCCCTAGGCCCCAAGACGAATACGACACCCCTTGTTATGTGCCCATGGTGGTAGGAAAGGGGATACAATGAAACAGGCTTTGTCAGTAGATTTGGATTCAAATCTCTGTACTGTCACTTATTATCTGAAGACATTTATAGAAGTTACTTAAGTTCTGTGCCTCCTATCCCTCAAAAATGTAGCTAGAACAGTTTGATATAAGGAATAAATGAAGGAGGTATATACTGTATAAGTGGACATGCTTGGCTCAATGCAGAGAGTGAGATCTCAATAAATGGACATTACTGTTCTTTTGCCATATTAATTTTACCATCACAGAACTTAGTACCATGTATTATAGTTTTCCACATATTCCATTTTTTAATTAGATAGTAAGTTATCTAATATTATATTCACTATAATTTTAGTTTTCATCATAATATTGGAGATACAAGTGTTCACTAAATGTAAACTGTTGCTATTATGATTATTGTAAAAATTTAGAGCTAGATTTTTCTAAATCAGGTGGTCCTAAGGGTTGACCAGAAAAGAATGGTTCTATTTGGGGAGTGAAAGAAATTGCTGGACACTGGAGGAGAGGTAGCACATGGAACCCTAAAGGTGACAGGAATTCAGATAAGGTGACCTTGTATTGGGGGACTGATATTAAGAACTACGCCATTATGTGTTATGGCTTTGGGAGCATGGCCATAGGTCCTACGGGTTGTGTAGGGCTGAGCTAGACTGAATGGACATAGGAAAATAAATATCAGCATAAATAATTTATTGCAAACTCTCTGATATCATACACTAGTGGGATTAGTAATTCACACAGGATTATTCTGCATTAGGGGACCAGGAGGTAGAGAGAGATATGAAAAGGTCAGATGTGAAGACCAGATGCTAAGGGGCAGACTGAAAACCATACACTGTTGGTGAACAGTTCTCAGTCAGCTAAATTACAATGGACAAGAAGGATCTGGGTAAAAACCTGGAGTTCTCCTTTGGCCAGCTCCCCTAGAATTCCTAGCCCTTCCTCAAAAGGTCCTAGGGGGCAAGAGAAGTGTGGAGAAGTAGGAGGCTTTATAGCTGCCATTCTTGTACCTTGTAAGTCATGGAGAAAATTCATGCTGATTCACTAGTATGCCACTAGTGTGTTTTTTTTTAACTGGCTATTAATGCACTTTTACATCACCTTGAAGACTTCTTAATTATACTTACAGAGTTCACAAATAAAGTCCTCTGAATCTCTGTCAAATTGTCCACACAGCTACTTGTGGCTACCAAAGCTTTACTCCTACTATTGCCCCCACTAGGGCCCTGAAGCTACTGGCCCATTCATGAGGTTATGGCTTCCTTCACCAGGTTAAGCTGGCATGCACACTGGTATTGGCATTGATGGGAGCACTGGCACTGTTAATGACCACAAAGTCAAGAAGTATCAACATAAAACTATGCCAAAGCCATGCTATTAAAGCAAGGAGGGTCCCTTTCCCTCATTTCTGTGCTTTTTGTTTCTTTAGTTCCAGAATATACTTGTGGTCCCGGTAGCTCCTGGGGCTTTCATATTTCTACACCCAACAGTCATTGGTTAAAAGCCTCTGGAGAAAAGCACAGAAAAATGGTATAAAGGGATCCCAGGGAATGTGGGGGGAGCACGAAAATAGTGTACTACAGTCATCATCATCTCAGTGCTAACATTTATTCAGCACTATGTACTAGGTCCCACAGGAATTTTACATGCATTCTTTAATGTAATCATCACAACTACTCCCATCTTACAGATGAGGAAAGTGAGGGTTGCATAGATTAAAACCTTGTCCAAGTCTACTTAGAGCTTAGCATACCCTTAGAGTCCAGGGGTGATGGCCACAGTGCTGAAAGGAAGACAATGTAGTAGTGGAAAATGTTGTGGATGTTCCACGGACTAGGTCAGAATTAGCTATCTGGCTACTTGCACTTAATTCCTATTAAGGCTAGAAAAAACACAGTTGAAAAGTCTCCCATTTGACCTCTGGTAGTCCTACATGTCTAGGTCCTGCCCATGGATGTCTAACTGTGAACAGGGCTGTGAGTATAATTAGCTTAGAGGGTCAGGAAGGAGATGAACTGTAAGAAACTAAGCAGTGTTGATGGTCAGCAGCTGCAGATATTTAGCTAAGATAGTCCAGCACAGCCTCTCGTCATTAGAGGAAGGAGATCTTAGAACCGTTTTTGTATTTTCAGGGACAGGCAGTTTAAATTATGTGTTTTCAACAATGTATTGAAAAAAGAGCTCACCTGATGAGGAAATAAATTATTTAATGAGAAAGAAAATACTTACATACATAGACTTTTATTCTGAAAACAGGTTGGGATTTTATAGCAATTTTCAAACTTTGCAGCCCACCCAGGACACCATTTATTCAGACAGTTAATGGGCAGTTGTGACCTGAGACTCAGGGGTCATGATAGGATTAATCCCCTTTCCCTGAGAAAGAGCTAAGGAATCTTCCCCCTACTCTGCAAGTAGCATGGAGTTGTGCCACAGAGGCCAGTAGACAATTGAGCATCTGTCTGGTGGCCTAGTTGTAATAGGAGCCTTTAAGACTACTGCTTGTTGACCTTTGAAATTCTACCGATTGACCTTGCATGATGTGCTATTATATTTGCCTCTTGGAGTTTGAGTAGCCTTATCTATAAAAATGTCTGGGGGACACTTTCCCTTTGAATACCTCTCACATATTCCACTGGCCCCAATATTCTCCTAGTGGGGTTGGGAGTTTTGATACTAGACTAATCTTGATGTAATTTTGCAGTATCTATCACAGTTACTCTGGGTGTTGCAATTTGCCATGGGAAGAAGACTCAGGTTGTGCCAAATCAGCTACAGAGCTCCCCAAACTCACAGCAGTTCTCGCAGCTGGAACTTACCTGTATTTGTGGAAAGGCTCCATTATGTTGCTTCATCCTCAAGATCCCACTGCCCTCTGTTGGAAGCCATGGTTCTCCTCCGTGGCCACTGGCACAATGCTGCTGGTGCCGGAGCTGTTTCCTTTTGAGCAAACCAGAATGTTACAAATCACCTGGTGTGCTGAAGCTTGTAGACTTGTGATTCTACAAAATCCAGCCTGGATCAGGATCACCTGGTGGACTGTTCAATCATAGCCTGTGAGGCCCAGGCTCAGAATTTCTGACTCAGTCAATCTGGAATGGGCTCTAAGGATGTGCATTTCTAACAAGTTCCAACACAATGCTGATGTTGCTAGTTTAAGGACTGAACTTTGAGAACCCCTGAATATAGAAAAATTTAGACACAAATGGTAGGATATAATAAAGCATGCTGAAAGTTGCACATTGATAACACAGATTGCAGGGAGGGAATCAATTGCTGGCCAAGCACAGGGCAGATCAGGTGAGGAAAATGAGGATCAGAAAACTATGATGATTCTAGCTCTACTGCTTGCTTTACAAATTCTGCAGGATGACATCAGTATTAAATATTCCTAAACTAGAAATACGACCTTTACCTGAGACTTGTAGCTCAGGCATGAAATCCAAATCCAGTCGATTCTCCTCAATATCTCGCTAACCTACCTCACTTTCTTTATCCAGCCACTGTTTCCTCGCTCACCCTCTCTCACCACCTTCTGTGAGGACAGCCTCTTCCGCAATCGGCTGCTTCTACTTATTAACAAGTCTCCATGCAGCCATGGAAACCACGATCTTAGATGAAACCTTGATCACCTGTTTACATTATTTTCAAATGAATTGCTAATTTGTTATAATCAAGTTAAGTTCAAAAAGTGTGCTTCTCATACTCTCCTGTGCATTCCTGCTCTCAGAAAACTCTTTGCTTGTACATCATTCTTGCCAACTAAATATTAAGTATCTCAAGAGCAGGGACAAATTCTTTTCCTCTTTGCTTTTTTAGCACATATGTAGTAATCATAATCAAAGTAATAATAAACATGATGTGCCCAAAACTTTATACTCATTATCTTCCAACTTTAAACTACTTGCAAATTAACATCATTTACCCCACTTTTCAGATAAGGAAATGGAGGCTTGGAAAGGCTAAGTACCTTACTCAGGATCACACAGTTAATAAAGCACCAAATAAAGATTTGAACTCCGTTCTGTCAGATTCAAAATAGTATCATCGCAGATACATCTGCCCCACGGCACTTAGAGAGGAGACAAAATCATTCTTTGTTGCCTGAACAGACCTGCTGATAATCTATACAGCTTGGCCAGGCAGAGGAGACCAGCTTCCTGCGCATTCCAACCTTCTGTGTTTTCTCCTATATCCCTGCCTTAGCCAAAGCCAGTTCCTTTGCCTGCAATGTCCTTCTCTCTCATTGTTTTTGTTCAGTTTTCAGGAATTAGTTCTGGCTCTCCTCTCCTAAATCTTTGCTATACCTCCCCAGCACTTCCATAGCATCTCAAATAAATCTCTTTTGTAACTTATCACAACTTTACTAGTCTGACACTCTTTCCCCCTATTGTGAGTCATTGAGGTTTGGGGGGAAGCCCATTTTAAACCCGCAGTGCCTGGAATAGAATATGTGAATTAATTAGGGCATTTTTGGCTGCAAGGAACCAGAACCCTAACTCAACATGTCTTAAATAAAAAGGAAATTAATAGGATCACATAACTTGAAGTCCAGCTCAAAACACCTACAGGGATTTTGTTAAAATTAAATAGTTTATACTCACACACATAAAATATCTCATATTTATTGTATGCGTGGCAGAGAATACATGCTCGGTAAATAGAAGCTGTCACGACCTTGGATATTACTTTCATTTATCCATATCTGGATCACATATATAAGGATTATTTGCAAAAACTGCAATTCTAGACTGGATTTTTTTTCTGTATTACCTAGGACAGTATTTCTCAAAGAGGAGCGACCACATACATCAGAATCATATGAGGTGCTTCTTAAAATGCAGGCTTGTATCTCTTTTTAAACTTACTAAATTGGCAGGGGGTGGTTAGGAGTCTGGGGAGTGGGGTCGAACAGGCTTATTAAAAGCTCTGCAAGTCTTTCTTATTCCCATGTCTCTCCTCTCCTTTCCCATTCATAATAGAATTATATATTCCTATTATATCTGGGAGAAAGGTTTGAAATTTCCAGTCTGCTCAACGCTCTCTTTTTTTACAGGTGAGAAAGCTGAGACCCAGCGAAATATAGTGAATTGTCCAATGTCAGCAAATTACTGGAAGAGCTGAACTTAAATGACTTTTTTTTCTACCTTCATTTGGCTCATTTTTACCATTGCTACTTCTCCACTGGTGTGTCAGAGTGAATCCTATATTCAGCAAATCGGATAGAACAAGTTTAGACTAAGAGAAACACATAGCTTTTATTACATGTTAGGAAGTGCTTCAAGCACTTTTCAGTGATATCACAGGTAATACTTGGAAAAATCTTCAAAGGTAGGTGCTACATTATCTTCATTTTACAGAGAAACAAACAGAAGCACCGAAAAGTTAAGTAACTCAGTCTAGGTCAAACAGCTAGTGGGTGATGCTGGGATTTGAACAAGAGAGCCTGACTGCACGTTCTGCTTCCTCTGGGGAAGAGCACATCAGCTTACTCCAGCAGTGCTTTCATTCTTACACCCTCTATTATGTTAGAGTTTTTACAAACACAGTGTTTAAAAGGCAAATTCCATTTCCTAGACTCTGGTCTTCAAGGATGGTAATCAACGCGGTGTGGAATCAATTTTAGCCAGGAGAGGACCATCCTAAGAGACAGTTGTTAAACTCCAATTTTAATCATTACTTCCTGTATATCTATGTTTTATAATTATAAAGTCTTAGTGCTTGAGGGAGAAAGACTAAAGGATTTATAATCACGGTCTGGCTCAGGGACCTGAGTTGGTTTTTGTTTGTTTGTTTAAGATTTTAGTTATTTATTTGTTTATTTTAATTTTTTTAAGGTTTATTTTATTTTTTAAGAGAGAGACAGAGCATGAGTAGAGAAGGAGCAGAGAGAGAGGGAGATACAGAATCGGAAGCAAGATCTAGTCTCTGAGCTGACAGTACAGAGCCCAATGCGGGGCTTGAACCCACGAACTGTGAGATCATGACTTGAGCTGAAATTGGACACTTAACCGACTTAGCAACCCAGGCACTCCAAGATTTTATTTTTAAGTAAGCTCTACACCCAACGTGGGAATCGATCTCACAATCCTGAGATCAAGAATAGACTGAGCCAGCCAGGTGCTCCTCCTGAGCTTTATTTTTTTTAATTAGCTCTTTGTCATTGATTAATTTGTTGACCCTCTCTGATTCTCTGGCATCTTCACCATATTTTAGTTTATTGAAATTCTCACTGTCCTTTTAAGTCCTTGCTATTCAAAGTGTGGTTGGAGGGTCAGTAGCATGAGCACTACCTGGACCTTGTTAGAAATGCAGATGTCCAGACCTTACCCATGACCCGTTGAGATAGAATCTGCAGTTTAACCAGCTTCCCTGGACATTCCTCTGGACACCTTTAGGAAGCACCTCTTTAAGGTATATCTGTGATGCCCTAAGATGTTCCTGGGCTTAAATCTCTAATCTGTGACCTATCACCTGTGACCATGGCCAGTTAACTAACCTTTCTCTGTCTCTGTTGCCTTACCTACAAAATGAGTATGATTTTGCTTGTAGGATTCTTGTGAGCACTATATGAGGTAGAGAGCAGAAAGTATTTGATACACAGTTACTAGTAAAAAAATATTTACTATTCTCAATCCACCATCAGCAATTATAATTTTGCTGGTTTTGAATATCACACTTTGGTTTTCACGTATTCATCTTCAGTTGTGTTCTCTGAAGACACAGAGATGCCTCAATGCCTTTCTAAGTTGTTCGATAGATATTTATTGAATTTGATACTTGTCAACTGATTCATATAATTTCCTACAAGGTCAAAGCCGTCTCATGTCAGAGAACCAGACTAATTCTTTGTATTTTAATAAAGTTCCTACATTGTGAGGAATCTTCAAAAGAGCACAACATATGGGTAAAGGCCCTAATTAAACACTTGTTGAAAGTAAATTAGTTAATTAGAGTTGACCGCTACTTCCCACAGAGGGTAATCAACGCGAGGTCTGTGGAGAGCACCAACATCCTGTGGGGGCAGAAACAGGGCTTGTTTTCAGGCAAAAATATGTTCTTTAATAAATGCTTTTATGTGCTTCATCCTGTCCATATTAGAAAAAAAAGTCACCAAGTCCACAAACAAATAAAAGTGTAATAACCTAGTGAATTTCTGTCTCTGCTACTTCTAACATTAAGGTACAACTCACAAAAAGGTGCTACCCTATTTTCCCCAAGGAGAACTAATTTGGGGAGTTAGAGACTGAAGGTTTTCTTTTATTATATTATTATACATTATTATTATATTTGTTATATTGTTATAAAAGAAAGCTCAATTCCTAGTTGAACCCTTTATCAGGGATAATTGGAGAAATAACTGTGATCACCAGAATCAATCACTAGAATCTGCCTGACATTTAATGGAGTAGGCTAAATTTCTGGATGGTTCTTGTTAGGGGGTGAGTACAATAACAATTTTATTTGTATAAAAATCAGGAATCTAAATGAACAAGGAGCAAAAAGAAATCCTGATCTAACCAGTTCAAAAGAAAAGAATAAAAAAGAAAAAAGAAAAGAAAACAAATCAGTGATCTAGTTCATATAAAATGCAAGCTAACCTGAGTCATCATTCATTCACTCTTCACACTAGGTTCAGACCATTTCTGGGGTTTTCTGATTTATGTTTATTTTCATCTGGGTATGTAGTTTGGGTTTTGGCTAGCACCAGCAATGGAAATACCATGAGAAAAAATAAGTTACTCTCAAAGCATTTTGGCCTTGACCAAACCCGTTGTTTCATGAAATTGAAGTTTTGACATTTAACTTTTTGGAAAGTAACTGCAAATAATGTTGGTTTCAGTCATAATAGGGCAATAAATAAACACTTTCTCTCTTCTACATGGCCTCGTGGGAGATGACTGGAACAAGAAGATCCCCAAAGTTGAGACTTGGGTTTTGGTTTTGTCTCAGTCACTGAACTAGTCTGCCGTGAATACAAAGAGCACCCTTTAATGCTAGAAGCACCTAGAGGGGTATTCCATAGGGTAGCCCAATACTTCTCTTTACCATCCCATTGAAAATCCCTTTTTTTTCCAGCTCTCTGTTCTTCCTCTCTCTTTCTCTCTTTTCTTCCATTCCCCTCTCTTTTTCTTCCTTCCTTTCTTCTTTCTTTCTTCCTTTTTATTTTTTCTTTAAAGAACTCTTCAGTGATCTCAAAGGCAAAACAATAGCTCAGACTAGGGATGGGGCTGTCTAAAAGTTGTGTGTGTGTGTGTTTGTGAGTATGCATGATTTTTTACAGTTTGCACAAAATGTCAAATTCAGGTTGGTCCTAGGATGAAAGAGGGCTACATTCTGAATTGAAGAAACTGACCAGGTGAGCAAGGAATGAAGAGGGGCACATTCTGTGACAAAACAGAAGCATGGCAGTCCCCTTACCTGACAGTCTTTGGTGGGTTTTGAGAATGTTTACACATTTCTTGCTTGTCAGAACAGCTACACAAAGTTCGATTTGAGTCGTTGTTCACTTAACCCAGCCACAGAGACTCCCTGTTTGAAACCACAAATGCTATTTGTACGGAGAAAGCAGTCCCATGGCTTATGAAACCCAGCTATTTCATTGGCGCCTTTTCAGCTCATGTTCTTCCATTAGAAACTGACTTCTCGATTAGGGGTGAAAAATGCAAATGAAATATGCCTCCTGTTTTTTTTTTGTTTTTTTTTTTTTTTTACTCAAATGTAGAGAAATTTCAGGATTTGAAGAAAGCTCAGTATGTGCCTTGTGTTTTCTATCCACTTGGTTATCCCTCTGAATATCTAAAATATCTCAGTCAATTTAGATAAGAACAAATACCTTTTAACATAAGAAAAAGATCTCTTCTTTTATGAGGAGTAGGAGAAAAAGTGAAATATCAGAGATCTTCACTATTAGAATCAGGCTCTAATTGTTCAATATTTGTGTTATAAAAAATGTGTATTTTGCTGATTTTAATTTCATGATTTTCCAGGACAACCCGGAATGGAGGATACATTGTTTCGAGCTATTGGACCTACTTGACCTATACATATATCTTAAATTTTTTTAGTTATAGCTTTCTTTTGCAGCTCCTCATATAGACTGTTCTTGACAAAGTTCTGACTGACTGACTCAGGGCTTTGTTGAACTTTGGGAGGGATCAGTTGGTGGGGAACCAGGGTGCACTTGGACTCTAGAAGTATCTCTCAGGTTCCAGAGAAATATAAATATTTGAACGTGCAAGAGAGATATTTCCCTTAGAGCTGAGCTCCTTCCAACTTACTGTTGAGTGTTAGCTATAATTGCAATATAAGAGGTTGTAGGAAACAACCTCTTATACCCAAGAACATTCCCACCCCAAGGAAAACTAGGTGCTTCCTCTAGAACTGTGTACTTGGCTTTTTGGTAGGTCTGGGTTCTGATATATTGCCTGAGTGGCTTCTATGGCAGCATTAACCTTGGTTCCACATCGAGGGATTTCATTTTTCTTCTTGCCTTAAAATTTGTCAACATACTGCTGTGTGATACATTTCTTGATTAATTTTTGGATTTCTCTCCTTTTCTTGTGTATTTATTATAAAATACCATTACTACATAAAGAAATCATTAGATTAGGACAATAGCTATTATAATCTGGATCTTGGTTATCTGACACAGACTTTATGAGAATATTTCAAGAAGTAGTTTCTGAAACTGGACTATAAGCAAGTTCACTAGAGTGTATGCGTCTCCAGGGAAGACACTGACCTTATATACCTTTAAATATTCAGCACCTAGTGCCTGACACACAGAGGCACTAATTGTAATTGTTTCTTGCCTTTGGTTTCAGTGAATTAGGCCAACAGTACATTTTTCTGTGTTACCTACTATATATAGTAAGGTATTATGACATTGTTGTGAACAAGTCATGATACAGAAATAACAATCTATTAAAGCTATTTTCAAATTTCAGCTTGTATAGAGATTGCTTAATGAATTTTTTTTAAAATGTATATTCCCTGGCTTCATACCCACAGATTCTCATTCAGCAGGACTGCATGGGCATGGGCACAGGCATCTCTATCTGTAGAAGCACAGATGTATTTTGATGTGGGTGGTCAGTCGCAGAAAATCTGTGCATTAATGAGTTTTTAAATACTCTGTATTCACTGGTCCTCAATCACATGAAAATTTGAAAACACCTGTTTAATATATAATCTGAGCACAATGAATTAATGTAGTAATATTTTTTTTTAAATTTTTTTTTCAACGTTTATTTATTTTTGGGACAGAGAGAGACAGAGCATGAACAGGGGAGGGGCAGAGAGAGAGGGAGACACAGAATCGGAAACAGACTCCAGGCTCCGAGCCATCAGCCCAGAGCCTGACGCGGGGCTCGAACTCACGGGCCGCGAGATCGTGACCTGGCTGAAGTCGGATGCTTAACCGACTGCGCCACCCAGGCGCCCCAATATAGTAATATTTTCAGATAAAGTCACTATAAGTAGTAATTACTGTTTATGTCTCTTGATAGTTTCTTGTGTGTGTGTGTCCATGTGTTTGCATGTGTCTGGATGTAAACCATCCAGTCAGCACTCCCTAAGTAGCAAACATTTATTAAATTCTTAAGAGGTGCTGGGGACCTTCAATATGCTTGATAGGTATTAACATATTTAACGATCAAAACAAAACTATATAAAGTTCTAAATAAAGTTCTTTTATTATTTCCATGCAAGAGTTAAGAAAACTAGGCACAAAGAGGTTAAATAACTTACTTAAAGTCACAAATTTCATAAGTTCTATGAAGTTAACAGTTTAAAATTCTATTGATTTTGGATAAAGGCAAGACTTACACACAAAAAAAGTAAGTACAAAGTACTCTTCAAAATAAATCAAGAAGATCAAAGTGAAACAAAGTTTGTGAGTTCCTGAATGTAATATTAGGTAAACTTTTTAGCACTAATTTCATAAACAGTCAGTAAGCCAATATATTATTTTATACTAGTTCCTAGAATAATTTTGAGTCTGATTTTTAAAAAATAATCAGGACAAAAAATAGGAGTTTCAGATTACCTGATATTGTTATAGAGGGAATATTAATTCAAGTGGCCCCAAACCTCTGATGTGACTCCAGAAACCACACGTGGAATAGAAGACAGTCCTGCAGGAGCTATGGCTGAAGAGCTCAGGGAACAGTCATGGTGAATGACACTCTGAACCTTCTTACCTTTGAACAGCCTGTTCCACCGGGAAACCTTCCATCCAAAATTGGCTTTACTGCTTTTTTTTTTCTTTTTCAAATTCAGATTCAACAAGCCTGAACCGAGGACTGACCCTGTGCCAGAAATGCTGCTAGCTTTTAAATTATACATTATCTTATTCCATCCTTACAACCACGGTTTGTGGTATGTTATTCATTATTGTTATTGATGCTTACCATTTTATGTATGTGAAAATTGAGGCTTTGTGAAATTAGGTAAATGACTAGCAAGTGGCAGACTCGAGATCTGGGTCCAAGTCTGATTCCAAGTTTAGGGTTTCAGCCCTTCTATAACCATCTCAAAAAGTGGCTTTTGGTGTGGTAACAATGGCATAAAGTTTGACTAGTCTGTGAGTTTAAGAAGAGCGCAAAGACTTCACAAGGGTTTTAGTATGAGTATATTTTCTACTACTCTTGGCAAATACATAAAATCACTAAAACTGCTTGGGGGGGTGGGGAGAGAGAGAGAGGGAGGGAGGGAGGGAGAAGTGTTGGTGGGAAGAGGCATAGTCATTCATTCAACAAAATTTCCTGAGTAGTACTGTGGAACATACCGCGTTAGGTACTGTAGTACTAGAAATAGAACAAGATACACAGGGAGCTTAAAATCTAGCAGGGCAAATACATTAAGCAGATATGGTTGTCTTAAGTGCCATGCAGGAGGATCTTTAAAACTAATACCATAACACAGAGATCCAATCCAAACTGACTTGGGAAATTACTGAAGGACTCTCAAAACAGGGAGATTTAAGGTAGGACTGAATTAGAAATGGTAGATAGGCAAAACAAGAAGTGGGTTGCAGAAATCTTCACAGGATCTTTTCTCCCTCATGCCACCGTCTTCTGCACTAGCAGATTACACAGTTGTGCCTGGGATGTGATCAGTATCAGCCCACTCATTTATATATCTCCCTAAGACCTTCCCAACTAGCTCAGAGTGGGTTCTACACTACAAGGGAGGTCTAGGAACCAATATTTTGAATACAAATAAAATAAAATAGTCCTTGGAAAGTTTAAATTCTTTTCCCCCAAACTAAACTTTGGCAAACACATCAAATGTAGCACCTCTTACCTTTAAGAAAACTTCAACATTTAACTTAATTTTTATTATGTTTTTGAAGTCTATAAATCTCCATTGTACATTTTCCACAGAATGCATTTTAATTCCATTGATATTAAAGAAAGTACACGAAGCACTCTGGCCCACTAGATGGAGAAATCAGAATGGTGCGGAAGTGTGGCCAGGACTCAGAGTTTCCATTCTCTTCCAAGGGAAACCAAATGAGAAAAATAATACATCATAAAAGTCAGAGTTCTGAGCGTAATTCTGGAAATAGGGAGGAAATAGGATATCTCATTTTTAAAAAGTGTGCCTTGAATTCCCAGCTGAACCTACAAGGTTATGCAGAGTACACCCTATCACCTTTCTAATCAGACTTAACCAATGGCTCCTCCTGGGGTTCACTGAACACTCAAGTAGGCATTTAGAGAAACCAAGTTAGGTGCCTTTGTAAGGATCATGAGTTAGGTTCGTCAGTCAGCTGTTTCATATAGACCCTCCTCTACCCTAACTTTAATCTTCACAAAGTTTTTTCATCTAAATTGTCCCAGACAAATGTTTCCCCTGCAGGTCTCCGAGGTAACTGTGATGCGGTGTTGGTGTTGTTGATACTAGGTAGCAAAACGAAAGTCCTGCCTTAACCAGCAATAGGTTCTATCAGAAAATCTTAACCAAGCCCCGCACAGGAGAATTACGTAGGCAACTTTCAAAGCATCTCCACCTCCACGTCCCAGTGGCAGAGACTCTGATTTAACTGGTGTGGAGTGGCACCTGGGCAGCAGTTTTTAAAAGCCTTCCCAGGTTGGAACGCCTGGGTGGCTCAGTTGGTTAAACATGTGACTCTTGATTTTGGCTCAGGTCATGATCTCAGGATTGTGAGAGGGAGCCCTGCGCGGAGCCCCAAATAGAGCCCCACATAAAGCCTCACGTCCAGCCCTGTGTCCAGCTCCAGGTCAGGCTGAGAGTGCAGTTTGCTTAAGGCTCTCTTTTTCTGCCCCTCTCCTGCTCTCACGCACACGGACTCTCTCTACCTCTCTGACTCAATACAACAATAATAATAAAAATAAAAGCTCTCCCGGGTAATTCTAATGTATAGCTAGGTCTTTACCAGTTGTAGGTTTCACTTTTCTCATTTGTAAAATGAAATGATTCCTAAAGCATTTTGTTTTATTTTATTTTATTTTATTTTATTGTATCTCATTTCATTTCTTTCGTTTTCTTTAAGATAAATGGATAAAAGTTACAGGTGTGGTTGTGATTTGGACATTTTCATGTTTATTTTAAATTTATAAATGCTTATCATTAACTGATGACACTGAGCTTGAGTTAAGGTACATACTACTCCATGTTCTATCTGCTCTTTCTCCTGGGACTCAGTACGCACAATAGTAGCTAATATTGAGTGTGTGTTTGTGCTGGGCACTGTGTAAGGCAGTGCTACTCAAAGTATGGCTGGCAGACCAGAGCATGCAAACTGTTACCAGTGACAAAATACATACAAAAATGAAAATGGCCTTTGAAGTAATCTGAGCTTCTATTGCATATATATTTGCCTTTATTTATGTATAAAGAAAAAAGAAAACAGTGTAGTGTATATATATTGCCTGTGTATGTGTGTGTGTGTATGATTTCTAATAATTCATTTTATTGCATTTTTTTAAGTATCCTCTACAGTTGTTTGGGAATTTAAAAATCCTCCAAAACTTCACCATAGACAGTTTGAGAGGCGGTGGCAAAAAGTCCCTATGGCTATTCTAACTGGATCCTTGCCACTAATTTCTTTAAAAATATTTTTTTAATGTTTATCTATTTATTTTAAGAGATACAGAGAGTGCACGCATGCACACACACACACACACACACACACACACACACACATGCTGGGGAGGAGCAGAAAGAGAGGGAGAGAGGGAATCCCAAGCAGGCTCTGTGTGAATAGCACAGAGCCTGAGGTGGGGCTTGAATTCACGAATTCTGAGATGATGACC
The DNA here is from genome assembly GCF_022079265.1 of Lynx rufus. NCBI lineage: Eukaryota > Metazoa > Chordata > Mammalia > Carnivora > Felidae > Lynx > Lynx rufus. Next base: position 206,194 of record NW_025814841.1, read on the forward strand.
TGAACTGAAACTAAGAGTTGGACACTCAACCAACGGAACCATCCAGGTGCCCCCTTGCCACTAATTCCAACGAAGCAATTGACTTTTTTGTAACTGAGGAAGCTGAGGATTAAAATAACTTGCTTAAGGTTGCCCTTTTCGTAAGATCTGTAGGACTTGAAGCCAGGAAGTGCGGACCCGGAGCCTAGAGCCAGAGGGGTGCGAAGGGTGTGGAAGTGAGCTCCGTTTGATATGGGCAGGGGAAGTGTGGCTGTGAAGAGTGTCAGTGCTGGGGAGGGCCACTTTCACACGGTGTGACCCAACATGTCCTCTGAGTCAGTTTTATCCTTTATGCATAATTAAAATCTCCCCAGCCTTGTGAACATTAGTTTAGCTCCTATAATGAGTTTGAAATTTGAATTGTCTGGATATTTATGAAACCATACCAGAGTGAAATAAAAAGAGACTTTTTAAAATTGAGAGAGTGGCCTTTCGGTGGCAAGTTTGAGATTTTTTTCTGCCATCAGCAAGATAAAATTAGTTAAAGAAAGTAAAGAAGTTATTTTTCTGCATACTTTGGTTATCTGTTTGTTAAATTTTAAGCCTCCTCAAGATATGTTGTGGGCCTCTTTTATCCTCTCTTCATAATCTGGGCAGAAAGAAATAGCTTTTTGGAAAGGTTTCTGAGACTCCTATCCTGGGAAAAACAGACATTGTACCCTAACATATTTTCCTATTTCCCCTCCAGAACTTTACTTTCTATTCAAAAGATGTAAGATAAAAATTATTGAATTTCCTTTTTTAAAACTTATTTTAATATATTTAATTTAATATTCAATATATTTAATTTACTTTAACATATTGAATATTTTTTAATATTTAAATAACACGTTAACTATCATAAGTGGTAATAAAGTATGAACAATTAAATCCAGCCATTTTTGTCTTACATATATTAGATCATTGGTAAAAATCAAGTATTCTCTCCTAGAGCATAAAATAGATTTGGTTTATATACACATTTTTAGAAACTTACCTATTATGTAGAGTGGGATGTACAGTAAAACCTTGGATTGTAAATAACTTATTCTGTGAGTGTTCTGCAAGACGAGAAAACATACCTAATAAATTTTAACTTGATAAACGAGTGATGTCTTGCAAAAGGAGCAGTACGTGATGCCAAATGTCACATGATCACAACTGAGCCAATGGTTCTTCTCTTTCTCTATTGCTGCAGAATGGTGGGTGATCATCTCCCATGCTCAGATGCTCAGTCTCAGGCCACGGCATTTGGCAGAAATCAGTGATTTTTCAGAATGTTGGAAGATGCACACAATTGGCACCAGTGTATTTTTTGTCACTTCAAAGCACCTGTGGACAGTCCTTTGCTTTGCCATACAAGAGTAAGCTTAGGAATGCTTTGCTTCATTCTAGGTCAGGCTGCCTGCAGATATAGACCCTTTCCTCTGCTGTCTTATTGCCAGTTACATCAAATACAGTATATGACAAGAGTTTATTAATACTGTACAGTAGTCAACCTCCGTGCGAGTGTATACAATGGTCCTCATGCAGAAAAAGATTCCATTGAGCCAATAGATAGCAGTGATCCCATTAGTGATAGTGAAAGTCGTCCTACACAATAACCCTGCTCTCTCTTGTCTCCCACATGCCAGTCATGAAGGTTTCAAAGGTAAGTGCAGGCTAATTTATTTTTCTTTATATATATTTTTTATTATTTTGTATGATATTATAGTATTGTAGTCATTTTTATATGAATATGTTTGGGTTGTGGAATGAATCATCTGAGTTTCCATTATTTCTTATGGGGAAATTCACTTTGATATACAAGTGCTTTGGATTACAAGTATGTTCCAGAAAGAATTATGCTTGCAAACCAAGGTTTTACTGTATTTAGATTTCTAAGAGCATTAAGAGGGGGACGATTGGAAAATTTGAAGTGGCATTTGAGTACAATTATGGAAATATGGAATAAATGTGGAATTTCAGAACCAGGAGAGCTGACCTCTGCATTTCTCCTAGGTGTGGACACAGCAAAACATGAAAATCACCTTGCCTTGATTTGTAGGGTCCCAGTGGCCCTCTCTACATAGTGTTTGCCACAAAGCACCCAGGCAGCACCCTGAAATCTCCACAAGCAATGGTTTCAGGCTTGAGTACTATCTTTTAGTCACTTTGAAGATAGTCTACTATCTTTAGTGGACTAAAGTCCACTAAATTTTATAATAAATTCATTTAGTTGATGAAAAGTCCACTTAATTTTATAATAAATGCTTGCTAGTTCCTTGCTAAGTATGAGGAAATGAATACGCTGGTGATGGACAAACAATGATTCAGTGAGGTGCACAGGAAAGAGCATGTGCAAAGAATAGGAAGCACTTAAGCGAAGTGAGTGGCCCTGCCTTAGGGTGTGGCATCTCTGCCAGGAGTCGGTCTCATGAAGGTAGGATTTGAAATGAGAGGACTTAGTATTCCCTTCTCAATTATTTACTAAGCATCTCCTTAGAAAGCCTGTCACATAATTCGCTGCTTAGGGGGCCTAAGAAATGGTTCTCACCTTCATGTGAGGCAGAATCTTTTCTTTATGAAGAAAGAATTCTAAAGCACCATGAAAAGCATGAAGACCCCACTTCCTCATAAACTGCTTGGAGAGGAAGGAGGAGGAAATGACCAACTGCTGTGGCCTTGGGCAAACCAAGGGTGAAAACGGGGAGAGTTACTATACGGTTGCACAGCAAATCAAATGAGCTAGGAAATGTGTAGGAACTGCTTTTAAAGTGTAAAGCAGTGTTTTTATGTTTATTAATCACCTTAAAACATCTGTTGTAGCCTACAACATTCCCATAGGTATCCACAATTAGCCATGGCTGAGGGAGGCAGAACGTTGTGCTTCCCTTGGGATGGTGTATATTGCAGGGGGGGGGCATGGCCCCTGACATCCACACAACCTGCAATGATTCAGCAGCATAAAGGACTTCCCTTGCTCAGTGTGGTCCCACCATTGTAAATCCCTGCACCTTGTGCTGAATATTGTTCCCTCTCCTAGGAGTGATTCCCTTTACCATTTATCTCAGTCAGCTTGGGCTGCCATAACAAAACTGGTGGCTGGAAAGCCCACGATAAGATGCTGGAAGATTTAATTCCTGGTGAGAGTCCTCTTTCTGGCTTGCATCTGGCCACCATGTCTTCATATGACAATGAGCGAGAGAGAGAGAGAGAGAGAGAGCGTCCTCTGGCCTCTCTTCCTCTTATTATAATAAGAGAGAGCCCCATTCTCATAATCTCATCCAAACCAAATTGCTTTCAAAAGTTCTCACCTTTAAATACAATCACATTGGGGAAATGCTAGGACTTCAGTATTTGAATGTTGAGGGAACACAAACATTCAGTCCATAACATGTTTCCAGTGTTGCACACATCCTTCAAGACTTGCAAGCATCTTATCTCTAAAAACTTTCTTTAACCCATTCAAATAGAATTGATCATTCTCATTTTGCCCCACCAGTGAAATTGCTACATCCATCTCCGTATCTGATCGTTATTGACTCACTTAATGTTTATTGTGATTATCTTACAGAAAATACTCTTGCGTTTTACACCTTGGTCATTGCTCCTAGCACCATCATTGTGCATGCAGGCTAAGCAGTTAATACGTGTTTATGGAATGCATATTTAAATCAATGGATTTAAATTTGGCTTTACTAGATAGTAGCCAAAAGGAGTGGGGGGAAAAAGCATATTACATAGGATAAGGGGTCCATCGTCTGTTTATCAATCATAATAACTCATGAAAATAGGATTGGGAGAAAAATCCCAGGAGTTTTTCTTGAAGAGATAGCCTTGGAAATATACCAGGAGAAAGTTCTGGGAGGTAACGTCAGGATAACATTTGGACCAACGACACCTAGCTAGATTGTGAACAGGATTGCAGATTACCTTTCAGTACTAGGTGCTCTTGCTAAATGAATGTATTTTTATTTCAAATTCCAATATGTCTCCCATTTGGAGACATTTTGATTCACTGGGTGTTCAATTTACAAATACCTCAAGAAACAGCTTGCTAAATTTGCCCAAAGCTGCTTTTTGTGTTTCTCCACCTGCAATTCATATCACTGAAATAAGTACTACCAACAGTTTGAGCTCTATTTGGTGTGGTCCCAGAATATAACTGTTCTAACAGGGCCCTGTTGGACTGTCTATAGTTCAACACTTTTTATTGGCAGCTAAGGGAAAGAATGTAATCGTCTAACTACCTCCTGCCCACACCCCACTCTTTTCACCCTTTCCAACAATCAGCCTGCTGTAACAGTTCAGTGCTAGAATAGGAAAATATTGCAACTTATCCAGGCCATCTGATGAAGAAGCGAGGAACACTGTGTGAGATGTGAAAGGGACAATGCCTCAACCCCTGACATGAGAAGGATCAGGCCAAGAGGAGAATTTGGCAATGGGGATGTGGCTTTCTTGGAACATGTTAGAATTTCCAAGAAACAAATTAAATGTGATTTAAGGAAAATGGGTGTGTTCCTCCAATCTAGACATAAAAAGAAAATTGCAACCAGGGTTCAAGACTGGGGATGGGCCTCATGGTGGGCTCCACACAAGTCATCACGTTTCCCATCAAGATTGCATGCAGAATGTCATTCTAGTGTGTTTTTGTTTATTTGTTCAGATGTGTTTTTTTTCTTTTTTTTTTTTTTTTTTTGTCTGTTTTGCTCCATAGCTTGAGACTTCCAGGACACGGATTTCAGGCTCCAATACCAATTAATGTGCAGAAGTCAGGCAAAATGAAAAGATTTTATCTTTTTCTAAATTTCTAAATTAATGTCAGCAAGAGGCTGACATTGGCCCCACTTGTGGCCTGTGCTATTATGGCCCTAACGTAGCCCTCATCCCCCACTTGGCTGATACAATTACTGATTAACCTGCCTTCCAAATTTCCTCTCTCTCACCATTTGGCTCACTTGACCTACAGACTCAGTCTCATTTCAGGCAGTGGATGACCCATCCTTCCTCAGTGGGAGGGGTTAAAAGGTGCCTGAGTCTGCCCTATTTGTTAGGAGCCTCTCTGATTCTGTGCTCTGCTTCTGATTAAGGACTCTCACTCCCATCTTTTTCTTAATAATCAGCCAACATGGTGCCGTTTCTGAGCCCAGAGCCTCCTGGCTGCAGGACAAGCTGCCAGTCTTTTATGATCCTGACTTCCTGGTACTACTCGTTCAATCACTGCCCAAATTGTCTGCTGTCACCGCAGACCCTGAAAACCTACTCTGCTTGCTTCCTCCTTTCAGTAGTCCCCCCTCTCGCTCTGCTGGGATCAGTCGTTAAGCTACAACCTCTTAGCTGGCGAGACTCTGGATGCCTGGTTTTAGATGGTCTGCTGGCAGCCCCTGAGTGATCTTTCTGACACGTTAGAAAAAGCAGAGGAGGAGGAGCACCTGGGTGGCTCAGTCGGTTAAGCGTCTGACTTCGGCTCAGGTCAGGATCTCGTGGTTCCTGAGTCTAAGCCCCTCACTGAGCTCTGTGCTGACAGCTCAGAGCCTGGAGCCTGCTTCAGAGTCTGTGTCTCACCCTCTCTCTGCACCTCCCCTTCTCATGCTCTGTCTCTCAAAAATGAATGTTAAAAAAAATTAAAAAAAAAAAAAAGAAGAAGCAGAGGAAATGCTCCCTGCTTCTCCTGTGAATGGCATAAAGGGAGGGAAAGTTGCAAGAAGCAGCCACAGAGAAGGTGGTGTGGCAGCACCTTCAGTGCAGAATGAATGCTATGTCCTGGAATTTGAAGGAGAAAAGAGGTTTCCTGGTTTATCTCAATGCAGAGCAGATCAAGGAGATGCATGGGTCAGCATTTAGCAACAAGGGGCTACTTTGACAGTAGAGAGAACTACTGACCCCAGGGTGGGTGGGTAGGGGGAAGCTAAAATCCCTTTAGTCTATGTCCAACGTCACTATGATATCGAACTATGTCTCCAATTTATCACTATTATTGTGGCTAATTCTTTTTTAAAAAATGGTTGCTCACGTACAAATTCAAGGAGATCAAAATTGTGTAAAATGAGAAGTTAAATTTTCTATCCTACCCATGGCCACCCAAGATATGTACTTTTTTTGAATGTTTCCATGAATGTGCATTGTTTTTATAATTAAAATGTATATTTTAACACAAATTAGATACAAATGTAATATAAGCCCCTTCATTTTCCTGCAACTTCCTTTATTTTAAAAATTAATATATTTTAAAAATTATATTTATAATAAAATTATAAATGCCTTAAAAAGATATGGACATCTTTCTACATTAGCACCCATACTGTTTACTGAACACACTCTTTTTAACAACTGCATAGTATCCCGAGATCTGGATAATCCAATCTACCAACATCCTTTACATTCTAAAATCAGAAAACTATAGAAGAAAATAGAAACCATAATTTGACTGGAGATAAGCTGTACCAAAGGCTAAAATAGCTGGGTGAATCTGCAGCTTTGGCTGGCCCCTGAGAGGAACAAATGATTGAGAGAATGTTTCAAGAAAGGGCCAAAGACTTTTAATAAAGCTAAGGAAGAGGAGAGTAATTTTGAATTAAAGACCAGAGAGGGAAGGGTGTGATAGATTCACATGGCTTGTTGGTTCATGAAGAAAGGATCCAGGTTCTTTTCGAGTGGTTTGGAGGTTGGGAACAGAGTTCTTTCTCCCAAGGAAAGCTTTCATTTCAAAACCGGGAAAGGATGATAAAAAAGGGGTTAAGTACCACACGATTTTCTTTTAAGTCATGATCAAAATGATGCCATCCTTTATAAGAAAAACCAAGGCTAGACTTTATAGATGCATCAGCAAAGCAGTATCATTTCTCCAGACATCAAAACCCTGAGTTTTTCTATTAGGCAAGATTTTGAAGGGCACGACTGTAGTATTTTCTGTTTAAAAACCTTAGAAAGAAGAATATTGCATTGAAAGGAGCAGAGAGCATATGGTACCTTTTTGTTTTTACAGCAATCCTCCATGAATAGAAGTGTGATGGGTGCTCCATGGTACCAGACACCCCTGGAGCTTGGCTTAGGCAGAGTGCTCTGGAGAGTTCTCTGTTATCAGCATAGATGTGGATTGTATGAAAGGAACAGCTGACTCTGGCAGGGAGGCAGCCAACAACGTTTTGTTTCATCACTCCATGCCTTCAGATCTGTTTTGTTTGCTGCTTATTGTCACGACTGACCTTCTGGCTGGAACAGAATGTCTAAATATGTCTTGTGAGGGACCTTCTAAGAGAGAGGCCACCAGGAGAGCACTTGCAGGGAAGTAGTTTCATTCGGAAATCTGAGGAAGAAGGGAAATGGTTTCAAAAAAGTTTAAGTCCAGAGTGAGCAGCTTGCCAAAAGATAGACACTGTGGATGAAGTAAGAGCTTTGCTCCCATAAGGATGGGAAAACGGATGCTTCATCAGGAAATAAGTAAGAAGTTGCTGACAGGGTGAGATACTGTCAACTGCAAGCAGATTCCTTTTATAGGACCCTATTTCTCATGATAATTCTGAGCAAGGGCACTGAAGAAACTTTCACCTTGCCACTGTTTTGGCAAGCCCTGGTTCCATGGAGAGCTTGAGCATTGCCACGACCAATTTCCACTCAGTTATCTCTAAATACAGGGAAACATTCATCCAGAATCTTGAGAAACCACAAAAATGGATATTTCATCAAGTAGAATTTTCCTCCATGTTGATTTCAAGTTTTGATGGTTCTAGGCTTGTTGTTTGACACATGTATGTAGTTCTTTGGTGCACATTCCATGAAAGTAGGAAAGACTTCAAACCTGGGCTTTAGTTAAAAAGGAAATTGACTAATTCCGGACCAGTTGTTGAGTTCTAGGTAAAACTGCCACACAGACCTGGTTTGATTCATTTTATAAAAGAGAAGATGCCTCAGGGAAAAATAAATGCCTTAATTTCCTGGGAGATTCAAAATTGCATCCACTGCTGAGCACTGTCCAGCCTTTTGGCTTGTTTCTGGTGAGCCTGTTTAAGTAATGTGGCTTTATTTAATTTGGCATAACTTTCTGTTATTACTGAACAAGAGGGAAGTTAAGCTTTTGATAAAGAAATATCATATTATATTCTGGGAATATTCAAATGTCAGTGAAAAAGAAGAAATGTAGGTGGTGTTGACAGTAAAACTCTTCACATTTTACTCTTAAGAACATGGCTACCATTCATTAAGCCAGGGGTGCCATGGAAAATTTACGGACTTTGGATTTATATAGAACAACCAATTCCAAGTTGTATGTATTTCTTCACTCTCCAAATCTCTATTTCTTCATCTGTACAGCAGTGTTTGTTACAAATGGTGTGGGTGTTAATCACCATAACACTTACAACATGCCTCACAAATGGCAGGGGCTCAAAATGTCTTAGTTTACATTCTTTCCTCTTCTCCCTGCCTTCCTTGGCAGGTTTTCCTTAATAAAAGAAAAGTTCTATAACAATCAATCCTGAATATTTAGGTCCTCTTCCCTTCAAAACCAGAATAAGATATAGGAGTAAAATGCCTTCCTTTATACTGATTTATGAAGTCAATTATTGCTGACATGAGAGTGGGGTAGAATTGTTCAGTTTTTTTTTATACATGATAGAGATATTATAACTTCATACAGGGTAGCACAGGTATTAAAGGTATGTGATTTGGACTTCAGAAGTTTGAGTCCAAACTGGGGTTAAGTGACTTGTCCAAGGTCAAACACACCATCTGTGTGACCGTGGATAAATTATTTAGCACAAACATGCATCCATGATTTGGGAGAAAACTTATACCACTGCCATCACTAAGTGGTCATTTAATCAAAAACGTTTACTGTTCTAGGCACAGAGTTATGAAGAGGACAGAAACATATCCTGCCTTTGCTGGGGTTAACACATGATGGGGAAGGGACGGAGAGAAGCATGCAAACTAATGAATACAAAAGATAAATTCCAATAGCACTATGTTCTATGAAGGACGTAAAACAGAGTGATGAGATGGAGGGTGAGTGAGAGAGGGAAATGGCGTGATCTTTTAGTTAGGATGGTTCAAGAAGGACTCTCTAGAGACACAACACTTTGAGCTAAAACCCAAGTGGTGTACAGGAAAGAGGCAGTCTTGTGAGAAAGTCTGTGGTAGAGAGTTTGAGAAACACCAGGTGGAATGGCAATGAGTTGGGAATAAGGTTCAGAGCTGACCAGAAAGAAAGCTAGTGTAAGTAGGGTGCTGAGGAAGCTGAAGAGATGGGCAAAGGGAAGATTATGGAGGACTTTGTAGGCCATAAAGAGAATTTACTCTAAAAAATTCTTTTAAGCACGTTGATCGATCAGATTTACACATTTACAAGATGCCTCTAGAGAGAGAAGAGAATTTTTCCATGGTCAAATAAACTAGGAGCATACCATATCCTATAGTAACTTTCTGTGTATTCATAATACCCATATCTCGGTTGGTGTCAGAGTGTCCATGAAGGGCCAAGCAATATTGGCTCAGCACCACCTTCCATGACTTATGGAAAGTTCAGTGTTCACTCCAAGTCCTTGGTGACTTCACAAATGGCTCATATTTTCACAGTCACTCTTGGCAAAGACCCTCCCATCCAAAGTGGAGACAGTTCCCCTACCCTTTGAACCTGTGCTACAGTTGTTAACTTGCGTTCACCAACAGAACTCTGGGGAATGGTAGTGCGCCAGTTCAAGATTAGGCTTCAAGAGATGTTGAGTGTTTCTGCTCTGTCTCAGAGCCTTGTCAGTACCAGGTGAATGTACAAGCCTGGTCTAGTGGGCTAGAGAATGAGAGACTGCATGCAGCAGAGCTGAACCATCCCAGTTGAAGCCATCCTACATGAGCCAGCCTCCAGCTGACCAAGCAGCTGACTGATTCATAAGCTAATTGATAAAGCTAACTGATGCGTAAGGCTTTTGTGTAGCACAGATTTCACTCATCTTTCAGGAGAGATGGGTTTTACTAATCACATTAACTCAACTGTTTTTAAAAATGCTGTGCTGATTGTTCATCACCCCCACCTCCACCAACTCCTCATTATCAGGAGGGCAATCCTCCAAACTTCCTTTTCTCCAAAGTCCATGCATCTTCGAATGCAGAGCAATCTAGTTCTTGCCAACCCTTGCCACCAAATCCAAATAAGGATTTCACTCTGCACATCCAAAGAGTCATTTCTGCACCCTGTTAGCTCTGTTCTTCTGAGTCTCATGCCTCCTCCCTCACTACAAGCTCCTTCAAGGTGAAGAGACAATCTTTTACAATGCATTTCACCACTGATGGGATTTATGATACTGAGGGCACCATTGAATGCTTTACACTTAAACACTACAGTCAGTTACATTTCTATTACACATGTTAGCATTTTAAATTCTCGGAGAAATTCTACCAGAAACACTCGGGTTTCACTTTGTTTAGCCCAACATCTCATAGTCCTATGCCCAACAAATATTCTTTCCCCTGTGTGTATGTGTGTGTGTGTGTGTGTGTGTGTGTGTGTGTGAGAGAGAGAGAGAGAGAGAGAGAGAAAGAGAAAGAGAGAGAGAGAAGGAAAGAGACCTTTGATTATCCTGCTAAACTACCCTTTCTTACAAACATGGAAAATGCTTCTCCTTGAATCTGATCCTCCCTTACTACCCGCACAAATACTACTCTGGTAGGCTGTGTATTCCTCACATAGGCCATGATCATTTCTGTCACCTTTCAATCACTCCACGTAGGGAAGGCCCACTCTCCAAAATGCGTTCTAACTCCGATGTCTTCCAAGCAGTAATTCTCCACTGTTTCAACTCAGACCAGCCTCTTATTTCTCTGGTCTCTTGTACTCTTGTTCCGCCTCCCCCCGCCCCAACTCATTTAGATGTCCTCATAGAATAACACATTACTTTTTCCAGGCTGATTTCCATAAGTAAACTACTAAAGTATAAGCTTCTTCAGGAAAGGGACACTATTACACACTTTCGTGTATTCCACTGTGCTGGACATAGAGCAGGTCCTAATAATCTATTTGTTGTATTGAGCTGATAATAAAATAATGAGAATAACTGTTTTATTGAGCATTTTATATGTGCCTGGCTCTATATGAGCACATTATATACATTATCATATTGCATTTAAAAAAACTTATAAAATATTATCCTTATTTTACAGATGAGAAAATTAATATTCAGAGAAGTGATTGAATTTGCTATTAAATGACCAAGTCACAAATCAGACCCAGATCTGACTCTTAACTGCACTGCCATATTGCCCTCAATTACATTTATACCTATGTTAACCAAATTTGAAGACATCACACATAACCACAGATGTCTGCACTTACTTTGATAGACATGATAAATGTGTATACTGCTTATTGAATGATCAGAAGTTGCAAGCTTGAGATTCCGCTCACATTTCCACCCAGTCACAATGACCATTTTCTATCACAGCAGACCAGAGAAGCAAGGTCACTGTGAGATAACAAGAGAAGCCAAAAAAAAACAAAAGAAAACAAAATAAAACACACACACACACACACACACACACACACACACCAGGACAGAATTAGGGTAATCATTAAAATCATTAAAAGAAGCATTAGGAGTTTGTGATGAGCCATATCGAGGAGATTCACAGCCCACAAGCCCAGCACACTGAGCTATATTTGCTATAATTATATTACAGATGATTACGGTTTGCACATTTATTGTATTACACTTTGAGATCATGTACATCATTTAAGTAAGGAAAGTTTTTTAGGAATGATATTACTTTCAGTCTAAATTTAATTTTTGAAAAGTAAACAATGCACAGTACATCTAAGCCACAGTTAAAGCGAAAGTCTTAGCTTTGTACCTAACAACATATCTTCTTTGAGAGCTTAAAAATCCAGCCTCCCATAACACCCCCACCTCAGAAACTGATCTTGATTCAACTGTGGCTCTGACACGCAGCTCTTTAATTTAGTTTTTTGCTGACAGCTGCCTTCAATTTTTGCCTGTTTATGGAAGTAAATTAAAAGAACACACTGTCTGTGATCCAGTGGCTCTTTGTGGTGGAGTCCTATTCAGTTCCTAAATCAAAACCCAGATAGTTGTCAGGAGAACTAATCCTTATGTAAACATGATTGCCTTTGCAGGCCAGAGCTCGCAGAGGCTCTGAGAAACCTATAGGAAGTATGCCACTTTCCCAGGTACTTCAAGGGTCAATGTCTTTGTTATTTCAGTTTCTAAATAATGAATTTAGAACAATTCACATGGGGTTCAGAAGCTTCTGATGGTCTGAGCGGTGGTCTTTGTTTATGCACACGTGAGAGCCCCCATTCTTCAGCGATTGCAAGAGCATCCGTCTGGCATCAGTACTTATGAAACGCGGGGGACAAATACCTGAAAAGAGGCCTCCAGTAAACTTTAATTCATGTAACTTCCCTCCAATTCAAGAATGCTTTGGTAAAAGATAGCATTAAGTCTCATGAAAGGAGACTTGATTTTAAGTATAAATAAACTGACAGTATTGCATATGCTATTTCTAGTTTTTCTAAGCAAGTGGAAAAAAACAAAACCTAATTTTACTGGCAGTGGAAAGGCACTTATTAAAACTATATAACTTATTATATGTTCTTTAAATCTTCAAATCCAGGCCATACTGGATCTTCAAAGCATCAGGCCATACTGATTGCTTCTTCTCTTTGGGATGTTATCTTCTTGGAAATATTTGAAACAATCACTGAGAAATTTCCCTGGGAATGTCATGCTGCTTTATGGGGTGTGAACAAGGCAGCATGTTGCTATACAGTTGTTAGAAGTATAATATGATCTTGTGAGCTGATTAAGGGCAAGAAGGATATTTTATCACTTCTACAAAGAATAGTGACAGCCTTTGGGTGTTTTTTGTGGGTAATTCTAATCTCAGTGTAAAGCATGATAAAATGTTTATGCATGATGATATTTGATCCCAGAAGTGGTTGCATTTCAGTAGAAGTGGACCATAATTTTGCTTTTAGACTTGAAAGAGTTTGGATATTCCACTTAGCTAATTGCAAATACATTCCTGAAGTACAAAATACTGTTAACTCTTACCCTTTTTAGAAAAGAAATTCTGAGTACATTAGCTTAAGAAGGGTTAATATGCTACTCCTTAAGACAATGTTGTGCAATAATACTCAAGACATAGATAAGATAAGGTATGATATAGACCATCCAGGCATACAATGGTTTGACTGGCGATGGTGTGAAAGTTATGTGGATTCAACACAAACCATACTTAAAAGTTTGAATTTGTATTTTTTCCTGGACGAGAGATATGGGGTATGATCCTCTCTTGTGATGCTAGGCAGTGGCAGTGGGACGCAGCTCCCAGCCAGCCACATAGTCATGAGGGCAGACAATGCATATGCTGACAACCATTCTGTATCCATACAACCATTCTGTGTTTCACTTTCAGTACAGTAGTCAATAACTTACATGAGATATCCAACACTTTGTTATAAAATTTGTGTTCAATGATTTTGCCCAACAGTAGGCTAATGTGAGTGTTCTGAGCACACGTAAGGTAAACGAGGCAAAGCCAGGATGTTTGGTAGATTAGGTGTATTATTAAATGCCTTTTCAACTTAACAATGTTTTCAACTTATGATGGGTTTATTGGAACTTAACACCTTCAGAAACCAAGGAAGATCTGTATATGTTTTTCTGGGAGAGAACTCCCATGGGCTCCAAGCAGATAGTACAACATGACCAAAGTTCCTGAGACGGGGAGGAGGAACTGGAAAGAGGCTGGTGTGTTTGGAGCCGATGAGTGAAGGCAAGAGTGGCATGAACTGAGACTGTACAGGTAGGCAGTGGTCAGGTGTACAGCAACGAGAAGGACTTCAGAGCCTTTTAAAAATGAAATGGGAAACTAAGAAAGAGTTTTAGGCAGATCCCTCTGACTGTTCTGTCAGAACAGAATAGAAGAAGGCAAGGGGGTTGAGTGAAGACAGCTAAAGAGGCTTTTTCAGTCATCCTGAGGAGATATAAGGGTGGTCAGTGTGAATGGAGGGATTCAAATGCTTTGAAATCTATTTTGGAGAGTCTGTATCATAAGTGTTATGCTAGGAAGGGGAAATAAAGTGATAAGGTCAATAGTCTGTACATGTGAATTCTAATTTTCCAAAATCTCATCATCTACTTGAAGGGTAGATAATAAACAGAAAGTTGTACTTGAGAATGGTAAATGCTATTATAGAATCAAACGCAGGACACTTTGAAAAGCGTATGGAATAGGAAGCCAACCTACAGGAAAAACTACATCTAAGAAGTGTTGGCAAGGAATTGATTATCAACTTAAAAAGAAATTAATGTTTATTTATTTTGAGAGAGAGAGAGAGCAGCAGAGACAGAGGGACAGAGAGAGAGGGACAGAGAGAGAGGATACCAAGCAGTGCAGAGCACAATGTGCAGCTCGATCCCATGAACCATGAGATCATGACCTGAGCTGAAATCAACAGTTGGACGCTTAACTGACTGAGCCACCCAGACGCCCCTGATTATCAATTTTTTGTTGAGAAACCTTTGTATGAGTGCAGTTGCAACACTGCATTAGAGAAACTCAGAGTTATTTCTATAGTCCATATCTATGAATTTATTGATAAGGAAACTGGCATTCAGAAAGGTTAAGTGTCTTGCCTCCGAATATACCGATGGATAATCACAAAATCACTTAAACATTTATCAACAATGACTTGTTCATGGTGGTAAATAAGAAACATGGTTCTTCGGCTCACCAAATTTTCCTAATTAAGATGGAGAGGTTGAAGATGACTACAAAGTTTCTTGCTTGAGCACCTGCATGGATAGCAGTGTCATTAATTAAAATAAGGAACATTGGCAGGAACCATTTTTGAGGTGTCGGGAGTGCACAGGAGAAACAATAGATTCCATTTCAAGGTGTATGTGGATGTTCAAGTGGAAATATTAGTATGGACAATCATTTTAATAAAAGGCCGGTATCTAATAAAACCACCTGAGTGACACCATCTCATTTCAATTCCTGTTTCAAATTAGAGCCAAAGATAATTTGTTTCCAGATAAAATAGCTCTTTTAAAAAGGGTATCATAATAGAAAGATGTATTTACACTTTCAAATGCACTAAGTACTCCCAAATCAAACTGGCATGGTTTTCCATCTCCTGGGAGCTTAAAAAGGCTTTTATTTTTTGCTTGTTTTCTTTCTTTAATTAAATTCATCTTATAGGTCAAAGCAGCAGACACTGTACATTGTTTTAATCATTATTGAGGAACATGCATAGCGGAATTCACTGAGGAAAAGAAATCATTAATTATTCCTTTTTCCAGGATTGTTCTAGGTACTGGAATTGTTCAAAAAGACAAAACTTTGGATCTGCTGACCGCTCAAGTCAGCTCATTCCACATTCACGGAATGTGTTGCTGGATGAGGACACTTTGGTGGCAGGAGAGAAAACAGAGACATTGGTCTGTGGCGTGGTAAGGCAGGTGTTAGGAACTTCAACTTTCAATTTATAACCTTGATTAATTGGTTTGGTATAAGTTTGATTAAATAAGGCAGTCAAGGAATCTGAAACACACAACCAGAATCTCTGCGTTCAGATTCTAACTTTCCTAGAAGTGAGGCAAACCACAAGAAAAATTCATACCAGAGATTTGTCAAGTGAACACACATAAACCAACATAGCCACCACCGTCATGAGAAGAATCTTCTTGCAATGTTTTAGAAATAGCATAATTCAAGTATCCCTTGACTTAAAACATCAGGTTTATAAATCTTCTGAAATACAAATCAGGGGGAGTGGTTCCTTGGAGAGAGTGAAACTTCTGTTGGGTCATTGTGCTTTATTCTGATTGGAGGAAACCCTTGAGGGGAGGAAAGAGGAGGAGCTCCAGTTACTAGAATTAGCAACATACACTAAAATAAACCTTCCAGGTCCTTTTAGACAAGTGAAGAGATTCAGATAAAAATCAGGGTTCTTCCCCAATGTAGAGCTTGGATAGAAGGGACTACTTTTGAGGTGTTTATCTTCTCTCTCTCTCTCTCTCTCTCTCTCTCTCTCTTTTTTTTTTTTTTGTTTTTGTTTTTGTTTTTGAGATCACCTGGTGGAGAAATACAGATGTTCAAACTGACGGGAGCTGTGATTGGGCCAACTCCCAAAGAGGTGGAGGTGGTGGGGTAGGGGAAGGCTGGAAGTTACCCCACTTCCTTATCTTCTTTGGCATTTGGAATAAATGTATCAATCATAGCTCACAAGGGGTTTAGGACCAACACTCTGAAACGCATCTGGTTATCATTCCCAAGGGAAATTAGCTCATGCCGTGCCATTATCCTGTCAAGAAATCAAAGGGCTCTTCCTGCATCAGAGACTTTGGTTTCCCTTTGTCCATTTTTTTTGTGACCCTCACCTGTGATTGGCTTGCAGTTGCTTTACAGCTATCACAACACAGTCCTTTTCTGGAGGCCGGCTTACTATAACCACTTCTCATTTTTATTGGGGTAGTCCCCCTACATATATTTTGAATTCACTTTATAGTTTAGTTTAATGATAATATATAAAATTGTTTATAGGGGAAGATATGTTACAGTTTCCAAGCAATCAACCGGAAATGGTATTTCTACCATAGAACCTATTGGTGAATTGGTGATCCTTGTACCTAGTTAGCCTAACTTCCTATATGTTCTTCATCAACAATGTAATATTCCTATGAAACAAGTAGTATAGATACTAAGTAAGATGATGTGAATTAAGATAGATTTCTTCTGTAGAGTTCAGATTGGAAGTTGTAATTAAGTCATGTAGTCAAATTCTCTCATGTTATAATTGATCAAATTGCAGCTCAGAGACACATAGTTAGACTGATCATATAATTTATTGTTCACGATGAACACTCTTGGAGTGCTGGAGCTACAGGTATAAAATGGGGCAATGTGGGAAACACTGCAACACATACCCTACTCATAATCAAACTTGCCCAATGGGCTTTGTTAATGACAGAGATAATATCACAAGCCTGGAAAGCCTGAAGCTTTGTTCTTATATTACACCGAATGAGAAGAAATTTGATTCATGCAATTTGTAGAGATTTTCATCAATAAGTTACTCTCTCTCATCCTACATTAACATGAGAGAAAACACATTTTCCATGTTAATTTAACTTTATGCCAAAGTTAATGCCCAAACATTTTTGTTAATGTTTTACTAATGATAAAGTTCATATGGATGATAATGACATTTATTAATTTTTTAAAATTAAGATATAGTCAGTATATTTGCTGCCACATTTTGAGTGGTTCTGAGACTCACATGGAGCTGCAACTTTTTGATAAAGTATATATCTATGCAAAATTGATTACCTTTTACAGAACATAAAATGAAA
Organism: Lynx rufus; assembly: GCF_022079265.1. Classification (NCBI taxonomy): domain Eukaryota; kingdom Metazoa; phylum Chordata; class Mammalia; order Carnivora; family Felidae; genus Lynx; species Lynx rufus. The sequence goes on from NW_025814841.1 coordinate 223,566, forward strand.
GTCAGCAAAATCAGAGGAAAACAACCATAGAGAAATACCTACTAAGTCATAGCCATAGAGCTTTCAAAATACATTTATTTAATGAGAAAATATATTTAAAAAGTGGTGAGACAAATTTATGTTAGAGTAATTTTATTGATGGATTCTAGCATAAACAGGGACAATATTCTAAACTATCACACGATAGTCATCACATAAGCTATCACATAATTGCAATAGGTAAGTTACCTTTAAAGCAAATACACTTGAGGTGATCTGAGTGTTGGACACTGGAAGAATAAGAATACCAGGATCATAGTCCCACTTTTTGGGATCCATTTCATAGACTCAAATCACTGACATTTAGCAATCAAACTTTAGCATTATTTTTCCTTCTTTTCAACTCCCTGGCTGATGGTGGCCAACAGAAAATAAGTATTTCCATTTCCTTACTAAAAAGACACTGTCTTACATTCTAGTTCACTGCAGGGAAGAAGTCAGATTCACTGCAATGGGAGTTCAAAGGTGAATTATAAAAGACATGGTGGAATTTTTGCCTTATATCAACATCCAAAAATAAATCTATTCTCTGGGAGATCAAATAGGTTCCTGGTAGCACAATTAAATTCTCTGTCCATGATAATCAGGTTGCTAACTAGATCCAGGGTGTTTGCTGGATAGGAAGTATACCTCTTACATTTTGACAATTACTGTTCAAATACCAACTTAAAAAAATCTCTATACTTCTACAAAACAAACAAACAAAACAAAACAGACAAACAAAAAACAAAGCAAAGCAAAACAAAACAAAATATCATTGCATTGAGTGAAAAGACCAAGGCTTAATAGAAGGGTCCCTTGAAACTGAAATATTCATAAGAATCACCTAGAGGGTATGTCAATTCTGTACCCCACCTCTAGAGATTCAAATTCTGTAGAGCTGGAAAGGAGGCTAAGATTCAGCACTTTTGAGAAGTACTGCAGAAGTTCCTCCTGCAAGGTGATTCTGTTGAAGGAGGTTCATAGACAACGGCTTGATTTAGAAATAGGTAAGTAAGTACATAAGCTGGAAAATTTATCTGCATGTTCCCAACAATATTTGACCAGAGGTTTTCTGAGTTTTTCAATGCTATAGCAGATTTTTCGAATTCGGGTTCATGAATTCCAGGTAAAGAAATATTTTAATAATTTATTTCATTAAATATTATTACATGGGAAAAGTATTATGTTTGTCTATTTTTTCATAGCATAAGAAGTGTGTGTGTGTGTGTGCGCATATGTTGGGAAATTGAGAAATCTAGATACAATAATTAATATTTTATTCTTTAACAAAATTAATTTCTTGATAAAATTGGTTTGTATATAAAAAAGTAGTTGTTTAGACAAACTACTTTTTTCCCTGGTCTTCAAAATATGTTTTATCCTTAAAAATGTAGAAATTTAATCTGGTTTTTCTTTTAACTATATAAATATCTCCTCAAATAAGGATAACATTTAAAAGGATAATGGAAAGCAATAGAATATAATCTCAAATAACTTTGACTTTTAAGAAAGAAATGAATATTAGTATAGATAGACCCAAACCAATTAATGAAAGTCCTGAGGAAAAGTTTTAGGAGCTAGGATTGTTTAGTCTAGAAGAGAGATGATTAGGGAATATTTTTTTTATAGTGGCCAAGCCTAAAATATTTATGTGAGAAGACAGTTGACATTTCTTCATCTCAACTAGACAAAGAAAGTATGATTCTTGTGATCTTAAAAGCATTTGTTTATAGCTTTTCAATAAATATACCTTTTCCTGCATCTCCCTTCTTCTCCTTCTTCATTTCTTGCTTTCCTTCCTCCCTTCCTTTGTGTGCAAGTAGAGCATCTGTTATACGCCAGGCACAAAGGAAATGAGGTTGGTTTAAGGTAGGTACATTGGTTAGGGAAGATTTCATGAAGAATGTTAGTTGGTTATTTTAACATTTTGTAAGATATCTATGTATAAAATGACATATGGGATGGATTTCCCAGGTTTCTAAAAAAGACCAATTTCTTTGAGAAATTTAAGTCTAATTTTCAGTATGTTAATCTCCAATAAAAGAGTCTAGTAACATGATTCAATTTCAGGGTATAGAGTATTATAGAAATTATTAAGTCCATAACAGTGGAGCAGCTACCAGAAAACTTTTCTTCTATTAAAAAAAATAGTTTCACTGATAGCACTTGGAAAAGATTATTAAGTCTACCTGGCAGGCTCCCTCCTCTCCCCAATTCTGTCCCGTTCTTTCATTTAATGATCAAAGAAAGATACTATTGACCAAATAGAGTGCCAAATCAGGTATCAGGATCAGGAGTATCTGATTCTAGTTTTTAGCAATTATTGATAAGAAACTGAATAAGCTGCTTACCTGGTCTGAGTTTCATCTCTTTTTTCCTCTCCATCAGCCTTCCTGTAACACTTATGTGCCCCTTTTTTTTTCTTTTTCTTTTTGAGAGAGAGAGAACTAGAGAGAGTGTGCATGAGCAGGGGAGGAACGGGGGTGGGGGTGGAGAGAGAGAGAGAGAGAGAGAGAGAAAGAATCTCAAGCAGGCTCCATGCCCAGTGCAGAGCCCGATGTCAAGAGGCTCAACTTCATGACTTTCAGATCATGACCTGAGCCAAAATCAAGAGATGTATACTCAACTGAATGAGTCACCCAGGTGCCCCTATGTGGCCCATTTTTAAGAAAGATTCATCTTGAATCTTGGGACTCATTTTGGTTCAGGCTAGGACCTAGAAATAGAGCATTCTACTAGGTGCACTGTTGAAAAATGGGTTCACGAGGCTTAAAAAGTCAAAAAGGTATAAAAGAATGACCACAGCTGAACTCAGTCCAAGCAAATATGCAAGGATGAAGTAGTGAAGAATAGTGAAGGGATGCCAAGAAGACTGATGGAGCATGTGACAGACAAGAATTATAATTAGGACTCAAAGTGGTGGTTGGCACCGAAAAATACCAGTGAGGCCCTGGGAGGGAAACTGGAAGACACAGGAACAAGGACAAGCCTTGCAGTCAACTGGGTCAAGGCTTAGGACTTCTAGGCAACAATTTGAATGAATTAGTAAATGTTTTTAATAAGAAGTGATATGCACACCTTAAGAATAACTATGTTGTATCTCTTTATAAATATAGTACAATTCTAGGTTTTCACTAACTGGAACTTCTCAGCTTCCACTTCAAGGCAACCTTTAAACACTGTCCACAGCCTCCATTTCATGTCATGTTTTGCCATCTAGTGGCTGATCATAGTATGACGTAAAAGCTACTCAAACCCAAGCCGGTATTTCTGTATGTGTGGTTGAAAACCTGAGGCATTCAACTTTGCAAAACATTAGGGATTCTCTTTGCTCTTTTTATATGCTGCCTTTCTCTAAAGAGAATACATGATGCGTATACTTGGGGGTGAAATTTCAGTTCATGAAAGGACTGAGCAAGTTTGAGAACAGAATCTAACAAAATTATATATATGTCTTCACTTACTAATTTTCTTAGCATTAAAAAAAATCACCTTTTTGGTATTTCTTTCTCACTCAAAGTTTACATAAATTGAAATCCAATAGATTTCTTCAATTGAGTCATTCAGGTTTGTTCATTTTATTATCATATGCTGAAACCAATCTGTCATTTAATTACGACCAATGTTGTAGGTCATTTTTCCCACACTCAGCCCAGCTTGTCTTTTCCCTTTGTGTCCCTTGTTTGTGAAAGAGGTATCACTTGACATTTTTGTATCATTAAAAGCAATCTATGGCTTGGGGTTCCTGGGTGGCTCAGTCAGTTAAGCGTCTGACTTCTGCTCAGGTCATGATCTCGCGGTCCATGAGTTCGAGCCCCATGTCAGGCTCTGTGGTGACAGTTCGGAGCCTGGAGCCTGCTTTGGATTCTGTGTTTCCCTCTCTCTCTGCCCCTCCTTTGCTCATGTTCTCTCTCTCTCAAAAATAAATAAACATTAAAAAAGCAATCTATGGCTCAACTTCCTGTTCCCTCATGCGAGACATGACACCAGTTATTATTAAATTAGCTTGTAATTTAAATAAATGATTTTGGAAACTTGACTGCTTTGTTCTATCCAGCACCAGGTCCCTTTAGGACTGCTTGTATGTGCGGAGTTCGTGTGAAAGACAATCCACAATCAACATTCAGCCTATGCCAATGGCCAAACACATGGAAGAGGCAGCCCTCACAATGAACAATTTACATGGTGCTCTGAGAAACGCACAGGATACTTCAAAGCCACATTTGGAGGGACTGTCTAATGCATAGGAATTTCGTTTGTTTAGTGGTTAAGAGTCTGCTTTGGGGCGAATTGACAGATTTGCATTCCAGTTCTGATAAGCTGCAGTGCCTTATTTAGCCTCCTCAAGCTTCATTTCCTTTCTCTGTCCAATAGGGAAATTGTAAGTGTTAAATAAAATATTTTATATATAGCTTTGTCTTAGTACAGTGTCTGGCATTTAGTAATCATTTAATAAATAGAAGTTGCTATGAGGATAAAACTGAGAAGCTCTGGCAAACAATCCGTGTTTTGCCGTACATTTCTAATTCTGCCTAAATAACCTTTTTCACTGTAAATGCTTGGCTTACTGTACTAGAACTATGAGACCATCTTTGGGGCAGCCCCCTCTGTAAGCTCTGTAGCCTGAGGAATGATTTACAGATGATGGTCAAAGATATGTTACTTCAAACAAGAGAGGAAAGAGTGTCAAAAAGAGGAGTCCAAAATCATAGGCCTCATTCGTTCCAGCACTACAGGCCCTAGCTGTGCCGAGGGATATGCTCTGTGGCCAGCAGAGGCATGAGGAAAGGAGGAAATTCGCCCTTAAATCCTTGAAATGTGTTTTCGGTACTTGTGAAAATTTGAGCAGGAAAAGGGACTCAGAAAGAAAGGAGAGCCATCTGGATTATAATAATGAAGAAGTTCCTCTTCAGATATCTTAGGAGATGAGATGGGGGCGGGGAGCAGAGGTTGAGACCACATAAGCCACTGAAGCGCAGATTAGAGCTCTTGTTCTGCCATTTCCCAGCTGGCTTAACTTGGGGTAAATTATTGAGTGCTGTGGAGTCTGTTCTTTTGACATCTACAGGGAATAATGTGGCCTTCGGAGCAAATCACAGTACACCGTGGTTGGCCTTTGACATCTGCGAGGAAAAATGCAGCCAGGAATGCTCACAGGACCACACCATCCTGTGACTGTGCAAACTCCATGACAGCAGGTACCTACCTAGCTTGCTTCTCACTGTGTTCTCTGCATACGGCACAGCATTCAGTACATTGTAGATGTTTGCATTGCATTTGTTGAAAGAGTGAGCCAATGCGCTCATTGCATTTTTCCATCCTTAACCCCAAGTCTGTACCTGCAACTGCCTAAAAGAGCTTCCCAATTGGATATTTGGAAGGCAGCACAAAACCATGGGCAAAACTCACCTTCTGATTCCCACCCCTACAGCTGAGATCTGTGAATGGTCCTACCAACCACCTCATTGTTCCTGCCAGAAACCCCTTTTCATCCTTGTTTCTTCTCTTTTCCTCACTCCAGGCATTCTGCCACTTTGAACTCCCAACTTTATTTTTTTAACATTTTTAAGACTTTATTTATTTAATATAATTTGTTGTCAAATTGGCTTCCAGTGTTCATCCCAACAAGTGCCCTCCTCAATGTTCATCACCCATTTCCCCCCTCCCCCGCTCCCCATCACCCTCAGTTTGTTCTCTGTATTTAAGAATCTTAATTCTCTGCCACCCTCCCTCTCTGTTTGTAACTTTTTTCCCCCTTCCTTCCCCCCATGGTCTTCTGTGAAGTTTCTCAAGATCCACATATGAATGAAAATGTGATATCTGTCCTTCTCTAACTTATTTCACTTAGCATAATACCCTCCAGTTCCATCCACATTGCTGTAAATGGCAGGATTCATTCTTTCTCATTGCCAAGTAGTATTCCATTGTATATATAAACCACATCTTCTTTATAGCGGCACTTTCAACAATAGCCAGATTATGGAAAGAGCCTAAATGTCCATAAATTCCCAACCTTATTTGTAATATGTGCAGCTTTTTTGACCTCCTCTGCCATGGCTCTAGTTCAGGACACTTGAACTGCCTGAATTTCTGCAACAACCTTTATGACCGCATTTCTTGCATCTACTCTTGTCCCCACCAATTCCTTCATGATGAATAACAGGTCTCTGGGAAAGGAAGCATTCAAGCATACAGTCAGAGCTGAAGAAAGGAGGTGCCTGTGTGATGGTGAACGGAAGAATACTGGGATGGAAGAGAGGAGACCTAAGGTCTAGATCTGGCTCCAGTACTGCCTAGATATGTGAATTTGAGTGTGTTTTTGCCTCTCTGCATATGGGCTTCTTCATCTGTAAAATAAAGAGCTTGGATCACATGATTTCTAAGGACCCTTCAAACTCTGGAATTCAATGATTTTGTTAAAGATGTGTCTAATTCTGGAGCAAGTGCTTTCTGTGATGGTTTAAAACCGACTTTAATAATAGAGTTGTGCCAGATATCATGCATTTTGAAATCTTCAGACTGGAAACAGTGGCCAAAGTAAGAAGGATTAAAGACTCAGATTGACATAATTGTTCATGCCAGGAAAGAGACTACTGAATCTCAAATACTGACTTTTAACGGGACTTATTTCAAATTTGAATAGCCTGGAACTTATACATGATCTTTTCTAGTCATGAAACTTCTGATAATTCTTAGGCTCTCAGTTTGGAAAGACATAATCAGATTTTATATATGACCTTTTGAAATTTGCAGTGAAAATACATGTATACTACCAAAATGGTAACGGGGAAACAGGAAGACCTTAGGCTGTAGGCTCTCTGAAAACAAAGATCATATCTATTTTTGCTCACTACTATAATCCCAGTGCATATAATATTTCCTCTCAAAATATTTGTTGAATTAGTAAGGCAAATGAAATGTCACTATTATTTTACTGAGCTGTCTAGCAAATTAAAGTTTTGAGAAGTGTAGCAGGTGTCTCACTGAAGAAGTATGTGGTAGATTGATGGCAAGAGTGGCCCCAATTCTCCTCTTCACAGCCATACCCCTTACAATGTGACTCTGAATCTTCTCCCATCAGGAGCTGAAATCTGTTCCCCACCCCTTGCATCTAGGCTGGCTTTGGAACTTGCTTTGGCTAATAGAATGTGGCAAAAGTGATGGTGTGCCATTTTGAAGCATAGACCTCAAGGAGGGTTTGTAGCTTCTGCTCTGTCTATTGGACACCTGCTTCTGCCAGGAGAATAAGCCTGGGCTGGTCTACTGGAGGTTGAGAGACCATATGGAACAGATATAAGTTGATCCAGCCAAGGTCCTAGACTAGCCAGCCTTCCCAGTCCGGTGCTAACTACAGATGAATGGAAAGCCCATATGAGCATAACTGGCCAGCACATTCACAGATTCATGAGAAATAATATATGGTTGCTATTTTGAGCCACTAAGTTATCAAATGATTTGTTACATGGTATTATTCTGGCAATAGACAACTGATAAAGAGTGAAAAAATGTTGAAGTTATCCAATCCAGCCCATGATCTTCTTGTTAAGCCAGGAAACCTAAGTGCATCTGCTAAGAGAAGAAGGGTATTTTGTTTTAAACTTGCATTTGAGCTAACATTGGTCCTGACCGTAGCTGCTGGAATAGGGAACATAATTTTTCCTGAAGTTCACTGAAAAGTCGGTCAGAATAACTAATTACTGCTTTTAGAAAAACATCCTTTTATTTTCACCAACCAGGGGTTGAGTTCAAGGTTACATTGTAAAACCAGGATTTGTGGTTTGCAAGGCTGTTTGTTATGCAGAAGCTTCTCACTAGAAGCTTCCTCTGTAGTCAGGATACCTTCCACCAGCGTGGCTGTGGCATCTTGGTAAACTGGGCACCTGGACTTCCCATAGGAGAAATCACATACATTTTCACTTACTGATAATTCTAAAAGTATTGCCATGCCCTTTACTGAAACAGTTGAGCGTAAACACTGAAGAATGAAGTAGGTAATTTTAATTATATCATTACTATTGGAAACAAATATCCAAGGACAATTTGGTAATTTCCAAAGACTATCTATTAGCTGCTATTGATCTACTTCAATTATCCATGTTTTTTTCTTTATTTTTTAAAAAATTTTTTAGCATTTTTTAAAAATTCCCTATTGAGAGACAGAGACAGAGCATGAGCATGGGAGGGGCAGAGAGAGAGGGAGAGACATAGAATCTGAAGCAGGCTCCAGGCTCAGAGCCATCAGCACAGAGCCTAAGGAGGGGCTGGAACTCATGGAGTGCAAGATCATGACCTGAGCTGAAGTCGGCCGCCTAACCAACTGAGCCTCCCAGGCATCCCCAATTATCCATGTTTTTATGCCCAACTATGAGTAACATGTTATTGAAACCTCATTTTTATTTTTAAAATACATATACATACATACACAGGTATATAATACACACACACACACACACACACACAAAATTCAGTCATAAAAATTAGGAAATCCTGCCATTTGCAACAATGTGGATGGACCTAGAGGGCATTAAGGTAAGTGAAATAACTGAGACAGAGAAAGACAAATACTTACATGTCAAATTAAAAGAACTGAATTCACAGACACTGCGAATAGATTGGCTGTTGCCAGAAGCAAAGGTTGCAGACAGGTAGGCAAAACGAGTGGAAGTGGTCAAAAGGTACAAGCTTCCGGTAATAAGTTCCAGGGATCCAACGTACAGCATAGTGACTATAGTTAACAATACTCTATCGTATATTTAAAACTTTCTGAGGGGCACCTGGGTGGCTCAGTCGGTTGAGCTTGAGCGTGGGACTTCGACTCAGATCCTAATCCGGTGGTTCTTGAGTTTGAGCTCCCCCACCTCTTGCTGCTGTCAGCCTGTCAGTGGCAGAGCTGGCTTTGGATCATCTGTCCCCCTTTCTCTGCCCCTCCCCCACTTGTGTTTTCCCAAAAATAAATAAATATTGAAAAAAAATTGTTGAGAGATTAGATCATCTTAAAAGTTCTCATCACAATAAAATTTAGGCTATGTGTAGTGATGGATTTTAAGTAAACTTATTGTGGTGATCACTTTGTAATATATGCATATATCAAATTATTATGTCATACACCTTAAACTAATACAATGTTACATTTCAATAAAATAATACAATTTTTAAAAAATTTAAATAGGGTGACATGGTAGGCTAAAATGGGCCTGCAGGTTTAAACTGCACGAGTAGGGGTAAAGGCATAGGAGAAAGAAAATAATGATCTCATAATGTGATTCAGTGCTTGGGCAGTATGTGCAGTTACTGTAGTCAGTCTGAGAATAGTATTTTCTGAGGCACATTGACAAACTGGAATGAGTTTAGAGAAAGGTACCATGCTGTTGTGAAGCTCAAGAACCCTGCGGCATGAAACATGGCTGAAGAAGCTGGAAATATTTGTGCTAGGAAAGAAGAAAATTATGGGGAACACCAGAGACTTCAACTTTCTGAAGGACTGTCAGGTGGTATAGAAATCCGGCCCCTCTAGTGCTTCCTTGGATAGAAGGCTGGATCTCTGAAACATTCTAACTCAAATCACATTGTTTGCCAGTGTTACAAATATTCACATGGTTTCTCATTGTTCTTACAAGGAAACCCAATTTTCTTGGGTCTGCCTTTGTCCCATCTGAAGTCTCAGGTACCACTATGCCCCTCACTCACTAGGGTGCAGGCACATTGAATTTTGCTGTTCCTTCAGCACGAAGCATTCAAACCTACCTCCGGGTGCGTATACTTTCTGTTCTTCAACTAAACAAGGAACTAAATGAACAAGTACATGAAACAGTAGTACAAATAGGTTAAAGGTAGCAGATTTTGCTCAATACAAGGAAGAACTGACAATCAGAGCCCCAAATCCAGAGCCCCGGCAAAAAAAAATGAAGGTTTTTCTATCTGGAATGATCAAAGTGAGAGCTAATAGCATCTTAGCAGTGAAGTTCTAGAAGGTGGATGGGTTGCTTTGGTTTGTGTGGGACAGAAGCTCATCATAAATTGTCTTAGACCCAAAGGGGAATATCGTGGTTTATTTAACTGAAAATCACAGCATGGCTGAATCCAGGTAATTAAATAATGTCTGTGGGAACATTATTTGTTCTAATCACAACCTCTGCTTCTCTGTATCTTGGCCTCATTCTAAGGCAGGCTGTCTCCGAGAGGAAGCAGTGTAGACTCCAGAAGTTTCAGAATTATATCCTGCCTGATTAGCAACCTTAGAAGAAAGAGAGTTGCTATTTCCTAAAAATTCCAGCAATAGCCCTAGGATTAACTATGTTTGGTTTGGCTGGGCCACATGTCCACCTTTAGCCAATCACTGAGGTGCCAGAGATGAGATACTTTCAGTTGCTACAACTCTCAGTTCACTAAAAACCAAAGTAGAATCAGCTTTACTGGAACAGCTTAAAATGAAATTGTGAGAGGCCTGGTTCCTCAAAATAAAATCAGGGAGTAGCTAACAAAGGACAAGAGAAAGGGATGCTGAAAAGGCAAAAACATGAGATTCCTGTTGTAAATAACATTCAGGGTTTTTATAACTGGCAAAAAGATTGGATTGCCTGACTTCTACAAATGGCTCTGACTGTGTTCTATGATAGAGTGAAAGCCATTCCTTTGTCTTTACCTGCTCTGGTCCATCTCTCAGGAAGATCCTGTTGTATCTGGTGGCTTGGGCTGAAGACAAAATAATCCATTCATGGCAGGTGCAAGACAGGTATTAGGGAAGGGGAGAGAAAAATTGGACCTGTCCTGAGATCAGACTGGGTAAGAGTTGAGGGACTGTGATCCATTTGCAGAGCCTGGCTCTGGAGGTTGTGATCTGTTAGGCTACCAGAGAACACTATCATCTTCTTCACATTTCCAGAAATAATTGGAATCAAGCAGCCCAAGACCTCAGGTTACTCCTTGGCAGCCCAGAACCTCTCACTCAGGCTCAATCTATCACCATCTTCCTTGAACACTGCTACCTCTCTTTGGGACTTATGGATCCCCTATTCCTAAAAAACCTATCTCAAGTCCCAGTGTGTAAGGATTTTACTCTTTATAAATTATTCCCCATGTTAAAAGGACAGTAGTTTTGTTTTGATATCTTCTCAGGGTGGTACCCTTGCAGAGAAAGATATTTCTTCACCTGTTAAATGTTCCAGCTGAATCTGAGCTGGAATTCATAGTTTAGCTGCAAATGGTAAAACAGTGAATGCCTGACCCTTCCTTCACTCTGCTACTAGGAATCTCTTTGTACAAAGCAATTAGAAAACCTCCTTCAAGAGAGAAGTTTTGGGTATGTCTCGGGAGAGAGAGAGACAAAGAAAAGAGAGACATGGAGGGCTGCATGGTCTCTGGCCCAGCCTGGCTCCAGAAACTAGATCTGACCCAACAGAGAGGAGGACTTCATGAAATTTTCATGAAGAGCTTTGTAAGTTACGGAGATATTTACCCATGGTGTTGCTAAGCCCAGGTGGCAAAGTGGGATGAGAAGCTGGGGGTAGAAGGACAACATTCATTTATGAAAGGAAGCCAGCGTGGCTTTAGGGCATTGATGAGGGCATAAATTAAGGCAGCTGCATTTAGAGTGGAAAGAAGTGAGCAAGGAGGTCTGGATAGATAAGGGCAAAGGATCAGACAGGGAGAGTGAGAAAGAGAGAACCAGGGTGGCTTCCTAGTTTTGGTTTGGGTGTCTGTGTGCATGGAGATGGTGGATGCCATTTACCAAGTTGGGGAATATAGGAGGAGTTTTAGGTAAAAATCTCATTAATTGAACGTGTTTATTGGCAAACATTTCTACAAGATTCCAGTTAGTTTTGAACATAACTAACATTTATATCTAAGAATTGGGTGTGAGTATATGTCACAGAGGTGTGAGTACTGCCTGTGTGTCTGTTTACATGTCCCTGGGTGGGTTGTGTATAGGGCTGGTGGGGACCACAATGAAGCGAGAATGGGGAAGATTTCATACCTGAGATTATGTTGGCACAGCAGTGGTAGTCAACTGAACCTGCTCTATCACTCAGTGGGTAGTAAATAGTCTCATTTGGGCAGTAATATATTTGTGAAATCAGGATAAGAGATAAGTAATAAAGTATTCCATAGACTGTTTAGTTGTTGGAAATTCTACTATGTTGGGAAAAATGCTCAGTGTCAACATAGGTAATGGTTTTCAATTTTTCCAAGAATGGTTGTGGCTTTGGCTTCCTTTGTGACCACTTCATTTATGCTACATTTCATAAGCTAAAAGTAAAAGGCTCTTTTTGAATGTATATTATTGTGTACACTATTGTGTACAAATAGAAAAGCAATTTCATATCTGACATTATTATTAATATAATGCTAGCTAAAATTCACTGAATACCTGCCCTGTGCCAGGCATTAATCTAGGTTTTGATTCTTTATTACATATTTAATCCATTGACTCCTTGAGTTCCGTAGGTACCAGCCATAGTTCCAATTTATAGCTGAGGAAAGTGAGGATCAAAGTAGTTAAGTAACTTATTGAAGATCCACATAGTTAACAGGTAAGAAAGCTAAGCTGTAAATTCATATAATCTGATTGCTCAGCCCAGCAATCAATCACAGCAGTGCATGTGGTAGGCAGCCTCTATGATTCCCCAGTGATCCCCTGGCTTCCTGGTATTCCCACCTTTGTGTAATTGCCTCCCCTTGCATGTGAGCTGAGCCTATAGACTTGCTTCTAAAGAACAGAGTACAGTAAAAATAATGGGATGTTACTTCCAAAGCTATGCTATGGTCTAAATGTTTGTGTCCCTCCCTTTCCCCCCAAATTCATGTGCTGAAATCCTAAAGATGATGGTATGAGTAGGGTGGACCTTTGGGGTTGTTCAAATCATGAGTAGAGCCCTCATGACAGAGACAGTACTGGTACAGAAGAGGCTCTGGAGAGCCCCTCAGCCTCTTCCACCATGTGAGGACTTGAGAGAAGTCTGCAGACTGGAAGAGAACCCTTACCTGACCATGCCAGCAACCTAACCTCAGACTTCCAGTTTCCAGAACTGTGAGTAAGAAATTTCTGTTTATAGGCTACCCAGTCTCTGGTATTTTGTTATAGCAGTCCAAATGGATTAATACAGGTTACAAAAAAGACTGTGGTTCCTATCCCTCCCTCTCTCTCTCTCTCTCTTTCTTCCTCTCTCTCTTTCTAGCTCTCTCACTCACTTGATAAAAGACAGATGCCTGTTTGTGAGTTGCACCATGGAAAGGCATGATGAATAACTGAAGTCCTCAGTCCTACAACCCATGAGGAACTGAGTCTGGCTAGCGAGCATATGAGTCAACTAGGAAGCAGGTCCTTAGCCTTAGTCTCAAGATGACTACTGACCCTCCTGAGAGACACTAAGAAACACCCAATTACCTCTGGGTTTATGACCCACAGGAGCTGTGAGATGCCAATATTTGCTGTTTTAAGCTATTAAGTTTTGGAGTGATTTGCTACCTGGGAAAAGATAATGAATAAAACAAGTCAATAAATTGAGATTCTGGCTCCTTCCTTTCTCTTGGGTTTACAGCATGCTCATTATCTTATTGGCCAATTTTTTTTATTTTATTTTATTTTGTTTTATTTTATTTTATTTTATTTTATTCTATTTTATTTTAATTTTTAAAAAATTATTTATTTTGAAAGAGACAGAAACAGCATGAGTGGGGAGGGGCAGGAAGAGAGAGAGAGAGAGAGAGAGAGAGAGAGAGAGAGAGAGAGAATCCCAAGCAGTCTCCAAGCTGCTAGTACAGAACCTGATGTGGGCCTCAAACCCACAAGCTGTGAGATCATGACCTGAGCCAAAACCAAGAGTCGGATGCCCAACCAACTGAGCCACCCAGGTGCCCCTCAATTTTCTCTCTTTATATATTTTTAAGTCTTTTTATTTTTGAAAGACGGACATGCAAAGAGAGAGAGAAACACATAATCCGAAGCAGTCTCCAGGCTCTGAACTGTCAGCACAGAGCCCCACGCGGGTCTTGAACTCACAAACCCCATGAGATCATGACCTGAACTGAAGTCTGATGCTTAAATGACTGAGCCACCCAAGTAGCCCTTTTTCTTTTATATTAAATATTCTTTTCTTACAAGTTATCTTCTAAAATTCTGACTTTTTTCTGCTTCTGACAGAAGAAGTTTTAAAAACATGGCCTTTGGATTTCGACAGACCTAGGTTTAGATGCCTCCTTCACCAACCGCACACTACAGTCATTTGGGGAAAGTTACTAAACACTGCTGAGCCTTAATTTCTTCGTTTGTTAAATGAAATAATAATACTAATGTGAACACTTGTAAAATTGAAGTGTGCATGTTTAAGTGTGTGTGTGAGAGAGAAAAGGAGAGAGAGAAAGAGAGAGTGAGAACGGACAGATCTTTCTTTTTTGGGAAAGGTGAGGGGTGCCATTGTGTTCCCTATCCTTAGGGAATCCAAACTGAGAGCTCTAGAAGACAACTCTCCATCTTTTCTTGGAAGTCTGCTTAGAGTTAACTCTGTCTCTGAGGAGAAAAGGGAAGCAGAGGGCAGAGAAATCCCCAGACAGGGGAAGCTATGGAAACGAAGTGTACACAGTGGAAGAAGCTCTATGGGGGATGTGCGTTGTGTGAATCTGGGAAGCTCGTCCACCCAGTGCTGACAAAGACTCTGCTGAGTGTTGTATGCCCAGGGTTGCCCTGAAGTAGCAGAATCAGTGGATTTTCAGGAAACCACTGGGCATCTCAATTGCAACCAGTGTGGCCTTCTCTGGATTCTTTGCTCTGTAAAAGAAACTCAGGACTTTTGCATCACTTAGAGTCAGGTAAACTCATGAGAGAGTAAATAATGATGGAGAATTACTTCCCTGGGATCTTAGAGCTGGATGTTTGAACATGATTGAAAGGTAGTAAAGTAATGAGATGTTCCTTGTACTCCCTAGTGTTGGTTAAAAATTTACACCCATATGTCTGTAGAGAGGTATTAGAATGTTCTGCCTGTTGGTGCCTAGGGCCTTGGAAGCACCTTCAGAGTGGCCTGTACTGATGGAGCATTTTTTTACTGCTTGGAACGTGCATTTTTATGGGTGAACTACTCTTACACACTGTGCAAAATGGCTGATCACTTTCTCCCTAGAGCATGAGCATTTTCCAGGCTTTATTTATTCCGGCCCTGATAGTCGAGCAAGATATACTTGTGCAGATAAGACGTAAGTGACCGTGTTCCAGGATGTCAGAACTTGTGATTTTCATCACTCTGGTTACCATCTTTTAGGGTGAAGATTTTCCAAAAGGCCAAGTTATCATTTTTCACTTATGATGACTCCCCAGAGAGTGACCACTGATTCTAAATAGAGACATTTATTTTGCTTTGGGAGTGGTTTGCAAAGCAGTTTTAATTAGGTGCTGAGCTCTTTATCAGTCCTCAGCAACCCAAATTAGCTATCATATCCCCCTGAGAGCTCCTCAGTACTGGGTTCTCAGCCTTTCTCCTCTTCCCACTCCTAAAGTCAGCAGGAAATTGTCCTGTCTGAGGACCAATAGCACTGCTGTAAAACTTGCCTTTTAGTTCTCAGTGGTTCTAAGTCATATTGCAATCTGCAAGCTGAACTACGTTAGTGACCTGATTTTTGTAATATTTAACAGGCTTTAAGGGAGTTTAGCTATTTGGAGTTGAATCTGGAAGCACTTCAACTCAGCTATTTTTCAAAGATGTTTATTTTCTGTATCTCTGGCAGTGTTTTGCTAAGAAATGCTGCTGACACGCTCTCTCAGTAGTGGCATTCCAGACCCCTGCAGGAACTCCTTAGATGAGAGAAAAAAGGCCACATTGGACAGAGGTCAGACTTGAACAGAGCTCAGGGAATTTAAATCAATGTAAGCACATCAGAATATAACAAAATGAGTCTCCCTCTTCTCAGTGCCGGAAAATGCTTTGTAATTCTAGGAATAAATTATCAATGTTTCTTTATGAAAAACAGCCATGACCTTCTCAAAGGGAAGAACTAAAGGAGTTCTTATAATGAAACTTGCACAAGTGGGAGCCCAGGACACTTGCCTTAAGAAAAGCTTTGAGGACTGATACCTTGAAGCATTGTCTGAAGGAAATGGAATGATTTTGAGATCTAACCCTGAAGCACAAATTAAAAAAAAAAAAAAAGCTGGTGTTAAAGTCAGATTTCAATATCATACATTAAATGATTCCTGGCGTGGACATTATTTTCCTAGTTCCTAACTTTTTCTTTGCAAAGAGATGGGCAAATAAGTATTTCCTTTGCTGGTATCTGCAAAATACTGTATATTTTGAGTGAAGCCTTTTTATTTTCTATCTTATTTGGCTGAAATCAGTATCCCTGTATTCATTCAAATTTCAACACTCATCTTGTTTCTTCATAGCTGTTTGAACTTGAAACATTATTAAAATAAATCTATATACATTCTTTGGTAAGCTAAGTCAAAGAGTTTCCACTGATTGCATTTTCAATTGTTTTCTCTCCAAATGTTCATTTCAAGTGTGTTACTATGATCTCCATCTGTATATATCTTATTTCTTTTTAATTTGTTGATGTACAGTAAAATTAGCTTCTCTCCTGAAAATTTGCTCTTTTGAACTGATTTGGGGAATTTTCAAGAACAGGGATTTATAGACCAAGACTGTTACATATTCTTTGCTTTAACATTGGTTATGTACTGGGATCATATTACCTATTATACATTTTTGGAAAACAATAATTATATTTAATAATGACTTATAATTTAAAATATTTTGAATTATTTTATATTATTTGCACAACTACACATATACAAAAACTAAACACAGAATTAGCTGAGTCTCTTAAGACCCCTCAGAAATTTCATAGCAGAGTCAAGGCTTGAGACTAGTATCTCAGCAGTCAATCCTGATTCGACTTCTAAACTCCCCATATTGGTAACTGGCTTGCCATTCTCCCTGTAACCCAGGCAGGAATGTGGCAGGATCATTGAGGCCTCCTTTCCCATTATCCCACCTGGAGAAGACCCGCTGTCTTGGCCCGGGCCCTCCCTTCCAGGCCCACCACACCCTGACTCAATTTTTCTAGACCAAGACACTAGTCTCCCAGTTTTTCTGTCTAGAGACACTCTCCACCATACAACAGCCAGGGTAGCCTTTCACAATTACAAATCTGGTCAAGTTTTTTTGTTTGTTTGTTTCAGTTTGATTTCCTTTAATATTTCTCTATTACCTAAACCCTGATCACCATTGCATAATGGAGGAATATTTTGATATTAACCGATTTTCCCCCTTTTTCTTTTAAGAAAAACCTCACACTATGAAAGTGTTCCAACAATCAAAACATGGAGATAATAGATAGTGGAGAGAGTAGTATTGATGAACCTTTGTGGGTTATCATCTAGCTAGATTATCAGCACTCGGCTAATCTTGTTTTATATATCCTTCCCCACCCTCCCACCCCAGTACCCTTTGCTGGATTAATTTAAAGCAAAATCTCAGAAAAGCCCTTGTGGGCTCCCCCCCCCCCCCAGCAATTTTCTCTTTTCCCTTGATTTCAGGCAGGAACTGAGGTGTAGCCCAGGCTCACCCCCTCGGGGGATGGAACATTCAGGGACAGTTTTAGGTTTCAAACTTCAAAGTAGGCTTTTGGAACTCTCACCAGAGACAAGGGTTTTCAGTTTCAGAAGACAAAGGGTACACAACAGATTTGGGAAGAAGAGGTGATAGTGTAAATGTCAATCTCCTATCCCAGGTTTCTGAAGAGAGAAGCAGTCAGAGAGGAAGCAAGCCTGGCAAAATCCATGAAATCCCAGGTGAGGTAGCTGTGCCCTGACCTGGGTGAGTCCACAGTGGACGGCTGTTAGAAAACACCACATTTTGGGGTGAGGTGGGGACTGAAGCAGAAAGGATACCTATGTACCTGTGACCTTATGTCCAGCTAAGCCCTGGGAAGCACGCTGTGACATCATGCTGGGCAGACTGAGTGAGAAAGGTGGTTTGGCATGGTGGATCAGAAATGTACAGAGTTTTTCTGGGGATTTAGGGGTTGTCAAGAAAGAGCAAGATGATCTGGAGGGAATGCATGGTTGAGACAAGGAGGACAGAGAGTAGGAACACAGTGGAATCGTGAACTCAGAGGATGCCAGCCAGATGGAGACTCAGCAGCTGGTGGACCCTCAGATGCTGTGGTACTCTGAATCAACTTCCAGAGAAGGGGAGAGGACAGGCCCTGAGTTGTGGTACATTCACAGTTTTGCCACCAGGTGAAATGAGAAGTTAAGACAAATTAAATTTACTTATGGGAAGCAGAGTTCACTTTTGTCCCCTGAGGTTGTATCCACTCCGTAGAGAAGAAGTCATCAGCACACAGACTTTCTCTCTCCCTCTTTTTCTTTGTAGTAACTCACATTCCATGTCTTCATTGGCTTTGTTGTTTGGCAGGCTCTGGGAGGGCAGTGGCTGGTGGAAGCTTCAGGCAGACATGCCACCAATTGTCAATTCAAGGGAAAAGAAAACACCTCTTTGCCAATAGGTCCCCCAAAGCATTAGGGCTGACTCATGGAATTGTTTTGTCTCGTGTCCTTGAACCAATCATGGTGGCCACTGAGATGGATATGCTCATATGGTTCACCTGAATGACATGACTACATTGAAGTTGGGGAATGGGGTCAGCTCACCTCTATCTCTGAAGGGAAAGTGAGGGCCATGTTCTCGGAAAGGCAAAAACGATATAGAACAGGCTGAAGGAACAGAGGTCTACCACATATTTAATAAATCTTTTCTTAAATTAGTGGAAAAAATAAGGCCTTCAAGATCTAAGACCAGGACTCTTGCAACTAGACTATATTGCCTCTATCTTTATTCCATAGCTTATACATTAACATCCTTTACTGAGCAAGAAGTTGGAACATGGCCACCAGAAAATGGTGTTAGCTCTGTAAGTAAGCTGATTATGACACATTCTGTGCAAGAGTTATGAATTTTTAATGGTGCTTCTATGGTACCTAGCTTTCAAGATTTAAAATCTTATAAAAATTTAACAGTATGCTGATAAGTAGCAAGACAGTGCAAGAAATGAGGTGAGAGATTACATTTCAAAGTAAGTGATCTGACCAGTTCTAAGTGACATGTGAATTTAGGGAGATTCATCCATCCTGAAAAAAATAAGTTTTATTTACTTATGAACTTCCTGAGTTCTCCCCAAATTTACCACTTATAGTCAAATGCTCACATTCCTCAAGATAGACTACGGGTCCTGTTCTCCTCCTGCACCCCCTGTGTAGCACAGGCTCAACGGTACTTACTGAATGAATGAACGAATGAAGTGAATGTGAGAAGTGGTCTAGATCCAAGTAGGGCAGACACACTCAATGTTGACCATAGAATGGAATGTAGAATGTTATTTTTAACTTGTATTTGTTTTTTCATACTTGATGTGGGTTAATCTTAAAATTACATTGCATTCTGCATTTCTCTTTTCATGGCAGTTATCATGCTTGTTAAAAATAACATGGTATTATTGAATCTTACCATGTAGCAGGCACTCTTGTGAGGACAGTTCACTTAATCCCTGCAACAACCCTAGGAGATTCTGTTATTACGCACATCTTTTATTACAAAACTTGTTGCTTGTGGAGTGCTGGGATTTGATCCTGGCAGTGGGATTTCGATGTGTGTATTCTGGCTAGTAGGCTTACAGGGCCTTTTCTAAATACTTGTTTGACGTCTGTTTCTGTCTTGGAATGTCGGTTTTATGATAGTGTCTTATCCACCCACCTAGCACAGGGATTTGTGCATATTAATGTGCACCAAATGAAAGAAGGAATTAATTAGTTAATTTCCTTAGCACACACTGATTGAAAGGAAAGAAGAGTTAAAAAGTGTGGTAGGTATCAGAGAGTTTACAAAATTCTTAGAGGCTATAGGAAGCCTATAATACATTATAAAAAAAAAACCCTGCATATTTAATGGATATAGACAGATAAGGATACAGATATAGATAGCATGTATAGCCTGCTTTTAGTTAGACTCACTTCTTTTAGCCCTAAATTTGAATAATAAAATCATCATATTCTTGGTGTGGGTTGGTACACATGTCACAATTAATACAAATATTAATACTTTTCTGCTTTTACATTAGTGGTTTTTTGTTTTTGAATGATTTCTTGTAAGTGTGCTTGTGGACACAATGGAATAGAAGAAATATTTATAGACATGAAATATGAAAGTCTATTATAATCGACATTTTATTCTGAATCACCAGCACTTTCCACATTAAAGAATGATGTAATAAGTCATGAAGGATATTGGTATCAAACTCTTTTAAATATTCATGTTTAGAAGCCACTGAGTGCAACAGTCTTCAGCATTTCCTTAATTTTGCCAAGTATGGTGAGAAATACAAAGATAAATCATAACAAGGATTATACTAATTATATATCTCATAATTGCCTTAAGATTTCAGTTTCTCTTTAAAACTTTAGTCTTCCAAATAGGTGTTTTTAGCTCTCATGTGCCCACTAGCTACCCATCTATTTTATTTTATTTTATTTTATTTTATTTTATTTTATTTTATTTTATTTTATTTATCTATTTTTTTTATTGTGGGGGCTAAAAGTGGATGTCCAAAACAAACTTTAGATTTCATTTGGATTAGTCATTCAAACTTATGTTGGCTATTCATCAAATTAGGTACTTAATTTATGGAATAAAAAATTGAATTTGCAATCCCAAGGAATCTCCTCTGAGATTACAGATGCTAGAATTGAGGTAGTATTGAGTGATTTAATTTTCCAGTAACGGCTAGCATTTTCTCCCCCAAGGTAGCAATCTACTTGAACTACATCCTAGTTGAATTTCATGATTTCTCAGTCACTTTGTCTCAGGTTAGATCTGTAGGTCCAAGGCTTAAATGGTGTGTCAGAGGGTCTGGTCTGTTACCTGCAACTCTGGTGCTGCCCTGGGGAGTAGGTAGAGGCAAATGACATTCCCTTAGGTGACAGCTCATGAAAGGTAGAGTCTCTCTTCATTTGTTGGTCAAAAAATCACATCAAGGACTGCCTCTAAGGTGTGTAGGATCCTGGGAAAATGTATTTTTGTGTGGCTCCTGGCTAACAAACAATTAGATTAAAAATATACTATGAAATTCATGGACCCATGTAACATGGAATGATTTATCAATGGACATTTAGAATAATGGATACAGAAAAGGTATTTACATATTTATTTAGTGTCTAATCAGCATAAGTAAAAATTCTTCATAGTGTCCAAATCCCATCTCTTTCTGTTGAAGTTCAGGAACCATCTTTTTGTGTTATTGTCAAATGTGCTGTTCCCAGCTAATTTTATATCTTCCACTGCAGGATAAAGGTAGAAATGCTAATATTATTCACAATGTCATGGCTCCTTAGAACTTGTTTTTATAGAAACAGTACTTTTTTTAAAGTTTATTTATTTGTTTTGAGAGAGGCAGAGATAGCACCAGTGGGGGAGAAGGGGAGAGAGAGGGAGAGAGAGAATTCCAAGCAGGCTCTGCATTGTCAGCATGGAGCCCAATGTGGGGCTCGAACCCATGAAGCCGTGAGATCATGACCTGAGCCAAAACCAAGAGTTGGACGCTTAACCGACTGAGCCATCCAGGCGGCCCTATAGAAACAATATTGATGTTTGTCTTTGAAGTTCCCTAACACCATTGAATTAATGCTGGTTGTATTATGACCCATGAGGCTGCATTATCCTGTGGGCAGTGGTTTCCAGGGACAAAGGTTATTACTTTATTTTATTGTTGATAACGTATGAAAGTTTTATCCAGTTTAACCAGGCAAATGTGAACAATATTTGTTTTCTGGCTATGTTAAATTTATCATTTGAAATTTTATAGTGTAAGAGCAATTCACTTTCCTTCATGTCTTCTTTCAAAATTGTCAGGATCATAATTGCCGTGCTCCTGGAATGTGAAGTCCTCATTGTGGAAGTCATCCAGACACTGGCTCAACTGACATGGGCACATTTGTCAGTTCTTGAGAGGGTCCTACAGGCCCTACAAGATGTCATGGTGCAGAAAGTCTAGCTGAGCCTTTCTCCTCACCTCTGCAATGACCGAAGGTGGGCCACATCACACTACTGTTGTCAGGACTCATCACCAAGCAAGTAGCCCTCTGTGGACCAATTAGAATGCTGAGGACCGAGCACCAGTCCACTTTTTGACCAGCCGGGAACTCTTCTTGACTCATGTGGGGAAGCCAAATGGTGGGAACTGCATGGCCCTTGACATATTCCATTTCTTAGCGTTTACATCTCTCTTTACAGAAGCATCAGGTTAGTTCAGAGCTCAGAAAATTTCAGAGAAGAGAAGATCACCAGTTTTTAACTTAGCAGAAAATGACTGTAGGTACACCAATTTTTGTAGGAACAGATTGAGGAAAATGGAGAAGGATGACAGTTTGCCCCCAAATGGTTTCTCTTGAACAGAACTTCTTATCCACCCTCTCTGCTGACCCCCTAAATAGAAACAGGGGTATGGGATGTGTGGCCCAGACCCAGTGCTTTCTGCTCTAGCAGTCAGCTCCTTCAGGGATGTCTCAGCTGCAGAGAGCTCCCCCTTCCAGAATTACACCCTTCTCAGGATGACTTCTATCTGCTCTGATAACCAAGGGATGGAAGGAAGAGGCTTGGCCATTTCTGCCCCATGTGGGGAACTCCAGGGAGCACAGCTCACTCCAATGTACCTTGTTGGGTTGGTGGTGGCTTTCGTATCCTGCACCATAGGTCAACTCCTCCCTCTGCTTGATCCCGTTTCCTCCCCCATCCTGTCACAGGTGCTTTTTGCTAAGAAACATCTTGCTCTCCATATTCCATCTGATCATCTGAATCCAGAGAATCCATCTGAGGTAACACTCATCAACCTACTTTTACATAGACTGGGGGGCAGTTGAAGGAAAAGGGGAGATTTCAGAGATCCTTCTGGGAAGTGTCAGGCTCCATGTTTCCATCATGGACAGTGTGGGGTTTTAGTTTATTTTTTCTTTCTTTTTCTCCCTCCCTCTCCTCCCTCCCTTTGTTTCTCCTTCTCTTCCTCTCTTCCTCTCTTGCTCCCTCTCCATCCCTCTCTCCCTCTCTCCCTTTCCTTTCCCTCTCTCTCCTTCTTTCCAGAGTGTGGCTCTGGTTGTTGATTCCTAGAGAGGAGGATATATGGCCTCACCATCACATATCACTTTAGTTCCACAGGCATTAGTTAGTTTGTACTCCAACCACACTATAAGGATTTGGAGGGCAGGAACTTGTCTTAACATTTTTTGTATTTTTCCCAGGACCAAATACAGTCTGGGCACATAATTAATACTTAATATACTCAATACTTGTTCATCTTCTTCCTCCTCCTCTTCCTTCTTTTTAGAAACTGTCCAACTTATCTAGTGCTCCAATTGCTCTGGGTTTGTATATATCCATGCCCACTGCTACAACCTGGTGTAACCACCACCTTCTCTTGCAAGGACTACTGCCTCACAGTCTTAAGATATCATCTTACTTCCTCTCTTGTGCCTCCTCAGGCTGACTTTTAGAGAGTCTCTCTAAAGATAAGTCAAATCATCTAATTCCAGTGGCTTTCTCCTAGGGCTACAGTGACATTCAGACTCCTAACTGTGGTCTAGAAAGCCCTACCTGATCTGGCTACTGCTTCCTCTCCAATGTCCACTCCTTCCACTCTCCCCCTTGTTCATGTGCTCTAGACACACTGGCCTTCTTCATCCCTTCAACATGCAAGTCTGATCCAAGTTTAGAGACTTTGTACTTGCTCTTTCTTCTTCTTAGAAGCTTCTTTCCACAGGTATCTGTCTGTGAGACTCTTCCTATTACCGAAGTCTCAGTTTACATGTCACCTCCACAGAAATGTCTTCACTGACCATTCTAATTAAAGCAGGCATGAGGACCCTCTCTCTTACATAGTTTATTTTATCATCTGCATGCACTCACCACTATCTAAAATTAGGCTATTTCTTTGGGTTTGTCTGACTCCTCTCTCTTGAATGTAAGATCCATGAGTGCAGGGGCTTAGTCATATTTTCTGCTCTATTTCTAGTGCATAGAATAGGTCTTGACATAAAGATGCTGCTCAAAAAGTACTTGCTGATGACTGAACTATCATTCATAAATGTCTCATTCGTATCTACAACTATGCCTCCTTTCCTGTTCTTAATGTTCTTTTGTATGTGTATTTTTCTTTCTCCGCTTTTTTCTTTTTCTTGATTATACTTGCCAATCCATTAGCTATTTATTATTTTTATTAGGAAAGTAATTTTTGGTTTTGTTCATCAGCAATCATGTCTCTGTTTTCTAACTTCTTAAAAAACTTCAGTCTTATGTTTCTTGGTTTTACTTTAAATTCATCAACATTTATCTCACTCCAGTATGTTTATCCAGCATGGCATATAACTCTGGGTCTCCTGTCCACTCTCTTTAACTACTTAGGATAGACAAAGCACACCTGAATGCAGAGATGAAATGTCAACAGAATGAAGTTGTTCAGACACTTGTTGATGTGTATTTCACGATCCGCCCTCTCAATGAATTTTTGTGCCAGTAAAGAGCTTTCTAGTTTTTTGCCTTTAGGCTACTCCACTGGATAATGAGCCCAACTACCAGAGTACTGGTACCAGAGTACTGGACCAGAGTACTTTACTGTTTGTCTACTGAGGTCTTAGAAACAAATTTATTCTTTGAGTACCTATGAAGTTAGGTTGTGAAGATTTATATCAAGAAATAGAGCAGAGATGCATCCCAGCCTCTACCACACCCTCTAGCCTTTCTGTCCTATGTCTGTCTGTTTTGTGTTTGGTCCTGATGAAAAGGAGTGGGATCAAGCTTTCACATCTTATGAACTCTTGACCATAGTCTGCCTTTGAGACCTAGAATGGGAGAGAGAACGACTTAGATCCCATAAGAACATGTTGGTAGACATTCTCTGATGTCATGATTCCCTATATTATTTCCTAATGTAAGAATAATATAAGGCAGAGGCAAGCTATAGAGTATTTAGTTGGGAATATCCAAGGACTTTTGGAATATGGACAGCCTGCTATGTCATCTCAGAGTAGGATTGACTAAGGTAGCACTTTCCACAGCACCCAAAGCAATGAAGTGCACATTAACTGAGGAAAAATTTACATGATTTCATTTGATTATGGACTAGGTGAAAAACTTGAAAAATCCATCTTTTTACTTATGCTCTTTGTGCTGAAACTCATTCTAGTTTTATAAACTTTTCCTTTTTGGTCACAAAGGTAATGAGAAATCCATTTCCTGGAAGCAGATTCCAAAATAGAAGCTAAGAACAATAATGAATTAATAAGGAAAGCACACACTTTGATACCCAAATAGCTTACTGAAGAGAGTAAAAACCAGACTCATTGTTTGCATTTCTTCTTAAAATTGTAAAAACACATACCTATGGACTATAAGTCTTTTGTTTTAATTTTTGGTTTTCTTCAACCTGTAAAATGATTCACACAATGGGGGCATTATAGCTAGCCTTAAAAATATAGAAACTATGTATTAACATATACACATATTTATACATATATTTATATAAATACATGCCTATACATATATATCTCAGATATAAAATATAATGTATATCTCAAATGTGTATGAACAAGTTATGTGAGGCATAACCAAGTTGTCAGAGCAATAATACTGTCGTTTAAAACAGACCCCTGTACGTGCTTTGCTTTTTCAGAAAGTTGGAAATCAATCCTTGGAATTGAATTTTATCATACAACTTCTATGTAATTCTAGCCTACAGTTTATTTCATAGAGAAAAAGCATAATTCAGAGCTGTTCTTCTCAACCATGAGCTTATCTCATGGGAAGTGGAGAAATATTTGACCGTGAACTTTCCAAAGCCGTGGTAAACTTATTCATATCAAATGTGGCCCAACCACAGCATCTGATGCTTTTTAGCTACTTTGTCATGTAATAGCATTCTCTCCACTGTCTCTGCCATATGGATCCCTCTGGTTTGACTCAATTCATTGGAGTAAGGTGCTTTTAATGCAGGTAATTAATACAAAAAGGTTTGGGAGTGTGTGTTATCCCAATATATGCATTTATTGAGAAGAGCCTTTCTCTTCTGCCCCATGCAGTTTATGATATATTCATGTTTCTGATAAATTTTGGCTTAAGTCAACAGAAGCAGGGAAGAGAAGAATGTGTGGCTATTCAGGGTAAGGGGGGAAAGGTTCAGATTGACATGGGAGCGGAGAGTAAGGAGGGGGAGACATGGGGAGGGCTGACATTAAAGTTGGAAAAGAAAAATGTAGCCAGCTCATGGAGAGATCTGATTCCCGGATTTTAGACTGTATCATGTTAAATATAGTTGATCCTCATTATTCATGGATTATGTATTTTCAAATCTGCTTCTTAGATAAAATTCATTTATACCCCCCACCCCCTGCCAAATCAATATGGTCTTTGCAGTCATAATGAGACATACATAGAAGGGCAAAAAAATTGAGTCCCCAGAACAAGCTGAAGCTTTACTTTCTTGTTTCTCAGATTGTAAACTGATCTTAGAATTGTCAAAACACACATAGACTATACGTCTTCTGTTTTAATTTTTGGATCCTTTCATAGTATATCTAGTGCCATGGTTTGCGCATTTTTTGTGCTTTTTGTTGGTGATTTCACTGTTTAAAATGGCCCCCAAGAATAGTGCTGGGGTACTATCTAGAGTACATACAGGCAAGAAATCTATGGTGTAACTTATGGAGAAAATACATGTGTTAGATAGTGTTCAGTAGGCTTTGTTTAGGCATCAGTTACTGTGCTGTTGTTAGTTTAATGTTAATGAATCAACAATGTATATATTAAATAAGATGATTTTTTTTAAAAAAAATGTTTATTCATTTTGAGAGGGGGGCGTGGGGGAGGAGCAGAAAGAGAGGGAGAGAGAAAGTCTCAAGCAGGCTCCTTGCTGTCAGCACAGAGCACTCAATCTTGTGAGATCATGATCTGTGCAGAAATCAAGAGTCAGATGCCCAACTGACTGAGCCACCCAGTTGCCCCTAAATAAGATGTTTTTAAAGAAAATCATACATACAAGATTACATATTGGTCAACTGATGACAATTCTGTGACCAGAGGCCTAACAGAACCTAATCCTGTGTATCTTCTACAAGGAATGCTTCCATATTCACTAATTCATCGTGCCTGGTAACTTCACAGAACATTATCTATCATGACTGATAAGAATTGCTTATAACTTTTTTTCTAAAAAAATTTTTTTAATGTTTATTTATTTTTGAGAGAGAGACAGAGTGCAGGCAGGGGAGGGGCAAAGAGAGGATGGGGGGGGACACAGAATCCGAAGCAGGCTGCAGGCTCTGAGCTGTCAGCACACAGCCTGACGCGGGGCTCGAACTCACGAACCGTGAGATCATGACCTGAGCCAAAGTTGGAGGCTTAACTGACTGAGCCACCCAGGTGCCCCGCTTGTAACTTTTTTTTCCAAATACAATGGGAAGTCACTGAAAGGTTTAAAGCAGGATATGTGCTCTATAGCATTAATGTGCATGTCTGTGCCCATTTTGAAGACACAAGCAAGAGATGTCAAACTGCATGTTTCAAATAGCATTTAAAGTTTTGTTATACATGCTAAGTGAAATAAGCCATACAGAGAAAGACAGATACCATATGGTTTCACTCTTATGTGGATCCTGAGAAACTTAACAGGAACCCATGGGGGAGGGGAAGAAAAAAAAAAAAAGGACGTTAGAGTGGGAGAGAGCCAAAGCATAAGAGACTGTTAAAAACTGAGAACAAACTGAGGGTTGATGGGGGGTGGGAGGGAGGGGCGGGTGGGTGATGGGTATTGAGGAGGGCACCTTTTGGGATGAGCACTGGGTGATGTATGGAAACCAATTTGTCAATAAACTTCATATAAAAAAAAAAAATAAAGTTTTGTTATACAGAGTATTGCAATCTGTAGTGGGCCCAGTATTCTAACTGTAGTTCATGGGCACATATGCACACACACATACCCTCATTCAACTAGATATAGTAGCTTCTCTAGCTGCTTTGTTATCTCATTCAACAAATACTTTTGAGCACCTTTTGTGTGCGAGGCATGGTTTTAAGGACTTAAGATTGAATGGTAGACACAAAATCCTTTCATCTATGGATCTTATGGTCTAGTGCAATAGTTCTCAATCCTGGGTGCACATAAAATTTTCTGAGAAATACATTAAAAATCCTGATGCCACACTCTACCCCCAAATCAATTATCTATGGGTGAGACCAAGGCATCAAGTATTTGTTAAAGTTCCCCAAATGATTCTGCTGTATGACCAAGATTGAGAACTGCCATTCTAGTGTAAAAACAACCACTCAAATGGCTCTTGTTTTGTGTCAGGCATAGTTTTAAGCACTCTACATATAAGGTGTCTTTTAATTGCCACAGTAAACTCCTGAGTTAGGTACTATTACATCCCCACTTGACAGATCAGAAAACTGATACACAGAGAAGTTGAGTATGTTGTCCAAGCTTGCAGAGTTAGTAAGTATCAGAATCACACCTGGGAAGTCAGGATTCAGCGCCCTGCTATTAACTTCTCCTCCATGTTACCTTGCCCTCAGTTGTTCAGGCCCGGGCCCTGACCTGAGCCAATCGATAATCTTCTCTCGGAACTTTAAATGACAGGAACGGTGGGCGTGGGAAGCTAGACAGGTTTTAGAGGGTATAATGCTTCCTTATGAAGGCTTCTTGCACTAGAGATGAAGGTATCACGAATTAGGAAGCATAGCTGATGAACACCAGAAGCATTCAAGACCCTCATTTTAGCTGTTTCTAAGGCCCAACCAGATCCCTGCTCTTCTTGTGATTTGTCTCTATGAACTTCAGTTGAATTCTGTCAACCATCAAATTCTCATTTTTTTTACTAAGCTAGTTCAAGTTAGAAGCTGTTTGTGAATAAAAGTATCCATAGTTCATTGGTTATATTCTCTAAATACCATATGTAGTACACTCAAGGAACAATGCTAAATAAGCTTATTATCAACTCTATATCCATGACTCCATCACGATCCCAGAGATCTCTCAATCTGTGATGTTGAGACAGTTGCCTAACCTATAACACAAATAGCAAGCAGTGTCTTCACATGCTTCACACAAATAGCATCCGGTTTCTCTTGAGGAGCTAATATCTCTTTTTTTTTTTATATATGAAATTTATTGACAAATTGGTTTCCATACAACACCCAGTGCTCATCCCAAAAGGTGCCCTCCTCAATACCCATCACTTACCCTCCCCTCCCTCCCACCCCCCATCAACCCTCAGTTTGTTCTCAGTTTTTAACAGTCTCTTATGCTTTGGCTCTCTCCTACTCTAACCTCTTTTTTTTTTTTTTCTTCCCCTCCCCCATGGGTTCCTGTTAAGTTTCTCAGGATCCACACAAGAGTGAAACCATATGGTATCTGTCTTTCTCTGTATGGCTTATTTCACTTAGCATAACACTCTCCAGTTCCATCCACGGTGCTACAAAGGGCCATATTTCATTTTTTCTCATTGCCACGTAGTACTCCATTGTGTATATAAACCACAATTTCTTTATCCATTCATCAGTTGATGGACATTTAGGCTCTTTCCATAATTTGGCTATTGTTGACAGTGCTGCTATGAACATTGGGATACAAGTGCCCCTATGCATCAGTACTCCTGTATCCCTTGGATAAATTCCTAGCAGTGCTATTGCTGGGTCATAGGGTAGGTCTATTTTTAATTTTCTGAGGAACCTCCACACTGCTTTCCAGAGCGGCTGCACCAATTTGCATTCCCACCAACAGTGCAAGAGGGTTCCCGTTTCTCCACATCCTCTCCAGCATCTATAGTCTCCTGATTTGTTCATTTTGGCCACTCTGGCGTGAGGTGATATCTGAGTGTGGTTTTGATTTGTATTTCCCTGATAAGGAGCGACGCTGAACATCTTTTCATGTGCCTGTTGGCCATCTGGATGTCTTCTTTAGAGAAGTGTCTATTCATGTTTTCTGCCCATTTCTTCACTGGGTTATTTGTTTTTCGGGTGTGGAGTTTGGTGAGCTCTTTATAGATTTTAGATACTAGCCCTTTGTCCGATATGTCATTTGCAAATATCTTTTCCCATTCCGTTGGTTGCCTTTTAGTTTTGTTGGTTGTTTCCTTTGCTGTGCAGAAGCTTTTTATCTTCATAAGGTCCCAGTAATTCACTTTTGCTTTTAATTCCCTTGCCTTTGGGGATGTGTCGAGTAAGAGATTGCTATGGCTGAGGTCAGAGAGGTCTTTTCCTGCTTTCTCCTCTAAGGTTCTGATGGTTTCCTGTCTCACATTTAGGTCCTTTATCCATTTTGAGTTTATTTTTGTAAATGGTGTGAGAAAGTGGTCTAGTTTCAACCTTCTGCATGTTGCTGTCCAGTTCTCCCAGCACCATTTGTTAAAGAGGCTGTCTTTTTTCCATTGGATGTTCTTTCCTGCTTTGTCAAAGATGAGTTGGCCATACGTTTGTGGGTCTAGTTCTGGGGTTTCTATTCTATTCCATTGGTCTGTGTGTCTGTTTTTGTGCCAATACCATGCTGTCTT
Source organism: Lynx rufus (assembly GCF_022079265.1). Taxonomy (NCBI): domain Eukaryota; kingdom Metazoa; phylum Chordata; class Mammalia; order Carnivora; family Felidae; genus Lynx; species Lynx rufus. Next base: position 254,167 of record NW_025814841.1, read on the forward strand.
GATGATTACAGCTTTGTAGTAGAGGCTAAAGTCTGGGATTGTGATGCCTCCTGCTTTGGTCTTCTTCAAAATTCCTTTGGCTATTCGGGGCCTTTTGTGGTTCCATATGAATTTTAGGATTGCTTGTTCTAATTTCGAGAAGAATGCTGGTGCAATTTTGATTGGGATTGCATTGAATGTGTAGATAGCTTTGGGTAGTATTGACATTTTGACAATATTTATTTTTCCAATCCATGAGCAGGGAATGTCTTTCCATTTCTTTAAATCTTCTTCAATTACCTTCATAAGCTTTCTATAGTTTTCAGCATACAGATCCTTTACATCTTTGGTTAGATTTATTCCTAGGTATTTTATGCTTCTTGGTGCAATTGTGAATGGGATCATTTTCTTTATTTGTCTTTCTGTTGCTTCATTGTTAGTGTATAAGAATGCAACTGATTTCTGTACATTGATTTTGTATCCTGCAACTTTGCTGAATTCATGTATCAGTTCTAGCAGACTTTTGGTGGAGTCTATCGGATTTTCCATGTATAATAAAGGAGCTAATATCTCTTAAGAGTGACTTCTGGTGCTCTTGGGCAGGTGGCCTTCCAGGATGCCATCCTATTAGTAAATATTTCAGCCCTTGCTGAATCCCGGATCTGGAGAAATCTTTCCATAGCCTAGGTTTTAGCTCCATAAATAATTAAGAACAAATAACATGCCTTTATGCAGAATCCTTTATTCTTTGTTTTGATTTTAAATGAAAGCCTCCTACTATATTATTTCCAGACTATACACTGATTGACATCAAGGCAATACTGTGTATTCAGATCATTGTGTGTAGCATGGAGTCTGCTTAATTGTCAGACTGTAGAATATATTATTTTGTTCCCCTGTGGCATGTAAGAGTGAGTTTTACACAGCCTCTTGTCCAACTTAAAAAAAGATTCCATCTCTAGATGATGCTGTTTTAGATAAATAGCAAAATCGGTAGGAGATGAGCTAGCCTTCAGTGGAACATGTATTTACAGTTTAAATACATTCTGGGATTACTTTCTCTTCTGTAACTTCAGAAATAACTACAGGAGCCCAGAAGACCTTATTAAAAATATTGAAGTACACAGCATTTATAAAATCTTTCTCCTACTGGAAACATTCTAGCTCCAACCTACTGACTCCCAGTATTGTAAAATATTGACTTCTTTATCTATTTTCTGTTTCTATAGCCCTCTCCTTCAGTATACTACAATTTGATTTGTATTTAAGAAATTGTCAATATTATATTGTTAACCTTTTATGATTATGAATCCCTGAATGGGCTTGTCCTTGAACCTTACCAGTCTGTACAGGTGGCAAGGAATTCAAGTGTGAGGTTTCTCCCTCAGCTTCCGTGCACTATGAACCATTGTGCACCAGCAGGTGGCAGCAAAAATAAATAAACTCAGCTAAAGAGTGTATTACAAAGACTCAGAGAAATGATGCCCTTTATCTAAATCTTTCAGTTTCCCAATTCCTATCTTTCCTATTTCATTCCTATCTACGTTATTTTGCAGAATAATTTGCTGATGTAGCAATATTAGTGAAAGACAATCCTTCACCCTGGCTATAATGAAAAGCTGAATTCATTAAGGAGATTACAATGGGTGGCCCAGAAAAGGTGGTAGAGAGGTGAGTAGAAGATGCAGAGAGTAGTGATTTGTCAGGACTGGTGGGGAAAGGGATTGCAGGTCCTAGGGGCAGTAGGCACCTGCAGTCTCTTCCCCATGGTGTGGCTGAGTGAAGGCAAAATACACGGGTGGGTTTTGGATAAGTGTGGAAGCAATCGGGGAGGATGGATAACCGGGGATGCCAAGGCCATGTTTTGTGCTACACAATATTATTGGGATCTTCATCTGAACCTAGTGTAGGAGAAGTCCCTGAATAATGGGACTGAAATGAAGACTGAATGTCTTGATAACACAACGTGATATGTGCTCGAATCTCAGATTTATTTAGATTCAGAGAAAATAAAGTTCAATGACATTATCTTAGACTTTCAAGCTTACAGTGCAGGTTCTATCCTGTGTACAATCTTGGATTTTGGTTCTGCAGAAACAACTTGTCTCATAACGGGTAGGGTTGCAACTCTGTTCTAGCAACTTCTTCTCTTGATGCAAAGTAAAGATATTTTTCATCCCTCCCTGGGGTGGTCAGTGAAGGAACAGGTGCTCCTACCAGTCACTGAGCGCCCTTCTATTTTAATTCTTGTGACAAGTGAACACAGGAAACAAATAGGCCTGGCTTTGAGACATTATCTGTACCCAAACCATTCCCATCCACAGCCTCAGCTCACAGACTAAGAAACTTGGGATGCAAGAATTGCATTTTTCCACTTAAAAAAAAATTACAGTTTTCCACTTAAGACCTTTAAAAATGAAATCCATATTAACAAACTTAACTCCCACAACTGGCCCCCAAATTTTTAAGAAGACTTGTCTTCTCACTGATATTCTTTGCTCTTTGTCTTTTCACTGATACTCAATTCTTTGATATTAAAAGAGGAATACTTATAAGTTTCCAATAAAAAATTGTTGTAAGTCTGTACTTGGTTGCTATCAATAAGTGTCAATTAAGTGGTGAAATGATATGCAAAACTTTAGTTACAAAAATCATCCCTACAGCACCTAAATTCAGAGAATCTAAACTATAAGAAGATAAGTTTCTCTCACTGAAGATGCAATGCACTGAATTCTTCACCTGTGTTCATCCTTGAAGGCAATACTTTTATTATCTTTATTGAAAACCCCTTGGATAAAGGTGACCAGCACAAATAAAAAATCAAGAGGGGTGCCTGGGTGGCTCAGTTGGTTAAGCGTCTGACTTTGGCTCAGGTCATAATCTCACAGTCCATGAATTTGAGCCCTGCGTCGGTCTCTGTGATGATAGCTCAGGGCCTGGAGCCTGCTTCATATTCTGTGTTTCCCTCTCTCTCTTCCCCTCCCCTGCTCATGCTCTGTCTCTCTATGTCTCAAAACTAAATAAAAACATTTTTAAAAAAGTTTTTAAAAATCAAGATATGTATCAGCAAGGATTAAAAATAAATGAAAGAAACCACTTCTGTGATTTGGGAAAACTGGGATCACACAGCCTTCTATAAAATCTGAAAACCTATAAAAATCTCACTGCAAATATTTCTGGTATAATCTTAAAACCAAGTACTATACTCTGATCAGCATTCTGAAATTTAGCCAGTAGGGGGCAGTCAAAGAGTGACTCATGGAATTTAACTTAATCCAGGCTCTATACACAGTTCTTGAAGAATTGCTTCAAGTAAGCAAGCATCCCTAACTCTTTAAAAATCCTGTGTCTTCATTATATCACTTCTGGGTTCTGAATTTACATTATACTTATAACAATGCTTTTTTCCCCCGACAAAGTATTGTTTTCCTTCAAATTATTTAGGATCTGAAATTTGTGAAATATTGCTCCTATCTTTAACTTAATGTGGCCTACGCTGTTTTTCAAAAGACTCACTGTAGAACAGAAAATGACCATTTTTTCCCTGTATCTGTCAAAAATCTAAATTTAGAAATGTTGAATGAAGTATTTATAGAGTGTGAGTTGAATTGGATAAAGAAAGATACATAAAGATAAAGAAAGATACATTAACCTTCTACTGTTTAGAGTCATATCAAAAAATTTGAACTCTTGGTTTTAATTCCCCTTACCTAATGCCCCTTTGGGGAGGATTTCTGGTCCTCGCAGAAGAGAACTGTATGGAACTTGGCATGTTTACAGGACTGCAGCGTCAAGTGACTCCTAATTTGTATCCAGTTTGCACCCCCAGAGGAATCAGGCAAGTATTAGAACCAAGGACTTCAAATGAAGATGATATGAAGTTGTTTTAAAAATGGGTGAAAGTTCAAGACTGACTTTAAAAATTTGTTTCAAAGGTTGGTTTCACATGCTAGTTGGAACAGAAATCAGGCAACATATTCATCTTCAGTCCAACCCACCAAACAACTTGATGCCACTGTGTGCTAGTCCCTGTGTCTATCGCTGATGGAAGAAGGGAACGGGATATACCCAAGACAGGCAACAGCCATCGTGGAAGTTGTTGTGGGGCACACTTCTTTCTCACCCTGATGGAATGTGATGCTTTTTGTGGCAGCAGTTTGCAAAGCATGGCGAGTCCTATTCTCCCCACTCTCCCATCCCCTAAACCACCAGCAGCAGCATTACCTGGGCACTTGTCAGAAATGCAAATCAATAATGCTGTGTGTGGAGCCCAGCAATCTGTGTTTTAACAAGCCCTCCAGATGATTCTGTTGGGTGCTCAAGTTTGATACTTGAGCCACTCTACTGCCTCTCAGCAGGTAGAGCAACCTGCACTCTTAGTAAGAAAGATAATATTATGGCTTTTAACAACAGGATTCCCTGCCTTTTCAGCTGATTTGGAAACCAGGCAGGGAAGAGGGAAGGTGTTCAGTGGACCCCTTTGAGGACCCTAATGAAATTCAGGATCCAGCAGAGGAGATAGATTTATATGAAGTTTAAGTTTAAACCAGTGTAATTCTCACAGTCTTAACACAACTACTATGTCAAAAGAACCCATCTGTCTCTTTGCAATATAAAAAAGTTGTGTTTTTTGTTTCTTTCTTCAGTTTTTCCTTCTTTACTTTGCTTGGTCTCAGAAATAGCAATCTGATCCTTAGAGCAAAATTAGACATTTTATATTGAGAAAAAACAAGCTGTCACACATCTTCTTTTACTTTAAGAAATTTCTTTCTCAGAATGTTTTAAGAAAACTTGAAGGATGGATCCATTTAATACTTACTAGAATATGTCAGAAACTGATAACCCAAGAATGTTTTGCGTGACTTCTTTTGGAATCTTTGCATTATAAAGACAACACAGGCTTTACCTGCAGTTGAAAATTAAAATTCCTGCTCCACTTCTCTTTGTTAATCTAAATCCTGCCAGTCCCTTGCTGCCTGGTGTGAATTTTCTTTTCATTGACTATCTCAGTCACTAGAGACCCCCTTCTTCTCTGATGCCCATAGAACTCATGGCCTGGTCTTCTTGCCTGACACTTCACCTGTGCTCCTTCATCAATAACTCATCCATTGACTTAACTTTTGAATCCATCATTTTAAAAACTTCTCATAGAGACATAACATAAATTGGAGAATTGGGGAAAATGGAGAGTGATTGCTAAAGGGGGCGGGGTTTCTTTATGGAGTGATGAACATATTCCAAAATTGATTGTGGTGGTGGTTGCACAATTGTGTAAATATACTAAAAATGACTGAACCACACATTTTACCTGAGTGAGTTATAGGGTATGTGAAATATACTCAACAAATTGTTGAGTGTTGAAATATACTCAACAAATTGCTGAGTGTTGAGTATGTGAAATATACTCAACATATTGTTGATTGTTATTGAAAACAATCTCATTTGATAAAGGCTAGAGTGATACACATGCAAGACATTTCAATGTTTGGATGTAGAGACTGATAGATCTGTCTCCATGACCTGTGATAACTTACAGAATATAAAGGGGAATTTGAAGTCATGAACATCTTTACAGAAAAACTCATAATCGTTGTCTCCTCCATCTCCCTTGCCCATAGATGTATACGAACCATGCTCAATCTTGTTCTACTTCTGGGAAGATTTTATTTCTAAATTCCAAACCATTTCCATATACAGAAGACTTTTCTTAAAAATGGATTTATCAGTTAAGATGGAAGGCTTGGTGTCCTATTTAAAAACATGCTGAAGAAATGGAGGCAGTGCACTCGCGTCCTGAGTCTCTGGCTTCAATAGTATTTGAATGCAACAGACCCGGGGACTCCCTTCCTTGCCCCTGTTCCCATACCCCAACCTCCCCCAGTTGCCATTCCACCTTTCCTTGCCTAGAGACCAGCCAAAACCGTTTTCTGTGGTTAGCTCCTTATTGTCTTCTGCGAACCATGAGCTTCTAGATTCGTCAGCAGTATCCACCAAGACGGAGACCGCGGTCAGCAACCTGGTCAACCTGCGTGTGCAGGCCTGCTACACTTACCTCTCTCTGGGTGTCTATTTGCACTGCAAGAGGTAGCTGTGCAGGGTGCTGGCCGCTTCTTCAGAGTTGACGGAGGAACAGCAGGAGGGCGCGGAGCGAACCGCCAGGTGGCAGCACCCTCTGCCAGGACCTGCAAGAGCCCTCCCAAGGGGAGGGGGAGTAAAGCTGTGGACTCCACAGAGCCGCCCTGGCCCCAAAGAAAATCCTAAATCAGGCCCTTTGGGATATGCACGGCCTGGATTCTGCCCGCTCAGACCCCATCTCTGTGACTTCCTGGAGAGCCACTTCCTAGATGAGGAGGTGAAACTCATCAAGGAGATGGGCAATCACCTCTGACCTCCCAGGCTGGCTATCAACTGTGTCTCTTAAAGGCTCAGCCTCGAGTATGACTAGGAGCCTCGGAGCCCAGCAGACACTGAGGGACACTGTGCTGCATCACTCCTGGTGTCAGGGCTTCTGTCAGAGCCTATCCAGGTAATCACTAGGCAGCTTTCAGCCACTCTGGAGCCCTCTCCCAAGAAGTGGACCAAATGGAAGCAATAAAGTGTCTTGCCAAAAAAATAAAAAATAAGGAAGAAAAAGAAAAAAAATGGAGAAAGTTGCGTAGTATGTTACTGACAACCACATCAGTCTACTCTGTTATTAAAAATGGTTGATATTTCTTGTTTATTATCTTTGTTTTACACATGAGGAAAGTGAGAAATGAGACTTTAAGCCCAAAGTCACTCTGCCTTTAAGTGACAAAGCCAGTTGTGAACAGTCCATATCCAGAGCCTCGGTGCTTAGCCATCACCCTTTGCTGCCTCCCAGAGTAGACCTTTATGTGAATGAGCTTCCCTATTGCCAAGGCACGTTCCCTGTGCAGATGGGAAAAGAACACAGAGTTGAAGTGTCTGCTAAAATGGAAAAATAAAAAAACAGAAACACAAGATTATGACAAAATACTGGGTTAGAGTATGTTCAAATTCTAGCTACTTAATAGGCTCAATCAACATGAGCATTGTTCCTCATTTATAAACCTGGAAGCATGCTGTCCATTACAGGATATAATGAGGATTAATAATGATAATGTGTGTGAAAGTAAGTTATTACCCTGTGGATACCCAGTAAATGTTCGATTTGTAAGTGCATGAATACATAGTGCATATTTTGCCAATCATTCAGGTCCTCTTTTATTTACATATAATGCTTTGTGGCAGAAATTCAATTTGCTTTATAAATGTTTTATTACTCATAACCCAGATGTTATGAAGTTGGGACAAGTATCTACAAAATTTGTAAAGTTTGTGGAAACAGTACTGAGGAGACACAAACAAGAAATCATTCTTATTTTAGCGTTTTCATGTATTCATGCTATTACTAGTGTTAGTACTATACTTTCTATCACTTAATTATCAATTCTGCAATATTTGCTATATTCTTTCCTAAGTAATTCTTATGATTTAGGCATTATAGATAGAGCCAGCCATGAATGAGACAGACCAGGGCCATCGCGGTATTTACCTTTTTAGAAGGGAGGAGAGAAAGACAGTAACAAGTGAAATGAACAAATGAACAAGAGAAACTCTGCTATTGATGAGTGCTAATGGGTTTACTGAAAGGATTTAGTTTGGAATGGGATTAAGCCAGTTCTCATGGTTCATTTTGCTGATCCTAAAAGACAATTGGACACTTACTGGTGAAGTGTTGCTCTTGCTACAAAAAATGTCAGCTGTGTTGCTATAGAGAATCTTGAATAAGTTTCTTTATAATCAGAGAACTATGTAACAATAATAGTCTATTTTTGCAAAGTACTTTAGAGGGCTGAAAGTTCCTTAATGTGTGGGCACTAATAGAATGACTTGATTTTGTTTTTATTAAAGGCGAAGGTGCTGAACTCAGTAGTGCTACCTCAATGGTACCTGTGAGCAGCCACTACTACCTCTGAGCGCAACCCAATCAGTTAAGGAAGTCTGATCAGTAACATGGTCATTTCTCTATGTTCTTGCCAGAAAAAGGTGCTCATTTCCCCCCTTCATCTATTCCAGAGAAAGTTTTATTGTTCTTCTGACTGACTAATCATCTTTTTATCTTCAAAGTGCAGGTACAGCAAGGTAGGTGTAATGTGTCAGATGCACTTTGGGACCCTGATGTCTGGTGGATGGGGGGCAGGGGTAGGGAGGATGATGTCCTGTGAACTTAAAAGGCAAATTCATTTCTATGCCTATGTAGTTCTGAGACTTCGGTTCTCTTCGAGTGACTATTATTGTGTGTGTCTTGTGTGGCCACTTTTCACAGTAATTGACTTAAGAGGGAATGAATCCATGGACTCAGTTGAAATTTGGCCTGTAAGAGGTGAGAGGTCAGCACACAACATTTTCTATCTATTGTATTGCTTCCTCCCACCCCTTGGACCATGGACAAAAGGAAACTCTTCTGAAAGGCATCTGTTAAAAAACACATCTGTAAGTAGTATCAGTAATACCAGCCTGTATCTTGGAAAGAGGATGCTTTCTTCAATGCATCACATGTGTTTACTTTCACTTTAGAGGAGAGTACAACCTCCTTACTTTTTGTTATTTTCCATCTTTCTGTCCCTTGCTTTTTTTTTTTAATGACATTTCATTTGAAGGTTATCAAATCACTGTGTGAATATTCAGATCCCACTGAATTAAATGTAAATGTTTCAGGTTACCGATGTACTAAGTTCAAGTTACAAAGCAGAGTTGGATAGGCCGAACCATGTGAAATTGTTATTTTGTAGGTTAAAAACTGTTAAATGCTAGCAATGTAATAGCATTCAACATTAATCAGACAAGCTAAGGTAAGTTTTCAATTTTATTCAATTTTTACATAGACCAACACAGTTGTAATTGACCCAGTAAAGCAAAATAAATAGAAATCTCTGTAAGTTGTGTTTAAAATAAAAACGAATGGGCTTCTACCTCTGTTGCCATTTAGAAAGTAAGTGTAGTGTATAACTAGGGAAGCCCGAGGGTGAAATCCAGAGAATAGAGGATTAGTGGGTCATTTCACATATTAGGCTTTCCATTTCTGATTACCTCACTTTTGTTCAGCAGGAGCTAGCACTGTGATTTACAGACAATGAATGATCCATATATATCCACTTGGTTGATCTGTAGGAGGTACTTTTGCTTATGCATTAACAACTTATCTGTGTTTTCTGCCTTAAGAAAATGCTACTGGAAGCTGAGTGTAATAGGGGTTGGGCAACTAAGGTAGATGCAGTATAGTGGATTCAACCTCAAGTTTGCTTGGGTCATGTAACCAGAGTTACTGCTAAGTTAGGAACTGAATTTGATGCTGCTGTTTTGATAGTCTCCAAATGAAAACTACCTCTGAGCAGGAAACCCTGGCTAGTTTTTTCTTGTTTCCCTCAGGAAGGCCTTTGAACATAATAGGTGCTTAGTGCTCACTGAGTTGAACTAAGATTAGAGATAATTTGTAGCGCACACCAAAGACAAGGCAGCATTCAATAAAGGGACTGATTATCATGCAATATACTGAAGAGTAAAGTGAACATAGAAGAAAATTAGCATTGTTTGAAATGTAAATATTGACTTCTCTAGCAAACTGGATAAGAGCTACTCAGTCTGAGTTTTATCGGGCTGTTGAATTCTGAAAGTGTATGTTTGCGTCGTAGGTTGTCTGAACATTTCTGGAATAACTAATAACTAGGTTGAAGACTCACCCAAAGCGGAAAGCTGTGAGCAGAGTTGGTATATAGTTAGTTCTTAGTGTTGTCATAGTTCACCAAGAAAGCCCTTCTATGTTGGGTACAGTTCCTTTTTAGTTTTGCTTATTGTTGGCGTAACATACGTGAACTTGATCTTTCTTGGCAATTCTCTGCAGTTAAGTAGTCCTGGCTTTTGCTCATTCTCTCTTTTCTCTAACGTAATTTTAACTATGTACTGAAATTTACTAAAATGATATGTAAGCACTGCCTTTAATTAATTGTGCTTACAGCTAGCATCTGGAAAGTATAACAGAACATCTGCTTTGCATAGAGCCACCTAAGGATTATTAAAATCTGATATTTTAAGTCGTTTTATATTGTAAGTACCATGTGTTAGCCACACTCAAATACAAATGATTCGAAAAGAAATTAAGCAAAATGGCTGTAGTTCATTACTTTAAAAGAAACAATCAGGACATAAGATTACATTTTATCTTGTTTTTATTTCAATCAGAGGAATTTTTTCTTTTCTTGGTTTGTTTTGGATAGGGTGGGAAAGGTAGAAGAATTGGGCCAGGGGAACTGGGGAATGTTAAATAAATGTGGATAATCTTCAGAGTAATTCCTATACATTTTTTTATAGGCACTGAATGAAGGAGCATTATCATCTAGTTGAAAACAATTTCTAACCCTTGAGTTACATTTGGGAATATTTGACCCCAGAGTTCCTTTAAGAGTGTACAATTATTAAATGTGTTGCATGACAGTATTTGTTTTACAATGTGTATTTCTGCCTTATACTAGCTTCTCATTCTTATTTGGCATATGCTTTTAAAAGTGCAGTTCCAGTAAATGTTAACATTATGTAATTTCTTAATTTTGTTTTGGGCTCATAGCTGTCCATGATGCAAAGAATGAATATTCTTGTTTCTCCTCCCAAGTTATACTATTGACTAGAAACCTTTATTTTACTAGATGTCATATGCACACACACACACACACACACACACACACACACACATTTACCCTATATTTATTATGAAAAGCTGCAAAGAATTAAAATATTCCCTGCATCGTCTTTTAGAATCATGCAAAGTAAATAAAGTAGCAATGATATTCTATTAATAAAGGTATTTTGTTAATGAACAAACAGTAATCTAGGGTAATGATTTGACAATTGTTGTACAAAAAGGCCCACATGGATTTGTTGTGAATTTCAAGAAGTTAAAATAAAAGAACTGACTGAGGAGTTTACTTTGCACCATTAGTTTATTCTGTTTCATGGACGTAGTCTAATTTTCGATCCTGTTCATCTAATTTGCAAATATAGATTCCTCAGCAAAAACTCATTTGTCCTAAATAACTAAAGCAGATGGTGTGCAGATAATGGTCAAGGAGTATCGTCTTCCTATAGGAAGGAGGTTAATTTTTAGAGCATAGAAACTGTAAATGTGGCAAATAACAGTAGCAATAATAATTTGAATAACAGCTGATATTTATGTAGCTCCTCTAATGTGCCAGGCACTCTACTTGATTGGTGTTTCATGCCTCAATCTAAATCCAAGTACAAGCACTATCCCCACTTTATAGGTGAGAAAAAAACAAGCATTAATGAGGTTAAGTGAGTTGCTTAAGGTCACACAACTTGTATGCTGCAGTGCATAAGCTGCTCCCGTACTGTAACAAAGAGACATGGCTGAGAGTTATTTTTCTGAACTTTAAAAAATTCATACCATTTCAAATAGCAGGCAAAATTCCCATAAGTTAGAAATTTCAGCATGTAACTGAGTTTTACTTCCACTAAAAAGTTTAGTATACATAAGGCTTAGAGCAGAAACGAAAGCAAAATTTAAAAAATATGTAAAAACAACCCATATGACCTAGGACATTGGATGTACCTATCCTCTGGTCATTTGCAAAGTGGCTTATTTAAAACTTTTTTCCTAGCTTAAAAACTGTTTTGACATCAGCCAACTTAGTTCACAATGTCATGAGTCTTCTATAGAGATTTAAAATAAAAAAGAGAGCAGGCCTCACAGATGCAGATATGCCTTTGGATTCCATTCTCTTTAAAAGAGAAGAACCCTTGGGGCGCCTGGGTGGCGCAGTCAGTTAAGCGTCCGACTTCAGCCAGGTCACGATCTCGCAGTCCGTGGGTTCGAGCCCCGCGTCGGGCTCTGGGCTGATGGCTCGGAGCCTGGAGCCTGTTTCCGATTCTGTGTCTCCCTCTCTCTCTGCCCCTCCCCCGTTCATGCTCTGTCTCTCTCTGTCCCGAAAATAAATAAACGTTGAAAAAAAAAATTTTAAAAGAGAAGAACCCAAAGTGATATCTATATTTTGGCATTTTTGTTTTTGTCACATTTTGAGGAGAAAAAAAGCCATTCAGCTAAAGTTACATTCTAGTTTTTGAAGAGAAATGTTTCAATGAACTTCAGTTATCTTGCCCACTTAAAGATGTAAGCTGATTTCTGATTCCCAGTGAATTCTTTTCCTGACTTCTGTCTTCTTAGGAAGAAGGAGATGGTGACATTGGAAAAGAAAATGAGCTAGTCCGCAAGAATCCTGCCATCATGGGCTCCGTTGGTGTTAATGAGTATTTGGGCTCAGTGACATGTAACAGGGACCTTGGGGAACTGGTTTATGCAAGATAGAAGCTTATGTTTCTCCCACCTAATAGTATGAAGGTAAGCAGTGTAGGCCTGGCATGGCTACTTAGCTACAGGACTGGACCCAGGCTCCCTCTGTCTTAATGTGCTATCATCTATATCACAGGTGCTATTGTCTTCATCTTTATGGTCCAAGATGGTGCTCCAGCATATTTATATTCCAGGAAGCAAAATGGAGAAAGTGGGAGAAAGGTCATACCTCTCCCCTTTAAAGACATACCCTAGAAGTTACACACATCATTTTTGCTCTGAAGAGGAGAAATGGTTAAGAGATGGCTTTAAATGGTGACTCTTGCCTTCTTATCACTAAATACAAATAATGCATAAATGCTTGTAAATTTCAAATTACAAAATAAAGTGTTTTTCCCTTGAGTTTATCGCTTTGACTTGTAATGGTGGGTGTCTCCAAAGAGAAAGTGTAAATGCTACTACAGTTCAGGACATGGTTGGTAATGGAACTTCTTAAATGAAATGGTACAACATTTATTGAGCCCCTATTATATTTCAGGCGTGTGCTAGGTGATTTTACATATGTTAGCTCATCCGTTCATTGATGTTACCACACAGAGTCTATGTTGATTACCTTTAAAAGATATAATAAAAAAATATACTTGATATCAAGACTACAATACACATGTTTTTATCTTTCTCCGCTCATACTTCACTTTGCCACCCATAACATTATGAACTTACTGTTTTATCAATTAACATAATTTTAAATGCTAGCATGTTGGACAGCCCATATTTTTTTTCTGGTTTTCATGTTTCTCTCAGCTTCCACTTCTCTTAGGTAGAGCTTCCTAAAATGCAAGTCTCCACTTGAAACTTTCTGATAGTTTTCCATTACCTAAAGGAGAAAACTATTAATGTGACTTATAATTCCCTCTGCAATCTGGTTTCTACTTCCCTGTCTAACCTTATGTTTATCCCTGAGAGCTTCTTTTCCCCACACCTCACCATACACCTCAGCAAATCTGAGTTCTGTGCAGCGTTGAGAACAAGTCATGCTGTTTTATGCTTTTATTTTTTTTGCTTATGCTGATTCTTCTGCCTGGTGGCCTCTCCTTACTGCAGAGACGTAATTGAAAACATACAATTTGGTAAGATAAACTTTGGTTCAAAATGCCTTTTGGGTGAAAATGACCATTTGCCACTAGTTTTTCAAGTATCAGAAGTACTAGTATCCTGCAAAGCAATTTTGCAATGTATTGTGTTTTTAAGAATTTTTGATTATTCTTTAAAAAATTTTTTTTTCAGTTTCTTTTTTTTCTGGGTAAAAAGTTTGAATTTATTTTTTTAAATGAAATATAAAGTACATCTTGGCTTTTAAAATACAAAGATTGGGGATGGAGATGCTAAACCAAGAAATCTCTTTTTTTTAAATACCAGGACATTGGGACATGCTATTTATTCTGCTGAAATACTGCCCCGCCCTCTGCACCACTGTCTTTTCCCTATCTTCGCTTGTTCTTGAAGACGGCTTCAAAATCAATGCTATTGAGAAGATTCCCTGGAGAGCCTCAAGTTAGATTTGGCTTTGTGAATACATTTTTTTTTTTTTTGTAGATGAAGTTTTTCTTTCTATCATTTATCACAATTTACAATGTTATATTTGAAAGTATTTGCAGTATATTAGTTAAGAATACAAGCTCTGGAGCCAGGCTGCATCAGTTCAGACCCCAGCTATGCCACGAAGAGGCTGTAGGACCTTGGCCTGTTACATCACTTCTTGTCCCCTCAGTTTCTTTATGAGTAAAATGGTGCTAAAAATAGTAATGACCTCATGGGTATTATGAGGATTAAAGGAGAGACTATATTTAAGAACATTGCATATTACCCTGGCATATCAATTTTTTTTATCTATTTGGCATTTGTGTTTAATTATGGAATCTTTATCTTTCTCTTATACTGTAAGCTCTGTCAGTAGTGACCATGCCTGCTTGTGAACCAATGTACCCAGCAGATAATAAACATGCTGAACTCATTTGCTGAATGAATAAATGAATGAATGAGCTAATAGTGTGGTAATTTGAAAGAAGTTAATTAGAAGTTTAGAACCAGGTGTGCCTGGGTGGCTTGGTTGGTTAAACATCTGACTCTTGATCTCAGCTCAGGTCTTGATCTGAAGGTCCTGAGTTTAAGCTCTGTATTGGGCTCCACGTTTGCCATAGAGCCTACTTAAAAAAAAAAAAGTTTAGGACCAAAAATATTTTACTCATTTAGTTGTCCCTTTATAATATGTACTTTAAAATCACCCTATAGAACATTTGGAATTTAGGTTTTTGATTTTGAGAAGAATCTTAATTCATTGAAATGGTGGCTATGACATGATTTGATGTTTAAAACTCCAAAATTGAATTTGTCAGAAAAAGGCATGTCTGTTTTAACAATGTGAAGTTAATTGAGCTTATTTGGACAGTCACTATTATGGTGGTCATATCAGGATGTTTTTCATTACCCAAAATGCAATGGACATTTTACACTTAAAAAGTAAGGGTGTCTATTCCTAAGGTGAGCAAATTAAAAAAAAAAAAAAACTTCCACAAAAAAAAAAAAAAACCCACACACAAAGGTAGCATTTTACTGGGCCTTCTCTCTTTTTCTGTTCAGTCCAAATGGAAACGATGAAGTCCTGGGTTATGATGCAAACTCATAAGCCAATTCTTAATAAATGCTCAACTTACATTCTCATTCTATTGTTCTTCTAAAAGTAGTTATTTTCACATTAAGTGAAGCTTTATTTTTTTGCATGATATATCTCTTTTAAAATAAACCACATGAAGTTCGAAGCAGTATCACTTTGACAATTTATATTACATCACAAACTGAATTTTATGCCAAATCTGATCTATACACGCTGCAACTATGTTCAGCCAGTATTTGGTCTAGTTTGAATTTAATACCCAACTGGCCTAAATCTGACAGACTTGATTTTATTAATACAAGAAAGTTTGCTCTGTTCTGCATATGTGCCAGAAATAATTGTGGTTCAATGAGAAGACTAAAGGGAAGGTTGCTGAATAAAGCTTTAAGGATTGAAATGAAGGGCCACAGTAACAGGAACTGATACATTAAATGTTACAGATTTTGTACTGATAAGAGCATCTAGTGAAAAAAACATTTTTATGCTCTTTACAAGTTATATTTAAACAGCAGGCCAAAACTATAAGAAAGTGTGCTGTGCTCATTTGTATTTAGCCGTGTAAAAAAAAATCCATGGATTGGTTTGAATTATCTGAATATCTTACATATGGCAATGCCTGAATTAATTACATAGGGGCTGAATTATCAGATTGGTTTTCATTTTATGGATGTTGCCATGCTTTGCCTTTAGATGAGTGTCATCTGAGTCAGCTTGGGCTGCCATAGACAGCCATAGACAACCATAGATTTTTGCCATAGCCAAAATACCATAGACTGGGTGGCTTAAAGAAGTGAAATTTATTTTCTCACAGTCCTGGAGGCCAGAAGTTTAAGATCAAGGTGCTGGCAAGGTTGCCTCTTCTTGGCTTGCAGGTGCCCACCCTCTTGCTATGTCTTCACATGGTTGGCCCTCTGTGAATGCATGATGTCTTGGGGTGTCCAAATTTCCTCTTCTTATAAGGACACCAGTCGGGGCCCACCTTAATGACCTCATTTTAACCCAATCATCTCTGTAAATGCCTTATCTTCAGATACAGTCACATTCTGAAATACTGGAGGTGAAGGCTTCAAACTATGAATACTATGGGGACACAATTCAACATTTAATACCAGAGATGTTTGTTTCCAAATACTGACATTTTGAATCTCCAGCATGAAAGCTACAGTACAAAATAGATTTTATAAATATGATCACCAGCACACTCCTATAATCATGAGCTATAAGAACACCTTTACCTTCCCATAGCTACTTTTTCTGCACTGTATGTTTGAGATTAGATTAAAGACGCTGTAAGCAGGTATACATTTTTTGCTAAAGTAATACATGGAACTAAAGTAAATAGGGACACGTATCTCCCGAAAATGTTTTGATGATTTTCTTTACTTTCACCCCAACTAGCTTATAAGGGCTCAAGGGGTGAAGTCCACATTTGTCTGCATCCCCAGTAACTAGCACAGTGCGAGACTCAGAGTAGGTAATTAATAAGTATTTATTTATTGGATGAATACATTAATGATTTTTCTAGTAATAGGCAATTATAAATCATAAAACAAAGATAGAATCTTCAAAGTGGTTAATAAGCTATTACAAGTATGGTTTATTGGAGGAAGTTTTATTTTAAGCTTATTAATATATTCATGTTTAAATGATATCACCTGATACGAATCTACAGAAATTAAATTAAATTAAATCTACAGAAATTAAAAAGTGATTAATTTTGGATAGATTTATTTCAACATCTTAAATTATGCCTCGGGGCGCCTGGGTGGCTCAGTCGGTTGAGCTTCCGACTTCGGCTCGGGTCATGATCTCATGGTCCGTGAGTTTGAGCTCCATGTCGGGCTCTGTGCCGACAGCTCAGAGCCTGGAGCCTGTTTTGGATTCTGTGTCTCCCTCTCTCTCTGACCCTCCCTCATTCATGCTCTCTCTCAGTCTCAACAAAATAAATAAACGTTAAAAAAAATAATAAATTATGCCTCTAAAATTCTTTCCAGCAAATGACTTGAACAAGTAGATGCTTTTTTTTTTTTTTTGAATGGAAATTAGTGCTCCAGATCATTATAAGGATACGGATATAAACGTGGGTGGTAACGGAAGCAATTTTGTAGAATTCTGTGAATATAAGTTTACCTTTTGACAAGGAAGTTATGAAATAGCAATGGGATTACTCAGGTGTAGGAATAATACACGCTCGGGGATAAACAAAAGTCTCAGGCAATTTTATGAGCACTTAAAAGTTCAGTAAAAGTATCCTGGGTACAGTCCTCAAGAAGAAATCTAGAATGTAAATGTGACTACGAAATCTCATTTTTAGTTAATGTTCTATATAGAGATTATAGGGTGGACAGAATGGAGCAAAGAAAAATGAAACCCAATGAGCAAGATGTTGACATGTGTTTTTAGAGGTTAGCTCTCCTGGCAAACATATCCATGTCATGGAGGTGGTGTATAAGGCTAGCGAAAGGTCTCCATTGGTTTGCTAGGGCTGCCATAACAAAATACTATGAACTCACTGGATTAAACAACATAAATTTATTTTTCGTAGTTCTGGAGGCTGGTAGTTCAAGATCAAGGTGTTAGAAGGTTTGGTTTCTCCTGAAGCCTCTTTTCTTGGCTTGTGGATGGCTGTCTTCCTACTGTGTCCTCATAAAGTCTCTCCTCTGTGCATGTGCTTTTGCCAGTGTCTCTCTGTGTGTCCAAATTTCCTCTTCCTATAAAGACACAAATCAGCTTGGATTAGGCCCACCCTAATGGCTTCATTTTAACCTAAGCCCCTCATTAAAGTGTTTATCTCCAAATATAGTCATACGCTGAGGTACTAAAGGTTAGGGCTTCAGCATATAAATTTGGGTGTAGGGAGAACAAGTCAGCCGTCAACAACATAGAGACGTAAACAGACCTGTTTGATTTCATGCTTATAAACGACCTCCTCTTTATAGATTGACTTTCCACATACATTTTCTTATTGAGATTAACTGGACTGGTCAAATTTCCTCAAAGCCACTTTTCTGCATATCCATTTTCTCATTGACACTAGGATATACCACAGACACTTCTAACTCAACATGTCCTCAACCTTGAGTCATTGATGACTCCTCATAACCTTTACCTCCTTTTGTGTTCTAGCTTTGTTATTGATGCCACCATTCACCTATTCAAACCAGCCTGAAGCTTAAGCTATTGAGTCTTTTTTCTTCATTACCTCCTTTCCTATCATAAGTTTGGTTGACTCAGGCTCTATAACCTTTTCCAAATCTGTCCTCTTGCCCATTATCATCTCATTGCTTTGGTTAGGGCTCTTATTTTATCTTGCCTTCATTGCTACAATAACCTCCTTATGATTTTCAATCTATTCAATTCATACTCCATATATGGCCATCAGAGAATTTCCCCTAAAATGTAAGCATGGCCATTTTGTTTTCTTTAACTTCAATGGCTCCAATTGCTAAAGTTTGGCTCTATTAAGAAGGCTCATTAGGGTGTCTGTGTATCCCTTCAAACCCCTCTCTAGTCTCACCCCAAATACCACATCTCCAGCCAGAACATGTTCCCTGAGTATGTCACTCATGTTTCCTTCCTTTTAGCTGTGGTCATGCTTTTATCTCTTCCCAGAGTAATCTGTTCTCCCCTGGTTCTTTCTCTCAAAATCATGCTGACTTAGCCAACTCCCATCCATCTGACTTTGTTCCACTCTTACCTTCTCAGGTACCAGAGACTCTTTCCTATCTCCCATAGAGCATTTACCATCTCTATTCTACCATTTATAAGGCTGCTGCAATTATTTGCTTTTCTGCGTCTTTTTCACTCCCCTGAGAGTCCCTCATGGAAGAAATAGTTTCTTGGCAATCTGTTAATTTTTATAGCTCTAGCTAATATAATGAGATTAGGGATATTGTCCCTGGAGTCTGACTGACTGGGTTTCATTTCATCCTAACATTTCATCTTGAGATGTTAGTTCACCTCTTTAAACTTGCTACAAAGTAGACAAGAAGTACCGGTTATCTCATTATTTGGGCTATTTTTTTTATTGACTAAAAAGAGAATGAATACATTTTTTTAGAGAAAGAAATGTATTCTATTTTTTTTTTTTCTGAATGATGTAAATATGTCACCACCAAAAGGCAACAAAATAGAAAACTCTTAGTTGTCTTTCTTGCATCTTACAGAAAGCTGGGAAGGGTGTTTGAGGTTATGTGTCAGGATTATGGATGTTTCATACTTACCATTTTATCATCTTAATTTTACATTGACTTTTCCTCAGCCCTCTTTTTAAAGGAATCATATTAACATACTGTGTAGGGGGAATGAGCAAATTAAACTTCACTGCATTCTCAGGCATAGTTGTGAGGATAAGAAAGCATATTCTTAGAGAAAAGCCTAATAACATTATCTACTACTGCAGCCTCTTACCTAGTAGTATTTTATTATTTACTCTTGGAATTATTCCCAGATGTCATTATACCAGCATCATTAACATATCAATTAAGCAGATATATAATCTTCACTCTCAGTTTTTTTGGCATCTGGCATGTCTATATTTATTTTTAAAAAAGTATTCAGTGTATTTCATCCATATTTTTTTAAGTGTATTTTTAAAGTCTTTGGATTTTTATTAATTTCTTTATGTTGGAAATACTACCTTTTGTTTCCATAAGCATGGCATGAAGCTAATAATTAAAACATGATGGAAATGGGACATAATAGGCATTTGATACATATTTGTCAGAAGATATCACATATAATTTACCTTTTAAATATTGATGTCATAATCTATAAATCACACATACATGAATAGTTTCAGATTGTTTTTGATGAGGAGGAATTTCAAATCACCAAAGGAAATCAACTGAATTCTCATATCGGTAGTTGAATTTAGATATCAGTATATTGTTCATTTCTGTACTTTGGGTTCATGTTACAGATCATAAATCAGATTTTCTCTAATCCTTTAAGTGTCAAACAATTCTGTGAAAATAAGCCAAATACTTCCCTCTTTTACATAATGGGATGTGACTTCAGATAAATGTTGAAAAAATAGATAGGAAAGAATGTTTCATTAAAGGGAATACAAAGGGGGTTGAACATGTAATATTTTTCATAAATTCACTCATACTCAGAAAGCAGAGCACAGCCAAACAGCAAGACATAAAACTCTTCATGAGTAATAACAAACACATTGAAAAAAACCCACAAGGCTTGTCCTTTTCCTACCATAATAAAAATGCAGCATTAAAAATAGTACAACAAAAACAATTCACTCATCAACGAGTGTGATTTTTTAAAATTAAAAATCAACGATGGAATTTCTGTTTATGTGTGTGTTTTTAGGCAATCTTACATGAAAAAAACATTGATATGTTGGTAATAAAATAACCTCATATCTGCATTAATTTTATTTAAAAAATTTTTTTAATGTTTATTTATTTTTGAAGGAGAGAGAGACAGAGTGTGATTGGGGGAGGGGCAGAGAGAGACACACACACAGAATCTGAAGCAGGCTTCAGGCTCTGAGCTGTCAGCACAGAGCCTGATGCAGGGCTCGAACTCACAAACCAAGAGATCATGACCTGAGCCGAAGTCAGATGCTCAATGAACTGAGCCACCCAGGCGCCCTGCATTAATTTTAAAATGTAAATTTATGTATCTTTTTTCTTCTTTAGAAAAAGTTTATTTATTTATTTTAAGAGAGAGAGAGAGGAGAGAGGGTGTGCATGCCCACAGTGCGGGGAGGCAGAGGGATGGAAAGAGAGAATCCCAAGCAGGCTCCACACAGTCACTATCTGACAGCTGTGAGATCATGACCTGAGCCGGAAATCAAGAGTCAGACACTTAACGGACTGAGCCAGCCAGGTGACCCTAAAATTATATGTCTTAAATGATGTATTCATACTCATGACTTTGGATTAAAATCTAGGGCTTAACCTTATATTAAATTAAATACCTAAGCATGCCTTCAGATATTCTATATGTTGATTTGCAAATGTAAAAGCCTACACACAACTGTGCTCTCAGATTTGGCAATTATGTATAGTTGGATTAAAATATTTTGGAAGGAAGATACTAAATTCAGACCATTATCAAAATTCTATTACATGTTTCACTGTAAGAAATTGAGATGTTAAAAATACTTATGCTTTTGATTTTATCTCATTAAAATAATGCACCATTAAGAAAGATGCACATGGACCAAGAAAAGCTTTGGGGATTTTTTTCCTCCAATCTAAGAATAGAAAGGAGACAGGCCAGTGACGGACTATAATATGCAGTGAAACATAACTCTTGGCAATATTTCCCAACCAAAGTTCTCTGAGGGGGTAAATACGCATTTGGACTACAGAAATCAGTGTACCTAATTTACTTAGAGTCTTACAAGGCATTTGACAAGGTTCCACACCAAAGACTGATAAAAACAAACAAAATCAGGTTGCCATTGGATTTAAAGAAATATTTGCTTTAAATGTAGAACTGGCTAAAAGACACGAATAAAAGTTAAAGATAATGGGGAATGCTTGTACGTAAATGTGTGCCTCAAATGTCTTTTATGGGGAATAGTAACCGATATGTGTATTTGAAAAATAACTTAGTAAGAGCAGAAACTGGAATTCAAGGCAAATAGAGGTAAATTGAAGGGAATTTTCTAAAAGAACAAAACAAAGAAATAAAACCACCCAAAAATACATGTGAAAGGGAGCATAAGAAAAATAATTTTGACCCATATTATAAATATTAATAGCTTAAAATTGGCATAATGAAATCCCTCCTCACCATTCTCTCATGCTGTCACCAGCTACAGAGTTATTTTCTTCCTTCTTTGTCCCCATCAGAAGTGAGAAACATTTGGGATATTTTACTTAATTCTCCATTTGCCTGTTTCTCACTTGAAGGTGAGCTCTTGGAGGAAAGGGATAGCATATGATTCACCTTATGTTTCCAGCACCTTGAAAGGTACACACAACATAATAACAGCACCCATATACAATAAAAGTTCATTAAATGGATTAAAAGAGAACTAGAACTCCATTTTACAGCTTGCTTCACATTGCACAATATTGCATGCAATACCTCTTTATGATGGAAAGTGCTTTTCCTAACAGCTGAATTTGTAAAATAAACTGTTCTTTTCTCTCTCTCTCTCTCTCTGTGTGTGTGTGTGTGTGTGTGTGTGTGTGTGTGTGTGTGTTTTAAGTTGTATTTCAGGAATAGCATCTCCTGTTGATTTCAAAGGTTTTGGACATCTAGTCTTTGACACAAAGCTCTAAATAGTGAGTTTTGAAAGGGACAGATGAGAAAGAGCCCTCTTCTGCTTATTATTCAGCTGGCCAGAAGTAGGAGGGAAAGGCAAATCTGTAGGCAGAAGAGAGGATCCCAGTGGCCCTACCTTCTCCTCTCCAGGGTCCACTGCAAAAGGGAAGAGGAAAGAAAGAAACTGGAAAGGCACCATGAAATCTAGGAGCACTCAACTTGATTATTTTTCACCCAGTCACAAACTTAATGTGAATATAATGACCTAAAAGTAAACTTGAAACTAAGCAGGCAATGATCACTTAAGAAACATAATATCAAATGATTAACTTTGTTTTATTTCACTTTATTATATTTTATTTTGTTTTAAGTTTTTATTTTAATTCCAGTTAGTTAACACATAGTGTTATATTAGTTACAGGTGTACCTTTGTTTATTTTAAAACTCTTCCTGACTGTAAACTCTTTGTGGACAAAAATTTTGTTTGCCTTACTTGACTTTTTATTCCCAGGTCCTAGCATTGCACTTAGCACATTAGCATGTACTCACTATGTACTCACTGAATGATTGAATAAACAAAGAAATAAAACTCCTAGGAACTGAGCAAAGCAAAAAGCAAACAATAAAAAAAACCCAAACAAACAAATAAACAAACACCTTATTACACAGGCAGTTACTAAAATGTGAACAAATTGAACTGTCTGAAATTCTTTGAAGAATGATTAGGGAATAGGAACACATACAAAAAAAAGTAGGTAAAGTTAGGGTTGGTTTTTTTTTTT
Source organism: Lynx rufus (assembly GCF_022079265.1). NCBI lineage: Eukaryota > Metazoa > Chordata > Mammalia > Carnivora > Felidae > Lynx > Lynx rufus. The sequence goes on from NW_025814841.1 coordinate 277,208, forward strand.
TTTCCAATTATTCATTTACAAGATGGTTGTTTGGAAATCAGAATTTCCCACAGACTCATGTTTTACATAGTGATTGGCAAGTACCCCAAATACTATTTTACCAATAATGTAACAGGAAAAATTAATTAGTCATGTTTTTAAGATAATGCAAGTTAAGTTTCAACTTGAAAGGCCCTGGCTGGAATTTAAATTCCTCTTAAAAGTGTCTTTCAAAAAGTTTTTCCATATAGACAGAATAATGTGTGAAAAGATATTCAGCATTATTAGCCATTAGGGAAGTGCTAATTGAAACTACAATATGATACCAAAACACACCTATAAGAATGGCTAAAATTCTTAAAAAGTGCTAACATAAAATGCTGGTGAGGATGTGGAGAAACTTATGTAGGTACAATCAGTTTCTCTTAGCCACTGATTATGAGATGAAAGGAAAAAAAACTTAGTTGAATCATATAAAACTGTCAAAAAAAACCCACACAAGATACTAAAAAGTTACTTACTATATTACAATGGCACAAAATTTGTACTGCCAATTTGTATTCTAATTCAAAATATTTTCAACAATTTAATCAATCTCTTAGAAAGAAATCTAATCAATCTCTTAGAAAGAATAAACAATAGAAACTCTTAATAATGAAGAGACACAAGCCAGCTAAGTAGATGGTGATTGTATAATATTATTCATTTACCTGATAGAATTGAGTATGTGAAACTTTTATCTGGAGCTTTGTCCATAAAGCATTTGTGGCCTCTACAGACAGGCAGTTTCAATAATAAAGGAGAAATTCATTTAATACAGTTATGTCCTAACTTGCTGGAACTGCTACCTCATGTAGCTTATAATACAGAAGGAACATTTCAAGAGTATTTTATGTTCCTTTGTTGACTGTAACATCTGTAAAGTGCTGACAAGATAAAAATAATCTGGACTTAGACGAACTGTTGAAAGCAAATCATTGTGTATTCATTTTATGGTGAGAGATAGTGTTCTGGTTGAAAAAGAAAGCATAATACTTAGGTATTGCAGAGTAGAATATTAAGAGAAGTAAGCTTGTTATTTTACCTTTTGGATTTTCCTGTGTATTACTGAGCTTGAAACACTTAAATAGTGTGATTCTGAGAATTCTTAAGTACAGTTACTAAGCTGATTCCATCTAGAAAAGTTTTGATGCTATGTGGCCAGACAGAACTCCTAAGTAGTGGTCCATATCCAGATACTGAACAGGTCCTTGGAGTTCAGAAAAAATAGCAGAGGCTGCTCCAGTCATTTGCTCAGAGTAGCAAGAAATATCCATATGGAATTTGCATAAAAATCTCAAACCTTGGACAAGTAACCTAAAATTTCTACGTCCCAGTTTCCTCATTGATAAAGTGGGGATCAGTATATCCACTTCTACAATTGTTATACAGTTTAAATGAAGTGAAACTGTAAAACACTTCAATTAGTGCCTTCTGCATGTTTACTGTTCTATAAGAGTTTTTAGTATTAAGACACAAACTTGTAGCACATAGTAGCGTAGTGCCTTGCTACTTATAAATGTATGGTCTGTGGATCAGCAGCATTTACATCACCTGGAAGTTTGTTAGATGCAAAATTTCTGGCCCCACTCCAGACCTACTGTCTGCATTTTAACAAGATCCCTGGGTGTCTGTCTACACAGTAAAGATGAAAAAGGCTGGCTGGAGCAGTAGATTCATACTGAGGTATTTCTCTGGCTTCTATAAAGTGCTACCTGCCTTAATCTTTGCAGACTTCTGGAAGCTGGCCTCACTTCCTGGTCATATCTGCTGCCCTGGCTGTACTAAAATAAAAATGTTCTCTTTCAAGGATTCCAAATGAGTGAGACACAAAGACTGGAAAAGTGGATACTGAATCACATTCCCTAGGAGGGAAAATCTACAAACTCCAGCAGTTGGAATAGCAAGAGTTTTCTCAATTCCTGCTCTCATTTTCTGTTGTCCTGCAATGCCTGCTGGCTTGTATGTCTGCATAGGCTGCAGAAGATATGCCCTCATACACTCGGTTCTTGTTCCCAAACCACCCTAGTGCTCCTGGGTCCTTAGAAAAATTTTCCCACCTGTCCCCAGGGTTTTAGGGAAATAACCCAAAAGGGCCCTGAGAGGACAAAGTAGAACTATTCTCCTTACAGATGCACCACCAAGGTTTCAGAAGAGTCAGTTTCAAAATCTACTAGGCACAGAAAGAGCTAGCAGCCTCTGTCCTCCCTCACCAGGAAATCCTCACTTGATAAAAATAAGTTACTCAGGTTTATGAGGATTCCAACTTACAGGTATCTTGTCTTCATTGGAAAAAAGGTAAAGAAGGACAATGAATGAACCAAATACCAGAAACAGAGCAAAGAAACAATTGGTGCCAATTACCTGTTCTGTCCTCAGGCATACATGTTGAAAAATCTATTATTTTGTAACATATGGGGTGTAATAGTTTTGCTCAGGCTCTTGTTTTGCTCTAGCTAAAACTGTGTAGCCTATCAGACTGAATCAAAAATAGAACCATTTTCAAGTCAATATAGCTAACTAAATGAAGTTTCTTTCAGGTGCAGAAACCTCCTAGTGATAGCATCACATGCATTTTAAAGTGGCTCTTTTAGAGACTCGGTGTGCGTAAGCCATTCAGTGTCTGCTGGGCTTGGGGGATCTGAGCTAGGAAACACCTAGTGCAAACAAGACTTTCATTAGGCTAAGTTCTGCTTTTTACCTTCAGAGGGGAATGTGTTAATCTTGCTACTTACTGAGTGGAATATTTAATCAGCATTTTTTTAAGGAGTGGAATTTCCATAAGTTAGAAACATGGTCTCCAGTAAGTACATGGTCTAAATCCCCATCTCTATTCTTACACATGCTCTTGACCATAATGTTTCACTTTCAAGTATTTCAGCACCATAAATGGTTTGCATAGCCCTGTGGGTCATCAGATCTCTTAATTTACTGAAAGCCTGAGTGCATTTAATAATTGCTGGGCACTCAAAGCCAAAGCTAGTCATCATTGGTTATTTACTTCTCTTTTCCTCTACAAAAAGGGAGAGAGCCAAATTCCCATAGCTGTCCCAATCTTCTCCCTCCCAAATGGAGAGAGAGAAAGTTTCTGCCAAAGCAGATTGTGTGCAGCTCTCCCTGCTTTGAAGCTGCCAGTTTTCCTAAGTACAGAATCAGGACTAATACATCATCCTTGAACTTTAAATTTCTAATGTGCCCTGACATTTGGAATAGCTTAGGATCCAAAGGGATAAGAAAGCGGTAGATTCTCCTTGTTTAATGATTTATCCTTTGTTTTCAATCTCCTTTTGCAGCTCAGGGCAGCTTACTGGTATCAGTCTACCTGAGGGACCAAAGGGAGAAGCCTAGGGTGGTCTTCCAGTGATTTGGAGGAAGGGCAGGTATATATGTGTTGAGACCATCATACAATTAAGGAATTTCTTCAACTATCAGGAAAAAGGGAATAGTGATTAATTTAATTTTTTTCAAGTGGAAATACAGGGAATTGGGTGAAATTTTGATAGATCAAAAGGAATGAAATGCCTGAGGTATGAGAACATAGGTAATAGCACCTCTATTTTCTAGTTTTAATTTCTCACAAGCTATTTTCCTCCCATTCAGCTTCTGCTTAATTCTTGAATTGAACACTAGCATTTTTAGCATTTCGTGTAACAAGGACCACAGGTTCTAACCACAGCACTAAAAATCACTGAGAATTAATAGAATTGCAGCTGTGTCTACACATTGCCAAATATCAGTACCGATCTTAGGGAGAAAGGAGAAAAAACATGCAAAAAGCAATAGAAACTTTGCTTTGGAAAGTCTCAAGTAGCTTTTTCAGCTGGAAGGATATCTGAGATGCAAATGCCTTAGTAAAACTAATCAGTCACCTAGATACTAAGGATGAGCTTCAAGATACTCCCACTGTGTGTTAAAAATACAGCTAATGATCCAGGAACAACAATTATCTTTTTGTGCTATTAAAAAAAAGCTGCTATCATTTTGTTAACACCACTATGAATTGCTTAGGCCACCCAGAAGTAAGACCTTCCAATCACTCCAGTCTGTGAACTCCCCTAAGATAAGGACAGATTTGTTTTATCAGTCAGTTAACTTTCTGAGCACTGACAACAACAACAAAAAATGTAACTCACCACATTAAGATGCCATTACAGTAGTTGTTTTGCAAAAGTAAATACATATTAAAACCTAAATGATTAAGACATTTCAATGGAAAGTAATTATGTCTCATATATTTCTTTTCCTATGTTAGGAAATATTTTTGACATAAATATAGCTTGGAGTTAGTCTATGAATTCTATTCCTACAGGTAATATGGAAGAGAAGGTGCTCAAAGTTGTGCCCATATTCCTTGACTTTTCTCTCTACCCCTCTGACTCATCTCAACCAAAGAAAATCCAAGTTTTGCATGTGTGTATGACTAATCATAATGCTGAGCTTATGATTTTATAGCCAGAGAGATCTTTAGTGTGAGCTTTGGAGCCAGGCTACTTGATTTGAATCCTGCTTCAGGCACTTAGAATAGATCTATAACCTTGGGCCAGGCAATCTCTGTTGCCTCCATTTACTCCTCTGTAAGAGGGGGATCATAATAGTACCTACCTCACAAGATGGGTTTCAAGAAGTAGATGAATTAATCCATAACTGCACTCAGAACACATTGAAACTGGCCCAGAGACAGCACTAGACCAATAGTTCTTGGTTTTAGCTAAATGTGTTATTTCATAGTGGAGAAAACCAAAAACTGAAGTTAATTCTACTGAAGCTCATCTTGGAATTTGTTTTGTTTTGCCCCTTTATCTTGTCAATGATTTGTGGTCTGTTAAGTTTTCCCCTAGCTATCCTAATGTCAATCCTTGTCAATGTGCCCTTGAAAGATGCATATACCCAGAGCCCTGAAAATAGCATATTTCCATACAGCTTTTTCTCTAAAGTGTGACAGTTTCCACCTTAGCTATTACATGTGGTCAAAACACATCTTGTAAATTCATCACTTGGGGGTGACTAATTCCATATTTCCATTTCATAATCATACACAGGATCACTGCTTACAATAGAGTCTAATTTCTCTTTTTTAATTTGTAATACATTTATCACCCTGCTCTACCAATCTCATTATCCTTTTTAGAAAAGTCTAATCCTGTTAAAATTGTTTGAAAAGATTCTATATTACTTTGCAAATCTTTAGGTTAATAAAGTATAACTCATGATGTCAGTAATGTTATCATTAAAGTGTAGTGTTGATTTTGATTCTTGTTTTGTTATTTTTCTCTGTATTGTTATAAATTTCCCCTCCTGTTATATAGGTAAAAAACTTGGAAATCTGGTGTTTTTTTCTCCTGCTTCTCTATCCCACATCTCTACAAAGAGTTGAGTAAACTTTGCAAGTGCTGGTTACTTACGGAAACAAAAGTGCTTGTTACAATTCAGTAACTGGGGTGGAGCAGGCACTTTTAATCTGAGCACAGCAATTTACAAGACAGAGTGCAGTTCCAAGAACCTTACATAAGCTCCCAAGAACCCAGGCTACACTGTCAGACACCTATCATTAAACCGCCTCCTGCCAAAGGATGGCTGTGGCCCTGTCACCCTGGTCAGCCCCGCAAGTCTCATTCACACCCCTTTTAATTGGCAGGCTCCCACTCTGGGCACCTCCATGGCCCTTGAAGCCTTTTTTTTTTTTTCAGACAGATAACTTGACACTGCAAATTTGGCTGAGAGCCTGCTGGTGTGGGATGTCTTTACATCCACCCTCAGTGGTCACCTCAGTTTATATCCTTGAAATTCCAGCCTAAACATTTTGCAAATTACATTCCAGGGTAGAAAGATGTGGTCGCCTGAGAGGGGTGGCTGGCCCCTTCACCTGTTCAAAGTAGGAAGATTTGATAACTGGGAAAAGAAGGGGTGAAAAGGTGTTTTCTCCATGGACAGGAAGAAGGGACGAGAAGACTATCATCATCGTATCAGCTTTTCAGGACGGGAGGAAGCCTAGAGTGTGTGGCGTTTTGTTTCCGACACGAATGAGGCAGCGGGCTCGGGAAACCTGATAACAGCTGTTGTGACCTTGGGGTCTGGAAACGGTTTCACTGATTGAAGTCATATAAGTTCAGCTAAATTTGAATGTGCTGTAAATATTTATCTGGCAGCCTGACATACAGTTGTTCCTGAAATTATGGGGCAGAGTCTTATCTTTCCTAGCATATAATTTTTGAAATGCTCTTCTGGATGGTGTTTAAGATTATAAATATAACTGAGTTATTGTTTTGTGCTCGGCTTTTCTCAGGCTTTGAGCCTGGTTAAAAGAAAAGAGGGTGTTTTCTGGCAACTCTGTTTTCCTAAATATATTGGAGACTGCAAGGAAAATCTGCTTAGAGACTAAGCCTTGGTGAAACATAAACAGTCTGCTTCAGCTGCAGCAATATATTTTCCCTCTCACATTTCCAGAGATGCTGGTATACAAGACCTCAGATCCAATAAGTATTTTATGTGAGAAATTGTTAATACGCAACATTCTTTTCCAGTGAGTTATTGAGTTGTAGTCTGCAAATGAGGCAGGCGACAAGCTAGTCTTGAATGAACTCATCCTTTTTTGCTTTAAAAGCTACTCTGAGCCAGCCCCACTGAGACACTGGGCATAAGAAACAGCAGGAACACAAACAGACCAGAGCCAGTCCCTTGATGGGTCCTCCGTCACATGGACCCGTCATCTCCCATTGACTTACATAGCACTTCACCCAGGAGGGTGTTGCCCTTTGAAGAGAACATGTGTGTAGTCAGAAGCAGGCCAGGATGAAAGGAGGGATAAGAATGAAACTGTCCAGGATTTAATATGAGACCAAAACTGATGTGCAACCACGTTGATGGTGTTCCATTGATTATAAGAGCCCATTTAATAATCTAATTTTTCTAACATCTCCAGACATTTTTACCAGCTGAGACAACTTCTAGGTTTATTAGAAATTCCCAGTTTGATTTAGATTTACCATTGAAGAACTTGACCATGTACTCCAAGAAGATAGTCAACCCTGTGGCCAGCTAATACATATGCAAAATTGCAGCATTGAGAGAGATCCTATAGCTCTGATACATAATTAACAAAATCTTTTTCATGCAGTTGATTCCTTTTGCAGTGCTTATACTCAACAATCATTTATTATAGAAGTATGAGACATCAAGGTCTAAACTACTTCTGGTGATATAAAGGTGAACCAGCCATAGACCTTACTTCCAGATACTTCACAATCATGTAGAGGAAGGAAGGTGAGAAGAGTTTCCAATCTAAGTATGATATAATTTCATAAGTAGTATGTTAGCGAGATGTGTTTGAGACAGGACCCAGTAGTAATCTCATCAAATGTCTTGGTGGAAGTAGGAGTAGCCAGAAATTTTAATCTTATTATGGAGTTATTTTTGGCAAGATGGGGGTGTTGTGCAATAGATTGTCTAAAATAACACATTTCCATTTAGGGTCTTTTATTCTGTTTGCTTTAAGATTGAATGAAAGTGTTTAGTATTTCAAACCCAAGCCAAATTTACATCACACATATAAGCAGACATTATAGCATAAGGTGGAGAGGGCTGATATATGACATGTATTTTTACAGTCCCGTCCATGCCCACTGCAGATAGTCAATTCAACCATGGCTCTCTTTCTGAAAAATTTAGCTTCAGACTTCTTATTCTACATAGCCTTCAAACAGTTACTAATAATCAATCCTAGTGGGCATACCTAATGAAACTTATTTTATCATCTCAGGTATATATATTCTCAGATTCTATGGTGGAGACATTATTTACTAACTAGTAATTTTTGATAGTAGACTTATGTTTTCTGCCTTTTGACAACTTTATTTTTCAAGGATTTCAATTTTATCATTAGAAAATATCCCAAATAACTAAAAAATAGGTAAGAAATGTATAGATTATCAATGAAACAGTTCTATATTTCCACAAAACCTACTTGGGGTTAATTCTATCTCTTTGAGGTTAGATTACACCATTGAGGAGCTCAAAAAAGTCCATAATGACCCAAAACCATAGTGTTTGTAAGTGTAAATTTAAAATATAATAATAATAGGGGCACCTGGGTGGCTCAGTCAGTTAGGCGTCCGACTTCGGCTCAGGTCATGATCTCGCACTTCGTGAGTTCGAGCCCCGCGTCGGGCTCTGTGCTGACAGCTCAGAGCCTGGAGCCTGTTTCAGATTCTGTGTCTCCCTCTCTCTCTGACCCCCCCCCCCCCATTCATGCTCTGTCTCTCCCTGTCTCAAAAATAAATAAACATTAAAAAAATTTAAAATATAATAATAATAATAATAATAATAATAATAATAGAAGAAGAAGAAGAAGAAGAAGAAGAAGAAAAGAAGAAGAGGAAAAAGGCAGTGGAGGGGAAGAGGAAGGACTCATGGGATTTAAACATTTCCAGATATATTATTATAGAATCAGTTCAGATTGTATGCAAGTTTCAATTGCTGGGTTAAGTCATCATTTTAATTTATTTACAAAATAATGTGAGCATATATAATGCTTCTGCAAACCCTAATGTGCCTGTTCTAGTCAGGGTAGCAAAAGTTATGCTGCGGTAATTAACAACTCCAAATTTCAGTGGCTTAAATAGCAGTTTTCTTCTTTAACATGAAAATTCTCTGCAGATCTTGGTCATTCTATGGGGTAGCTGTACTCCCTGTGGTGGTTCAACATTCTTACCTCCATAACAGCATACACATCCATGACAGCCTCAGCAAAGGAGGAGAGAGGCAGAGAGTAGAGAAGTGGAAATTAAATGGCTTTACCTGGAAAGAATATATATCACTTTAGATTTCAAGGTATACTACAAAGTTGCAGTGATCAAAACAGTATGATACTGGTACAAAAATAAGATACATAGATTAATGGGACAGCATAAACAGCCCAGAAATAAACCCATGCTTATGTGATCAATTAATGTGTGACAAAGGAGGCAATAATATACATTGGGGAAAAGACAATCTCTTGAACAAATCGTGCTGGGAAAACTGGTCAGCTACATGCAAAAAATGAAACTGGACCACTTTCTAACATGAAAAACAAAAATAAACTCACAATGGATTAAAGACCTAAATGTGAGACCTGAAACTACAAAACTCCTAGAAGAAAACATAGGCAATAATTTCTTTGACATTGGCCATAGAGACATTTTTCCTAGGTATGTCTCTTCAGGCAAGGGAAGCAAAAGCAAAATTAAACAATTGGTACTACACCATAATAAAAAGCTTTTGTACAGCAAAGGAAACTATCAACAAACAGACAAGGAAATCTACTGAATTGGAGAAGATATTTGCAAATGATACATCTGAAAAAGTATTCATATACAAAATATATAAAGAACTTCTACAACTCAACATGAAAAAACAAATAATCTGACTAAAAAATGGGCAGAGGACCTGAATAGACATTTTCCCAAAGAAGACAAACAAATGGTCAACAGACACATAAAAATATGCTCAACATCACGAATCATCAAGGAAATGCAAATCAAACCACAATGAGATATCACTTTACACCTGTCAGAATGGCTAGAATCAAAAAGACAGAAAACAGCAAGTGTTGGTGAAAATGTGGAGAGAAAGGAACTCATAGACATTGTTGGGGGGAATTAAAATTGTTACAGCCACTGTGAAAAACAGTATGGAGTTTCCTCAAAAAAATTAAGAGTAGAATTACCATATGATTTGGTAATTCCACTACTGAGTATCTACCCAAAGAAAATAAAAACAATAATTTAAAATGATTTATGCACCCCTATGATTATTGCAGCCTTATTTGCAATAGCCAAGATATAGAAGGAACCCAAGTGCCCATCAATAGATGGATAAAGAAGATGTGATATCACACACACACACATATATAACAGAATATTACTCAACCATAAAATAGAATGAGATCTTGCCATTTGCAAAAGCATGGACTCAGAGAGTATTACACTAACTAGAATAATCCAGACAGAGAAAGACATATACCATATGACTTTACTCACCTGTGGAATTTAAGAAACAAAACAAATGAACAAAGAAATAAAGAGACAAAATTTTAAATCTGTGGTTGTCAGAGCAGAGGTGAGTGGGGAGATGGGTGAAACAGATAAAGGAAATTAAGAGTACACATATCCTATGAGCACTGAGTCATATATAGAACTTTAGAATCATTGTATTGGATCCCTGAAACTAATATAACACTGCATGTTAATTATGTTTCAATAAAAAACCAGTGGGAGGCAGTTCTGAGCAGAACTGTTGTGTGGGTAACTAATGGGTGGAGTCAAGGCCATATGATCCTCTGATTGTGCAAAGGTGTATGGGAAAATGAATTCAATTTTTTTCTCTTATAAGAGATGTCAAAAAATGTCAAAAAGTCAAAAAATGCTAATTGTCACCAACACAACAATTCTCCATCATGATAATTTTCCTTAAGGGTACTACTCTGTTAGCATTAATTCTGTAGTTTACATTAGAGTTCAACTTTTGTGTGTATAATCTATGGGTTTGAGAAAACGTGCAATGGCATGTTCCAGCACTGGAGTATCATATGGAAAATTTCCATCATTATAGTATCATACCCTGAAAATCTTCTGTGCATCACCTATTCATCACTTCCCCCCTCACTCCATCTTCTGGAACCACTGATCTTTATTGTCTCCATAGTTTTGTCTTTTCCAGAATGTCTTATAGTTGGAATCATTTAGTATGTAGCCTTCTCAGATTGGCTTCTTTTATTCAATTATTGTCATGACTTGATATTTTCTTTTTAGTGCTGAATAATATTTCATTGTCTGGATTGTATCACAGTTTATTTATCTACTCACCTACTGAAGGACATCTTAATTACTTTCAAGTTTTGGCAGTTATGAAGGAATGTGTTATAAACATCTGTATGCAAGTTTTTGTGTGGTCCACTAGACTCTTAATACCTCAAATAGGAACAAAATCTTCCTTTTGTTCTTTTATTCAATACACTAACTAGGATTTTATGTGGAATTCCTAGTCCATAGTCCATGTAGACACTCAAAAATACTTGGTGAGTGGATATTTGCAAATAAATCAGTAAGGGTAAATGGACCAATGTATAAGTTCCATTGTTTTAATTCCAACAATAACTGACCTTTTTTAAAGCTTTTTAAAAATGTTTATTTAATTTTGAGAGAGATAGAGTGCAAGCTGCAGGGGGTCAGAGAGAGAGAGGGAGACACAGAACTTGAAGCAGGCTCCAGGCTCTGAGCTGTCAGCACAGAGCCTGATGTGGGGCTCAAACTCACAAACCACGAGATCATGACCTGAGCTGAAGTCGGAGGCTTAACCAACTGAGCCACCCAGGCACCTCACACAATAATGGACTCTTATTGAGTACTTGTTTTATTCCAAGTACTATACTAAGTGCTTTATCTGTCTTATCTCCTTTTAACTTACATAAGCCTATTAAGCGTATAATTCTATTACTCCAATTTTACATGTGATGAAATTGGGGCATAGAGAGGGTAAACAGCTTGCCCAAGATTATGCCCTTGACTAATAGCTAATTCAGGATTTAAACCGTAAGCAGAGTGAACTCCAGAATTTAACCACCACCTCATACTGCATACACGTCTACCTTAATAATAACTCGGGCAGAATGTCAAAAAGAAAGTCCCCAAGATTTAGGAAGAAAAACTTATAAAAAATAATTTGCCTTAGAAAAGAAAAGCTGGTTTGTGGGTTAATGGACGTATATCCATTATATTAACTAATATTGCACATCTTTTATAAGCCAACACTGAAGGACTGTCTGTAACACAATGAAGGAGGGTTGGGGGCAAGCTTTAACTTTAGTATCATTTCACAATGCAACATCGAACTTCCTAGGGGCAAAGACACCGAATATGGGTAAATTAATAATTCAATTTCACTATCCTCCTCCTTATTCTCCTTTCATCTCTTCTTCTTCTTATCCTCTCACTTCTTCTTCTTCTTGAAACATAAGTTCAGTAATGAGAGAAAGATTGATTTCATTTATATTGATTAAAAACACATTAAGCAATGCATTGCCTTAAATCAGACTATTAGAAACATAAACAATTTATAACACAATACTGGAGCAGGGGAAAATATAAACATGGATTTTGACTTAAGCAGGGATGAAAGAAAGCTAGATTAAAAAAAACCCACAAAGTTTTAATTTAAGAAGTATATACTATTTAAAAAAGTATATACCAGGGGCGCCTGGGTGGCGCAGTCAGTTAAGCGTCCGACTTCAGCCAGGTCACGATCTCGCGGTCCGTGAGTTCGAGCCCCGCGTCGGGCTCTGGGCTGATGGCTCAGAGCCTGGAGCCTGTTTCCGATTCTGTGTCTCCCTCTCTCTCTGCCCCTCGCCCGTTCATGCTCTGTCTCTCTCTGTCCCAAAAATAAATAAACGTTGAAAAAAAATTAAAAAAAATAAAAATAAAAAAGTATATACCAGAGATTTAAAGATTAGTATATATAGGTATAAGTTGAATCCACCAATGGTGGTTCCTGTATGAACTTGCAATAAAGTTATTATTAGTGGTAGTTGAAGAAACAGTCTAAATTGTGCCTTATATCAATCTCTTTATTAAGAGGGTGCTATTTAAGCCAATACTTAACATTCAATGTGGTGAGAATTATTTGACAATTTATTATAAGACTACAAGTTTGGTTACGTCATTTAAATGTGCCAAACTTTGATTTAAAAGCATTCTCAATCCCCTCTTGCAGTGATAAGGTACTAGAAAATTTATGATAGTTTATGGGAACTTCAAAGATTTTCACTGAGTTAATCACAATTAAAATTCATCACCTCACAGATATACAGAAAACATATATGAGCATATAAAAATTACTGATAATTGTATATAGTTTCCTATTAAGAGAACTCCACATTTATCAGCATCATTATTTGTCTGTAACACATTTATTTGAATTTGGAGCTATTTGATGAGAAATTTTGGTTATTTTTTATGTGGAATTAGTGCTTTCACCTTTGGAATCTAAATAGAACATCTAATAGCTATTAAAAATGTTCATAAATGTCAATTGATAAATTATATGAGCTAGAATATTTTTGAAGGGAACTGGAAGATGAGTTGAAGCATTCCTTGGTTGTCAAGCCCTCTGAGGTCAAACACTAATGTGAACACTTTTATTGTGAATGCCTGGGCACATCACTTAACCTTACTGTGTTTCTATTTTCTTATCTACACAATGAGGCTAATAATACTGATTGACCTCATAACATTTAATTAGGCCATTGGAAAGCTCTTTGAAAATGCTAAGTATCATTTGTTGGCACTTAGCTTCATGAAAGGTTCATGTTTTTAACACACTGTGGTTTGAGGATGTGTTGGTACAATTCCTGCCAACTTCTTGTTTGTCTGCCGTATCTTCACTGAGCTCTCTTTGAAGTCAATGGGAATTAGGGTGATTGAAGGCACTTAAAGGAGGCTGTAGGAATGAGAGAGTGTTCTCTGGCATGTTTAGGACTTTTTCCTTATATAAAATAATACCATGCTTCTCATTGGAAAAGGAGTTTGATGACTTCTCAGTGGTTTGTGGGTGGGTAAATTCATGATTCTTCATGGAGCTTAAGCCCTAGAGGAAGATACTTTTTGGCAAAGACAATGAAAAAGTTTAAGTTGTTTGAAAAAAATTAACACACCCACTTTTAGGGAACATAAAGAATATAGCAGGCTCCTCTAGGGGAGGATTATATCTTTTATTTTCTGTACAGAGCAAATAGTCACTACCCAATATATCCTTGCTAAATAAATGCATGATAAATGGGCAGAAGTTACTCTGACAGTTGCATAGTACATGATAATTATCATATTATATAACATTAACACAACATCTAGAATATATTTTTGTTACCATTTTTTATCTCCTTTTATGTGTTTTTCCTCTTATATTTTAGCATTAACCAGAATGCTTGTGGCAACATTTACAGAAATGTGTTGTATTACATACTTCTATTCAAAGTTTTTTTCAAAAAAAGGAGAGACTGCCATCATACTATAAAAATTTCATATATTTGGAAAATCACCATACTCATGTTTCCCATTCTAGACTATTTTAACAGTCTTCTAGATGGTGTCTTTGTTTCTAATCTTTTCCCAGATCCATTTTATAATCCACCACCAAAAGAATCTTTCTCAAACATTGCTTTCATTATGCCACACATTTCAAAAGTTTTAAATGGCTTCCTGTTTCTTTTATGTCATGCCAATCTCCAAAAGTGTGATTTTAAATTTTTTTTTTCAACGTTTATTTATTTTTGGGACAGAGAGAGACAGAGCATGAACGGGGGAGGGGCAGAGAGAGAGGGAGACACAGAATCGGAAACAGGCTCCAGGCTCCGAGCCATCAGCCCAGAGCCTGACGCGGGGCTCGAACTCACGGACCGCGAGATCGTGACCTGGCTGAAGTCGGGCGCTTAACCGACTGCGCCACCCAGGCGCCCCTAAAAGTGTGATTTTAAAGCTTCTGTTGTAGTCTAAATTATATCCCAGAAAATTTCATGTTGATGTCCTTAACCCCCAGAACCTCAGAATGCGACTGTATTTAGACATAGGGTTTTTAAAAAGATAAGTTAAAATGAGGTCATTGGGATGGACCCTAATCTGATAAGATTGTGTCCTTCTATGAGAAAATTTGGATACGGACATGCACAGAGGGAAGACCATTTATAAACAGAGGAAGAGGACAGCCATCTATAATCCAAGGAGAGAGGCCTCTGAAAAAACTAACCTTGCTGACACCTTGATCTTAGACTTGTAGTCTCCAGAACTGTGAGAAAACAGTTTTGTGGTATTTTGTTATGGCAGCCCTAGTAAACTAATGTAACACCCATAACATAGAACTCCACATAGTTTTACAACATTTCTCTCTAAAGATAACTTGGGTTTTAGTCATCTGGCTAAATCAAAACCACTATTTTCTTGTAATCGCAATTTCTCTTTTCTCTGTTTCATTATCTCATTATAAAAGCTCCCATGATTCCCCACAGTTCAAAAGGAAGAACACTGAGCAAGAGACAGAGACTTCTTTTACTGACCTCAAGATTTGGACATGTCATGTTCCCCTCCAAAATGAGGATAATTATACCACTTCAAAGGCCTATAGGTTTTGGGAGGATCAGATAAGATGATGCATGATGGACACATTTGCAAAATGGGGAAAGTCAACTTCTTGCTTTCCAAATTCTGTTCAGCTGCAAGTCAAAGATCTTCAGTCTTCAACCTACATGCTCAACTATACTCTCCTTAATTTAGAGCCCGTGTTTGAGAAACCCTACCAGCAGGTAGACATGGAGTTAGTTTTGTGACTAAAGCTCTCTATCTAATGGCTCAGGGTAAACTCCTTGGGCATTTGCATCTCCTCTTTAGAGTTTCTTACAATCATGGTCCAATCTTTATTGTTTGGCTTCAGCCTTATTTTTTATTTTATATTCAACGTCATTGTTAGAAATTCAACCCTGCTCCAAACAACAATCCTACTTGATTTAGGGCATTCCCTGGTACCCTATTCAATACTTGCTAGCCCCTACCCCCAGGGGGCTAGAGCCTGTCCTTGGATGCTCACCAAGTGTGAGGACTCTGCTTTAAATTGGAGGTCTATCCTCATCATGACAGCCCTGACATGGTTCTACCTTTTGATGATGCTATGGACTTCTGATGATGCTCTGGACTGAATGTCTGTATTCCCTCTAAATTCAGATGCTGTGGCCCTAATGTGATGGCATATGGAGATGGGTCCTTTGGGAGGTAATTAGATCATGAAAATAGAGACCCCCACAATGGGATTAGTCCTTATAAGAAGAAGAAGAGAAGGGTGCTTGGGCACAGTCGGTTAAGAAGAAGAAGAGAGCTAGTTCTCTTTTTTTTCTCAACCAAGTGGGACACAACAAAAGGAGGTGGCCATGCAATCCAGGAAGAGGGCCTTTACCAAGAACCCAACCATACTGTCATTCTGATCTAGGACTTTTAGTTTCCAAAAATGTGAAGAATAAATGTTCATTGTTTAAGCCATCCAGTTTATGGTATTCTGTTATAGCAGCCCAGATTGACTAAGACACTTGCCATCATAAAATCAGATGTCTTATGTCTGAATGCCAGCCTGAATCAACACACTTAGGCATTATAATTTAGACCTTGAGCCTACCCCTCCAGGCTAGCCCCACAGTAACTAGGCCCTTTGTACTTGTTCTGCCCCATCCACTTACTGCTCTTGCCCTAATAATGTGTTCCATGGCAACAAATGTCAATACAGCTCATTGTATGGTCCATGCAAAGAGAAGAAATTCTTATCTTATTATGGAAAATAAAAGGTAAGTTCAATTCCTGTTTTTTCTAAGAAGTATTCTCTGATTACTTTCTCATAAATGTTTTCTATCTTTGAACTCTTTTTAAAGTATTTTCAGTCTATATTACAAAATTCAGTCCTTAAATATTCAATTGATCACATACTCCTCTTGTGAAATTTTTTGTGTGAATTAATTTTTTTTGACAACTAGATTATGAAGTCTTAATGACATATTGTTACTGGTCATATACTCTGAGTGTAACAAAATATAAAACATCAAATGACTTTCAAAATTTTAAAAATTTAATTATTTTTCTTGCCTGGTGTCTTTTTTTTCTTTTCTTTTTTTTCTTTTTATGAACACAAATTTAACTTTAGGGTATGCAAGTACATTTTGTCATATCCTTTTTAGGATGTTTTTGATAGTGATGAGTCTAAATTTTTTTTTTAACGTTTATTTATTTTTGAGACAGAGAGAGACAGAGCATGAATGGGGGAGGGTCAGAGAGAGGGAGACACAGAATCCCAAACAGGCTCCAGGCTCTAAGCTGTCAGCACAGAGCCCGACGTGGGGCTCGAACTCACGGACCGTGAGATCGTGACCTGAGCCGGTCGGCCGCTCAACCGACTGAGCCACCCAGGCGCCCCAGATAGTGATGAGTTTAAAGTTTAATGTAATTATTTTGTCAATTGTTTTCATATTTCCATAAACTCAGTTGAATATTTAAATGCATTTTCTTCTATGTCTTATGTTTTATTACTTTAATTCTTCAATTTACACAGTGCATTATTAAATTTGGAAATGCATGCACACACTGAATACACATAGGAAGAGATCAGCAGGAGACATCAAAATGTTAATACAATTATGTGAACATGTCTGGAGTGTGATTACTCTGTTTTCTTTCTATCTTTCTATATATAATTTTATTTCTTTAATGTGCAATTCTTCTCTTGAAATTAAAAAAAATGAAGAAGTGGCTAAGAAAAGAAAATTTGCAATCATCTATTTCTGTGCTTTCATATATTGTTACAGTCAAAATGTTTTTCCTGAGTTTGTAATTTACTGCTCTCTGTATCTATTTTTTTCTTATATCTTTACTAACTTTTCTTAAAGTAGACCAAAATAAGTGTCATGATTAAGTAAATGTATGTAGAAGCTGAAAAAATAGAGACCCTAAATTAAAAGACCCTAAACCTTCTGTTTTAATCTGAATAGATTATACTGTGGTAAAAGAAAAAAAAATTTACATGAAGTGTTTTGTGATAAAGCTTTTTGCTGGCTCACATTACATGTCCATCTTGAGTCAGCAGGGGACTCAAAACATCACAGCCACTCAGGGGCCTGGATTGACAGAGACACCACCATCTCAAACTTTGTGAATCACGTTGCTGAAATAGAAGAGCTCAGAAGGATATCTTACCAGCTGTTAAATACTCCTCAGGGAAGTGACACAGTTTACTTGTACTCACAACTCATTGGCCAGAGCTAGTCACATGGTCCCAAAACACATGTAAAAGAGAGTAGAATCTTACTATAAGCCACAAGGCAGAGAGAGAGAAACATTTGGTGAGCAGCACTAATAATTGTTTGCCTGAAATCATTTTAAGATTTAGCTAAAACTATTTCTAGGGTAAATTTTCAAATATTATGAATTATATTGCGACTTAAAGGAAATAAGAGTTAAATTTTCACTTAAAACATTTGCATTTTCCTTTGTGTTACAAAAAAAGGATATATTGAATGTCTTTGAGTTAAAATCATATTAAAATAAAACTAGAGACATAATTACTTGTGGAAATCATACCTTATAAGCCAGGATTGTTAGATTTTCTTTTTACTGAAAATGAAAAGGTGATTAGGGACATCTTGTTAGCAATTATTTTCTTTTTTTTTTTTTCACATTTATTCATTTTTGAAAGAGGCAGACAGAGTGTGAGCAGGGAAGGGGCAGAGAGAGAGAGGAGACACACAGAATTCAAAGCAGGCTCCAGGCTCCGAGCTGTCAGCACAGAGCCCAATGTGGGGCTTGAACTCAAGGACTCTGAGACCAAAGTCAGACGCTTAACCCAATGAGCCACCCAGCCACCCCAGCAATTATTTTCAATTTTTAATTTTGTTAACTAATTTAAATAATTGGAGAAAAATGGGTCTAAAAGAAAAACTGATTGTTTTTATGCACGTCACTTGATAGACAAAACAAGGATATTATAAAACATTTAAATTTTTGGACAGAAATTGTGATAGAATATCTTTATATTTCCCATAGGAGTACTCAGTAATTTAAAGAACTGTATAAAGTTAGAAGAAAATTAAATAGTTGGATGTAATAAGAAAAGTATTTAAAGTCAACAACAAACCCATGCTAAGACTAAGGATAGAGCTAATTTTCAGGTCACCTTAATTATATATTTGGCTTTGAGAGTCAAATTTTGAAGGCTTTATAACTCCTTTAAAAGATCCCCCAATCTGAAATCTGATATTTTCCCACAACATCAAGGGAATGTCTTAGATAAAAATGCTTAGAGGAAAGGACCCAACGACTTCTTTCCAATTGTTTTCCATTGAAGTATTTTCAGTGACCTTGCCAAGACAAAATAAATTTTACTCCAATAGGTTTAATAAAAAATAATAAATGATTGTATCATTTTGTTCCTTTCCTACTAAGTAGATGTCTTTATCCAATCTTTAGTCTCCGAAAGTATTTTTCCAGGGAGGCGGATCATATGAAGTCATTTATAAGGCTTAAAATGTCGAAAGCGCTGTCATTAAAGTACTAATATATGTCTATAGGGGAAACATTCTCTTGAGACCTGCTGCTGTTCATAAACCACTTGATCTGTGATCTCATATTTTATATTTTCAGCAGAACACCTCTTGTATATTACAATTCCCAGTTTGCTTGGAGGTGCTCCATTATTCTCTGTGTCAAGTACAGTCAATGCCAAACTTTTGTTGTATTCATTCCTCTCTCTTTAATAATAGCAAAGATATGTAAGTATCAGTTTACATTACTATGTTACCAGGAGTCACTGAAGAAGAGGATCATGCTGGTCCTACCCCCCACCCTCCAAATCCCCAAAACAATTTGTTGAGAAATGCCTGCATTCAGATCTAAGTGCTTTGCTAGTTGACAAATTAAGTCACTAAACAATAGAATGGAAATTTTGCATTACCCATTATTTTTGAACATTAGATAAGAGAACATTTCAAATATGAAGGAGAGAAATTGGAGTCATTTGGCGGGCAAGATATTTTTATTGTTATGAGATTGGAAAATTGATGGAGTGTCTGGGAGTCACAGGAGATTGGTCCAGATGTCAGGAGTTGCAGCGAAGATGACTGTGACAAGGAGAGCAGCAAGAGTATCTGATGACTTTAGAAGGAGTTCAGGCATTAGATACTCTGAGAATGGTGCAAAGTATTATAACTTTGATGTAGCAGATAAAGAGATTATATTATAGAGACTACTGGAAAGAAAGAAAGTTATTTAAAGTGGATCTTAAAATTACTGGGAAACTAGATCTTCATACATCTGAGGAAACAAATAGCCTATTTTGTAAGGATTCAGAAGCATCGAGTCCTTGGATTTGGTAGCCACTGAAAAGACTCATTGCAGTAATACAAGAAAGTCTTTCAAAAAGTTCAGTAGGGGTGCCTGGATGGCTCAGTAGGTTAAGTGTCCGACTTCGGCTCAGGTCATGATCTCACGGTTTGTGAGTTCGAGCCCTGCGTTGGGCTCTGTGCTGACAGCTCAGAGTCTGGAGTCTGCTTCAGATTCTGTGTCTCCCTCTCTCTGTGTCTCTCCCCTATTTGCTCTCTCTCTCTCTCTCAAAAATAAATAAACATTTAAAAAAAAGGTCAGCAGAAGTGGGGATGATGCAAAAGGGTAAATGTGAGTCATGTAAAACCAACACGATGGGTGTTTTGTCTATAGGATATATAATGCAGGAGGAAAACATTAAGGGATGCTTCAGGACAATTGTGTAATTTTATACAGAAACACCAGGTATGAGGTGTGCATTATAGACAGTAAAGAAAATAAACAAAAAAAAAATGCATTGATATCTTTTAGAATAGAGGGAAGACCAAAAACAAAGCATAGAGAACCAACCTAGAAATTAATATTAAGATTTTAATACAGAAAGGTAAATACAGAAAATCAAGGTCTACAATAATGCTTGATGTTATGAATTATTCACTGTATTGATTTATCAAAAAATGCTTATGCTTATGCTTGTGATACCATGTCAGTTCTAAGGAAAAACAAAATCATTGTGAAAAAGCATCCATTTCACATTTTAACTGATGGAGGCTGTTGTTATATAGTGAAATCAGTGTTGAAGTTGGATGAAGAAGAAAGAGATTCATATTCTGGCTTTGACATGAGCTGGATGTATCATCAAGGACAAGTTACCCTCTTGGTGTTTATTTCCTTATATGTAAAAAAGAGAGTTATAAGTGTGGCACAGAATGCTATTATTCATCAATACCCACTCCTTTCTTCTATGGGAGAAAAAGTCACAATTTTGATCCTGGAAAATATTGTCCCAAATAAAATAGCATTTTCTATTCTCCCTTGTAAATAGGTGTGCACATTTAATTAAGTTCTAAATGTATAGATGGTCCCCAACTTATAATGGTTCAATTTACAATTTTTTTGACTTTCTGACGGCATGAATAAAATATGCACTCAATAGAAACCATACTTAGAATTTGAATTTTGATCTTTTCCTGGACTGGTGATATGAGTTACAATATTATCTTGATGTTGGGCAGTAGTAGGGAGCCACAGCTCCCAGTCAGCCACATAATCCTAACAGTAAACATCCAATACTCATGCTGTATATACAAACATTCTGTTTTTCACTTTCAGTATAGTTTCAATAAATTACATGAGATATTCAACACTTTACTGTAAAATATGTTTTATGTTAGATAATTTTGCCCAATTGTAGGCTAATGTAATTGTTCTGAGCACGTGTAAGGTAGGCTAGGGTAGACTAAGGTATAATGTTCAGCAGGTTAGGTATATTAAATGCATTTTTTGAGTTATGATATTTTCAATCCACAATGGGTTTGTTGGGACATGACCCCATTGTAAGCCAAGGAAGATCTGTAATTAGAAGTGTCATGTGGCAACTTTAAGCAACTTTTCTTAAAAGATGACTGATGTGAGCCCATCTCCTCCCTTTGTTCTTCAAATCTTTCCTTGTCATGCTGTCTGGAATGTAGATATGATGGCTGAAGCTCCAGCTGCTTTCTTGGGCAAAGAGGACAGGGCCACATTTTAAGGATGTCAGAGCAATGAGCCTGATAGGAGCCTGATTCCTTAAGAACTTTATAAGGCAGAGTTAATATATCAGTTTTCAGACTTTTGTATAATAGAAAAGTAGATTGATATCTAATTGAACTCGGTTATTCATAGCTGAACTTAATCTTGATAATATACCTGCCTTATAGTTTATTAGGAATGTTAAATAAAATATTGTATATAAAAATTACTATTGCAATTATGGTGCATGATGGGAGCATAATAAATTGGAGCTGATGTAATGAATCTATATTAACCAAAAAAATTCAAAATGAGTTTAGGTTAGCATCAATATGTAGCTCACTGGCAATTCAAATCTAAATAAAAATATTTTAAGATTGCTTGAAATGAGTTTAAAAAACTTGAACAAAATAAGCAGAGAAAAAAATAGTGAAGACAAGAGATGAGCTGAGTTAAGCTATAAAGAGGTCAACTGTTAGCACTTAATGAATCCTTCATTGTTTACTTACAACTATCATTTTTCTCCTTTGTGCCCCCAAAATACTTGAACCCCAAACCACATATTACTGTCCCATTTTATGACTCTGTGTGATCATATCATGGCCTCAAGAGCACTATTGAACTCCTACTGTGTGCCAGGTCATGAGTAACTCAAAGGGGTGGTTAGAATAGCTTATATTCTATAAATGGGGCTTATATAGCATCTGAACAAAGAACAAAAGATTTGTAGAAATGTGACAAGACAAAGGAAAAGAGGTTTTAGGTTTTTAGGGGCAGCTAACTGTTGGAAAGTAAATATATTGGGGAAACCAATGGAAGATAAGGATTTCTTAGTAAAGTTTGTGCATGTGCATCTAGCTGCCATCGTGTAGTTGTCTCTGGTGATAAGGTTGTTATAACCTTCCTGGTATGGGAAAGGGGAACACAACTTGATAAGAGGAATTTATGTTCTGTTTCAGCAAGATTGGAGGAAGCCAGAGAGCTCATCCTATGTCTGTTTTTCCTCAATTGCTTTCAGCTGAAAATAATCTTTATGTCAGAGTGGCATATTTAGGGGTAACATTCTCTAAACCCCTTTGGTGACATCATTCCCCCTTGCTAAAGAAGAATTTAGGGAGATATATATATATATATATATATATTCCAAAAACCTGGTTGTAGATAAGTAATACATACTTTTACACATATGCATTGTAATTTCTATTACAAATATATTTTTATTTCTATCACCAAGTTACTGCTATAAAAATGGTATAGGAAAAGTGTTTATTTTTTAAAATTTTTTACCATTTATTTATTTTTGAGAGAGAGAGAGAGAGAGAGAGCACAAGCAGGGGAGGGGCAGAGAGAGAGGCAGACACAGAATCCCAAAGAGGCTCCAGGCTCCAAGCTGTCAGCACAGAGCCCGGTACGGGGCTCGAACCCATGGACTGCGAGATCATGACCTGAGCCCAAGTCAGACGCCTAACCAACTGAGCCACCCAGGTGCCCCAGAAAAGTGTTTATTTTAAAACTGATGTGGTATCTTGATATTGTGACTGTGGTAACTGTTTATGAAACAGTAGAATGGTTCTAAACATTTTTAACAATGGTTTTACATTACAGTGAGACCTGTAAGGAAGTTTGATGGAGGCTTCTAGGAAAGACCTTCCTCTTTGAGAGAGAGAGAGAGAGAGAGAGAGAGAGAGAAGAGAGATGTCTAGTTAGCAGCCCACCCTTTTTTTTTTATCGTTTGGATGTGACGCCTAGAGCATGGCTGCTAAAATGTTCCCAGTAATGCGAAAGTTAAGAGAATCACAGAAAAATCAACCATAGAAGACTCTAAGCAGATGAAGTCTTTGTCTCTGAATCTACCTTGTAACCCCCTACATATGGGCCTTTCATTAAATGTGTACAAATAAATGCCTGTATTGCTAAAATCATCTTTATTGAGTATTCTCTTAATGCTAAAAGCACTGAAATGAGCATACACATTCTTATTGGCAGAATAAAATCTAAACTCCTTTGACACAGTAGATAAGGTGCTTTATGATCCAGCTACCTATCTTCCAACTTCATTTCTTCCCCTACTCTCCTGCCCTGCACCATTCTACTACATTTAGGTCTAGACATTCAGAACTCCTTTTCCTTGTATACAATGCTGGATCATGTCTTTGTACAGAGTTATTTTTTACTGACTTATATTATCTGGGGGTTGATCACCTACATGTATCAGGAATGGACCATACTGAGTTAAGTAAATAGGATTTACTCCCCCCTGCCTTACCTCCCCATAATAAGAAGTTGAGATGTAGGCAGTTGAGAGCCAGAATATCAGTTCTGGGAATTACCAAAGCTCCTTCCAGCTTCCTGTTCCATTACAGCTTGTGAAGGGCTTACATCACATGGTGTCAGGATGACTACTGTGCTTTCAGACAGTGAATCTGAATTCCAGGAGGGAAGAAATAAAAAACAAAAAACAAAAGGAAAGTCTGTGTACTAGCTGAACTGACCAGTTTTTGTCAGACCTCCACCTTGGAGACTTCTGTGTACATCCTCAAAGGTCAAACTAGCATCCAGGGGACCTGGAAGATTGAGTATTTTTAACTGAATTAGAGTTCTGTAAGTAAGGAAGAAAAGGAAGATACATTTTGAGTAAGCAACTAGGAATATCCATCGGTGTATCCATTGCACCTTTATATTGATTACAATACTGGACAGAAAAGATTGATTACATCTATAGCTGGCTTTCTGTGAGACTATTCTTGAGGGCAGTATACAAGTCAGGGCCTCTGCAGGAAAAGAATGGCATACAAAATGGGTACTTGAAAAGAGTTTAAAGAGGGAACTACTTACAAAGGTGTGGACAGGATTATGGGAAAAAGAGAGTGAAACACCCCGAGATTACCAATAGAGGGCAGCAATTATTACCCAAAGCCTAAAGGGGACAGAAAATCAACTGCTTACAGGGTGAGAGCTGAAGCAGCAGGAGTTGGGGCTTTGGGTAGAAGGATTCAGCCTGAGCCTATTCATAGCCTGGGGCATATGGATCAAGGAGAATAAATGTCTTAACCTCTTTCCTCACTCCATTGGGCAAACCCAATGGGGAATCAGAGGGCAGGCATAGTTTTCATGACTAGAGTTCAGCCTCCCAGGGCTGAAGGTAGGGTAGAGAGGGGCAGAGATGGATTTTGATGTATAAATGGAGAATAATCAGCACAGGTGGGAAATCATTTTTGTGGTATACTACCTACTACAGTGCTTGGGACACAGTAGGTACTCCATAAGTACTTACAAAATAAGTATTATTAAGTTAATTCAGTGAAGGAAAATACTCTTCCAATATGTGAACTAAGAATCTATAGAACTTTAAATGAGTTGGAAGGGGTAGATTGACCCTTGGAAATAAATGGTTTGGAGGCATTTCAAATCACCAAGTATCTTTCAGGATGAATTTGCTCTCGGTGATTCTCTAAAAGAATGTAGCAAACAGAATCCAAGATGCTCATACATGCCCAAAAGCAAGAAAGGCTTTGTCTGGTAGGCCCCTTTTGTGGAATATTATAATAAATACTTATGGTGCAGGGATTGCCAAACTCATGTGAGTTCATAGTGACACTACAGGGTCACACTAGACGTCCCTTCATTTATCTTTGCTAAATACATTGGGGACATCATATCTTTTATGTTGGTTGCTTCAGTATGAAAACCAAGTAAATGAATGCCTTTTCATTTTGGAGGAGTCTGGTAATATCAGCTACCAATAGAATGCTAATAAGATTTTCTATGTGTAGCTGCTTGAGTTCTAGGTGAATACAGGAACAAAAAAATGGGTTGTTTTCAATATAAAACCAATGGCTCTCATGAATTACTACAGATTTTGTAAAGAATCATTGTTAAGTGCAACAAATATGTAAGAAATACGTAAGCATATGAATATTTTTAACTTTTTTGCGGTTGGTAAGAAATTTACTTTTCAGGGAAAGCCACTTTGGTTGAAATAACATTTTGATTACTTTCCTGCATTGTGGTGGCAAAATCCAGGTTTTGAGTGATACAAGAAGGAAAAAGAAAACTAAGGCCTTCCTGAGTTGGCAGCTGATAGAACTGCCAGAAGGGTTACAAAGATTCAAGTTGGATGGGTGTTTATGAAATACCTATTATATGCTGCAGGGTATATGGCAGAGGTTGATGTGAAATATTTTTCCTCCTCTACTAAGTCTTTATTAAAATCTGCCCCTCTTCCAAATATGTTTGGTGCAAGTAGATTTTTCTCAAGAGAATGAGAAGAGGCTTGAGTAGTTGGAACCACTGGATTCGAGCCAGCACAGACATGGGGATACACATGTTTTCTTGACTACTATATAAAAAAAATCTGCTGTGTATTCATTTTTAAGTGATGAGGAGGGGAGAAACACACCCGAATAGTTTTCTGAAACCATAGACCAGGTACTATGGCTTGAATTCTGACCTAGAAGTCTAAGTGGGCTCTAGTTGTTTGGAAGATAGTTATGGATAATTAACAAGTATTTTAATGGATTTATCCTTCATTACTCTGGCTTTAGCTTAACCTGGGGAGCAGGAGAGGCACCACCTTCATGGCTAAAGGGAGATGGATTAGTTCCCAACTACATATTTGGAAGAATTCCTATTTATTAAAAAAAAAAAACTCATGTTTTGGAGACTTTTCTAGCATAAAATATACTATATGTGACAAACTTAATAAAACTTAAACTCCAAAAACCTCGTTGTAGATACATATACATACTTTTAAACACATGTATTGTAATTTCTATTACAAATATATTTTTTTTCTATCACCAAGTTACTGCTATAAAAATGGTACAGGAAAAGTGTTTATTTTTAAACTGATGTGGTATCTTGATATTGTGACTGTGTATAACTGTTTATGAAACAGTAGAATGGCTCTAAACATTTTTAACAATGGTTTTGCATTACTTGAATTTTAAAATAACAAAATGCCCCAAAAGTATATTTTTAAAATGTACTATATCATGAGTAACACAAACATATCCATTAGATTTTATCAATCATCTTTAACTATTCATCTGCAGTTGTCCATAAAACCTGAGAGCCAAGGAATAGGTCAAGTTTTCAGAGAAGAAATATGTTCTACTTACTATTAAATATTGGGGTATATAATGAATTACACACTAGTTCCTAGGAAGATTATTTGGGATTCTTAACAAAAATAAATTATCTTTGACCAAAGTCTAGGAGGTTTTAATTTAAAAGAGGTTTTAAAATTTAAAAGAAGGTTTTAAATTCGGGTATGATAGTACTGAATTGCATCTTTCTTTAAAATTTATATGAAAAAAACTGATATACTTTGGTACCTAGACAAATCAGGCAGAAGCAAGATAGAAGAGTCTGTGTAAGAAACCGCTGTGCTTTCAGCAAGAAGATATGTGTGCACAATTAGTTTTGTTTAATGTAGAGTGAATGTGACTGATGGGAATAGATGTGACAAAATAGTACAAATTAAAAGACTATCTTAGTCACTTACAATTTAATTTACAACAAAAGACATTTCTTCTAATTCCTCTGGGGTAGGTATGTTTGGATAAACTTTTTCACCACAATTAACCTGCTATTATTTAGGAAACTGTGGGTTTTTTTGAGCTAGTATTGTTTAATTTCCTAAAGTTTAACTGCCTCAATGTAGTAAATATATGATACACTCTGACACTTCCTTTTTTAATCTGGTTCTCTTTGGAACGCTTCCCAGGATCTTCTGGAAATCAGATATATATATTTTTTTTCATCTAGGAACTTCTACTCATTAAACAATTGTAAATACAGAAAATGTATAGATTAGTTCATTGTCTTTGTCACAGGCATTATTTAACATAGGACTCCACTGATAATTTTGCTTATTGCTATGTATTAACATGAATTGTGAACATCTGTTGACAAAAGGTCCAGTTAGAGGATCCTTTTAATATTTGTAACTCAAATCTGGTCTTACAGTTTAAAAAAAAATGTTTTTTTATTTATTTTTGAGAGAGAGAGAGAGAGAGAGAGAGAGAGAGAGAGAGAGAGAGAGAGAGAGGAGTCAGAGAGAGAGGCAGACAGAATCCCAAGCAGGCTCCACACTGTCAGTGCAGAGCCGGACACTGGGCTCAAACTCACAAACAGTGAGATCATGACCTGAGCTGAAATCAAGAGAGGGACGCCTAACTCACAGACCCACCCAGGTGCCTCTGGTCTTACCATTTCATTGCACAGGCACCAAACCAAAGACACAAACCTGCTAATTTGTATCAGATCTACCCTTGGCCATATTTCCCTTTCAATTGAGCATGTTGTTAGAGGTCTAACTTCTGGCTTTCTACCTGGAAATCAATCAACAAACAGTACCTTTATCTTTCTGAGTTGGCATTCTGCCTTCAAACTTTTCTTTTCCCTAATTAGCAATGGAAGTAAAATTTTCACACAAAAACTTTTCATATAAATTCAGGTGACTCCTCCTAAAGAAATAGAACTAAATAAACACAAACCCAAAGTCAGACTAATTTAGATTGAGATGGGATATTTAGGCCTGGACTAGTATTTTCAAAAATTGGAACACAAAATCAGAGTATAAGTAGTTAGGGGATAAAGAAATGTATTATTTGAAGGATTCCCTATAGCTAAATTCATTCCTGACCAATCTTGGTCTTGAAAGGGTCACTCAGAGTTGGATCACATGGTAACTAGGCTTGATTTTGCTTGAAGTGGGCCTAGGAATATCCAGAAATAATGGTATATCCTGGGAAGGGCTACTGAATAGACACTAAGGTTTTACTTTCTTCTTCCTATTTTTGAGAAACTGCCAGTCTCCCTGTGTGGTTCTAGTGAGAATTAACAATTGAAGGCCTCTCCTCTCTAGGTATTGACACAGAACTCT
The DNA here is from genome assembly GCF_022079265.1 of Lynx rufus. NCBI lineage: Eukaryota > Metazoa > Chordata > Mammalia > Carnivora > Felidae > Lynx > Lynx rufus. Next base: position 305,717 of record NW_025814841.1, read on the forward strand.
ACTTGTGCCCATTGAAATCACCCTTGGAACTTCTTTTGAACTGGAATTTAAGGGAATGTTTGTCTAACCATTAGTAGACCACTAAGCTAACCAAGCAGAGACTTCAGGGGGTGAACATGACAAAGAATACAGACCAATAAGAATTAGTCCAGGAAACTCACTAAATAAACAAACAGTAGCAACAACAAAAACAACAAACTATAACAACAAAAAACTGGGAGAGGGACTCTAATTTCCAGAATTGCCACATTACATTATTTAAAATATTTACTTTTCAACAAAAAAAGTCATGAGTCAAATAAATAAATAGGAAAATATGGCCCATAGGCACTAAAACAAAAAAAAATAGTAAATAGAAACTGTCCCAGATGTTGGATTTACCAAACACTTTAAACCAAATATTATAAATATGTTGAGATAACTGAAGGAACCATATCTAAGTAATTTTTTAACCAAGCCACAAATACCATTGATAAACCTTATGTCAGTATAGACTGGTTTACAAAGTCTAGGCTTTTATAAATGAAATTATATAGTATGTTTTCTTTTTTATTCAGCATAATTAAGATTCATCCATGTTATTACATGCATCAATAGTGTGTTTCTTTTTATTGCTGAGTAGTAGTTCATTGTATATAGATCAAGCTTTGGCAATTCAGTTGGCCAACTTCAGCTTGTTGTTGGCCAAATCTGACCATCCTTATCTGCTTATATATTGTTTATGGTCACTTTCATGCTACAACAGTAGAACTGAGTAGAGACTATATGGCCCCGAATGCTGAAAATATGTTTTATTTGTCTCTTTACAGAAAAAGATTGTATACCATTGGTGTAGATATATAATCATTTTTTAACCCATTCACTTGTTGATGAAAAATTAAGGTTTTGTTTTAGTTTTTGGGTTTTAAAAATAAAGCTGTTATGAACATTAATGTACAACTCTTTGTATGGGCATACATTTTTGTTTCTTCTTGGAAAATACCTAGAAGTAGAGGGCTGAGAAGTATGGTAAACATACGTTTAACATCATAGGACACTGAAAACTGTTTTCCAAGGTGGTTGTGTTATTTTACATTCCAACCAGCAATATATGAGAATTCCAGTTACTACACATCTTTGTCAACACTTGCTATAGTCAGTCATTTTAATTTTAGCCATTCTATTGAGTGTATGGTAAAATATTATTGTTATAAATTGAATTTCCTTAATGAATATTTAGTATCTTTGTCCTCACTTGACATCAGTATATGGTAAGCTGTGTGTTCAAATATTCCACCTGACTTTTATTAGATTGTTTGTATTATGAGTGGGATGTAATAGTTCCTTACACATCCTAAATATAAATTATTTGCCAAATATAATTTACAAATACTTCCTAAAGTCTAAGGCTTGCCTTTCTCTTCATAAGTATCTTTTGAAGAACAGAAGCTTCCAATTTTGAAAAAGTTAAATATATTGATTTTTTCTTTCATATTTTGTGCTCTGTATCCTGTTAAAGAACTCAGCCAAACTCAAGGAAACTGATCTTTAGTCTTATGTTCTTTTCTAGAAATTTTATAATATTAGCTCTTACATTTAGATCTCTGATTAATTTTGAGTTAACTTTTGCATAAGGGGTAAAGTTGGGGTCCAGGTTTATTTCTTTATTTTTCATATCAATATCAAATACTACACTGTCTTGACTGCTCTAGCGTTTTGAGCTTTGGTAACAAATTGCATAAGTTCTGACTTTTTCTTTTTCATTTATTTTAGTTTTCAAGGTCCTCTGCATTTCCATATAAATTTTGGAATCTGCTTGTCAATTTCTACAAAAAAAAACCCATCTTAGATAGATTTTGATTAGGATTGCATTGGATATTAATTTGGGGAGAATCAACATAATAACAGTATTGAGTTTTCAAATCCAAGAACATGTTATGTTTCTTCAGTTTTTTAAATCTTGTTTAATTTTTCTCAGAAACATTTTTCCTTTTTAGTGTATAGGTGTTGCACATTTTTTATCAAATTTATCTTTCAGTATTTCATGTTAATGTTACAAATTATATTTTAAAAATTTTAGTTTCAGATTCCTTGTTGCTCATATATAGATTTAATAGAATTGTGTATAGTGACTTTTTATCATGTATTATTGCTAAACTCATTTATTTCCAAAGGCTTTGTGTGTGTGTGTGTGCGCGTATTTCTTAGAATTCTTGTTTTATTTTGCTTTTTCTGTCCCTGCACTTTATTTACTTTTTTATTTTAATTCCAGTATAATTAAATTACAGTGTTATATTAATTTCAGGTGTACAATACAGTGATTCAACAATTCTATATATTACTCAGTACTTATCACCATAAGTGTACTGTTAATCCCTTTCCCTTCTTTCACCCTTCCCCACCCCCAGCCCTCTGGTAACCCTTAGTTTGTTCTCTATATTTAAGAGTCTGTTTTGTTTTGTTTTTTGTCTCATTTTTTTCTTTTTGTTTCTTAAATTCTACATATGAATGAAACCATGCAGTATTTATCTTTCTCTGACTTACTTCACTTAGCGTTATGCTCTCTAGATTCATCCATGTTGTTGCAAATGGCAAGATTTTATTCTTTTTTTTTTATGGCTAAGGAATATTCCTTAGCCATATATAAACATTCTGGAAAAAAATACCCAGTGGTGGACTCACTGGATCATATAGTAATTCTATCTTTAATTTTTTGAGTACCCTCCATACTGCTTTCCAAATTGGCTGTACCAGTTTGTATTCACACCAACAGTGCAAGAGGGCTCCTTTTTCTCCACATCTTCACCAACACTTGTCTCTTGTGGTTTTGTTTTTTAGCCCTTCTGACAGGTGTGAGGTGATATATCATTGTGGATTTCATTTGCACTTTCCTGATAATAGGTTATATTGAGCATCTTGTCATGTGTGTGTTGGACATTTGTAGGTTTTCTTCAGAGAAATGTCTGTTCACATCTTCTGCCTATTATTAATTATTCTATTCTATTCTATTCTATTCTATTCTATTCTATTCTATTCTATTTGGTGTTGAGTTCTAGGAGTTCTTTATATATTTTGGACACTAATCCCTTACCAGATATATCATTTGCAAATATCTTCTCCCACTCAGTAGGTTGTCTTTTTGTTTTGTTTGTTTTAGTTTGTTTTCTTTGTTGTACAGAAGGCTTTTATTTTGATAAAGCCCCAATAATTTGTTTTTGCTCTTGTTTTCCTCACCTCAGTGTACATATCTAGAAAGATATTTCTATGGAAGATGTTAAAAAAAATTACTGCCTGTGCTTTCTTCTAGGATTTTTATGGTTTCAGGTCTCACATTTAGGTCTTTTATTCTTGTGTATAGTGTAAGAAAGTGGTCTAGTTTCTTTCTTTTGCGTGTAACTGTCCTGTTTTCCCAACACCATTTGCTGAAAGACTGTCTTTTTCTCATTGTATGTTCTTGCTTCCTTTATCATAGATTAATTGGCCATATGACCATGGTTTTATTTCAGAGCTTTCCATTTGGTTTCATTGACCTATAGGTCTATTTTTGTGCCAATATCAAATGTTTTGATCACTGAAGCTTTGTAGTAAATCTTAAAATCTGGGATTGTGATACCTCCAGGTTTGTTCTTCTTTTCCAGGATTGCTTTGGCTATTTGGGGTCTTTTGTGGTTCCATACAAATTTTAGGATTATTTGATTATTTGTTCTAGTTCTGTGAAAAATGCTATTGGTATGTCGATAGGGATTGCATTAAATCTGTAGATTGCTTTGGGTAGTATGGACATTTTAACAATATTTGTTCTCTCAATCCATGAGCATGGGATATCTTTCCATTTTTTTTGTGTGTCTTCTTCAATTTCTTTCATCACTGTTTTATAATTATTACAGTACAGGTCTTTCACCTCCTTGGTTAAGTTTATCCCTAGGTATTTTATTATTTATGGTGCAAATTTAAATTGGGACTGTTATCTTAACTTCCCTTTCTGCTACTTCATTATTAGTGTATAGAAATGCAATGGATATTTGTGTATTGATTTTGTATCCTGTGACCTTACTGAATTCATTTATCAGTTCTAGTAGTCTTTTGGTGGTCTTTAAGGTTTTCTACGTAAAATATCATGTCTTCTGCAAATAGTGAAAGTTTTACTTTTTCCTTACCAATTTGGATGCCTTTTATTTCTTTTTCTTGTAGGATTGCTGTGGCTAGGACTTCCAGTTCTGTGTTGAATAAAAGTGGTAAGAGTGGACATCCTTGTCTTATTCCTAATCTTAGGGGAAAGTCTCTCATTTATTCACCATTGAGTATGATGTTTGCTGTGGGTTTTTCATATATGGCTTTTATTATGTTGAGGTATGTGCCCTCTAAACCTACTTTGTTGAAGGTTTTATCATGAATGGATGTTGTATTTTGTCGAATACTTTTCCTGAATCTACTGAAGTAATCATATAGTTTTTATCCTTTCTATTGTTGATGTCATGTATCACTTTGATCGACTTACAAATACTGAGCCACCCTTACATCCTGGTAATAAATCCCACTTAATGGTGGTGAATGATTTTTAAATGTATTGTTGGATTTGGTTTGCTAATATTTTGTTGAAGACTTTTGCATCTATGTTTAGAAATATTGGCCTTTAGTTCTCTTTTTTTGTAGTGTCTTTATCCGGTTTTGGTATCAGGGTAATGCTGGCCTCATAGAATGAATTTGTCAGTTTTCTTTTTTTTTTTTTAATTTTTAATTTTATTTTAGAGAGAGAGAGAGGGAAGAGAAGCAGGGGGGGAGGGAAGGAGAGAGGGAGAGAGGGAGAGAGGAAGAGAGGGAGAGAGACAGAGAGAGAGAAAGACAGAGAGAGAGAGAGAGAGAGAGAGAGAGAGAGAGAATGAATCTTAAGTAGGCTCCATGCTGTGCATAGCCCCAATGCATGGCTTGATCCACAACCCTTGGATCATGACTTGAGCTGAAATCAAGAGTTGGAAGCTCAACCAACTCAAACTATTTTTTAGAATAGTTTGAAAGAATAGGTATGAATTTTTCTTTAAATGTTTGGTAGAATTCACCTGTGATGTTGTCTGGTCCTGGACTTTTTGTTTGTTTGAAGTTTTTTGATTACTGATTCAATTTCATTGCTGGTGTTAGTCTGTTCAAATTTTCTTTTCTACCTGATTCAGCTTTGGGAGGTTATATGGTTGAAGAATTTATCCATTTCTTCTAGTTTGTGCAATTTGTTGGCATGTAATATTTTGCTATAATTCTTTGTATTTCTGTGGTGTTAGTTGTTATTTCTCCTCTTTCATTTCTGATTTTGTTTATTTGAGTCCTCTCTCAATCTCTCTCTCTCCTTCCCCTCTATTTTTTATGGGTCTGGCTAAAGGTTTATCAGTTTTGTTAATCTTTTCAAAGAACCAGCTCCTGGTTTCATTGATCCATTTTATTATTATTACTGTTGTTGTTTCTATTTTATTTCTGCTCCAATCATTATTGTTTCCTTCCATTTACTGGTTTGGGGTTTTGTTTATTCTTGTTCTGTAGATGTTTTAGGTGCAAGTTTAGTTTTATTTGAGATTTTTTCCTTACTTCTTGAGGTACACCTGTATTGCTATAAACTTCCCTCTTAGAACAGCTTTTGCTATATCCCAAAGATTTGGACTGTTGTATTTTCATTTTCCTTTGCCTCTATGTATTTTTTAATTTGTTCTTTAATTTCTTGGTTGACCCATTTATTGCTTATTACCATGCTATTTAACCTCCATATATATGTGTTATTTCCAGATTTTTTCTTTTTTCTTATGATTGATTTCTAGTTTCATAGCATCACTTTTGGAAAAGACACATGATATGACTTCAATCTTTTTGAATTTGTTGAGACTTGTTTTGTGGCCTAATGTGACCTATTCTGGAGAATGTTTCATGTGCACTTGCAAAGAATAGGTATTTTGTTATTTTAGGATGGAATGTTCTGAATGTATCTGTTAGATCCATCTGGTCCAATGTGTCAATCAAAGTCTCTCTTTCCCTGTTGATTTTCTGTTTGGATGATCTATCCATTGATGTAAGTAAGGTGTTAAAGTCCCCTACTATTATTTTATTATTATCAAGTAGTTCCTTTATGTTTGTTATTAACTGTTTTATGTACTTGGGTGCTTCCATGTTGGATGCATAAATATTTATAATTGCTACATCTTCTTATTGGATTATTCCCTTTGTGATTACATAGTGCCATTCTTTGTCTCTTGTTACAATCTTTGTTTTAAAGTCTATTTTGTGCAATATAAGTATTCAACCCTGACTTTCTTTTCACTCCATTTGCATGATAAATGCTTTTCCATTCCTTCACTTTCAATATGCATGTGTCTTTAGGTTTGAATGGAATCTATTGTAGTCAGCATATACATGGGTCTTTCTTTTTTATTCATTCAATCACCTTATGCCTTTTGATTGGAGCATTTAGTTCATTTACATTCAAAGTAATTATTGATAGTCTGTATTTATTGCCCTTTTGTTACTTGTTTTAAAGTTGTTTTTGTAGTTCTTCTCTGCTCCTTTCTTTTGTTGCTCTCTTCTTTCAGTTTGCTGGCTTTCTTTAGCGACATACTTGGATTCCTTTCTCTTTATTTTTTTGCAAATCTATTACTGGCTTTTGATTTGTGGTTACCATCAGTATTATATATAATATCTTCTGCATATAGCTGTCTATATTCAGTTGATTGTCACTTAAGTTTGAACCATTCTAAAAATACTAAATTTATACGTATATGGTGTTATACTTTACATCTTTTTATTTTGTGTATCCCTCGACTTATTTTTATATATATACTTAATTTTACTGCTTTGTGCTTCCTACTTTTATCATTCTTGCTTATGATCTTTCCTTTCTAGTCAAATAGTTCCCTTTAACATTTTTTGTAAGGCTGCTTAATAGTGATGAACTCCTTTAACTTTTTTTTGCCTAAGAAACTCTTTAACTCCCCTATTCTGAATGATAGCCTTGCTGGATATGTTAGGGTCAGGCGTAAGGCAGGGTAAAGATAGGAGTCAGAGGCTAAAAAATTTTAGCAGTCAAAGGCTTTATTTGGGAACTAAGGTCTCTGGCGAGGTTCCATGACTCAGGGAGAGAGAGAGGGGAGTCAGGGAAGTAGCACCCAGGTGTGGTGGAGTGGGGTTTTTAAGCTGCAGCGGTTCCGGGTTTAGGTCCGGGTGGGCCTTTTCTGCGTCAGGTCGTGCTGTCGCTCGGTGATTGGTTGACCTCCAATTCGTTCTGGCACACTACTAGGGGCTTTTCATTGGGTTGCTCTGGCAAGATGGCCGTCCCCTCTACTGTGGTTCCAAGGACATCCTAACAGGATACAGTATTCTTGTTTGCCTATATCATGCCACTCTCTTCTGGCTGGCAAAGTTTCTGCTGAAACATTAACTGATAGCCTTTTGGGGTTTCCCTTGTATGTAACTGTTTTCTTTTCTCTTGCTATTTTTAAAATTCTCTCTTCATCAATACTTTTTGTCATTTTAATTACTATGTATCTTGGTATGGAGCTCCTTGGATTGATTTTCTTGGGTCTCTCTGTACCTCTTGGATCTGGATTTCTGTTTCCTTCCCCAGATTCAGGAAGTTTTCAGCTATTATCGCTTCAAATACATTTTCTACCCCCTTTTCTCTCTTGTTTTTTGAGTTCCCTATAATGCAAATGTTATTGAGCTTCATGGTGTTGCTGAGTTCCCTTAATTTAAATTCATTTATTATTTTTTTTTCTGTATCCTGTTCAGCTTGATTATTTTCCATTACTCTGTCCCCAGGTTATTGACATGCTTTTCTGCTTCCTGTAGTCTACTATTTATTCCCTTGAGTGTATTTTTAATTTCAGTTATTGAGTTCTTTATCCTGATTGGTTCTTTTTTATGTTTTCTTCCTCTTTATTGAGAGTCTCACTAAAGTCCTCCACTCTTCTCAAATCCTACGAGTATCTTTGTGACCATTACCTTAAATTCTCAGGCATATTACTTATCTTCATTTTATTTAGCTTTCCTGCTGTAATTTTGTCCTGTTCTTTCATTTGGGACATATTCCTCTATTTCCTCATTTTGACTCTGCGTCTGTCCCTATGTATGAAGAAAGTCAGCTATGTCTCCTTCTCTTAAAAGTAGTGGCCTGGGGCACCCGGGTGGCTCAGTTGGTTAAGCGTCTGACTTCAGTTCAGATCATGATCTCGTGAGTTTGAGCCCTGCATCGAGCTCTGTGCTGACAGCTCAGAGCCTGGAGCCTGCTTTGATTCTGTGTCTCCCTCTCTCTCTGCCCCTCCCCCACTTGGACTCTGTCTCTCTGTCTCTCAAAAAAAAATAAATAAACATTAAAAAATTAAAACAACAACAACAAAAGACAAAAAAATAGTGGTCTTATGAAGATGTCCTGTAGTGCCCTGCAGTGCAATGTCCCCTGCTCACTAGAATCTGGCACTTCAGGGGACGTCTCCTAGATGTGTTGTGTGCACCCCACTATTGTGGCTGAGCTGTGTTTACCTTCAATATAGTCATCTACATTGGCTCTCTGCCTATTGTGTGCAGGGTTTGGTCCCTATTTGTTAGTGAGAGGGTCCACAGGAGGATGTGGGGACAGAGTACAGTCCCAGCAAGGTCCATGCAGGTCTGTGTGGGAGGGGACCCGGGAAAACTCCTGACCAGACTGGGATACAGAGGGGTAGGTCTGTAGAAGAGAGTACAGGTGGGCATGCTATTAGCAAGCTAGGTGGAGAGTGCCCAAGCTGCACTGGTTCCCACAGGTATCAGTGCATTCAGGCTGAGGGCTGGAGGAGGGAATTGGCACCCACCAGCTCCTTTGTTCTTGGAGAAGTCTCCCAAAAATTCCTGCCCCTCTAGTACATACTCTGAGATTAGTAAATAAATTAGTAAATAAATCTCCTATGCCCCAGGCATTTTTCAAACTGCTGCTTTTATGCTGTCTCTCAGCAGGGCTGTTTGCTGTGCTGTCTCTTTAAGAGCAGGGACTCAGTTTCTTATCATCCTCTGGCTCTCCCAGAGCAAAACCCACTGATTTTTAAAGGTCCAGATGTTAAGCCTCACTGATTTTAAGAAGTCATGATGTTAGCCTGGTGTAGGGTCTGCTCCTCTCCCTTATCCATGCCTATGGCATCCTTCCATCCCTCCCTTGTGAGGACAGTCCACAGGTCCATTTTGTTCCTGACCACCTCTCTGCCCTTCCTATCCTCTTAGATTTGACCTCTTCTCTACATTTAGCTGTGGACAGTTTGTGCTGTCAGTCTTCACGTCATTTTCTGGGTTATTTACGTTGATGTGGATGTTATCTAGGTATATCCACAGGACGATCCTCCTACACTGCCATCTGCCTTGGAAGTCCTCTAGATTTGTTAGATTTTATACATAGACGATCATATCTTTTGTGAACATAGTTTTTTTTCTTCCTCTCAAATCTGTATGCTTTTTTCTTTTTCTTGCTTGATTGTACTGGTTGTTGAACAGAAGTGATTACAGAAAATACCCTCGGTTTTTTCTCAATCTTAGGAGGAAAAATTAAGTCCTTCATCATTGGTATATTAACTATAGGCTTTTTATAGGTTATCCTTATGAAGTTGAGGTCTTTTTATTCCACTTTGCTGAGAGTTTGAATCATAAATGGATGTTGGCTATTATAATGTTTTCCCCACATTTCTTTAAGATGAGCTATGGCTTTTCTTTTTAAAGTTTTTGGTATAATGAATTATACTGATATATTTTTAAAAATATTAATATTTTACATTAGTGTATATTTTAGATTTTAAAACATTAAAATTATTTAACATACTTTGTATCTTAAGATAAATCTCACTTGGCCCATGATATATTATTTTTTCAAATATTGTTTAATTTGAATTTCTAAAATATTGTTAGGAAGGTTTGTGTCTGTTGATGAGGGATATTGGTCTATAGTTTTTTCCCTTCTAATATCTTTTCCCCATTTTAGTATTATGGTAATGCTGGCCTTTGCACTATTATTGTCATATTTTTTTTACTTCTATATGTTTTAAAAACCCTAAAATTCATTACAATATTTTTGCTTTAAACAGTCAAGTATATTTTATTGTAATTTAAAGATAAGAGACAATTATTTAATAGTTACCATTTCTGGTGCTCTTCATTGCTTTATAAAGATCCAAACTTTCACCTGATATCATTTTCCTTCACCCCAAATTACTTCCTTTAACATTTCTTGCAGTATATGTCTGCTGGTAATGAGTTCCATTGCTTTAGGATGTCTAGAAAAGATTTCCTTGCATTAAAAAAAAAGACATTTGACTGAGATTAGAATTGTAGGTTGACAGTGTTTTCATTCAGTACTTTAAATATGTTCTATTATCTTTGGGCTTGTATTGTATCTGAAGAGAAGTCTGCCTTTATTATCTTTGCTTTTTTGTGTATGTCTTTTTACTTTGGAGGCTTTAAAATTTTTCTATTTATTATTTATTGTAAGAAGTTGTAATGTGACTTTGTGTTGTTTACTTCAAGTTTCTTTTGCTTGAGATTTTTAGAACTTCTTGGGTCTGTCGATTTATGGTACTCATGAAATGTGGAAAGTTTTGGCTATTATTTCTTCAAATATCTTTCTATCTTATTTCCATTCTCCCCTTATTTGAGACTCCAATTAAACTTGTATAAGGCTGCTTAAAGTAATCCCAGAATTCACTGATCTACTTTTAATTTTTGTCCTTTTTTCTTTCTGTGTTTGAATTTGGATAGTTTGTATTACATCGTCTTAAATTAACCTTTATTATGCAGTGTATAATCTGTTAATCTCATCAAGTGTAATTTTTATCTGACGTTGTACTCTCCATGACTAAAATTACATTTTGGATCTTTTTTAGATCTACTATGTTCTTAACATATTCATATTTTGTTCTATATTCTGGAGCATGTGCAAAACAGGTATAAAACTGTTTTTGATATCTTTGTATATTAATTCCATCATCTGTTAATTCTAGATTGTTTTGATTGAGTTTTTTTCTCCTGTTTATGGGTCTCAGAACTTGCTTCGCTATATGTCTGACAATTATCCATTAGATATCAGACATTGTAAGTTTTCTTCTTGGTTGTTCATATATTTCAAAGTGTATTCAAACTCTGTTCATGGATAGTGGAAATTGGAAAAAGATTCTTTGAGTCCTGCTTTTAAGGTATGTTTGGCATGAGCAGAACAGAAGTTGTTTTATTTTATTTTATTTTTAAAGTTTATTTATTTTGAGATATATACAGAGAGAGAGAGAGAGAGAGAGAGAACTCATGAACCATGAGATCATGACCTGAGCTGAAATCAGGAGTCAGATGCTTAACTGACTGAGCCACCCAGGCACCCCCAGAAGTTGTTTTAGAACTAATTTTTTTCTACTCTTGTGAAAATACCCTTTAGTACTTAGGTATCACATGTATTGCAATATTCTACTCTAGCTGGTAGAGACATGGGCTATTCTTTTCCTGTTTGAGCTCCAGGGATTTTCTACCTGCTCCATTTGATTCTTTTTGTTTGTTTTTAACTTGATCTCTAATAACTTTTTTTAAAAATATAAACATACTGATCAGTACCCAGTAGAATATTCAAAATGTACCTGCCCTGTAAATTCTAGCTACTTTGGTACTCTTGGATGCTCACTTCTATCTCCTCAGATAGATTGTGGGGCTCTTCCTGGGTTCCCTTATATGGCTAAGAAGCCTGGAAACTTTCTTTAGGAATTCAGCTGACACACGTGGAGGGCTTGCCTCATTTGTTTCCTCTCTTTCATGGATCAGCATCTGACAACTGTTATTTCATATATTCTATCTGTGTTTTAAGTGATTTTAAATAGAAGATAACTCCAGTTCCTATTGCCCCATTATGGCCTCAAAATTAATATTTTTAACATGAGTATATAATCTTGGGAGATGAGAGATATAACCTGAAATGCAATTCTGAAATCCTACTTACTTAGTGTTGTGCAGCAGAAACAAGATAAAACAGTTAGTGCCCAGAGTTACCTGGAACTAGTTTCACTGTGACAAACACAGGGGGTAGATCTAACTCATGACTCACTTTCTGGGAAAAATTAAGAGGTAATCTAACTCACATCCAAAATCCTGCAGTATAAAAAAAAAAATTCAGGTATCTAGGAATATCACTCACACTCTATATTAGTTTTTTTCTGTAAATAATGTATCTCAGACACCAAAACCCAACTCCCTCAAAAGTGAGTGACAAAAAAAGCATGGCAGCTTGTAAGTTCCTAAAAAGTTTCTACAACAGAAAAAAAAAAAAAAGAAACAAGAATAATTATGTAAAAGATATCTCAAAGGCATATTATCACACTTAATTTTTGCCAATAGAATGGGTATAAAACATTATCCCATTTTAGTCTTCATCTTTATTTATCTGACCAAATTTATAATTATTAAATCTCTTTGTGTATCATGTGTTGTATGTTTAATTGTTTTTTATAAACTTGAAAGCCATTAAAGTAAAAAACATATTTTAGGAATATGTGTGTATGTGTGTATGTAAAATATATACATATATCATATAATATGTGATGGAATTCTGATTTGAAAGGCAGAAGATTGATAAAACTAAGTTTCACGATACTGATTAGTTTGGGTGAAGGTAGGAGTCAGAAACAGGGAGGGGCAAAGAGTTGTGATATATTTAATATTCCAGTCTAATATTGAGTGGTGGTTTTATGGTGTTATTCTATTACTAATATGGAAAACATAAGTGATACAAAATTAAAGATGTCCATTCATGGATCAGTGATTCAGTCATGGATCAGTGTTAACAAATTAATCCATTTTGTTCCCCTTATTAAACCCTCCCACCACCACCAAAAGCATATAAAAAGAGATCCAAGTTGGAGTGAGGAAGAGAAAAAATGAGAGAAAAAAAAAGAGAGAAGAAGGAGGTAGAAGAGAAGGAGAAGGAGCAGGAGAAGGAGAAAGTGGAGGAAGGCCAGGAAAAACAAAGAGCAGAGTTAAATCTATTTTAAGAAAAAAAAAATTGCAAAGTGAATTAAAAACACATGATAAGGAAATTGCTTCCATGAAACAAGAACATTGGACAGAAATGCAAGAGCTCTAGGAGGTGGTAAAATGATGGAAAGAAATGAAGTGTAAATTGGTGAAGGTCAGGGATCCTGGGGAAAAAAACAAAAATAGAAAAATGGTAGTGATAACAGAAGGGAAACAAGGGAGAGTAGACAAAAGAGACTATTGAAAACAAATATGCTCTTATTTGTATTTATATATGGTGTTGTATTTTTATTTTATTTGTATTTCTTCCTCTTCTCTACCTTTGCATCTCCTTTTATATTTTTTTGTTTCGGTTGCAAGGGAACACTGTTGAAAACACTGTGAAGTATAAAATACGAAATGGTGATGAAAGAAAGAAATATCAAAGAAAAATGGGTAGATATGGAAGATAGGCAAAGAGAGAGTTTGCAATTCCTAATAGAGAAAAACAAAATAATGGATCAGAGAAAACATTTGTAATTAACTTTGTTGCAATAAAAGAACTTTGAGTCTGCCTAAGTATATATCATGTTCCAGGGAAAATTGATCCAGGAAAGACAGCAGAGTTATAATCAAGTAAGCATGCTTAACTTTGAAGATAAAAGAAGAAATATTTGAGGAGTGAAGAAAAATATAATTACCTGTCAGAGGTAAAACATGAGGCTGTCCTCAGACTTACCCACAGCAAAAGTCAATGCTGAGAGAAAGTGGAGGAATATCAACCAAAAAAGTCAAAGAAAGAAAGCATGACCAAGGATTTTATACTTCCTCAAAGTGATGTTCAGTGTGAGACATTTTGACACATTAGACATCAATTTCATAGGGAATATTGTTTCCATGAGACTTCTTGATGATTCTCATAAAGAACTTCAACTGGAAAAATTGTGAAGAATGAATTTTAAGAGCACTGTTGAGGGGGCACCTGGGTGGCTCAGTCGGCTAAGCGTCCGACTTCAACTCAGGTCATGATCTCATGGTTCATGGGTTCAAGCCCCACGACGGGCTCTGTGCTGATAGCTCGGAGCCTGGATCCTGCTTCAGATTCTGTGTCTCCCCCCTCTCTCTACTTCTCCTCTGCTCGCAGTCTATCTCCCTCTCTAAAAAATAAACATTTAAAAAAATTAGAAAAAAAAAGAGCACTGTTGATGAGCACTGACTCTTTAATTAGGTCTACCGAAAACACTGAAATAAGGGTGGAGATTAAGACGACAGAACAGAGTGAGTATTATATACCCTGCTGGTATGGAAAAATTACAACAAAAATTAGAGGAGTGGGAGGAGCAAATAAGTTTGGGTAAATTATTTCTCTTCATGTTAAATAACTGGTGGATGATGTCAAAGTGACAAATCAATTAGTAGGTTTCATATATGTAAGAACACAAATCTAAATACTAAGAAAGACAATATAATTATTAAAATCAGATGGTATAACAGAGAGAAGGAAAGAAGGGAATTGCATACAGTAAGAAATTAATAGAAACTAGGTAAATGAATAGTGACACACTACAATTAATCATATTGTCATGTCAGTAAACTCACTTATTAAAAAAGACTTTCAGATCAGATCACATATTAATACCCCATTTTATGTTGTATATAAGAGCCACACCTAAAACAAACGAATCATAAAAACTGAAGATAAAAGAATTGATAAACATATGCTAGGCCAGTGTAAACAAAAGAAAGCAGGGGTTGTAATTTCACTATCTGACACACTGAACTCAGACTTCAAACATATTAAATAAAGAAGAGTACATTTTAATACTAAAATGTCCAACTCATAACAGTTATGAATACCTGTACATCAAATAATATAGCATCAGTATTCACAGAGTAAAAAAGACAACATAGGAAGTATAAGAAAAGTAGAAGATATTTTCAGTGAGAGACATAGTTACTATTTTATAACTCATGAAGTTGATTGGACATGAAAAAGGGTAATGGTTTAGAACCCCTAAGTAAACTATATACTTGCATACTCACATACACACACACTCAGCTACTCAGAACATGCTCTATTTCCAAATGTTTCTGTATTCCAAAAAAAATTTAAGCATACACCAGGTCATAAGGAAAACCTAAATAAATCCTAAAAAGTGGAAACAGCACAAACAACATTCTGTGATCCCAGTGTAATACAAGTAAAAATTATAACAAACTAAGGGGTGCCTGGCTCAGTCAGTTGGGCATCTGGCTTCAGTTCAGGTCATGATCTCATGGTACCTGAGTTCGGGCCCCACGTTGGGCTCTGTGCTGACAGCTCAGAGCCTGGAGCTGCTTCAGATTCTGTGTCTCCCTCTCTCTCTGCCCCTCCCCTGCTCATGCTCTGTCTCTCTCTGTCTCTCTCTCAAAAATAAATAAACATTAAAAAAATTAAAAAAAGTTATAACTAAGAAAATCTTTTTAAAAAGGAGGGGGAAAAGCATCCAAGAAAGAAAATAAAATACAAAAACTTTATCTTAAAACTATTAAGAAAATAATCAAGCAGAAACTGTGAAATATATGGAAAAGAATGATAAAGAAAATACTACATATTAGACCTACTGAATATAGCTAAAAATTCATGCTTCCTGAGCTTCATGGTTAGGGTAGCTGAGGAACACTATTACATTACGTTACACTTTGTGAACTTTGAATCAAGAGAATGGATTATGTATTCAACAACTGAATTTCAAACATATTTTTTTAAACCGAATATTTTTATATATCTAGAATAAAAAGCTTTCCATAAATATCTTTGCTGATTAACATTGATGAGGGATTAACTGTTTTTTGTACAGATCTTGATTGGCTTGGTTGACTTTAGATATACTTCATTCTAGAGCCTGAATTATTGCCTTCAACTTGCACATGAGAAAATGAAGTAGGGAGTAATGACCAAGCTGACAGAAGGATGTAAATTTTTCCTATGCCACTTATCATTTTGACTCTGCCACTTGGTCTGTAAAATCTGGACAAGTTTCTTAGTGATCTTAGTTCAGGCTGCTAAAACAAGGTACCACAGACTGGGTGGGTTATAAACAACAGAAATTTATTTTTCACAGTTCTGGAGGTTGGAAGTCTGAGATCAGTGTGCCGGCATGAATGGGTTCTGGTGAAGGCTGTCTCCTGGGTTGCAAATTATACATTTCCTGTATCCTCATAGGGCTGACAGCAGAAAAAGGGAGCAAGTTCCCTTGCCATTCTTATAAAGGGACTAATCACATTCATGAGGGCCCCACTCCCATGACCTCATCTAATTCTCCTAAAAGCCCCACTGCCTAATACTATTACCTTGAGGAATAGGGTTTCAACATATGAATTTTGGAGAGACACTAACATTCAGTCCATAACACTAGTGTTCTCTTTACAAAAGTATTGTTGTTGCGGTTATTTTTAAGTTAGGATAATGAAAAATTTTCCCAAGAGCTTTTAAAAACATTAAATGAGAAGTGTCTAGGGAGCTCAGTCAGTTAAGTGTCTGACTCTTGACTTTGGCTCAGGTCATGACCCATGGTTTGTGAGTTCAATCCCCACATTGTCTGCACTGACAGTATGGAGCCTGCTTGGGATTCTCTCTCTCTCCCTCTCTCACTCTCTCTGCCCCTCCCCTGCTCATGCATGTTCTCTCTCTCAAAATAAATAAACAAAACTTTAAACAATTTTTTAAAGATTAAATTAGATGATAGATACAAAATGGTTAACAGTATGTTATCATTAAATAGTGGCTTTTATCTTACGCATGTAAAGAAGAGTCAGCTTTTGGCACCTTGATCAGGTTTTGGAAAGATTGATTTCAGAAATATTTATTAGACACTAAGATTTATTAGTCACTATTCTAGGCCAAGAGGATACAGCTATGAATTAAACAGACAAAAACACAAAGAACATAATTCTTCAATATAAGTGGCATTGAACAACTTGCCATTTTGTAATTTTTACAATGTTAGGCAACCCAGCATGAAGAAGAGCTCTCCCCAGGTCCTTAGCCATCTCAGAGAAGAGAGATCATGGACACTGGCTGTACTTCTGACCTTCACACACTGGAGTCATTTGTCATAGCACCTTTCTGGAGTAGCTCATACTGATTCTGCTTATCCTGAAAGCCAATTTCAGGTATGTAACTTTAACTTCCTAAAGATGTACTTGGAGAACAAATGTCTTTACCATAAAGCAAATCTTGCTTTAACAATAACAAAGAGAAATAGAATTAAGGCATATAATTTATGGCCATTCAATGGTTATGAAAAAAAAACTAGTTACTTGAAACAAACTAGCAATCCATTATATTAATTCAATTGCAAGATGAAAAGTACCTTCTGTCCTCTAGGAAAGCATTATGATTCTATAGCTTTCCTAGCATGTTTCAGTTGTGCAATTTAAATTACCCTTCACCCTGGACCAAAGACAATAAAGTGGCCCTTACTCAATACTTTTTTCTTGAGACTTCTTGCCATTTTGTTTGTTTTATTTAATTGACAAGGATAAATTGAATTGGGAAAGAGGCTGTAATTCTCTACTCAGGCAACAATTGGATGAAATCAATTGTAAAAAAACAAACAAACAAACAAACAAAAAACACCCAACTGTGGAATGGGTGTGCATTTTCAACCCGTGCAATAGAGGAGTAATATCTAAAGCACAATATTGACACTGTCTTTGGTTATTATGGATAAAAACTCAACTTTTTAGGCATTATCGGATAAGAAGTTTCCTAGATTGTTAGGGCACATCTGTAGAGCTCATTGAGCAAAAAAGATAATATGATGAAAAAGCTTTTCCTCAAACCCTAACTCCAACAACCTAAACTCAACACTTAACTTTCTCTCTTTCCCTCTCTCTCTCTCTCTCTTCTCTTCTCTTCTCTTCTCTTTTTTTAAAGCATTTTAAAATGCTGGCATAGAAAATGATTAGTTACAGCCCACTTCCAATTGTTACACTGCCAGCCCTTTTTCTTAAGTAAATTACTCTGAGTGAGTTCTCTGTAAACAATTATAAAGATACTTATCTTTGGTCAGAGTTTCCCTTCACTGACTCAGGTTTTATCATTGAAATGACCTTGTCCACACAGAAACCAGCAGTCTCCTGTCATAAGGATGAGATAGACACCTTTTACATTACTCTTGATCACTCCAAAATAGAAAGATTTCCTAAGGACTTTGGTTACATATTAAGGTAGCATTTTCATGAAGTAAAGCTTCCCCTCTTCCTGTTCATTTTAGGTTTACACAATACAGTTGAGTAACAAAATTAGGTTAGTTTAACCAAATAAAAGCTGTCACTGGCTCACTAAATGGACTAGAAAATTGTACACTAAGTAGAAATCCACCTTTGAAAAGCAGATGAATTTTCATGTTTGAAAATTACGAAAGAACATTAAGCCTGTCCTTGATTAAACAAGAATATTTTGAATCTAAGGCAAATAAGGAGTAAGTGAGGAGTTGGTCAATATTTTGGGTAAAACAGAGACATTTATTTCAGTAATTATAAAATCTTGGAAATATATTGATACCTCTTTGTAATGACTTAAGTCTCAAGTTGTTTGCCTGTAGGTTACATTTAAAAAGGCAAATCCAATTTGTGTAGTTAAGATGACAATATGTCCTCTATTAGTGATATAGAAATATTGCCAATTAAAAGGATACATAATAGTGAATCAAAAACTATGAGAAACTTACCTGAATTTCCGACTCCTGCAAAAGCAGTTACAATTTATTTGATCAACATTCCTTACGGCATGTTATTTTACTGAGTAAGTTAACCAGATCTTTCAGGCTTCACTTCTATAATGGAAATTAGATCCCAGAAACAAAAGGTATTTATATCCTTATAACCAGTTTCAAAAATAGTTATAACAAGAAGATAATGTTAAACAGATTTTATTTATTTCTCTAAAAACTACTATTTACTTTATAAAGGTCTCTTGTAAGCACAAGAAAATAGCTGTAAGAATCACTTCATACATTAACTAATAATAAAATTTTGTTTGAATGAAAAGTTAAGCTAAAAAGCTCTGCACATTTAGCAGTTTATAAAGAACTTATTTGTAAGGTTAGAAACTAATTGAATCCAAATAGTCTTTAAAATAATCATGACCATTTGTCATGAGCATAAATAGCTTAAAAATGGGGTATACAAATTTCTAGAGTAATGTCTTCCGTTTTACTCACAACATGCAAAAGTGTCTTGCACAGAAATTAAAATCCTCATTTATTTGTTATTCATTTATTATGCACACAGCAAAAGTTCTTTGATGTTAGAGGAAATGGGCAAGCGGCTATTTAAAATGATCATCATCTGCATAGACTTGAGAGGATGTGCTGGTTAGTTATTGATGCCAATACATTTTTCCTAGGAAATTCAATATGCAACTCTTGTATTGATAGCTTTCCAAAATCTCTGAGTTTAAGAACAAATAGGTTGATATTTTTATTTTAACCTGGCGGCTTTGAGTGAGGCCAATCTAAAACATCTCACTTAAGTAGTGTCATTTAATACATCAGTAAAATGTTTCATTAGCATATAGTTATCAGTGCCCTTTCTTAAAATGATCATGATACCTGTATCTTATCTTTTTGCTGAAAGGTTTTGTAAGTCCGGGCTTGGAGCAGATTTCTTAAATCACATTTACAGTGACGTAGAGCCTGGGTGCAGACAATCTTAGGACTTGGAGACAGTCAGATGTATCATAGTGATGACCTTCTGAGATGCTCAAGGCTAACCTGTACTTTTGAGGCATATATTTCATTACTCTGGATAGTACCTATCAATGCCTTTTCAGTCATACAAAATCATAAGCATAAAACATTTCTACTATACCAACCTCACCTTTAGGAGACACGTGCCAAGGCTTATTCTTTGGGGAGAATCTTTAGAATTGTAACCAACATGTTCATCATGTTCGGTTAAAAACCATTTAAGGAATTTTAATATTGAAGAAGAATAGTTAGCTTTTAAAAACACTGACACGATTATTTTTTCTTTATATTAGCCAGTTAATACTTTCAGGGTACGCTTATGGCTTTTTAATATTTTCTTAATTAAAATACATGATTTAGAAGATAGAACGATTTAAATTAGCACATTTCAATTAGTAGATTGTGAGGGGTTAGGAATTGTGGAGAGTGCAAGCAGTTACAGGAAAGAGAATTGTTAAAGCATTGAACTTCAGTAACAAGGAATCCTATAAAAAATATTTAGCATCTTCAAAAATACTTACAAGATTAAGTTTAAGATGAATACAGAATATATATAATAAAATCACAGGTTCTAAAAATTGGACAAAAATAAAGTAGAATGTTAACAATTGTGATCTCTGGGTTATGAGATGAGGGTGATTTTTGTTTTCTCATTTATATTACACCTCATTTCTGGGGCACCTGGGTGGCTTAGTTGGTTAAGTGTACAACTTCAGCTCAGTTCATGATCTCACAGCTCTTGAGTTTGAGTCCAACGTCAGTCTCTGTGCTGAAAGCTTGGAGCCTGCAACCTGCTTCAGAGTCTGTGTCTTCCTCTCTCTCTGCCCCTTGCCTGCTCACACTCGGTCTCTCTCTCCCTCAAAAATAAATAAACATTAAGAAAAAAAAAGTATATTACACTTCATTTCCTTTACTGTGTAGTGGTTAAAAGATAGCTTAGATTTAAGTCTTAGTCCTACCACTCAACTGGATGAGTTAAATAACCTCTTAAATCCTCTTTTCCTTACATGTAAAATGGAGAAAGTAATATCTACATTGTAGGGTTGTTGTGATGCCTCAGTGAGATATAAGTAGAAGTGCTTAGGGCTGTGCTTTGCATACAGTTAAGTGCAAAACAAATGCTGCCTAGTTTTATTATGTTTTTTACTAAAACAGGTTATTACATTTGCAAAATATTTACCATTTAAAAATCCTCAAATGCAATGAATATTTTTTAATTTGGGTGATATCTAAAGAATAAAAATAACCACTTTAATTCAGAAGTATATGCATCTTTAAATAATTCTAAGCCAATTTTTCAAACTTAAGACAATTTTTATACCATTTAAGAATGTATGCTTGGGGGCGCCTGGGTGGCGCAGTCGGTTGAGCGTCCGACTTCAGCCAGGTCACGATCTCGCGGTCCGTGAGTTCGAGCCCCGCGTCAGGCTCTGGGCTGATGGCTCGGAGCCTGGAGCCTGTTTCCGATTCTGTGTCTCCCTTTCTCTCTGCCCCTCCCCGTTCATGCTCTGTCTCTCTCTGTCCCAAAAATTAATAAAAACGTTGAAAAAAAATTAAAAAAAAAAAAAAAAGAATGTATGCTTGTATACATGTGTGCTCCTTAATAATAGATATTATGAAAAGTTTGGGGCGCCTGGGTGGCGCAGTCGGTTAAGCGTTCGACTTCAGCCAGGTCACGATCTCACGATCCGTGAGTTCGAGCCCTGCGTCAGGCTCTGGGCTGATGGCTCGGAGCCTGGAGCCTGTTTCCGATTCTGTGTCTCCCTCTCTCTCTGCCCCTCCCCCGTTCATGCTCTGTCTCTGTCTGTCCCAAAAATAAATAAAAACGTTGAAGAAAAAAAAAATTAAAAAAAAAAAGTTAAAGTTACTATCTAAAATTTTCGATTTTTCATTATATTGCACAGCCAACTCTAAAAAATTTACAAAATAGCTGTAGAAACATGTAGGCATCTTTTCAAATTTCCAAAACTTTAGAAAATCTCTATTTAGATATGAAAAAGTAATCTATGTGCTATATAAGTCATGAACAACTCATGAAACTAGCCATAGATCATTTGTGGTCTATCATGAATACTCCTCAGGATAATAAAATAAAGGGTATGTTCTGGTAATCTAGCTGAATGGCCAGAATTTTAGTTTCTGTTTGAATTGATAATTTGAAAAGAGAAGTTGAAGGGATTACACTGTAGCTTTCACACTCTGCAAGCAGAGCATTTAGAAGCTCATTATTTTTAGAGTAGACCTAGCAATATGGCCATCCAGAGTAGATAGGCTCAAATGTGGCTGAGGGATAAGTTATGAAATTTAAGTTCTCCTGGGTTTGTTGTTGATGGTAGAAACAGGTGTGAAGAGTAAAGTAAAATGGAGTCACTTATGTCAGGGGTTTTAAAATGAAGCCAGGAGGCCATTAAAAAGATATGTCTTATGTACCTCTTCCCAGGATAGAACGATGAACTTTTGAACTGGGCCAAACCGCAAACACACCAAAGACACTGTAGGAACACCTGAAACTTGCTATGGTAACATACTTTTGTTTAGTGTTAGCCTTAGCAACCAATTATGTTTAGCTAAGATTAGTTTTCTGCCACTGACACCAACCAAAATTCTTTGTAAACAATGTACGTAAGTATTCCCTTTTGTCATTAGAAACCTCTGATTTTTGTTCCCTAGTGGGACACAGTTTGGATTGCTTCCTGAATTTGTGCCATCTGAATTGCAATTCCAAGACCCCAAATAAATGTTTTTGTTTTCAGTTCTGCCTCTTTTCCTGGTTGACAGAGCCTCATGGGATTCGAACCAGAAATGACATAGTCAGCATCCAACTATCTAACTATTACTCCTGCCACCCATTATCCATTCATTTACCTATTTATTCCTTTTCTAAGTATTACTTGAGTCCTATTCATGTGAAATGCACTGTGCTAATGTGGTATTCCTCTTTAAAATATAAAGGTGAACAATAAAGACAATGTTCCTGACCTTGGGGGAACTACCATCCCTTGGAGGAGTCATACAATAAACAAATGGAGAAAATGAAAAGTAAATGCTATAAAAGAAATTAACAGGTGACATGAAAAAGACAAGAACAATTTGTTGGGTGTGGGCAAGGATGGAAGTTACTTTAGGTAGGGTAGTCTAGGAGCCTTCACCCAGTTGTGACCTGAGGGAGAAGAAAGCCAGCCAGAAAAAGCTAGGAAAAGAGCCTTTCAAAAAAGGAAAACCACAAGGGCTTGAAGAAAAATCATGATATAATATTAAGTGAAACAGGTATGCTAAACTGATTTATATGTATAATAGGACATGGTCAAAAGAAATATAGTGGGTTGACGTGCATCAACATGGATGAATCTCAAAAACATACTGAATGGAAAAAAGGAAGATGCAAAATTATGCTTCTCATGATACAATTTATGTAACTGTTCAAAGCACAAAACAATGTATGTATTTATATATGCATACATATATAATAAAGCAAAATACATCTATGACAATGATATATGCCAATTTCAGGATTTTGGTTATTTCTGAAAGAGGGAAGAAATGGAGAGTATGACTTTAAACTGTTTGTTTCTTTAAAAGAAAATAAACTGAAGAAAAAAATGAAGTCAAGGAATGATTACATAAATGTTGGACTTTTAACTCTTCTACATATTTAAAAAGTTTGAGGAATAGAAAGTTTAAATAAAATACAATACAAATAGTATGAACCTGATATTTTTGGTCTTCTTTACTTTTACCTTTTGATTTGATTTGATTTGATTGTCAGTATACTTAACATAGTGTTATGTTAATTTCAGGTATATAATATAGTGACTCAACAATTCCATACATCACCCAATTCTCACCATGACAAGAGCACTCCTTAATCCTATCACCTATTTCACCCATCCTCCCACCCATCCCCCTTCTGGTAACCATCAGTTCGTTCTCTATAGTTAAGAGTCTCTCTCTTGGCTTGTCTCTCTCTCTCTCTCTCCTTTTAACTTTGCTCATTTGTTTTGTTTCTTAACTTCCACATATGAGTGAAATCATATGGTATTTGTCTTTCTCTGACTGACTTATTTCACTTAGCATTATACTCTCTAGCTCCATCCATTTCGTTGCAAATGGCAAGATTTCATTCTCTTTTATAGCTGAATAATATTCCATCGTGTATATATCACACCTTCTTTATCCATTCATCTATTGATGGATAGTTGGGCTGTTTCCATAATCTGGCTACTGTAAATAATGCTGCTATAGACATAGGGATGCATGTATCCCTTTGAATTAGTGTTTTTGTATTTTGGGGGTAAATACCCAATAGTGCAATTACTGGTTTGTAGGGTAATTTTATTTTTAAGTTTTCGAGGACCTGCCATACTGTTTTCCATAGTGGCTGCAGCAGTTTGCATTCCTACAACAGTGCAAGAGCGTTCCTTTTTATGAACTGATATTAAAACTAAATCCAGGGGCGCCTGGGTGGCGCAGTCGGTTAAGCGTCCGACTTCAGCCAGGTCACGATCTCGCGGTCCGGGAGTTCGAGCCCCGCGTCGGGCTCTGGGCTGATGGCTCAGAGCCTGGAGCCTGTTTCCGATTCTGTGTCTCCCTCTCTCTCTGCTCCTCCCCCATTCATGCTCTGTCTCTCTCTGTCCCAAAAATAAGTAAACGTTGAAAAAAAAAAAAATTAAAAACTAAATCCAAATACTGAGAGTATTATCCTGATATTCAAAAACTGGAAAGAAATACCCTCAAGTGTTAGTAAACATGATCTCTGCATGGTAGGATTGTGAGTGACTTTTGTTTTCTTTATTCTTTGCTTCAAATAGCAATGTATTGCTTGGATTAAGAATGTAGGAAAAGAGATTGACCATGAAAGAAGTGGTTAGTTAGGAGGTATATTGTGAAGGAAAAGGAGTAAGGTATAGCCATTCTGTTATTTTGGTTTTTGGAGCAATGCCTTAGAGCCTTATGCTGTAGTATGTTCCACAGTCTATGTTTTTAAAAAGATGTTTATTCATTTGTTACTTTTCAAACAGCTTTAGTGAGGTATAATTGATATAAAATAAACCTTATATATTTAAAGTGTACATATATATTTGATATATATATATATATATTTGATATATATATATATATATATATATTCCCATGAAATCACCACAATCACCTCGCGAATATATACATTAGCCCCCAAAGTTTCCTTATATTCCTTTGTTATTCCTCTCTCCCTTCTACCTCTCACCCTGTGCAACCACTAATCATCATATAGACTTATATATCAATGGAATCAGACAGTATGTACTCTATTATGGCCTTGCTTCTTTTACTCACCATCATTATTTTGAGGTTCATCCATTTTATTGCATGTATTAACTGCTCATTCCTTTTTACTGACGAATAGTACTCCATTGTATGGTTATACCACAATTTGTTTATCTGTTGATGGACATTTAGATTGTTTGCAGTTAAACATTTATGCATAACTCTTTGAGTGGACATATTCTTCCGTTTCTCTTGGGTAAACACAATCTATTTTTAAATGTCTGAAGTAGAAGATCTATTCCCTTGAGGTTATTCTGTGACATTTGAGTTCCCATGGTTAAAATGCTTTCTGTTAAATTAGACCTAAATTTCCATTTCCTCAAATTGATATATTTAATTAAATTCATCCTTTCACTATTCATGTTTATACTTGAAAAATATTTGTTGGCTATTACCATGCCTTTAGTCACCACTTTGTTAAATAAACTTCATATTCAGGATTCTCAATTTTTTTTCTTGAGTGAGTTAGTCCTTTTAGTTTTTTAATCTCATAGTTGTTCTGATTTTCTAGTGTTTAACTTATTCTAGTTCTAGGTGACTTATCAAATGCAATGTTTATACACATGAAAATTCAGTGAATATAGCAATTTTTAATGCTTATTTTTAACTCCACTCTCAATTTTATTCAATTCAATAAGCATTTACTTATTCGTTTCAAGTTGACTGACATTGGTAGTAGTAAGATGAATAAAGCAGAATGGCAGAGTGGTTAAAAGCAAGAGCTTTGATTTTTGCAGATCTGGCATTGAACCCTGGATCAGTTATTTCTAGTCTTTGAGGTTTGGGGCAAAAAGCTTTATGTGTCTAAGCCTTGCTTCTTCATCTATATATGAGAAAAGGCTAGTATCTCTTTTTCCCAGTTATTGTGAAGATTAAATGAAATAATGTAGGTGGGATATTCAATATTTCTTTTTACATCTCACAAACCACTTCCTGTCCCAAAATGATACAGTCCATTCCCATGTCTATGAAACTGCAAACCAATCAAGGCCTTCAGTGAACTTCACTGGAATTTCCCTCTAATTTACCATGCCCAAAATGTCCTTCAGATGGAAGTATGGGGAGGTCCTTACACTCATGGGTCCCTAAGTACTAAGGTGGTTTCTATGGCTATAGATGTACTTGCTTTCATGATTCCTTTCTATGTTCATGATTTCACATTCCCCTCCATTTATATTAATCATTTTTTCTTGCCTTTAGTTGCTTAATAGAGTAAGAACATTGATGGTAATAAAAGAAAATGTCTTTGAAAGCTAGCCATTTATTGATGAGCATTAATTTATTTACACAGCTGGAAGCTTTTAGGATTTTAGTGAGTCAGTAAATAAAATCCATTCTTTCCCAACCAATTGTGGAACACATTTAGAGCGAAGTGCAGAAGTAAGAAGAATGCAGGTCAAAATATTACTTGTTTTGTTACATTGACAAAGTTGATTTCAAATTATGCCTGTAAGTATAGAAGGGAATGTGCTTGTTAATAATCCTTTATCCTATGATTAAACTTAGCCCCTACCCCAGTACTGGCACACTGGACAATCATAGGATTCCCTTACTAGAGGAGACTTTCAAGTGCACAGATGGAACTGTACAGAGAAAACTCTTTCAGCCTCCTGCCACATCTCAGGAGGAATGGGTGCCATGGAACATGCTAAGATCAGAGGATTTTTTTTAATTCTCCATTCAGATATTTCATTTATTTCTCCTTCCCCTGGGGGAGGAGTAGGAGGTAGGAAAGACAATATTCATCTAGGTAGAGTTCTTCTACATGGAAACAGAAGGAACATGGAATAATTGTCCTTCCCTCCCCAAAGAGTTTTCTACAGTTCATGGAATACATTACCTTTCAGAATCAGAGAGTGATGAGTTCTTGTCACATTGGGTGGTTGCATGTACCCATGTCCCTCCATATTATGTCCCTTGAGTCAGGGTCCTGTTTTTTTTTTTTCTCCTTTTCCCTCAGCTCTAGATAGAGCACTCAATAACACAGAGCAGAGTGACTTTAAAGTGATTTTATTCTTGAAAAAAAGAGGATATGGCAAAGGATAGAGATAGAGGAATTTGTCTAATTCAGGAGGGAAATAGCTAATTTTATTAAAAATTAATAAAATTATTTAGCTAATAATAATTATTAGCTAATTTTAACAAAACATTCCCCTGCTTTCAGGGCTTTCCCTCGACATTGGAGGGGACCTCTCACTCTCTTTCACATTCATTGAGAACTTTCAAGAAAGAGCATGTGTTTTTTTTCCCCTCTGCAAATGAAGATAGCATTTCTGTTTCGCACAACTCTTTTAAAAAGAAGACAAAAAGATATAAAGGCTTAAAACCTGCCAATTTCAATGTTTGAAGCTTTTACACAGTTCACTCTGCTTAAGTAATTGATACCAATGGATTGCAAATCAGTTCTATTCTGGAGAAAAGAAGTTTGTCAAGAAATTGCTTCTCTGTTGAGCCATCTGACTTCAGCTTTACCTGAATCATGTTCCAACACCGATACTCTATAAGGAAGTTATTAATCCTAAAAAAGTGTTTTAATAAGAAACAAGAAAAAAAAACAGTGTTTTGATAGGGGGTTATTTGTAACTTTCCTTTGTGAAGCTCTAATCTTTAAATTTGGAGATTTAGGAATATCTATCACGCAAGAATAATATGTGTATTATTTCTATCCCCTGAGGACCAAATAAGAAAAATATAAATATTACTGTGATACATCATTTTGTACCAAATTAAAGTATAGGATTTAGAAGCTAAATTCTAATCTTTACAATTATTTACAATCTATATTACATGCTATATAGCGGAGAGAAACCCTGATCATTTTGACTTGAAATGCAGTTTATTCCCTTCAATTTCTTGCATAATGATTGAAATGATAGTTTTATCTCTATCTTTTCCTGATATCTTATTTTTTTCCTGAATCTTACCCAATAAAGAGACAAGATTTTCATGTTTATGATAACCACCACTAGGGATCAAAATAGTGCTACCTTTTTCCCAAAACACATGTCACCCTTTATCCTGCTTGGTTCCCCCCCCCCCCGCTCTCTCTTCCTCTCTCTCTTTCTCTCCCTCTCCCTCTCTCATACACACACACACACACACACACACACACAAACACACTCACACACAATACAAAAATATATAGGTAAGTTATTGCTGTGAGTATAAAATGGTGATTATTTTATTTATATCCAGTAGTTTTCCCCATTTTATTTCTGTGGTAAATAGTCTCAATCTTGGCATATGACTTTCATACACAGAAGCTCTGCATTATGTCTCCTAATGTCACATGCTTTTGCTAAGGAAGAAAAATCACAACTTGATATATGGTGCTAGTTCACTCATCAATTAAATAACCTTCATCTAAAATGCTTCAGTAAGTTCTAATTGCTCATTTATAAACAATCTTTGGCAAAAGCAACATTTCAGATGACAGGCATTAATGACTTACTAGGAGTAGAAAAAAGTATTCTGATCTTTTTCATGATTCAAAAGCAAATAAATCTCTGGTTTTCCCCAGAAAGAGAAATATGATCTGTTTTAATGTTTTTCTCTACTCACTAATTGTTTTAACTACAGGAAAACATTGATTTGGAGAATTCAGAGTCACTTATGTCATGGGTACTTCTCCGGGCCAATTAAGCCTAGAAACTTAGGATATGAAATAATCATAAGTCTATTATACAGAGCAGTACAGAGAAAACTCTCTCAGCCTCCTGCCAAATCTCAGGAGAAATGGGTGCCCTTATGTAGGGTCTTATTTGCTTCTAGCTATTAGATGATCCTAATTAATCTTGGTTTCCAGCTTATGCCCAGAGAGACCACATGCCACAATCCAACATCCTCTTAAATTCTGAGGCTGTTACAGAGATCCCCTTGCACAGCTGGAAGGCTTCTTCATTTCTGCCACTGGCATTCTTGTTCTTGCCTGACTTTTTTCCCCCCTCATGGAAAGGTATATAATACACTTCTGAGTAAGGACGTAGTAGAACTCTTAAGAGTTTTATTTGGAGTTTGATACTGATTTTAAGATCTGACAACTATATTAAATGAAGAGAGATGAGTCACTTTTTAATAGGCACATCCCAGCCCCATGTAAAGGCATCATAATTGGTTTCTATGTGCTGTCCCAATAGAGACAGAGACTGGTTGGGAACAAGACATTTTTGTGAGGCTTTAAAATTGCTAGATCTCTGATAAACTGGAGACATTTTACTTGGTTATTAATCCTGCGTCCAGACCACTATTTAGCTAAAATAGTTATATGGGCAAACAGGAAACAACTTTCTACTTTTAAGCTGGTACAACTAGTGCCTAAAGAAACTAACCTGACAAATGGTAAATCTGGGTTTATATCGTGAGAGAAGAAGCTTTTATTGATGTTATGTGGTAAGTCAACTGTGAATGCCCTTCATGAGGGCATATGACAAAGGGTTGATCCTTAATTATTTTCCATTAATGTAAACTTCTGTGATTAGCTCATCTGTCTCTCAACTATGAACCCTTTATAACATTGTTTCCACTATCTAAACCTTAGACTCAGTGAATGAGAGCTCCTTGTCATACCAAATTATTTTCCATGGTGAACAATACTCTGTTACAGTTCACGAGTATTGGTTTCCTGGACTGTACTTCAGATAAAGCTTTGAAAAAAACTTTTTTTTTTTTTGCTGTTTCAGAGCTCATTTTTTTGAGACTTAATTGACATATTATATTAGTTTCACATATACAACATAATGGTTTGATATGTGTATGCACTGCAAAATGATTACCACTATAAAGAGGAGGACTCTTTACCACAGTACTGCTGCTGCCTCTGGGGCAAGCCCAAGGATGAAGCCAAGATATCCTCCTCATCTTTCGTTTCATCTGGGCAAGTGCAGATTCTTTCTCTTGCTATAGCATATAGAGGAAGTCTCTGGAGAAGTTAACTTGCTGTGCTCAGATAAAACTGTGCAGCACCCTCAAGCAGACAGTCTATATTCCTTCCCACCGGTGGTAGGATCCAGGATCCCCCTGAAAACTGCCAATTTTCCTCCTCCCCACCCCCTCTATCTGAATACATTCCTGGGGTTAAGGCTGTTGTTTTGATACTAGCCTGCTATTTCTCTTTGAGGCAAGAAAAGTATTTACTCCAGCTAAGAGAAAATTTCTCTAATAGAGATGTCACTGATTGTCTAAAGAGCTCTGTTTTCCTAATGTTCTTAAGTAACAGGAAACACTATATTTCCAATACTACGCTAGCAGTGGGGTTGTTTGTAGACTGGAAATGCTGCCCCATGCTTATAGCAGAAACTCCAGTAGCAGCTCACATATCACTACACTATTCACAGCTCACAGAACTCAGAACGAGAAACAAAGACATGGTCGGCAAGCTGTGCTTATATGTTAGCTATTCCTAGGCACATTCACTGAATTGCAGAGAAATATTCTTTGGATATGGATAATTCAAACTCCTGGAATTGAATATGCTCTGGGTTCAGTGTCAAAAACATTCAAATATTATCATATATTTGAGTTACAACATGAAATATACACATGGTTTCATTACTCATAGTTATTATAATTTCTAGTCTTATTAAAATTATGTTAACATCATTAGCTTTCCCCAGTTCTCAATTTTCTTTCTCTTTGTAGTTTATTAACAGCATTTTTCATTAACCTTGTTAGTATTACTACAGACATTCATTGCATGCTCACTATGCGTTCAGCTAAACAGTTTATGTGCATCCTCACTTCATTCTCTCAATCACTTTCTCAGGTAGTTACTATTATAACACTTATTTTATAGACGTGGACTCTGCCATGCAGAGACGTTAAGCAGTTATGACCACACAGCTATGAAGAGGTAGAACAAAAATTCAGACCCAAGTATATCTGACCATCTCCATGTTTTTGAGCTCTTACCCATATATATTATGTACATAGTATGTATGTAAAAATTAACAGGTTCAATTAATCTAAACACATCTATTAGTATGTACATATATGAATAATATTTCTTATCACCTTGGTACTATGATCTGCTTAATTGGTTTATGAACATTTGCCACTAAGAAAAAATTAAAAAAAAATTTTTTTAATGTTTATTTTTGAGACAGAGAGACAGTGTGTAAGTGGAGGAGGAGCAGAGAGAGAGAGAGAGAGAGGGAGACACAGAGTCTGAAGCAAGCTCCAGGCTGTGAGCTGTCAGCACAGAGCCCGATGCGGGCTCGAACTCACAAACTGAGAGATCATGACCTGAGCCGAAGTCGGACACCCAACCGACTGAACTACCCAGGTGCCCCCCACTAAGAATATTTAAGCAGTGATCATTCTATTTTTTTATAGGTAAATTTAAATATTAACTTGTATGCAAAAATCAAGATTTTGTAGAATTAAAAAACACTAATTTTCACTCAAGTTTTAGTCATTGTTTTATGCTACTAATAGAAACACATTAAGCACACTGTTGAAGATCACTCTTAAACTGTTCTATGACAATTTGCATTGTATTTTTTCTCCTCTTTCTTCAGATTTCTTCAGTGACCTTATCTAAATATTCTTTATTTTATTACATTTTATTTTACTTTTTTACTGTTTATTTATTTTTGAGAGGAAACAGAGCACAAGTGGGGAAGGGGCAGAGAGAGAGGGAGACAGAATCCAAAGCAGGCTCCAGGCTCTGAGCTGTCAGCACAGAGCCCGATGTAGGGCTCAAACTCACGAATTGTGAGATCATGACCTGAGCCAAAGTCAGATGCTTAACCAACTGAGCCACCCAGGTGCCCCAGTATTCGTAACTGCACATATTTAAAAACAACTAGCATATGTCAATGTGCCCTTAAGTAGGTCCCCAGCTGTTAGCACTCTGCCTGGCACATAGTTAGTGACTCAAATATTTGCTGCATTTTACTGAAGCATAATTTAAAACATGGAATTAAACCCTTCTACGAATTTGTAAATAGACAAAAGTCAATCTCTTATAGAGAAACACCCAAATATTTACTTAAATATGCTTACCTATTTATAGCACATTTTTGGAAGTAGTTTAAGTAAGTATCCCTAAACAAAAATTCAGAGACATTAACCAATTTTAGTTATTCTGCCACTTTGCCTTCAATCAATGTATATGGAATACAATTTCAGGATAGTCAATGTTTAATAAATCTGGCTTACTTGTAGGCATATATCCGCCTAAATGAAATTTATGAGAACGTGCCCAAAGTTATTTTATTTGAATTTATTTGAAACTCACGGTGAATTCTATTTAGTTTAAAGATCAAACATTTGGATGCTCTGATTTTTCTATCATGTACACATGCCATTTTTTTTTCTTAGTTAAAACTAGAAATGGAAAAGGCAAAAATACCGTGAGAACAGCAGTTTTCTTGTGGCATTTCCAGCTCGTTGGAAGTGGAGTATACTGGAAATCACGGGAGACAGGCCTTTCCCAGGGGGCTCTAAGTCCAGTGACACTAATCCAAGACGTTTGGTTTATTTAAAGCAGTCCTTTTAGGCTCATCTATCACCAGTCTCAAGACCCTGCACAAAACCCCTAGCAGTCCAGGCAATTATACAAGCATTCTGGCAGTCTTCTCCCTCTACGTGGAGTTAGCGTCCAAATGCACAAACGTTTTCCTTTCAACAAATATCTAATGGGTTTTCATAACTCTGAAAGATGAGTCTCCAAGTATAGGTTTGCTTTTCATGTCCTGTGCGGAGGTTTGGACCACTTTCTGATAGCAGAAGGGAAAATGAACTCCCTCTCAAACCATCAGTGTTTTTATTTCTTTCCTTTCTCAATTTAGCTGTTGTGACATGTTACCACCACGGCCAATTCTAGGGCAGGGTACACAAAATAATTTGAGACACCAGGGATGTAAGCAGCACATTTGGGGTTTCTCAGTCACCAAGATTTCTTTCAGTTTTTTAAAAAAGAATGCTTTTCTTTTGGCCAAAGAGAAGCAACTGAAGGCCAAAAGCATGTATTTAGTAAGAAGGAAATTTAATTTGCTCCAAAAAACATTTTCCAAGCCCCTACTCTGTGGCAGGTCGTGAGGATGCTAAAATGATTAAGACAAAAGTAGGTGACATTTTGTGAATGCTGATTGTTTTCCAGGAGATCTTCTAAGTCCTGTACATATATTATTCTATAAAAGCCTAACAACAACCCCATAAGGTAAGCACTAGTATTGGCCCTATTTTACAGAGAACATCTGGGTGCAGCAAAGTCAGTTAACTTGCTTAAAGTCGCACAGGTAGAAAATGGTACTGGGTTTCAAATCCATGTAGACTATCTTTAGAAACTATGCCTTTAATCATAGGCTGACATATTAAGGTGAGAGATAGATTAGGTAACACTGTGAAGGAGTGGAGGGTAGAGGAGATTGTTGGGGAGGCTTCAAAGAAGTATTTGGGTAGATATACAAAGGTGGAAATGGAGTTCAGCACATAGAACAGTTTGGATAGGGGGATGGGATGGGGAAACTTCTAGGAGAGAAGAATAGCATATGAAATGGTAGAGTGATGTTCTGAAAACCACAAATTATATGGCATTTCTGAAACATAAGGCATCAATATGGAGGAAGGTGAAAGAAGTGAGTCTAGAGATATAGGCAAGTGACAATTCACAGGGAACATCAGATGACATGCTAAGGAGATTATATTTTATCCTGTGAACCAGTATTTCTCAAGGTTCCCCTTCAGTGTACCCTTATAGACAGAGAGAGAAATAAACTCTGATGTTGTGGCGCTGTAGTTCACATAGTCCAAAGTCCTAATGTGGAAAAAACTTTTGAAGCCTATGGTTTTGCTTAAAATTTAGGAAAATTACATAATACAGTTGTGCTTATTGTAATATGTAAATTATTATTTAAGTTCTTTCTCATTTAAGAAAATCAACATTTTAGAATGATTTTTATGCTTCATACAAATGTGACAAAGTACCCTATGTTTGAGAAGTTTAGCTGAAGATATTGGTGGTGCAAGAGGCAAAGCAATGGTATAATTATATTTGCCTCTTTGAATAATAATATTGGAGGGACAGAGAGAGAAGAAGAAAATGCTCTAAATCAGACTAGAATTGATGAGGGCCATACCAAGACAATTACAGTGGTGATGAAGAGGAGAAAAATGACTTTAGAAATATATGTAAGGACACTTAGTTATCATATAGATATAAGGGATAATGGAAAGGATCAAGGTGAGGCTGTATATCAATTAATAGTGGGGCAATCTCCTCAAGTGAGATGCAGAATATAGGAAGAAGAAAGGCTTTCTGACAATTTTCATTATAAGGAAGTCTCAAGATAAAGACACTAATTCAATAATTAGGGACATGAAATTCCACCTTTTCATATTCAACAAGATCTCACTGTGTCATTCTTGATTTTCTTTTATAGTGTTTGAAGGTATTTACTCCTGGAAGTTGAAAAAAATACATATGTATTATAAAACAACCTATAAAATTCAAGGATGCTATTATAAAAATACAAAAATTAGTAATTATTGGTGAGGATGTGGAGAAATCAGAACTCTTGTGCATTGTTGGTTGGGAATGTAAAATGGTACAGCCTTTATGAAAAACAGTAGGGAGGTTCCTCAGGAAATTAAAAATAGAATTACCATATTATTCAGAAGTTCCAGTTCTGGGTATATACCTCAAAAGAATTTAAAGTAGGAACTCACAAAGATATTTGTACACCAGTGTTCATGCAGCATTTTTGACAATAGCCAAAAAGTGGAAACAATTCAACTATCCATTAACAGATGAATGGATATACAAAATGTGATATGTACATATGATGGAATATTATTCAGCCTTAAAAAGGCTTGAGACTTAAAGACTTAAAACAAAAGCTTTAAAAGGCTTATTTAAAAGGCTTTAAAAAGTGATTGGCTTATTTCAGCTTTTAAATATTCTGTTGTTATGAGGCTATGATAAAACCAAAAGAAGTTGATTTTCCTGAAATTCTTTATTAAATGATCAACTACTTTCCCATAAGTTGATGATGCTTCTTTATCATGAATCAATTACATTATTTTTACTAGGGAGTATACCAGGACCATGCCTTCCATCACATAGACCTATATGGATGGAGAAGTTATGTAGAGCTAAGAATATTGACTTTGAATAAATTGGCCTATGTTGAGTCAAAGGACCACAGTTTCTAGTTGTGTGGAGTTACGGAAGTTATTTAATCTTTTTTTGGCCTTGGTTTTTCTATAAGATAGAAATAACAATATTAGCCAACTCATGGGATTGTAGCCAGATTTGGAAGGAGAAGCCTTGCAAAGTACCTTGCATATAAATAGTGCTTAATCAATGTTAGCTATCACTGCACTGCAATTTAGCAGTTATACATATGTATATATATACATATCACAAATCTGTCTTGACTCCACTGTAATATATTCAGTTCCTACGATTTTCAAGTATTTCCTCATAGGGAAGTATTGAGGCTGAGATTGTATGATTGTGTAGTTTGTAGACCTCTTTTGCATATGTTATTGGTTTCCTTTTGATTCACATAATAACTGTCAGATACAAGATACTTTTTCTCCCCAGTGGAGATGAGGAAACTCTTAAAGGTCACAAAAACTTTAAGGCAAAGACTGCGGACTTCTGCTAAAAGCATCTGACTTCCAAATTCAGTGCTTTTTCTGATTTATCATGCTGCCTCTGGGAACAGAATCTCTTTTATCATACGGCTGTATAAACTGTGAACAGAGTCTTTCTATTTAGGAAAGCATTTATTTTAAGCATGAAAAAAATCTTCTGATACTTCTAGGGCAGTCCACATGTCCCTAACTCAAATATCTCCTGAAGTATGAACAGGAGAGATTAAAGACACCACTGGAATACTGTAAATAATATAGGAGGTGCTTGATTTATCCCTCTATAAAATTTCAGGAGGATTAAGGAGTCTTACTGTGAAAGTGGTGTCAAAACTAATTATAACACCTGATTCAAGATAGACATTCCTCAGACTTGTTTCTATCAGGTGGGAGCTTTCTTGGCAGCTTGCTCTCATCACAAAAAGGTGTTGTGAGAAGCTGATTTTTCTCTGAGCAGCCAAGTTGTACTAAAATTTTCAGAGGGGGAAAAGTGTGTTTAAAGCTTTTCTTAGTTGTTAAATAACTGGAAACCTTTTGCTGAATATAAATTAGCTCTTTCTACCCTTCCTGCCCTGGTCTGTCATGTTACCTAACTTTTTAGTACAATTGAATCTCCCAGTTGAATCCCACATAATAAACTATGTATGTATGTTTAAATTATTACTAATCATTAAGAATTGCAATTACAGGGGCACCTGGGTGGCTAAGTTGGTTAAACATCTGTCTCTTGACTTCAGCCCAGGTCACAATCTCACAGTTTGTGAGTTCAAGCCCCACATCAGGCTCTGTGCTGGCCATTTAGAGCCTGCTTGGGATCTCTCTCTCTCTCTCTCTCTCTCTCTCTCTCTCTCTCTCTGCCCCTCCCCTGCTTGTGTGCTCTGTTTCTCTCAAAATAAATAAACTTAAAAAAATTTAAAAAAAGAATTAGAATTACAGTAAAAGTGCTATTTCTTGCCTTTATTACCCAGAATTAGTCATTCCTCCACAAACTTTTTCCATGTTTCCAACTTATTGAGGAAATCCAATCATCAAATTTAAAATGTCATATTCAAACTAAAGGTTAAGTGAAAATCTACATAATCATAAATCTTTTTGGAATGTGTAGCATGCAACTCAGCAATAAGTTTCCATTATTATGCAGAAAACTAAAAACTTAAATGGATTTAATTTAGCTCCCAAAGAAATCTACCTTATAGGGAAAGGTTAGCTAAATCATCATATAAATGAGATTTCAAGTGTCTGTAGCTGGATTTTCTTCTTAAGCTATAATTTCTTAACCTGCCACTGAATATATTGATTTACACAGCCATGTAATTTATTTACTGTAGTGGAAAGTTTTGTTTTGTTTTTGTTTCCCAGTTTGCATTAATTTTTTCTTTTGTTACCAGTATCTCTATTATTTTCTCAAGAACCACCCCTATACTCCATGTGGCTCTCTTAGCGTGAATTCCATCTCTGGCTCCGAGTATGAGCATGTTATTCAAGCCCAGTTAGAGCACCTTAGCTTGCTTGGCCAGAGTGATTGCTTCAGCAATGGGCATGTGTCCCAGTCAAAACTAATGGCATTCAATAAGAATTTTGCTGTGACTTCAGGGAGAGAAAGGTACTCTTTCCCACTGGGCTGGAGAGAACATAGACCTTCAGCTGTTGTCAGTCATGTGTGACACCAGAAGCAGTTGACAGTGAAGTCAAGATGCAAGGAAACAGAGTCAAGACTGAAATGTAGTTGGGTTCTCGTGACTCATTTAAAGCACTGGTTCAAGCTGGTATGCAAACCAACCCTACTCCTGAACAATAACCTGTTGACTTGATTACTAAATACTTGTTAAGAATTCTTTCAAATACTTTATAATATAAAAGACAGTACGAATTGCCAAATACAGTATACTATGACAAACAGTAGATTAGGTCAAAGCAGAGTGCTATAGGGGAAATTAGGGATACCTTGAAAGGGTCAGACAAGAAATTCAGAGGGAGGTGATCTATTCTAGTTGACTCCTAAATGAAGAGCAGAGAGTAGTGTTTGGAGGATGGTGACTAAAGGAAGGGATGGCTGTGAATGGTCTGAAGAAATTAGCCTATGCAAAACCCTAGAGACCAGAGTAAGGTTGTCAAGTAACATTGAGGAATTTACTATGGTGGGACCACACATTGAAGAAATGGGCAAAGAGTTTTGGAGTCATGAGAAATCAAGCTGGTGGAGTAAGCAGAAGCAAGAAGAAAGAGATCTTTATATACCACAGGTTTAAGCAGAGATATTGTGTTTTAGAAATATGACTCATAGCTGTGTGGAGAAGTGGTTTGAGAGGCAGCAAAATTGAAGATGATTAAATTTGCTAGGGGAGAGGTAATGGCCACATGGTCTGATGTAATGGCTCTGTGAATGGAGAGAATCAGATGGATTTCAAAGAGATTTTGAAAGGATGAAAAATCGGGTCTTCTGATTGATTGGATGTGGGAGAAATTCAAGATGTGTTAGAAGAGACTGAAATAAGAGATAAAAGTTTGGTAGTTAAGTACTCCGCCAATACCGAAGTTCTGCTCTCTGTGAAAGAACTGCCCCTTCTTTTGTGGCTGTTCACATTAAATGATACCACCAGCTACCCAACTGTTCAGCCTCATCCCAGTAAGTTATTTGTCTTTTTTTGCCTTCTGCGTGCATGTATTACTGTTTCCTGGCAGCCACCAACAACAGAAGTCTCCTTTGCATCAATATAGAACACAGAGAAGGCACAACTTATTATTGGAAAACTACTAACAGATTTGCATTTAAGGTAGTATGAAAGTGACTACAAAGTCCAGACAGAATTTCACATCAATTAACACAGAAAAGTAGAAAAAAGAACAGTTAACTTCTCTTATCTCCTCAAGAGATGAATGATGTATATGTGATTGCTACCTCCTTAAAGACTCCTGTGTTCATTTTGGAGCTAGGTGTTTACAATTCCAAAGGTCAGAAGGCCTGTGACCTTACATTTTAAAATCGAAAGGTTAGGCCTCTTCCTGGGCCTATTATGTTTTTAAGGAGATATCCTAAGAATGGGAGAGTAGGGAGGAAGCCACTTCCCTTTCCTTCATTAAACAAAAAAAATTCATAACTTTAGTTTCACCAGTCTTTCCCTGATTATTTCATCCCAGCTAGTTCAGCCTACCTCTGTATATTCCCTGAATTCAACATCTGAGATTAATGTTGATATTACTTAACCCAAATTTCAGGGTAAAGGACATGAGACCCTAAGTTCCTGACCAGTTAAGAGAATTCCAAGGTCCCACTCAAGTTGTTGGTTGACTTAGTAAATGCCAGAAGTCCTATCATACTTATTAATTGGGTACCTCTATGTGTTTGACCCAATGTGTAACCAACCAAAGGACAACATTCAATCATGTTGGAGGGGATAGGGCCAGGTTCCATGAACAAGAATGATACCAGGCAATGCATGCTTGTTTCTCCCTCTCTTCTCCTGTCTCTCCTAGCATCTAAGTTTCTTAATAAACTGCTGTAATGGGCATGTCTCAGGGACGAGAAAGTAGGTGAGACTGAGGAAAGTTTATTTTGTTATCCTCTGGTTCATTTTACATGTACCTTTCAAGGATGTGTATCAGAAAGGTGGAGAGGGGTGCATCCTATTCAGGTACGTAGAAATTCTTCCTCAAGTCAACAAACCTTCTCACATTACAGGTAAATAAGATAGTGTTAGTGATCTGCCACCTCTAGTGGATCCATCTCTGGGTTCCAACTGATGCCTCCCCTACTGAGAATCCTAAGGGGATTTTGGCTGTCTTACAGAAGCTTCTCTGCATGGTGGCTGTGGTGAGAGGCTAAGCAGCAACTACTGCTGTCACTTTGGGATGTTATGCTTGGCCAAATAACCAACCCTTGGTTGGCTCTTGAGAGGGAAAAAATATTGGCATTTGGGTATCGGCGGAGGTGGTCTGCAGTACTACTTTTACAAGTAAGGGCTTTTACTGATGATGTCATAGGGAGACCAAGGAAAGGATTGTATTTGACATCACAACAAAGTCTTCCTAAAATATCTCTGTAAGCATTCTTTCTCTTTCTCGAAAATCTTTTGCCCATATGGCATCTGTCACATCTCTCATTTCTCTCTGTGCCTTTCCTTTGATTACTTTCATCTTCTTTTCCATACCTCCCTTTTGACAACCCACTTCAGCTTTCTCTTATTTCCATTTCATCTGGGTCCATCTATTCCTTTCCTTTTCAATTCTTTTGTCTTCTCCAAAATGTATCCTTAAGAGTTATATAGCTCATTGCTAAGCTTGAAAAACACCAGAATGTTAAATAAATTATTGTCATGTTTTGTAATATACATATAAAAGTATATATTATAATCAAAATAATAGTATATACCTTATATGTAAGTATAAATGAATAAATACATAAATAAATTTATATATGTAATTGTTTGGACTCGAGCCTTGATGAGATGTAGTACTGGAAAATGAACTGTTTATTTTTTTTGAACACTAACACTTGTCAATCCAGTGGGGTCCTTCAAAAAATACAGCTAAACTTTCTTTTATCAAGTTTTTTGCTGTTCATCATGTGTTAATCAGGCAGTGGAAGGTACCCATCAATTACAGAGTACCCTAAGTTTGACTTTCAACTTAAATTTATCTCTGAGGCTCAGTTTTCTTATCATTAAAGTGGGAGAAATAATCTCCATAGGATTGTTTGCAAGACTGAATTTGTGACATACGAATACATGGTAGACACTCAGCAACCTTAATTTCACTTCTCTTTCTTACCTTGATTTTCTGTTGTTTGAAAAGGAAAACTAGGCATTTGGTTTTCTTTTCCAAAAAAAATTTTAAAAAACTTATGTAAATATGACTTAAAGGTAAACTTACCAGGTGTCGAAACATTTATGCTATTCAACTTCAGATGTTCAGTTTTAATTGTTGCTGTTGGAGAGAGTGCTATTTTTCTTCATAGTCATACTTTTCTCCATGAAATCTGTTTGGGTCTTTTTAACTTTATTTCAACCATCCTTCCCAAAATAACACTATTTGTTAGTATTGTTAATCCAAATTTACTTTATAGCTGTTTACTTGGGGTGGATTTCGTTTATGAACTCTCAAAATGTCCAAGAAATAAGGTAATTTTGGCAATGTTCTGGATTCATGTAAGTTTCTCTTTGAAACTGAATAAATCTGCTTATTTCTTTTCTTATTGATTACACCTGTATGCTGAAAGCCTGTGATAATTAACTTTTTATCATTTAAATTTGGATTGCAAACTGTTTTGGTAATTAAAAGCAGATGGCAGAAGCTGGAGAAAAATGTGTAGCAGCTGATTAGTGGAAATAAATGAATTTGGAGTTATTTCACTTCCAGATAATAGATGGGTCAAACACAGTTTATACTTCACAGTGTGTACTTTTAGAGTAATTCCAAACATGATGTTTGATAATATATCGAGAAGTAGGTGTTTGTTCTTCATCATCTTTTGCTCTCTGTCCTGTGAGAGAATGCTCACTTATTTTCCTTGTACAGCATGTGTGCCAACACATTAATTTCAGCTCAACCTGGTTACTTGCGTCACCAGTGGCTTTTTGATAAGGATTTGCTTTGCCTCTGGGTATCTTGAGGCTAAGCATTATGTGTTGCTTGAATTTTTCTTCATGAAGCTTGTTGTTGGCTCTCAAAGCCAGCATTCAACAAAGTTCAGCCACCCTATAAAGTTCATCTGTCAGCCTAACAATTTTCATTCTAATGCTGAAAACAAAAGACTTCAGTGGGTAAAATTAAGTTCAGCAGGTTAGACTGGTTTTAAGCACCCTCTCAGATTAATGTTAATTAAGATTCTAATTCCCACTACACGGGAACTGTGAAAACAATTTGAAAGGTGTGGGTGATTCTCTAATTTCCATAAATTGGAGCAGCTATATGGCCATAAAGGCTAAAGGATCCAGCCCTAACTATCAACCCACCAAAGCACTGAAAATTTATGTTCCATGATTGAAAGCCACCAGGAACAACCAAATCTTTTCATAGGTTTTCAGTCATTTCTCTGAGAAACGACTGCTGGAGTACAAAAGTTAGAGAATCAAAAAACATATCATACACTTTCCTTTTCAGGGCAGTCATCCTTTATTCAAGAATTTTATCAACTTTTGGAAATAGCTCTATTTTTTTTTCCTTTGTAGAATTTTGTCTTGATAGAGAAACTGGTACACGATTCCAATTCTACTATTTATTATTAAAGATTTAATGAGAATCCATCTGCATGTGTTGAATTGTGTCCCCCCAAAAAATATGTTGAAGTCCTAAACTCCAATACCTCGGAATGTGATGTTATTTGGAAATAGGGTGTTTGTAGATTTAACCAAATTAAGATGAAGTGATTAGGATGGGCTCTAATTCAATACAACTTGTATCCTTATAAAAGCAAAATTTGGACAAAGACACAGGGAAGGTGATGTGATGATGGCCTTTTGATGGCAGAGGCAGAGATTGGACTGATGCAGCTGAAAGCCAAGGGATGCCATGGATTGCAGCCCACCACCAGAAGCTAGGAAGAGGCAAGGAAGGATTCTACCCAGTGTCCCAGAGAAGCATAGTCCTGCTGACACCTGGATTTGGGAATTTTAAGCCACCCAATTTGTGGTGCTTTATTATGGTAGCTATAGCAAAATAATACACAATCTGTTGCCATGGTGAAAATCTTTCTTTGAGAAACACATCTGGAAGAATAGATGAATAATAGAAAATATAATGCTCTGTTTCTCATTAAAAGATATGCTTATTTTAAGTGTTGATTTGAATTCTAGTTCGTTAATATACAGTGTAATATTGGTTTCAGGAGTAGAATTTAGTGATTCATCACTTACATACAATGCCCAGTGCTCATCATAACAAGTGCCCTCCTTAATACCAATCACCCAGTTAGCTCTCAATCTGTTTAAAAAAAAATTTTTTTTAATGAGAGATTTCTATTATTAATACAAAAGCTACACATGTTCATTATGGACAATGTTAAAAACAGATGGGTGGTCTAAACTGGTCCTTGCCCTGTAAAGTCTATTCTCCACAGAGCAACTGGAATGAACTAGTTAAAATACTGATTTTGCCTCTTCTCTCATTAGAATCCTTCAGAATTTCTATCTCTCTCAGAGCAAATCCATAGAATACAGTGGCCTATAATCCACTTAAATCATTACAGCAATGGTTCTGAATAAACTGGGGGCATTTAAAAACTGCTGCTGTCTGGTTCATCCTAGGTAAATTCCAGCAGAATTTCCAAGGGTGCAGACTGGGCAAGGGTAGGGTGATTCTAAGATACTACTCTAAGATGAAGAACTGCTGCCAGTCACAATTTTTCCTCCTCACTCCTGAAAGCCCTTCTCTTTGCCCCTCTTATCTCTTAGACTTCATCTTCTACTGGCCACACG
The DNA here is from genome assembly GCF_022079265.1 of Lynx rufus. Classification (NCBI taxonomy): domain Eukaryota; kingdom Metazoa; phylum Chordata; class Mammalia; order Carnivora; family Felidae; genus Lynx; species Lynx rufus. Next base: position 348,720 of record NW_025814841.1, read on the forward strand.
AACTTGCTTGCTGTGCCCTACAAACCTCAACGATGTTCTCACTCGCTCTTTGTTCTTGTACCACTTCCACAGGCACCCATTCACATGACTCGCTCCTTCATTTCTTTCAGGTCTCTGCTCAAGGAAACTTTACTGGTGAAGCATTTTCCTGACCTCTTAAAAAAATACTCCCCCCATTCCATCTGCCCTAGTGTTCCTTTTCCCCTTTCCCTTATTTTTCTTTATATCATTTACCAATCTTTGACATATTATACTCTTGTTTATCTTTTAACTGCCTGCTACACCCAACTTGAATGTAAGCTCCTTGAGGGCAAAGACGCTTGTGTTGCTCACTGTTATATCCCTAGAAAAATGTGTGGCAAATAGTAGGCATTCAATACATGTTTCTTGAATAAATACATGAATTATGATAGGATTGGGGAATATGCTAAAATGTGAAATGAAATCATGTCCTATTGAGTATCGGTAAGTTTTGTTTCAACTCGGGAGTTACCTTTGCCTATCACAACTGTATTAATCGTCCTATTATAATAAAACAACAGAAGGAATTCATGAACATTCTGAACTATCTTCAATGTCCTCCTAACATTTCTATTTCTACTCCCAATCATTTACTTTTCTTCATATTTTAATCCCCTGCTTTTCCTCTTACTCTGAAACTCTGGATCAGTCTTCATCTCCATCCTTTACTGATACCTTGAATATTGGTGTTGGCCATGTTTTCCTCCTACCTATCCCTGCATCTTCTTTTCTGCCCATGATGGCTTCAGTGGTTCTCATTTTGACTGCCATTTAGAATATGTGGAGACCTTTAAGAAAATACCAACGTTGGGCTAGTTTCCAGCTTATACCAGTTAAATAGGACTCTCTGAGTTGAGGCTCAAGCATTGGTTTAAAAAATTCCGTGGGTAATTCTGATGGACAGCCAGAATTGAGAACCGCAGAAAGATACTGAGAACTTCTCAGATCACGGTTCAAATTCTTTTCTGTGTTTTGGGGAAGTAATATAAACAAGATGTAAGTTAGCAAGATAGAGAATTGTGGAAATGAAAGTCAACCAGGGAGAGACTAGAGGGAAGGAAAGGAGTCAGCTATTGCAATACTCTAGGCAAGTGATGAGAATCTGAATTTAGGACGCAGGTGACCAGGAGTAGAAGGATAACAGATTATACAGACAGGAGGCAGGATGTATCAAGTTATCTATTGTTGGGCAACAACCCCCACCCCCCCCAAATATAGTGGCCTCAAAAAAGCAACAGTGATTTATTTGGCTTATAAATTTGCCATTTAGTTAGGCTCCGCAGGAATGGCCTATCTGCACCATGTGGTATCAGTGAGATGGCTCTAGTCTGAAAGATGTACTTTTAAGATGGGTTACTCATGTCTGTCAGATTGGGGTTGGCTGTCAACTTTGAGGCTTAGCAAGGGCTGAAGCTTTGAGTTTTGTTTTGTTTTGTTTTTAATTTTCACAAATCTGACGAGGGCCGAGTGGGGTATACTTTTGGGAAGACGTGCCAGTCTTGGCTCAGAAGGCTCCTCCGCAGGAAGGCCAGCTCTCAGTGCCTGCTCCTTCAGGGGTTCAAGTCCCAGGCCAGAGAGTTCCTGGCATCCCAGCCTTGGGCGGTGGGGTCATCCCCTCGAGGGAGGCCGGGTGACGGGGTCAGCGCGCTGAGTCCTGCCGGCGTTGGCCCCTCTCGGTCGGTCCTGTGCCCGGCCTGTCACTGGCGGCCGGCGATGTGGCCGGGTCTGGCGTTTGGGACATGCATGCCGGGGGCTTCAGGAGGGCTCCGCGGGGCTGGCAGGTTTGCCCTGGACTTGGGGCGGCTGTGTTCGTGCAGGGAGGCGTGAGAGGACATGGGCTCGGAGAGCAGGGGGTGGCGGACTGTCCCCTCAGGCTCTGGTCGGCTTCTCCCCTTTGGTGGACGCCCGGGGCCCTAGGTCAGGCGGGGGGAGTCCGAGCAGCCGGTGACTGTGTGGTTGGGGGGAGGGGCACATGGCGCCCGCTGTCTCCACCATCTCCACAGCGCAGTTCGTCGGCCTCCTGCGACTCTCTCTGTCAGCGTCTTCAGTGTTCCTGGTGGCGCTCCTCCCTGAGTTGTCCCTGCTACTCCCTGAGGTGCGGCTCCATCTCCTCAGGGGCCGCCTTCTGCCGCTTGGCCTTCCGCCTGCGCAGGCCTCTCCGGCGCGCCTCGTGGAGCGCGAGCCGCGGCTGCGGTCGGTGGTCGCCATCTTGCTACTTGTTGTTGCGTTTCCCGGAGGAGAGGCTTCCGCCGGCGGCTGCGGCTCAGTGCGCACGCTGCCCTGGTCGTCGCTGAGGGTTTTGCTGCCTTACCACACGGTGGCTGCATTCCGAGAGCGCGCGTTCCTAGAAGGATTGCGTTTTCAGTTCCATCGTAAGTCGCACAGCGTCACTTGCGTTATTGGCTGAGGCGGTCACAAAGGCTAACCTGGAAGAGGACGCGGACGCCATTATCTTGATGGGATTGGCAAGGTTTTAGAAGAGGTCTGGGCTGGGAGATACGGTGGTGGCCAGTTTAGGCCACGGTCGGCCTCCGTCTTGGGGTCTAATTGGAAGCGGACGATGAAAACAACGAAGAAGGAAGGGCAAAGGTGATTTAAGTAAAAGCAGCTTTAAAGATAATGCTTATTTGGATTATTACCAAAAGTTAAGTACGTAATGTTATCACTAGCTAGGGCTGCAGGAAATACTGTTTCTAATACATGCTCTTAAAGCCTACAGTAGTGTGTTTCATTTGCTTTGTTCAGAACATACATTGGATCTGGACACTGGATAATCCTTCTGGAAGGGTGATAATTTTCTAAAAGCTTTTGGAAACCTTTGATAGCTAGGCTGTTTTCACACGTGTGTCCTGTTACTTGAGTGAATGTACACAACTCAAACGACTGGTAAGGTTAGGTGAAATATGAAAACAAAAGAAAACAGGAAGCCACTTCTTCCAGCCCACTGTTACTATTTTAAGGGATTGATACAGGGAATTTCCTGACTTAACTTTAATCTTAAATTATATGCTTCCATGGTGGTAATACAAAAATAGGCCCAGTGGAACCACCTCCTTGTCTTAGGTAAACTTATCAGTTGTTGGGGACGGGGGCGGGGGGGGGGGGCGAATAAAAAGGGCAGCTGGAATCATTGTGAAAAATGACCTCTCTGGTAGTCATGGGGTCAGTTGCAATAAATATTATGTTACGATGATGCCTGTGATGAGTAGTAGCTAAGAGAACAATGTTCTGGTTCCTTTGGACTCTTATCCCATTGGCAAACACTCCAGAAGAGGGGTTCACATCCAGCTCTGCCTTGTCCACGTGAGTTCTTGGTTCACGCAGTATCTTAAAGCAGAAGAATGAAGGAGAGGGGGATTGAGAAGTGTCTTTAATGGTTTCATTGCAAGGCTAAGCTCACCACACACTTGGGCTGCATTTTTTCCCCCTAGAATTAATTCAGACTGCTGTTTATAGATTTGTTGTTTTTGACAAAGTTCAATCACGTGAAAAGGCTATAACTAAATGTATCAGATGTTTAATATTAAGAAAACAGGTGAGTGGCAAAGCATACTCATGCACTTAGTAAATATTTATTAAATGCCTACTGTGTGCAAAACACAGTGCCAGCTGAGCTTAGAATCTTGTTCTGATTTGGATCAAATCTAAATGCAGGAGTTGATCTTATTATAATCATCGTTTTTGTTCAACATTTTGCTTTCACTCAGCCAAGTTTACAAAGCAGCACATTGCTTACAATTTGACTCATCAACTGGCAGGTTTTACTGCTGCTTTCTCTTTGACCGTATGAGTACACATCATAAAATCAGCACCATTGACTTTGAAGACATTTATTAAAATAATGCATTTGTGAGAGGAAATTTTATAAGACCTGTGGGTTATAAACTCCTTGATCTATTTACTCCAAATCATTGGATCCTAATCCTTGCAGGGTGGGACAGGTCCTGATGCTTGTAGTGTGATGTGAGAGAAGTTTTAAGTGTATTAGTCACAACCGGAGTATACTGAGCTCCCTTAACAATTGGGTCCTCACATTTGTTACTTTTGAAACCTTGATTTAGATCCAACCGATATAACTCTTTCAGAAGAATGGCCTATAACAACTATGATTTTAAAGATATATTTTCTAAGTAGCTAACTTTGAGTGAATACATGTATGTGTATGTGTGTGTCTGTGTGTGTGTGTACTGCCAAGATTCTGTACATTTTATTTGTAAAATGTGCCAGTCAATATTTACTAAAGAAAAAATTGAAGAATGTGTCTCTCAATGATGATGGAAAGACAGGAAGAATTTTTCTTAGGTAGTATTCTTATATTTGGAAGAAGGTTCAAAACAGTAACATAGATTTTGGTGGAGAAACAAACCTATATACATGTCAGGCACTGGTAGTTAATGGAGAATAAAAGATGACTGAGATTTGGCTCATATCCTTTGGGAAGCTGCAGTGAGTGAGAAGAACTTGATTCAGATGTGAAGAACAAAAAGCACTACCATATATGCTACGGTATTGTCTGCAGAAAGGAGTTGAGGAAGACAACTTGGAGAGGCAGATATTTGAACTGGCTCGTAAAGCCTGAATAACATTTCTTCCAGGAATAGCAAGACAACTGTGTTTCAGGGAAAAGACACCAAGAAAGAGAAAGGTCCGTGCAACCAAAGTGCCAAACCCCAGGAACATATAAGAGAAAGCAGGATAGGACAGATGAGGGAGGCCTAGAGAACTTGGATAATGTGAGACTTGAGGAGAGGCTGGAAAAGCTTGAGGGTGAAGAGGTCTTGAAAAATCAAGAGGGAGAAAATCTCAGTGACTATTGAACAACAACAACAACAGCCTAGTAAGAGGCAGCCTAAAGTAAAGTCAGAATTCTTTCCCCTAGCCTAAAAGTCCTTGCCTGGTGGGAACTTCACCTACCTTTATAACCACATCTCCTGCCCCTCTCCTCCTTACTCAATATGAACTTCTTTTGAACATATACCAAACCTGATCCTACCTGAAAAACTGCCCTAGGTCAGTGGTTCTCAATTAGGTGTGATTTTTGTCACCCTGAAGACATTTAGCAATTTTGGCTGTCAAGACCTACTAACAGAAGATCTACTGGCATCTAGTGGGTAGAGGCTACCAATACTGTTAAACAACCTATAGCAAGCAGGATGTTCCCCTACAACAAAAAATTATCAGTCCCAGAGTGGCAATCGTGTCAAAGTTGAGAAACTTTTAGGTGTTCCCTTAGCATGAGTACTCTTCTCACAGATGTAGTCAATCTGTCACCTCCTTGTTTTATGTTTAAATAAATTATCACTATGGAGTGATTCTTGTTTGTTTCAATTATTGTGCTGACCCTCTATCAAAATATAAGCTCCATGAGGGCAGAGGACTGGACTATATCAACAGTTCCCAGACAGTGCCTGGAACACCACAATGCTCAATAAATATTTGTTAAATAAATAAATGGATGGGTTGCAATCCTGGTTCTAGCCTCTACTACCTCTGTGATTTTGGCAAGTTTCTAAATTGCTAATGTCCCTTTTTCTCATATGCAAACTGTGGGGCAAGAACTGTGTGTATTGGGTACAGAGCTGTCAAGAACAGTTCTTGACACATCAGTAGAGCCACATTGGCACTAGTTGAATGAATGTTGAAAGGCAATAAATTCCTTATTAGAACGTACTAACCCCTTGCTTTGATTCCCGGGTAAACTTTAGCATTTAGGAAAATGGAAAAGTGGGTAGGTGTTTTAGCAAAAGTAGCTTGGGTCCTTCAAAATTAGATGATACAGTGCATTTTTTCCCTTGTTTAGAAACTGATTTTTTTTTTAATATTTTACTTAGTTTTGAGACAGAGAGAGAGACAGAGCATGAGCTGGGGAGGGGCAGAGAGAGAGGGAGACACAGAAGCTGAAGCAGGCTCCAGGCTCTGAGCTGTCAGCACAGAGCCCAATGCGGGGCTCAAACTCACAGACCGCGAGATCACGACCCGAGCCGAAGTCGGACACCCAACCGACTGAGCCACCCAGGCGCCCCTAGAAACTGATTTGAGATGCAAGTTTCTTTACTTGTGATTGGAAAGCTCCAGCCTGTTTTTGTTTGTTTGTTTGTTTGTTTAAGAAAACAAGACTCTGGTTAGACATTTTAGAGTAGCTAAACTATGTGTTCAGACCAATTCTGGCCGAACTTGAATGCTTAATGAGGATAGGATTAGTACTAAGCTCAGTGCAATGCACAAGGCTAGACATCTGGGTGACAAAGTAAGGACATGGCTGATTTTTAAAATAATTAGTTTCACAGCTTCCATTTTTGGAAAAAGCCTTAGGGATACCACTGGTTCAGAAACAATATGATGAGACAGCATTAGAGGAAAAAGAAAATGTCACATTTAACTTGTGAAAAATGTTCAGCGATAAACCAGATATTTTCTCCATTGGTAAAACAAACAAGCAAGAGCTAGTGAACTGGACCCAAGGAGCCCTGCCAAAGTCAAATCGCCCACGGACACTGTGCAGACTCTTTATTTCTATTTCATTTGGTTTTTTCTATCTTTCCAATACCTCCAGCATAAAATTAAAGTGGGAAGCAATATGTTCTGGTTTATTATGTATTTTTTCATCCTCAGTAGAATCTAAAATTATCCCTAAGCAGATATTCATGTTTGGAGGATAATGTTCTGAAGTCTAACCATGAGACAGATTGTATGTTCTTAGGAAAAATGTTTTAAACAAATCAATATTATTGTTGATCTTTTAAATAAATTCTTAAACTTGTTTAATAATCTCTACTCTCCCTTTTCCTTCTTTTGAAGGCTGAATTGGAATGTCCTAGATCTTCAGAGCCACAGGACAGAAAGACCCTGAGTGCAAAAAGACACCCCCTGAGCACAAATGCACTGAACTGTTACCTTGGTATTTATTTGACACCAACTAGCATTAACTTAGGTAAGATACCATGTCTTTTACCAACATTGGAAAAACAAGAGCATTCAAGAGGGTAATATGTTTCAAGTAGAAGGTAGAATTACTTGCCCACAGCAATAATTTGCAGTACCTACCTGATGCCTGAAGGCCTTTGAGTTTGAGACTCCTTGCTTATTGAAACCCTTCAGATCATTAATTGCCCTGTAATTTCACCTTTGGTCATCTTCTCTGTAACAGGAATAAAGAAATTTAGCTGTAAAATTCAGAAAGGTGAATTTATCTAAAATTCTTAAAATTTTAGACCAAAGGAAATGGCTTGAGAAACATTTTCAAACATCTCATGTTCATTATTTTATCTGTGGAAAGCTATAAAATAAATACAATCAAGGACTTGTAAAATTAAAAGAGGTCTAGGGCCATCTAACCTTACCCTCTATATCTGTGTGTGAATTTTCTCAGTTGTTGCATTTGAGTACCACCTCTTTTGTAAGTACTTGGAGTAATGGGGAGCTCCTTACCACACAACACAGCTTTATTGAGCAGTTTTATTGTTAGGACTTTATTATTTGATAAATAATATACCCACAATATAATATGTCCTCTATACCTACCACTGACTATAATAAATTCTGTTGTCAAATGCATATGAAGTTATGTAGGATAAACCTGATTTCTCTTCCATATGCTCATGAAACAGCCTGTTAGTTATTGGAAGACATGTCAGATGTCCTGTCTATACAACATCTTAGTTTTTCCAGACCAAAGACTCTCAGTTCTTTCAACTGTTAAACATGTTTATTGTGGTATCATAATCCTGATTGTCTCTTCTAGAAGCAATCCATAAACTTCTAGATATATTCTTAGTTACAGCCTATTTTTATTATCATTTTGGATTTGTTTTGGGCTGTCCTCATCTGACAGCTGAAACTTTTGAACTATTGTCAACCATATAGCCTATATATTTTATGGTAAATACAGCTCAATGTTTGTTGTTTAATGTTTGTTTAAGTTATTAATCCTTTGTTGGTTTAAAATATTTATGAAGATTTCACACATTTCAGTACTTACAGTACCTGCAGGTTTGGTATGAGGGGAAAATTGATATGGTCTCAGGAACCTAGATATTAATTTTTTAAGAATAAACTAGAATTTATTCTGTGAGAGATTCAGAGGCAATCTTAGATTGAGGTTTTTTTTTTCACTGCCATTTTTTTAAAGTTTATTTATTTTGAGAGAGAGAGAGAGAGAGAGAGAGAGAGAGTGTGTGTGTGTGTGTGTGTGTGTGTGTGTGTATGTGTGTATGTATGTGTATGTGTGTATGTATGTGCATGAGCTGGGAAGGGGCAGAGATAGAGGGAGACAGAATCTCAAGCAGGCTTCTGACCTGTTGACCTAGGGCTTGAACTCATGAATTGTGAGATCATGACCTGAACTGAAATCAAGAGTTGGCTGCTTAACTACTGAGCTACCTATGCCCCCCTTCACTGCCATTTTTAAATAATCATTTTCCCATTTTCTATTGATGTTTCTTAATTACCTTTAGGTTTCTGCATTTCTAAATGTCTATATTTTCTTATGGAATTTTGAAGCTTCTGTATTCTAACTTTATTCAATTTGAGGAAAAGATCATTTTATTTTTCAGTATATCTGATACGATGCTTTATGGTTGTGATAATTCACAATAGTTAGCAAAACAAAAATGAAACTTCCATTTTATACCTATACAAACTTTGCTGAAAAAGAAACCTGCTGCCTTACCTAGCTAGACCAGTAGACTGACACTGAAGTTTCTTCAAACACATTTAGGTGTTATAGCTCACTTGAAAACTTTACACATCACGTTTCCCTTCAAGGGTTTTCCCGTTCCTTCTTCCTGGTTCTAATTTCTTATGATAACAGAGAACAATAGGGTGTTAGTGGAAGGGGGATAGGAATGTCTGTGTGTATGATTGCCCACTCGTCAGTACTAAGAAGTAACCCAAGTAGTCCAGGAGAGTTTTTATACTGGCTCCAGCTGTTAGTGATCCCAGTGGGTTTGGTGACCAGTTGTTACTGCCCTCACAGCACATGCTGGCACTATAGTGTGTTACACTGCATAGCTGGAGGGCCCAGCTGGGTCTCTTAATAATAATTTTATGGCATGGTGGTCCTTTGACCTCTAATCCAGAGACTCTTCCACATAATTAACGCCAAAGGTCCCTGTTGGGGGCTGATGGATTGTCATTTGTCTACTTAATAACCTCTTATAAGCCCACATAAATTTTAGGATTTTCTTCTATACCAAATTTAACTTCAAAGAAAACTGTGGCTGGTCTTTGCCTTTTCCAGTCTAGGCATGCCTTTGCACCTATCACTTGTGATCTGCCCCAGAAAAATCTACACATTCCTCTGTTAAGAAACTCTAGTCAAGGAGTGGTTGCTCGTCTTTTAGATTCCGAGCCCTCTTCCCAATTTCCTGGCAGGGCAATTTTTGTGGTATCATCTCTTTCCCCCAGTAAGCACCCAGGTAATAGGTAAGGCAATACAAATTGCACTGTCAGTTCCCTTCCACTTTCTATTCATCTCTTTTTATAGCTGGAGAAAGATGCTCGATTTTCAGGTTTGCATATTTTTCCCAATCTTCTGCCTGGTGAGTTGCTTTCTAGACAGGTAGTTTAAGCTATCCCCCTTATTGGTGGTCCATGGAGGGGATGGAGGAAAGAATGAGAGTGTGGTCAATATATGGCTCAAGTTGAAGCCGTATCTATCACTCAGTTCATGTAATTCTCAGAGACAGCCTTACCTTGGAGTTTTATTAGCTCCCTTTTCAAAGTACATTGGCACTCTGGACAATAATAATTATTCACAATAATAACGTGAAGGTTTGTGTTTGATGACATACTGGTCTAACAAAAACGTGGAATTGAAAAATCAATTCATGCAATCATGCATATTTGAAAGACAATTCTGGGAACTGTTCTTCTTTTTCATCTTTTGCAAAGCTACTCTTGTATTTGACAGTTTCGTAATTCAGATAAGTGGATAATTAAGCCCATCTTTCAGTTCATCTGTCTATATTTAGCAAGCCACCATGTGAGGATATGAAAATAAGACCTGGCCCTTGCCTTGGGCCAAGAATGGTTTTCACATTTTTAAAGAGTTGAAAAAAACAAAACAAAGAATTCGTGTCACCCTTCATGGCCTACAAAATCTAAAACATTTAATATCAAGTCCTTTCCAGAGTTCACTAAACCACTCACCAGTGACATTTTTACCTGAGTATGGTATTTTCATATTTTTTATCATTTTATACTTTTACTCACTACTTTATATTTATTATTTTTTATATTGATATGATTAATATTTAACATTTTGAGATATTTCACTTAATTATCAATAATTTTTCTGTGATTCTTATAATCTGTTCATTAGCTTTTCCTTTCTTTCTTGCTTTATAAATCTAGTCGGCTCTTCTACTCAATAGATACAGTCATTTTGGCAGGGTAAAAATTGAGTACAGACTGCATTAAAATCATTAAATTGATTTCCTACATTTGATTCAGGCATTTTTGAGGCTTTGTGCTGAGAGCTGCATTCAATAAACAATTTTACATTTAAGAAAACTTTATTTGACTGGAATATCATGCCATTTGACTTAAATTGATTTATCAATTCAGTCAAAATTATCAATGTTTATATACATATACAAAGTATACATGTATATAGATAAATTGATATCTTCATCTAGGAATAATGTAGCATGTCAAAACATTGTACTTTCTTCAAGTTGACTTACTGCTATATTTCAACACTGTCACCTTATATTCAGTACATTTGTGCATTTCACCATACATTTTTGGAAAGAGTTGAGTCACAGACATTCATCCAATCTAAATGTTTTTTTCAGGATATGAAAGAAAAATATTGTTTTAAAAATCAAGTGAGTTTTAAATACTTTTTAAAACTGCACTTCTATCTGAATTTCCTGAATTTGAAGGGTCATGATAGCTTATCCCTTTTTAGTATAAAAGGAGTTAGGATATAAAGTGTTTTGGTGTGTCAATTTTGTATACATAATAATTCAAACATTCTTAGAACGGGTCTAACATGACCCATATGCTTTTATTCACTACTTGTTACTACTTGAGTTATTTTAATCCTTATCATTTATCTATTGATTATATTATTCTTTCATGGTATTTATTATGCCATTTAGAACCAGGAATAGCATAGTAATTGAAGCAAGCTAAAACCTTTCAAATGATGTCCATGAAGAAAGAATATTCCTGCAAAACCCAAAGAGGACTTAATACCATATTCGAATTCTTTCCACTCTACAAACATGTAAAACTCTTCTTTCTGCAGAGACCTTGTTGCCTTTCTTTCAGGATGGTCTTTTACCAACTCTTTGCTCTAATGATTTTCTCATTTTGGACCTGAAGTATAGGATCAATCCAAGGCATTAATCCAGTAACCCATGATTATTAAGATTATATTCACCCCAATCTGTATCTAGAGGTTTTGGAGTGCTGGAGTAGGAACCTTGTGTATTCTTCCTTACTTTGTGGCACAAACATCCAGATTGTATGTGGAGATTTGTTTCAGATCATTTGCTGTTTGCTTCTCAATCTTGTTTTCTAAAATATGAAATATTCTTCCAGAAGATAAGGCAAATATGTACAGTGGGAAAAGACAGGAAAAAAAAAAGAGAGTTGCTATTTCACATGGTCACTGCCAAGAAAAGCTCCTCAGACACTAGTTATAAACTTGTAATTGTAGTCCTTGGAGCAAGCATCCTTTTGTGATCCTAGTAAGATTATGGAAACAATACAGCCACGATTCCTTTATAAATAATTCTGACATAAGAATTTTGTATGGCATATTTAAATTAAATATATTATAAGATACTTGGTATATATGCCTGGAGTCTAAATGTGAATTGTACATATAGTTATAATAGTATTTACAAATTTTACTCCATAATTTTATAGCTGATAAATTATGGATTTAGGTTTGAAATCAGTTCTTTGGGGCAGGCTGTAGCTCATTAATAACAATTAAAAACAAAGTTTTGATTTTGAATATATGTTAATATATGGTGAGTACATGTTAATCTTTTTTCTTTGTGTTTATAAATGCGTATTTAATACCCTTTAATAATTTTTGAATGAATCTTTTGCATGTGTTTTTATGTTAGCCTCTCACTATTTAAAATGCCAGTGCATTTATCTAGAGTTACATATGATAAGGGTAGTTGTAGCATGAACAAAGTTATTGCAAATTCCTAATGGTCTGCACATTACTTTTTTGTGTTGAATTTTGCATAACTTACTATCTCTTCAGCTATTATATAAAATCTTAGTAATAGAGATAAACAGGCCAATAATCATTTGGCTAGTTTCCCTCTCATATAGAGTGATTCCCTCTACTATATTTTCTACTGATTTATCTTATTATAGTTACATGGTTTAAAGGAGAGAGTTGCTACCATTCCGAAAAGGAATGTTTCCTGATGTGAGGGGTCAAAGAGAAAGAGCATAATTAGAGCTGGAACTTCTGGGTCCCAGTTTTAGCTCAACTGCTTATTATAAGAGTAGTCATTTAATTGTCTGTGAAAATTAGGATAATAGTACTTTACAGGTTTACAGAAGGAGCCAAATGAAATCCTGTGTAGGAAGGTATTTGGTAAAGTGCTAGTTGTATCATCAATTATTTAACCTGTTTCTTTTCTGTGTCCCATTAAATGGAATTTTATGGCATGCTTTCTTAACAACAGCTGTATTGCTACCAAGGGGGCAAAAATAGATTCTTGGAGGAAGCAAAAAGAAATCTTACTCTTTTTATATGTACAGCACATACACAAATGCAGCATATATATAATATGTGTTATATTTGTTTTTTGTTTTTTTTTTAAAGTATTATTTAAACTTCTTTTTTTTTTTTTCAACGTTTATTTATTTTTGGGACAGAGAGAGACAGAGCATGAACGGGGTAGGGGCAGAGAGAGAGGGAGACACAGAATCGGAAACAGGCTCCAGGCTCTGAGCCATCAGCCCAGAGCCCGACGCGGGGCTCGAACTCGCAGACTGCGAGATCGTGACCTGGCTGAAGTCGGACGCTTAACCGACTGCGCCACCCAGGCGCCCCTATATGTGTTATATTTGTAGTGTTAAAATTTTATGAGGAAGAGGGGCACCTGAGTGACTCAGTCGGTTAAGCATCTGACTTCAGCTCAGGTCATGATCTCCTGGCTCCTGAGTTAAAGCCCCACGTCAGGCTCTGTGCTGACAGCTCAGAGCCTGGAGCCTGCTTTGGGTTCTGTGTCTCCCTCTTTCTCTGCCCCTCCCCTGCTCACGTTTTGTGTGTCTCTGTCTGTCTCTCTCTCTAAAATAAATAAACATTTAAAAAAATTACAAAGAGGATAATAAAGAAAAAAATTTCTATGAAGGCTTGTTAGGGGGTGATAATAAAAAAGGTTGAGAAACACTACGTCATAGTTGATAACAGACACAGATTTTGTGTGGAATAAATATAATTTCATGTTACTTTTTTTCTGTAAGCAAACTTGTTTGTTTTATGCTCCCATTGTGCCTTAAGGAATACATGTAATCTGAGATATTCAGAGTTTCAGTGCCCTTACCCCCCTCATTCCCAGAATTATCTATGTGCTAGGGAACTTATGTTATAATAAAGTTTTGAGGCATTGACTCTTTGAATTCCAAGATCCCTTGGAGTTGGTCTCTCCCAGCTGCTTCTGTACCTCCCTGTAGTGCACAGGTCAAAATTGGCTGCTTTCCTGCTACTCTAGAGCTATAGGAAACTTGACAGAAATCTCAGAGACCTTCTGCCCAGATTCTCCCTCCAGATAGTTTTGCCCTGTTCACTTTTTGACTATGAGGAATCCAGAGATTTTGTCTACATTTTGGGCTTTATCCAAATACAGGAGCCAAAGATTCCTATGCATTTAGATTCCTCAAAACTTTACTGGTTACTTTATCTTACCACTACCCCCACCCCATGGTTCAGCCCCAAGGGTAGAGGGTGAGGTTGAGTGTGCAGAGTATAATTCCCTTTTGGGAGAACATTCTGAAAGCTATTATCCCTTCCAGATATTTTAGAAATGAATTGTTAAGGGTAAACTTACTCTTTATAGTAACTCTTTTGTTGTAGTAACCCTATCCTGACAAAGTGGTTGCTTCATGATATAATTTAATGGGGAAGGGCCACTATATTAAATGAAAGTATATGTGGGTGATGGACACATGCAGGGGGCATGTTAGATTTTATTAAACAATTATTTCAGGATATTTTTCTCACTTTGTTAATATATTGCATAGCAGATTATTTTTTTCAACAACTTAATTGAGATGTAATCTATGTATAAAATTTACCCATTATAAAGGTACAATTGAACATTTTTTTGTAAATTTATGTAGCTGTGCAACCATAGCCACCATCCAGTTTTAGAACTTTTCTATCACTGTCCCTAAATTCTCAAAAGACCATTTCAACTCAATCCTAGTGGGATCATTCCATTTTACTGCTGAATTAGTATCCCAGTGAAATAGTATTTTGTGGATATACCACATTTTGTTTATCCATTGATCAATTGATAGGCATTTTAGCTGTTTCCAGCTTTTGGCTGTGATCAATAAGACTACTATGAACATTCTCATAGAAGTCTGTATGGATGTAAATTTTAATTTCTTGTAGGTAGATTTCTAGGAGTGGATTTGCTTGTTCATGTAATAAGTTTATAGTTAACATTTTCAGAAAGTGCCAGACTGTTTTCCAAAGAGACAGTACTTTTTTTCCATTCTCACCAGCATATATGGAGGGTTCCAATTTCTTTACATCTTTGACAACACTTGGTATTATATGTCTTTTAATTATAGTTATTTGGTATGCGTGTTGTTTTTTGTCATTGTGGTTTTAATTTGTATTTCTTTAACAACTAATGATATTGAACATCTTTCATGTGCTTATTACCGGGTAATATATTATCCTGGTGAGCTGTCTACTCAAGTCTTTTGCTAATTTTTAATTGGATGTTTTTAAAAAATATTGAATTGTATGTTTTCTTTATATTTTCTTGGTACAAATTTTCTATCAGATATATAGTTTTAAATAGTTTATTTCAATCTGTGGCTTGTCTTTTCAGTCACTTAATAGTATCTTTAGAAAAACAAAAGTTTTTAATGAAGTCCAGTTGTCAGAGATTTTATTTTTTATTTTTTTTAAATTAAAAAAAATTTTTTTTTTTTGAGAGAGTGTGTAGGGGTAGAGAGAGAGGGAGAGAGAATCCCAAGCAGGCTGGGTGCTGTCAGCGAGCTGCAGGGCTTGATCTCAAAAATCGTGAGATCATGACCAAGACAGAAATCAGGAGTTGGACACTTAACCAGTTAATCCACCCAGGAACCCCCAAGTTTGTCAGAAATTTTTAAAATGGATTGTGTTTCTGCTGTCATGTCTAAAAACACTGTCTAATTCAAGATTATGAAGATTTTCTTTCATATTTTCTTTTAGAAGGTTTTTAGCTTTAGTTCTTACATTTCAGTCTCTGAACTATTTTGATTTACTTTTTTATATGGTTATGATATAGGGTCTAAATTTAGTTTTGTTTTCTATCTTATTATTTGCAAATGCATTTCCAGTTGTCCCAAATGTTCTAGCACCATTTTTTTTTTTTTTAAAGACTATGCTTTCTCCATTGAACTGACTTTGTGGCACTGTTGTAGAAAACCAGTTGGACACAAATGTAAGGGTTTATTTCTGAACTATCAATTTTGTTTTGTTGATCTCTCTGCTTATCATTTTACCATTATTATGTTATTTTAATCATTATAACTGAATGTCCAAATTTATTCTTTTTCAAAATTGTTTTAACTATTCTAAGTCCTTTGCATTTCCATATAAATTTAAAAATCAGCATGTAAACTTCTACATAAGAGACTGCAGGATTTTAATGAGAATTATGATGATCTATAGATCAGTTTGGGGAGATTTGAAATCTTTACAATATTCTGTCTTCTAATCCACAAACAATGGAATTTCTTTCTAATTATTTGGACTTCCTTAATTTCTTTCAACAATGTGTTACAGTTCTCAATTTACAAATCTGTATTTTTTTTGTTAAATATATTCCTAAATATTTTATTATTTTTTCTGCTATTGTATGTGTAATAGTTTTCTTGCTTTCATTTTCATATTGTTCAGTGGTGATAATTTTGATTATTCAAGCCCCTATCTGTCTCCCATCCTAATACTCTCCACTGAGTCTCTGGCTGGTTTACCAGTACATCACTTGCCTCAAACAAGACCATAACCTCAGACTAGCAGAGCTGCTGTCTGTCACTCTTTGCTTGCCACCAGTGTCACCACTTTAACTGTCAACACTTCATTTCAAAGGAGCCCATTCTGGCAGAATCAGCAAGACTAAATGTTTTTGGCAATTTTGCCCAAGTATATAGTTGGTTTTCTGTCAGATTGAATGTTGGAAAGAACTTATTTTTATATAATTTTTTTCCCTAAATTAGTTTCAGTATTTAAAAGGTTGGCTATTTTATGCTTAGAAAGTTTTTCTTACACTTTTGTTTAGAACTTTAAAATCAGAATTAGGGGTCTATACATTGTATATTTTTTGCTAAATAAAACAACTCTGAAAATGTATTTCATTTTTTGTACCTATCATGAATATTTTGTGAGATTTGAAGGACAGAAGTAATTGATGAATAACCAAAAATATTCACATACTTAAGTCACTTTCTGTTAATTAGGTGAGGTCATTATTAATATAGCTTGAGTAGTGTGGTATTTTTCAGTGGTATATTTCTCTTTTGAAAGTTTCAAATTTACTATTCCACTTCAGTGTTTAAAGGGCTGTCATAATTTCAATATTTATTCTGAAAATGAGAATTTTTCAGCTTCTTAGCTATATAATTGATTCATTACATGACAGTGCTCCAAAATCCACATACATGGATACAGATACTAAGCCAGAAGTGTTTATACAAGTTTTATTTTACTTCAGTGTTTTCATTTATTGAGATTAGTAAATATTGTGTAATCTTTGGGCCAAAGTTTTGAATTCTAGAGATAAAATAATTTGCTTTATTCTTGACTAAATTTTAAGTCCTTTGAATATAGATATCACATTCTTTTTAATGTTTATTTATTTTTGACAGAGAGAGAAAGAAAGAGAGAAAGAGAGAGCGCAAGTTGGGGAGGGTCAGAGAGAGGGGGAGACACAGAATCTGAAGCAGGCTCCAGGCTCTGAGCTGTCAGCACAGAGCCTGATGCAGGGTTCGAACTCATGGATCTCGAGATCATGACCCGAGCCGAAGTCAGACACTCACCCAACTGAGCCACCCAGGCACCCCTAGATATCACATTCTTTTAATAATAATTCTCTAATAATACTCTTCACAGATTCTTATATAAGTAAATTTAATAGATGCATTCACTACTCCACTCAATCTCCCATTGTGGATGTATCACGTATCTCATTATGAAAAGTTAGAAACAAAAGATAAAGTACCTAGAAATTAAGATAAATATATAAAAACCAATGCTTTTCCCCCCATCTAATGAAAGGATATTTATTTGGTACCTACATTATGCTACCCACTAAGGGAGGTGCTGGAGATGGTGGTAAACAATAATAAACATTATCCCTGTGCTCAAGGATTGTTTCCTAGGGAGAGAATCAGCAAATAATGAACAAATAAATAATTCAAACTACAAAATTACTACAAAAAGGAATTAGCTAGGTGAAGCAACAGAAAATAATGGGAAAATCTACCTTGATAAGATGGTTCAGAGGAAAGTTTTTTTGACATTTTCCCCTATTGTTTCACTATTTTACATTTATTTTTTTATTATTTAAAATTTTTATTTGGAATAATTTAAAACTTATGAAAAATTTCAAAAATAAGTACAAGGAATGTCTGTATATACTTGTTCCAATTTATGAAATGCTAATCTTTTACATCATTCTCTTTATCATTTATTCTTTAAATCTCTCTTTCCATCCGTGTACCTGTGTCCTACATAATTTGTTTTTCCGAGTCATTTAAGTGTGCTTCCATCATGGGCCTCTAACCATATTAGTTTAGTGGATATTTCCCAAGAGGAAGAATATTCTCTTACATAACCACTACAGACTTTTCAACTTGAGTAAAATTAATGTTGAGGAAATAGGTTAATTGAAACTAGTATTTCTATTCCTATTTTGTCAGTTGACCTAATACTGTCCTGTATGTGGCATTGTGTCTGTATTTTCTAGTATGGGATCCCACCTGGGATCAGATAGTGCATTTAGTTGCCATGGCTCTTTAGCTTCTTTTAACCTGTAACATTTCCACAGCTTTTCCTTGTCTTTTGTGATATTGACATTTTTGAGGAATGCAGTTCTATCTGAATCCCCTTTTTAACAAAAGAACGTTCCTTACTTTGAGTTTGTATGATTTTCCCTCATGATTAAATTCTAATAACTACAAAGCAGGCTATGGGAAGACATTTTAAGACCATGCACATATGCTTCTCAGCAAAACATTCCTCTGGATTTAGCTTCCATTGACATTTCTTTCCTGTTCAGTCTTTATTGTAATGGTTGCAAAATAATGATTTTTATACCCCCACTGGTCCCCTCATATCCTTCAAAGAACATTTGTCATTCTCCTGTAAGGAAAGCCTTGCCTTTTCCTCCATTTATTTACTTATCTGGTTATTATTGGTGGGAATTCATAATTCCTATTTTTCAATGGTTTATAATTACTGAGCTTAATTAATTTGATGTTCAAATTGTCTCAGATTTGGCCAGTGGGAACATCTTCATTCTGTCTCCTGTGTCCTTTTGATATACCCATCTTTTTAAAATTTACTTTTATTTATTTATTTTTTTTACCACTTCCTCCTACTTTCTGGCACTATAAGGTGTTTCAGGCTCATCTTGTTAATACCTTGTATTGGCCTTGATGTCAGTCATTTCCCCACAAATCCTGCTCAGTAGGTCCTATATAAGCGAAAAACAATCGGTTATAAGAAACATCACCCATTTGATTCTAAGATCTGCATTCATGTAATCAAAATTGAAAATCTCTTAGGGAATCCAACACGTCTTCTAAAAGCTAATAAAATATAGGAAAATCGAGCAAAAAGGCAGATTTCATCTCAGCAAGTGAAAATTTGTTAAAATATTGATATATTTGGAATAATTTGGGATGGTACTTGACTCAACGGGTATAATACAGTAATAAGAAAAGCTAAAACAGAGTCGACAGTGATTTTTAAAAAAGGACTAGAATCACTAATTAATTTATAGATTATTGATTAGTGCAGTCTTGGGCTTTTTCCCTCGTTGAACAGAATTCATTTAAATGGAATGGATTAAAGAGTTAATGCCAAAAATTAAATGTTATAAAAAAAAAGTTACATGTGAATATGTAATTGAACACAGAATCATTGGGATTTTTTTTGCATAAAAGCAAAAAAGAAACAATATTTATTGAATTGTTACTCATTTCTACAAATGTTTTACCTTTCTCTTAGAATTATTTTCCAAAAGCTAATTATTTCATAACCTTAGAATAAAATGCCCTATTAAAAAAAGAGAACAGTCTTCATATATGTCACTAATGTCTCCACTGCAACTGTGCTTTCTGTACACATACCTTCTTAGCTTCATGTCCACTGTCTCCTTTGTTCATTTTATTCCTGGTGCTAGGAAAGTGCCCAGCGCATGGTGTGGCCTGGATAAATATTATCTGAGTGAATAAATCAACAACTTGAGGCAATTGAAGTAAATGTATTTGTACATGCCCTTCTAGCTATAGGATTAAAATGAAGTCTTTCAGACTTCAGGCCAAAATTGTTTTCTGTACAATGTCTGTCAGCTGAAGGGTATTTAGTTTATATCTGTGCCCTGATGGTGGCTAAGATGAGCATCCACAAACACATAGCATTAATTGGAGCCTTCCTTTTCTTGTCCCAGCATATTTATAGATACATAAATATCTATCTCTCTGTATATATATCTTCTAATGGACTGAATATTGAAGAGGTTTGAGGACCATTTCAGTATTTCAAAGAAAATGTGATTTTAACCTTTTTTAGATTTCTCAGTATTTTGAGCACTCACATCCTCAAGGTGACTATAATTTAGAGGGGGAAAAAAAAAGATTGGAAATTACTTTGAAACCCTAGGAGCACAAATCTAACTGGCTTCTGTTCTTCAGTAGTTGTGAGTAATGATAACAAAGAAAAAGGTTAAGGCTGCCAGCTTGCGCCCATGGAAATGCAATGGAGAGTTCCAGGCCTGCTGTGGTTCCTACAAAGAGAGATGTTGATTTGGAGATGTCTTTATAAAGTATGCAATGAAAATATATCACAATTTTTGTGTGTGTCTGAATAGATAAATAATTATAAGAACAGTTATATTGACCTTTTTTTAAATACTGTTTTGTCAGGTTAGACTAAATATGAGAGATTCTATCTAGTATTTTTTTATACCTTGCAATATTTAGCTTATATGAGTGATGCTTAATTTCTGTATTTGAGAAGTAAAGTGCTGTAGAACATTTGTGTAGGTGTATGGTACCCTGTCCATTATAAATGCCTAATGCCATAAATATCAAAATGTTACTGCCAGTATTATATTATTTAGCTCTTATAATAAAGCTACTGGTAAGGCATTTTTTTTTCAATATATGAAATTTATTGTCAAATTGGTTTCCATACAACACCCAGTGCTCATCCCAAAAGGTGCCCTCCTCAATACACATCACCCACCCTCCCCTCCCTCCCACCCCCCATCAACCCTCAGTTTGTTCTCAGTTTTTAACAGTCTCTTATGCTTTGGCTCTCTCCTACTCTAACCTCTTTTTTCTTTTTTCCTTCCCCTCCCCCATGGGTTTCTGTTAAGTTTCTCAAGATCCAGATAAGAGTGAAACCATATGGTATCTGTCTTTCTCTGTATGGCTTATTTCACTTAGCATCACACTCTCCAGTCCCATCCACGTTGCTACAAAGGGCCATATTTCATTCTTTCTCATTGCCACGTAGTACTCCATTGTGTATATAAACCACAATTTCTTTATCCATTCATCCGTTGATGGACATTTAGGCTCTTTCCACAATTTGGCTATTGTTGAGAGTGCTGCTATAAACATTGGGGTACAAGTGCCCCTATGCATCAGTACTCCTGTATCCCTTGGGTAAATTCCTAGCAGTGCTATTGCTGGGTCATAGGGTAGGTCTACTTTTAATTTTCTGAGGAACCTCCACACTGCTTTCCAGAGCGGCTGCACCAATTTGCATTCCCACCAACAGTGCAAGAGGGTTCCCGTTTCTCCACATCTTCTCCAGCATCTATAGTCTCCTGATTTGTTCATTTTAGCCATTCTGACTGGCGTGAGGTGATATCTGAGTGTGGTTTTGATTTGCATTTCCCTGATAAGGAGCGACGTTGAACATCTTTTCATGTGCCTGTTGGCCATCCGGATGTCTTCTTTAGAGAAGTGTCTATTCATGTTTTCTGCCCATTTCTTCACTGGGTTATTTGTTTTTCGGGTGTGGAGTTTGGTGAGCTCTTTATAGATTTTGGATACTAGCCCTTTGTCTGATATGTCATTTGCAAATATCTTTTCCCATTCTGTTGGTTGCCTTTTAGTTTTGTTGGTTGTTTCCTTTGCTGTGCAGAAGCTTTTTATCTTCATGAGGTCCCAGTAATTCACTTTTGCTTTTAATTCCCTTGCCTTTGGGGATGTGTCGAGTAAGAGATTGTTACGGCTGAGGTCAGAGAGGTCTTTTCCTGCTTTCTCCTCTAAGGTTTTGATGGTTTCCTGTCTCACATTCACGTCCTTTATCCATTTTGAATTTATTTTTGTGAATGGTGTGAGAAAGTGGTCTAGTTTCATTCTTCTGCATGTTGCTGTCCAGTTCTCCCAGCACCATTTGGTAAAGAGACTGTCTTTTTTCCATTGGATATTCTTTCCTGCTTTGTCAAAGATGAGTTGGCCATACGTTTGTGGGTCTAGTTCTGGGGTTTCTATTCTATTCCATTGGTCTGTGTGTCTGTTTTTGTGCCAATACCATGCTGTCTTGATGATTACAGCTTTGTAGTAGAGGCTAAAGTCTGGGATTGTGATGCCTCCTGCTTTGGTCTTCTTCAAAATTACTTTGGCTATTCGGGGCCTTTTGTGGTTCCATATGAATTTTAGGATTGCTTGTTCTACTTTCGAGAAGAATGCTGGTGCAATTTTGATTGGGATTGCATTGAATGTGTAGATAGCTTTGGGTAGTATTGACATTTTGACAATATTTATTCTTCCAATCCATGAGCAGGGAGTGTCTTTCCATTTCTTTATATCTTCTTCAACTACCTTCATAAGCTTTCTATAGTTTTCAGCATACAGATCTTGTACATCTTTGGTTAGATTTATTCGTGGGTATTTTGTGCTTCTTGGTGCAATTGTGAATGGGATCAGTTTCTTTATTTGTCTTTCTGTTGCTTCATTGTTAGTGTATAAGAATGCAACGGATTTCTGTACATTGATTTTGTATCCTGCAACTTTGCTGAATTCATGTATCAGTTCTAGCAGACTTTTGGTGGAGTCTATCGGATTTTCCATGTATAATATCATGTCATCTGCAAAAAGCGAAAGCTTGACTTCATCTTTGCCAATTTTGATGCCTTTGATTTCCTTTTGTTGTCTGATTGCTGATGCTAGAACTTACTGGGAAGGCATTTTTGTGCCCCTTTAGTAGATGAGGAATATAGGTCACATAAAACTCAGGCAGTTTGTCCAAGGAACACAGACCTGTGAAGTGACAAAGCCAGGGCTTATCTCCAGATCAGCCTGTCTTTGCTGCATGGGCTGCCCTTGACTTCTCATGGCCCCAAAATGTTGATTGCCATGTGGTTTTGATTTCTGGCTACAAACCCCAATGTATTTATTAAACATATGCAATTCTTTAGATGTAGAGGCCCTCATATTCATATATTCCCTGCTGCCTTGCTAAATGGTGTTATAAATTACACTTATACACACACACACACGCACACACACACATTTTTTCCCTGAGTGTGGAAGAGAGAAGAAAGGAGAAATACTGGGTATAAGATAGTAAAGTAAGACACCTAAGAAAAAAATATTAGCACGATTACCTGATGTTGCTAAAATACAGAAACTCATGAAATATCCTTGATTCTTAGTTAACTTTGCGTTAGATCTTTTGCTTAAAACCTGAAATAGCTTCTGTGTAGGCAGAATAATGGCCTTCCAAAGATGTCCACATACTTATCGCAGGATCTTACGAATATTATTACCTCACATGACAAAAGAGACTTTACAGGTGTGATTAAATTGAAGACCTTGAGATGCCGAGATTATCCTTGTGGGCCCAATGTAATCACTTTATAAAAGTTAAAGAGGGAGGTAGAAGAGTGAAAGGGAGAGGAGATGTGACATTGAAGTGGTAAGAGGGCCATGTGCTAGGAAATGTGAATATGGGTAACCTCTAGAAGCTGGAGAAGAAAAGGAGATGGGTTCTCTCCTACAGCCTCCAGATGGAACACAACACTAGTAACCCATTTTGGACCTCTGACTTGAGAACTATAAGATAATAAATTTATGTTACCTTATTTAAGCCACTAAATTCTTGATAATTTGTTACAGCAGCAGTAGGAGACTAATACAGCATCCCACTATGATTGTAATAAAACCCAAAGTCCTCAGCCTTGACTCTAAGACCCTTCAAGATTGCATCTCACTCAACTGCCTGCCTCACATCTGAACTCCATGCTTTATAATTTGCTCTCCATCAAGATGATATTGCTCAGAGTTGGTTTGCATAAATTCTTGCCTTCTCTGTTTCCTGGTCTTGCTTTTCTCTGCCTCAGGCTGTGCCTTCTTCCCTATTCTTTCTCATATCATCTCTAATATCAACCACGGTTCTACTTATACTATAGCCAGGATAATCAATACTTCAGATTTCATTCCTATAGGAAGTCTTCCCAGTACTTTTTCTATCCCTCAGTAAGCAGTTCTATGCTCCCTGTGATATTGTGATTTGTAGGAAATATATATTTGGTTTTTGTTCATGGTTCCTGGCTCATGGCTTGTAAAACCCCTTGAATTTCCTGTAATATGAGCAATGAAGGTGTTTTTTGTTAGGCTTATGAAATTATTTTTGTAAAGCCCTTGGGTGACGTAAGGGTAGGGATATGGTTGTCAGGAGAATTAACCATGTGATTAGAGCGTTCAAAGTTTCAGCCTCCTCTTCCCCCACATCCCAACCTCTGGGGAGGGGAAAGGTGCTGGAGATTGTGTTCAGTTGCCAGTGGTCAATGACTTCGTGAGTCATGCTGATATAATGGAGCCTCCATAAAACCCCAAAAGGACAGGGTTCCAAGAGCTTCCAGGGTGTGCTTGGGAGAGTGACACACCTGAAGAGGGCATGGAAGCTCCGCACCCTTTCCGTGTATCTTGACCTTTGCGTCTCTTCCATCTGGCTGTTCCTGTCATTATATCCATTTATAATAAACTGGTAATCTAGTGAGTAAATGCATTTCCTGAGATCTATGAGCTACTCTAACAAATTAGTGGAACCTAAAGGGGATGTCTTTTGTAAATGCATCTTATTGGAACCTCTGATTTATAGACAGACTTGTAACTGGCATCCAGAGTTGGGGTGGGGAGCAGACTTGTAGAACTGAGCCCTTAACCTGTGGATTCTGATGCTACCTCTGGGTGTTAGTGTTAGAATTGACTTGAATTGTACAATACCCAGTTGGCATCCAGAGAACTTTTGGTGGTGGTAGAGGGAAGTGCTCCCTCCCCTCCAGGAATTGGAATTGGGTTCCTGTTACTCCCTTAATTCAACCTCTACTCTAATTAATCTTTATGATAGCATCTATTATACAGCATGAAACAGTCTATTCATAGTTTCATAATTTTGTCTCGAGGTCTAGCATAGTGTTGCCAGTATACAGTCAATGCTCATGAAAATTTTTCTATATTAATTTGCTCAAGAAGTTTGTGAAACTAAAGGTAACTGAATTATT
Source organism: Lynx rufus (assembly GCF_022079265.1). NCBI lineage: Eukaryota > Metazoa > Chordata > Mammalia > Carnivora > Felidae > Lynx > Lynx rufus. Next base: position 373,694 of record NW_025814841.1, read on the forward strand.
TATAAAAGGAGGAAAGACCTTCTTGGAGGGAGTTCTGTAAAAAAAAACAGCTGTAGGTAATGAATAGTTTGACTGATAGCCTGTGCAGCTATCTCTGTTCTGGCACATTTATGCTTTTTATACACGTAACATTAAGCTCTTATAAAGGGGAAGGTGCAGCATACCAATTCATGAAATGATCCACATTCTGTAGCTCTTTATATCAAAACTATGTATCACAACTGATGTATCCAACATTTGCATTATGTACAAACAACTATAGGGCATTTCTTATATCTAGATTTCTTTAAAAAAATTTTTTTAAACATTTATTTATTTTTGAGACAGAGAGAGAGCATGAACAGGGGAGGGTCAGAGAAAGAGGGAGACACAGAATCTGAAACAGGCTCCAGGCTCTGAGCTGTCAGCACAGAGCCCGACGCGGGGCTCGAACCCACGGACCACGAGATCATGACCTGAGCCAAAGTCGGACGCTTAACCGACTGAGCCACCCAGGCGCCCCTAGATTTCTTTTAAAGTTTGTTTCCCTTTTAGTAGTGTAGACAGAAGATGGACAGTTTCATGGAGAAGTGACAGCCCTTGTCTCATCACAGTATTACAGATGGAAACTTCTTAAACAGGCTGGGGAGTTAAGGGATCCTAAAGCAATATAGAATCTGTGAAAGAGGGGGTTTCACATGAGGGAAGGGTTAGGATCTGCAGGGGAAGACTTGCCACCCTCATGCTTGCTACTTCAAAAAAGTCAGGAGTAAAAGAAACCACATAGACATTTAAAAAATAGTTTTCTGTTGGGAAAATTTAGGTTAAGTTATACTATGCCTATAGTTTCAGTTGGTAAGAACAATTATATTAAACAGATATACCCTGGAATCAGAGACAATTTGTTTATCAGCTTTGCTTATCTGAGTCTGAGTTAGGTCCTCCAGTGTTTGAAAAGCTTTGATGCCTCAACATGATGTTTGCCAAAGTGGTGTCTATAATGAGCAGCCAAATTCTCTGTATTTCAGGCACTTTCTTTTAAACTGCTTTTGAATGAGACTGTCAAGTGTTGCATGCTGTATGTCAGTTAACACTTGGGGAGTGAAATTCACAAAGGGCACTTATTGTACCTTCACAACAAGGATATCTTTGCCAACACTTCAGAGCTATTTTAAGTTTTGGAGTTGTAAGTATCTCACTCAGTTCTTAGAAGTGATAGTAGTGACCCAGGATGCCTGGGTTTTAAAGTGAGTTTACACTTTCAAGACATTCTTGCACACGTTGGGATTTTAACTGCACTGTATGTCCGAGGAATTGGGCCCTTTATTTATGTGGCTTCCTTCATCTAAGAGTTAATAATAACGACAGTGACAAAATAAGCAATGACAACATTTACTGATTGCTTATTAATTACTTGACACTGTAAGCATTTACCTGTATGATCTCACTGAATACACACTAGAACCTAGAGGTAGATACGACTGTTAGTCCTGTTTACAGATGCAAAAATTGAGGCTCAGAAAGTTTAAGTAAAATACTTAACGAAATAGAACATAAATGGTGAAATTGAATTTGCTCCAATGAGCCCATGACTTGAGATCTTGTACTTTATATTTCTTTATTCTGATAAAACAAGTCTGTCAAAGGAGGGGAAAAAAAAAGGTGGATGTGTGGTTGGCAGGGTAGGCAAGGATCATATTAAAAAATACCTAGGCACCAATTAAATCCTTTTTTTCTCAGTATTCCTCAGTGGAGTATTTTGTGTGTGTGTGTGTGGGGGGAGGATGTGTGTGTGTACTTTTTGTATGTATGTATTTTCTCCTTTTCAGTTTTCTCGTGTCCTCAAAAACCTTCTCTGTAATCTTCTGTGTTTTATTCTGGCAACTTGAGATACTTGTATTTCTCTCTCTTGTAATGCATTCTATTGGTGATATTTTAAAAAGTATTAGTTCCTGTAGATTGGAGCTGGGAATTTAACATGTAGACATGTCTTTATTTCTCTCCTTGCAAGCCGACCACGAACTCACTTTGTACATGCTTTTGAGAATAATGGAGAAATAAAGAAAAACAAAGAATAAAGGCAGGAATCTAAAGATTGGGAAAATAAGCATCAAACTCATTTTGGAGACAATTGTGGATTGGCTTCAGTTTACAATGCCTACACATTTCCCTCAGCTTTTCATTCATCACTGTCATTAATTTCTCTCCTCATTTGCTAAACAGATGAATAGCAAGGAAGACAATAGAATTAAACTGGAACAAAAAGGCCCCTTTATCCCAGTTCCTCAGTGTTCCTTCCAGAATAGAGACATTTAATGATGGGAGGTCCATCTGATTATCTGAAGCCAATGCATTTCTACCTCAGTAGTCAACTGTTTTCAGCAAAAGGAAAGGCTTGTAAATTGTAAAGATCAAGTTAATTGAGTGCTTTGAAGAGAATTAATCTATCAGAGGAAAAGGTGGATACCACAAATTTATTCTCTCCTATACAGAACTACATTATGAAGCACAGGCCAGGCACTGCCTTCACTTAATTTTTTGTGTCCTTATAGTTTAATTTCACTTCTAAAAACTTGTATGTCCTCTTCTAGAACCTGACCTATCTTTCCCTTGACCTGCTTATCTATGTTATTTCTTTGTAGAACTGCTGCAGAGTCTATCCACTTCTCTCTTCTTGGCTTTATCTTACTAATTAGCTACCTAATTAATCTTCCTAAAGTACAGATCTGATTAGGATATTTTGCTGCTTAGTAAACTTTAATAATTTACCTTCATCTAAACAACAAAAGTCTGACTTTCTGGCTTAACCTTCAGAACTTTCTATGTCCTGGCCCTGTTTTCTTTCTCACCCCCCCCTTTTTTAAAGTTTTTATTTATTTGAGAGAGAGAAAAAATGAGAGAGAGAGAATGAACAGGGGAGGGGCAGAGAAAGAGGGAGACAGAATCCCAAGCAGGCTCCACACCAGAAGCACAGAGCCCAATGTGGGGCTCTAACTCACAAACCACAAGAACATGACCTGATCTGACACCAAGAGTCGGTCACTCAGCTGACTAAGCCACTCAGGGGTCCCTGTCCTGGCCCTGTTTTATCTTCTCAAACATTATCTGCCTCCTTCCCTAGTGTTTTTTGATTGACTGATCAATTTTCTGTTTGCTTTGCTTCTGCCAAACTGAAAACTTTGCTTTCCTACAATAAAGAGTAAGTCCCTCAAGGATAGGATTTTTGTCTGTTTGCTTACTGCTGTATCTCCAGCACCAACAATAGTGGCTGGCTCCTGGTAGGCACTGAATAAATGTATGCTGAATGAATAAACGGCCCTTTCCCATGTTCCCTGACTTTGTAACTCTGCCTATGTCTTGTCTTGCCTGAATAAAGGTTCAGCCTTTGTTTAAAACCTGTTAATAAACCAACTACCTCATTAAACAATATCAGATTAGCTGGAATAAAAATCTCTCCTCTCTGTGAGTTTCAACAACTCTTCATATTCTAACAATTCTCAATCACATCGTTTTATCACTTTTATCTTTTAATTGTAATTATTTAGATGTATTATTTATTTTATAACTTAAAGCTTAGAAGAATAAAAAGCTTACGGAACAAAATACACAACTAAATCATTTTTATGTCCCTGTCTCTTCCCCTATAACAGTGGTCCTAAGATACTGCCTTATAGGTAGACACTCAAAAAAGCACTTGGGTAAGAATTTTGTGTTATGGTGTCACTTTTTACTCCATTAAAATAGTAAAATCCTTGCAGACAAAGATTTACCTTTTAGTGCTTTTTTTTTGTTACATCCCAGTTAACTATAGTTTTGATGAAATAAGATTTGTTTTATTAATAATTACTGAATTATTAAATATAGTCAGAATGGACTATTTGGCATTTTTGGAAATAATTTATATCTAAATCCATAAAATGTGCAACACCAAAAGTGAACCCTAACATAAACTATGTACTTTGGTGATAATGATATGACAGTGTAGAGTCATCAGTTGTAACAACTGTACCTCTTTGGTGGGAATGTTGATAATAGCAGAGGATGTGCATGTGTAGGGACAGTGAATATATGACAACTCTGTACCTTGCCCTTGGTTTTGCTGTGAACCTAAAACAGCTATAAAATTTAAAGTGTATTAAAACAAAACAAAATAAAATAATCATTTATATACATATTTCTTCCTTTACACGTTGCTGCCAAATTTTAAAACACACACACTCATTCATAGGAAATCTGTAACATTTATCATAATACTGGCTAATTTTTTTGATGCTTAGTCACATACTAATCATCTTCAACACTTATGTGACAAATAGGTCCTCATTTTGAGGTAAATCTTAGAAAAGTTAAATAACTGGCTTACTTTAGCAGCTGCCAGTTGGTGAGTCTGGAACCCAATTCTGTAGTCTGACTTAGGATCTGAGCCTCCTGCAGAGTAGTCTGCTTTCAACAAGTCTCAGGAGAAGTTTTCTGGAACTCTGTGCCTCTGCTTTGGCCTCTAACAACAAAACCTTTCTTCCAACACAAAGCTGAGTGGAGGACAAGAAGGTAGTAAAATGTATCTTAGCCTTTGGTTTAAACTTCCTATGTATTCTAGGCAGTAGAACAAAACAATACTAACACTTACTTGCCTGAGGTTAATCTCATATTTATGTATTTCTAGAGCATTTATAAGTAGATTTGGCAGCAGTACACCGATCTACACAATTTTTTTTCTATGTTGTTGTTTCTTCAGTCTATATATTTTTATCTTTTTGTTGTTTATAGGTATAACCTATCAGGAAAAAAAATGAGTAAAAGCAAGAATAAATGAAGTGGAGATCAGTTTCCAGCAGGCACTTTCATCTAATAAAACAGATACCTTCTAAATTTGAAGCTTTGATTTGTTATTGTCCCCAAGGGCATGCTTCCTTAGGAAAGAACATGTTTTCTTGTAGGCTCCTCTCCATTTGTTCCTACCACACAGAAAAGTAATAATCTATGCAGAGGAATCTTGACTTTGGTAAGACTCTTTTAAAGATGTATTGAGTGTTGGGGCACCTGCCTGGGTGGCTCAGTTGGTTGAGCATCTGACTTCAGCTCAGCTCATGATCTCAGGGTTCATGAGTTAGAGCCCTGCATCAGGCTCTGTGCTGACAGCTCAGAGCCTGGAGCCTGCTTTGGATTCTGTGTCTCCCTCTCTCTCTCTGTCCCTCCCCTGCTTGCACTATGTCTATCTCTCTCAAAAATAAATAAAACATTAAAAAAATTTAAATTAAATTTTTAATTTAAAAATTCAGACAATAGTTATAAAAAATAAATAAATAAGGATGTATGGATTGTAATCAATTGTAGATTTCTGAAAATAAGTTCCTCATGCAGCCTTTAATGAGTTGAAGTCTAGTTTCATTGTTTTGAAAGTAAATTATAATGAGAGCTTCAGTTTAGGATTGCCAAAAAGAAACTATAGAGTTGCCAGTGCCTATATGGCTACTCTTTTTCTCTAATTTCAGTAACTGTTCCATATGGGGGTATAATTATATTTATTCATGCCATTGATTACTCCTGGGTTTGAAGATAGATGTTCATCCACAAAATCCACCTCTTGCAACAGGGACTATATGGATTGTCAATGAAAAGAAAAGGATTCAGCAGGACCCTATGAGCTCAGAGACCTTTATGCCCAGGCACATGTTTTTCCTGATATGTTACTGGTATCATTGGTGAACAAGAACGTGCTGCCTCCTAAAACACCACAAAACAGGTTATGTTTAGATTCTCTTCCAGAAAAAGAAATTAGACATTAGGCATACTGAGGTTGTTTGAGCTCTGGAGAATATATATATCACTGTCTCCTTAAAATATGGCAGTGTCTAAATTGAGTCATTGGATTACCAGTGCTATCTGAATGTAAACAGATAGGGTGACAAATAGGTTCAAACATCCTCTTACATGAATACAGAGATTGACAACGAATTGGAGGGAAGACTGAACCTATTGTTAAATACTAAAACGAATTTAAATTTTCCATCTTTTAAATGTATAGTATTTTTAGTGGTTTCCATACAAAAAAACAAGAACCCAAATTCAAAACAGTATTCTAGTTGTATTTATGGTTGTTTTCATTCCTCTAGAGCTAAAACAGATTGAAAGTATTGCTAAGTCCTAGTTTTTAAATATAATGCCTAGAAAATAATAAATATTTAGTTAAACACAGAAATGCTTATTTAGATATTTCAAATATACTGATCATTTGTTGACATAGAAACCAGATCTAGTTTTGGGTGGTCATAGTTTTACAAATCAGCTATACACCAGTAAGTATCCATGTAAATTGAGTTTTGTTATTCATATATTAATTAATTTATTTGGTAAATATCTAGGCAATGCCATCTGTGTGATGAGCCTTGGACTTGCTGCTGCATAGTGAATACTGAAAAAATAGATGTAATTTCAGCCCCTTTGGAGCTTATAGCCTATTGAAGAAAACAATCATTAAACAAAAAGAGATGAAATGTAATTACAGAAAGCTAGAAAATAAATGAGCAAGATGCATATAAGCTCCTGTCATTGTAATGCGGGTAGATTTAAAGCATTTTACCCCTATTCCTTCTATTAAAGAAACAACCCAGATATTCATTACCCAGAGTTAACATTCTGTTATGTGGCCATGCAGTATTTAAATTTCCCATTTTTCTGTCACTCTTATTCTTTCTCCAAGTCTCTGTGAGTGTTTTGGGTATTGACCTTCCCTACTTTCCCACATGGTCAAGGAATTCTTGCTCAACAACAAGATGTGAAGTCAAATCAAAATGTGCTTTTGACCAGTCAAGGCTGATGTTTCTTTGACTGGCTGCCCAGTTTTCATGTTGAGTGCTGCATGCATTTCTGCATATTGTCTTCCTCTATTCACCTCTTTGTGGTCCACTTTGTCACCTGCCATCATCTGCTTACTTCCCAGAGACTTTGTTCCCACCAGCTTTTCCTACTAGTCAGTTTTTTTTTTTCCTGTTTCTAAACATATATCCCAATGTCTGGCGTGATCTTTAAACTTTTCCCAGTCACCTTCCTCAGTTAAACCTGTCTACTTGGCCGACAAGCACTTTGGAACTTCATATCTATTCTTTCTCATGCCACTGACGTATTCTTTTTTTGGCATACAAATGTCAACAGGTAGGATCAAATGGAAAGAGGCATGAAAGGTTAATTCCCCAATATCACCACCAACTATAGGAAATATATTTGCGGAGTTACAGCTAAGTGGAGCTCATTGAATGAGCTGTGGTCTGTGACAGCTGTTAAATGAGAACATTTCTATCACAATGAGGACAAAGTTAGGTTGTTTCAATGTCATGAGTCACTGCGTAAAGAGCAGAGAAAGCCAGCTCTTCATCCTTACACAAGAGCCCTTCAAACATGGGAGGCCAGTGTTACAAAGGTTTAATCAAAGAGTGAGCAGCTCTTGTCAAAAGTCAAAGAACAATTTTTTTTTTTTAAACACAGTTACCAATCTTAATCAAATTCCTATTTGGACTCGGCCAATATTAGCTTGTCATTATCACATATGAAGACACATGAAAATGATAAATGTATAATATATAGAAAAGGAATACAGTTCTAAAATGGATGCTGTGTAATGGTTTTTATAAATGAATTTTTAAAAGTTAGAAATTAAAGATGTTATTTGCTAGTCTGAGTTGAAAATGAGAAAGCTTAAGCTCTTCCTCCCTGCCCCCAAAATGGCTTCTTTCCAGATTTCCTCTTTACAAGCAAAATTTTTAATGAGATTAGTATACAATGGGGAGAACTTCAATTAAGCATGAAGATCTTCCTTAATAAAAGATTTATAAGCACTTATTTGTTTAATTTTTTACTTATACTCATTAAAAATGATTTGAAATGGCTTATATATATAATCAAGGAGATATAACAGATAAATAAGAAAAAGAGTAAGGAAAAACAGGAAAGTAAAGCTGAGCCAGGGATAAAATTAGTGTTCATAATAATAGATTGGATTGGAGTTTCTTAGTAGTGAAAACCTCATGAGAAGGAATAATCAGGGACATAATCCATAGATTTTAGTAGCTCAAGAGAAGACAAGTTATTTGTGTACTGACTACCTGAAAAATTTTTTTCTCAGGTAACTCTAAAAAGTTAAAAAGTGGTGGAGTTACATAGTCAACAATATTAATACAATGAAAACCATGTGAGATTTTACATACTATTTTCTTGTAGCTTGCTATATTTCTTATTGGTGCTGTAACAAATTACACTTAGTGACTTAAAACAATACAGGTTTATTATGGAATAATTCTGGAGGTCAGAGCTCCGAAATGGGTCTAACAATACCAAGATCAAAGTGTTAGCAGAGCTGGGATTCTGGAAGCTGTTGGGGAAAGTGTTTTTGTTTTTTGTTTTTTGTTTTTTTTTTACATTTTCAGCTTCTAGAGTTTACCCACATTCTTTGGTTCCTGGCCATGTCACTTCAGCATCTGCTTCTGTAATTAAATCTCCTTTGCATCTGACCCTTCTGCCTCTGTTTTATAAGGACTATCATGGTTACCTTGGACTCAGAACAATTTCCCCATCACAAGATTTATTTTTTAAAACTTAAAAAAATTTTTTTTTAATGTTTTTATTTTTGAGAGAGAGAGAGAAACCGAGTACGAGTGGGGGAGGGGCAGAGAGAGAGGAAGACACAGAATCCAAAGCAGGCTTCAGGCTCTGAGATGGCAGCACAGAGCCCAACGTAGTCCTCAAACCCATGAGCCATGAGATCAGGACCTTAGCCGAAGTCAGACGCTTAACCAACTGAGCTATCCAGGCACCCCTCCCCATCACAAGATTTGTAAATCCCTTTTGCCATGTAAAGTAACATTCAGTAATTAGGATGTGGTGATCTTTGGGGGATGATTATTCACCTTAGCATATATGCCTTAATCTAAGAGGATGATTGTATGTTAAAATGTGTATGAAGCTCTCTGATATTTTTATCTAATCTGAAAAAATATGCCAAGAGAAAAAGATGAATTATAAGGCCCCAGGCAACTCACAACCAATAAAATTTATTTCAGTGAATATTTTTATTAGCATTGGGGGCCAAAAAAGATTTAGGTTTGCTCTCTGGTAATATCTGGAGTACAGATATGCTGTGCTGCCAATGAAAGGGCAGATCCAAAATTTTGCCTTGCACAAGAGACAGATGATACCTTCTAATGAAAACTGAGAATTTTAACCAGGTTTTCAATAGAAAAACCACCCTCTTCAGAATAGAGCTCCCTAGTTGGGTGTTTTAATTATTCACTATACAGCTCTGTACTCGCTAACCACTGGCAAAAATGGGCACTGGAGACCTCAAAGTTCTACATCCTAGCACTAGCAGAAATCATTGTAGCTTTTTTTTTTTTTTTTTAGTTTGTATTTTTTAGGTGGATGTTTCCAAACACGTACTATAGCCATTAAAATTCTAGAAAGTCAAATTCATTGATGCAACAATTTGAGAACCCTCTATGGTAAACTTTTCGCAAAATATGCCTCCTTGGTAAGGAAATGAACTCATTTAAGGGTTTCTCTTTTTTTAAATCAGTATTTGGGAATGTTCTCCAAAATGATGGCTTGGATTATTTTGCCTAGATATGAGGCATTCATTTGGACAGTATGCAGATTAACTCTATTGAGAGAGTACCAATCTACTAAATGAACTCTGATTATAAAGCAATAAAGAATCTTGTCAACAGCATATAGAAAAATATTAACTTTTCTCTCCTTTATAGTAGAGTAGAAAGTAGGCCAACTAAAATGATCTTAAGTCTTCACTATACAAAGAAAACAGATTTCAGAGCATGCATATTTTACCACCATGAAAGGAAAATCTGTTCTGACAGCTCTGGTTTTCATTTTGATGTTAAGCTGTAGGTACTACTCTGAGCTTGCATAGCTTATCTTAAGACCTATCTCTGTTTTCAGAGTTAAAGGGCAAGAAAACATTAATAATGGCTGCAAATAAATTTCTGTAGATTAATTGACATGGCGATAAAGAGTGTAGCAGTGGTCAAGAGCAATAGCTGTACCTAACTATCTAAATGGAGAAAATTGGCCTAAGAACTCACACTTGAAATTTATCAAAACAGAAACTGGTTTTACATTTTATAAGGAATTAGCTAGGCTGTTTTAGAGAAAATGTCTTATCTAAAATATTTACTGTTTTTTGGTATGCTGGCTTTTCTTTTTGCTGGCTAAGCAGATGTCCAGAGATCTAAACTCTAGTGTCTCCTCATTTTAGGCACCCTCTATCATTAGAAGAAATTCTTTTGGGAATCTTGCATTCTAGAAGTCCAGGAAGGGTAGCATCCACATAGGGTGTGCAGTGGATATAGCCCTCTTGCTGAACACTGCACGCCCCTGAAAAGTGATACTTTCTATCCACTGTTTAGTTGATACTTTCTAGTCTTACCTAGTCTCACCCTTAAGTTAACTTGGAGATGAAACTGGAAGAAGGGTAGGCTTTGGCCAAGATTTCTGAATTGGAACCTCTCAGGAGGCCCTGAAGGGAACTGGCTGGTTCTAATCATTGGAAGATGTATAGAAACAAAACGTGGAGTATTTGCACATTTAGTCTCATTTGGGTCTTAACCAAATTTTGGGACAATAGGAAAAGTTCCATCAGATGTTTATTACCATCACAAACATATTAATTTTTATATCTAGCAAATTACTAAATTGGCCATGGGTAATGGCAGGAAAGGAAATATTTGGTAGCCAAAGTAGCTCCTGATTTTTGTGTGTGTGTATTTAGTGCTTCTGTCACTCTCCTCATAAAATAATATATCACATCCACTTCCCACCACTGACCACAACCTATCAGAGGTATTTGTCTTCACCAAAGAATAGATTAAGATCTCAGGATTTTTCAAGCTGTAACTAAGTAGAGGAGAGCACAGTTTTACTCCATAATCCACATCTACATTCTCCCTTTTGGAGAAAGTGCTTTATGAAATTAGGCAAAAATGAGAAACCAGTGAAGAGAAAGAGGGATCAATCATCTTACAGGTTTTAGTACATGAATCTATCATCTCTGATAATGTGTTCCTACCCTTATTTGCAAAATTTTGTTACATTTGCCAATAAACTCACCTTTTTGGCACACCCTAGCTCCACTTGCACATCTGGCACTCTCAGCCAGCATCCTGATCACTTCCATCTCTGACACATGATTGAATGCCTCTCTCCATCGTACTTGAACATGTGCATAATAGTCATATCCAAAAGTCCCAAGGAAAGTAATGACTATTTTCGATATTCCCAAACATACTACTGTTTCAGCTTCCCATTTTTCTTTATCTAGGCGATTTTGGTACACCTGATGTTTTTCAAAGGCTGATTGCTAGGCTTCATTTTCTATCACGATAGATTTATTTTTTTTTAATTTTTTTTCAACGTTTATTTATTTTTGGGACAGAGAGAGACAGAGCATGAACGGGGGAGGGGCAGAGAGAGAGGGAGACACAGAATCGGAAACAGGCTCCAGGCTCTGAGCCATCAGCCCAGAGCCCGACGCGGGGCTCAAACTCACGGACCGCGAGATCGTGACCTGGCTGAAGTCGGACGCTTAACCGACTGCGCCACCCAGGCGTCCCATATCACGATAGATTTAATGGCAGTAGGCATTCCATGGAAGTCAACTACTAGCTTTATGTTGTACATAGCCATCTAGCATATAAAACTTAGACAAGAAGATAACTTCATGGATTTCTTGTGCTTCCAAAGGCCTTGCTTACCTATACTCTGAAGTAGATGAAAATTATGAACATGATTGTAATTAGGGGCACTTCAGATCTAATTTGTTACTTTTATTTTTGCAACTATCAATTTTTTAAATAGAGAAAAATATAATTTGCTTTTCCTTAAGGAGCATAACAACAATGATAATACCCTATGACTTTTAGATTTCCACATCTTTGATAAAAGATTATCAGTGTTTTAGTTTTCTTCCTTTCTCTCTCTCCTACTATTCATTAGATAGTTGCAAATACTTACAACATTTGCATAAATAAGTTATAGATGTGTGTGTGTGTATACACACATGTAAAACACATATACACATATGTGTAAATCTTGGTACATTAACCCCTATATATATATATATATATATATATATATATATAAATATATATATATATAAATATATATATATATAAATATATATATATATAAATATATATATATATATATATATAAATGTGATTTATTTATACCCAAGATTAAAACCATCTTTCTTAAAGTTAGTCCATTATTATAGATTGGAAATAAGAAGGTTTTGGTTAAGGACCAGATAGTAAACACTTTTGGTTTGCAGAATTAGGAAAACAATTCCATTTACAAACACTGATGAAAGAAATTGAAGATGACAAACAAATGGAAAGATATTTCATGCTCATGGATTGGAAAAAACAGTATTGTTAAAATGTTCATACTACCCAAAGCAGTCTACAGATTCAGTGAAATCCTTATCAAAATACCAACAGCCTTTTCCACAGAACTAGAACAAATAATATTAAAATTTGTATGGAGCGACAAAAGACCCCAAATAGCCAAAACAATCTTAAGAAAGAAGGACAAAGCTGGAGGTATCACATTTTCAGATTTCAAGATATACTATAAAGCTGTAGTAATCAAAACAGTATGGTACTGGTACAGAAATAGACCCATAGATCAATGGAATAGAATAGAAAGCCCAGAAATAAACCCATTGCTTATATGGTCAATTAGTTTATAATAAAGTAGGCAGAAATATACTATGGGAAAAATACAGTCTCTTTAATAAATGGTGCTGGGAAAACTGGATAGCTACATGCAAAAGAATGAAACTGGGCCACTTTCTAACACCATTCACAAAAGTAAACTGAAAATGAATTAAAGACCTAAATGTGAGACCTGAAACCAATAAAAATCTTAGCGAGAGCACAGCAGTAATTTCTTTGACATCAACCATAGCAACATTTTTCTAGATATGTCTCCTCAGGCAAGGGGAAACGCAAGCAAAAATGAACTATTGGGACTACATCAACATAAAAAGCTTTTACAGTGAAGGAAAACATCACAACAACAAAAAAGGCAACCTACTGAATGGGAGAACATATTTGCAACTGATAAGCCAGATCACCTGATCTTTACAGTAACTGTTCATTTCTGCTGTTGTAGTAGGAAAGCAGCTGTAGACAGTGTGCAAATACATGGGTGTGGTTTGGTTCCAGTAAAGTTTCATTTATGAAAACAATTTTGGCCTTAATTTGCTGACCCTGGCTATATAGATTGTCACTTTATGATGATATTTTAAATCTATGCCTTTGATTCCATATCCCTTTTGACCATAGGACATATTCACCTGGATACTCCATCATTAACTCAGTTTTAAATGGAAGAATAAACACTTAGGAAACTAGTTCACTGATTTAGACAAAATAAGATGGTGAGATGGATTAGCAGATGACCAAAGGTGTGGAGACAAGTGGGGGTGGGTATGTTCATAGTATAAACTGAACAGGGCTTTTTGATTGACTGAATAGGGGGTGTAAAGAAGAAAGGAGACATGGAACATTCCTGCTCAGTAAATAAACAGTATTTTTTTTTTCCTTTTGGAGGTCTTCCTGTATAAAGTTTGACCACAAAATCAAACATGTTTACCTAATTACCTAACTGCTCAAGTTCACAGTGATGGTCTTTCTTTGGACTCCTACAGTATCTATTGTCTGTTTTTCTCCTCTTTACATTTACATTAACAATATCTTACATTATTATTTCATGCATATGCCAAGATTGTAGGATGTTGTAGGATATGTGGACTATGTTTTATATTTCTTTTGCTTCTCACCAACTTTCTTGCATGGTTCTGTGTAACTAACGGATACACATTAAATGCTTATGCACAAATGGATCAGTGAGCCATGAATGAATCACATTCAAATTTAATGAAGAACACAGTAGGAAACTTCAGGAGCAGATTTTTTGTCTTTCCACAATCTCATGTTATCTTTCTTCTTAACTCTATCAATTAATAACGATGGCTAGTTTTACTGGCATTCAGGTCTTTCATTCCTTCATTAGAACTTAATTCTTATTACGTTGTCTACATTTTGCTTTTTCTAATGATCCCATTATCATTCTGTGACTGTATCTCTGATGCTCCATTGTAATATTTAATTTCATGTTTATTTTCAAGATCTGTTACTTTAAATGTACTCTTTGATCTTCTATTCATCCAGACTTTTCTTTAAATTCTGCCAAAGATCTACTCTGAATTTATGTCTTTTCCCAGTGTGATTTGTGCTCTGAAATATATGTCTGCAGACAAGATTCAATTTTATAATAGTTCCACAGGATCTGGAAAGTCCAGGCCTGTTCCCATTGCCTCACTGAACAATGTCAGAGGTAGGAATTGAAACTTGTGAGTAGATGGTAATGAGGTAATGCTTTGGGGTGTAAGAATCATTATAAACTAGAGGATGTATCAGGAGGACAAATGATTTCTCCTTCTAATGGTTGTTTATCATCTTTATATCACAGATTCTCAATGTTTTCACCCTTATCTCTCAACATAGTTGAGATTATAATCACACATTTTATATATATATATATATATATATATATATATATATATATATGTTTTCCAGATTAAGTCATAAATACTCTAAAAAGGCCATTTGAGAAAGTCACAGATGAACTTTTTAGCTGGAGTTTAGTTATCAAATTATAATCAATGTGATTACTGGACTAGTGGATCAAGCATAGGATTAGAAACGAAGTCTGAGGGGCACATGGGTGGCTCAGTCGGTTGGGTGTCCAACTTCGGCTCATGTCATGATCTCACAGTTTGTGAGTTCAAGCCCTGCGTTGGGCTGTGTGCTGACAGCTTGGAGCCTGGAGCCTGCTTCGGATTCTGTGTCTCCTTCTCTCTCTGCGCTTCCCCCACTCCTGCTCTGTCTCTGTCTCTCTCAAAAATAAATAAACATTAAAAAATTAAAAAAAAATTAAGTCTGAAATGTAACTGCAAATATATGTGTGTAAATAGTATATATATTCACATATGTAGTATATATTATATACAGTGTATTAAAAACCATATGCAACCAATATAGATGAAGAGAAAATGTATTTGGCTGTTTACCACCTCCCATGAATTTCTGAAAATATATGTGGAAACTAAATTATAAAAATTATTTCTTAATTTACAGTGTATAAGAGTTAAAAAACACAGGTATGGAAAGAATCCTGTTATATTAATGTCTGTTTCTATTACTACAACATATGTTGATGTGCCCTTAGATCTGTTTTCAGTCCATCAAGCAGGTTTCCTCTTCCTCCCAGATTCTTGTTAAATTTAATAAGTACATATCTTTGGCCTCATTCAAATGATTGATAAATATGTTGCATAAGATGGATCTATCAACAGAGACTAAGAGCATAACTTTGTCAAAGTGACATTAATTCACTAGCTATTACCCTTTTTAAAATATTTGCATTATCATGAATAATTGTGCCATTCTGTATAAGGCATTTTTAATAATTCCTATATGTGAGGGGAAGTAGATTAAACTTATACATTATGATTAATACCAACCCAGTGTCATGGATCTCTGTAGTTTTATTTTTGAATTCTGTACCTTTTCCCTTCTTCTTCTGATAGCCATACCTTGAGGAAATACATCCCTTTCCTGAATCCTGTAATTCTACTGCAATCTGCCAAGTAGTACTTAGTTTCTCTCCTCTACCTGCTTGAGTATTTTTTTTTATATATATGAAATTTATTGACAAATTGGTTTCCATACAACACCCAGTGCTCATCCCAAAAGGTGCCCTCCTCAATACCCATCACCCACCCTCCCCTCCCTCCCACCCCCCCTCAACCCTCAGTTTGTTCTCAGTTTTTAACAGTCTCTTATGCTTTGGCTCTCTCCCACTCTAACCTCTTTTTTTTTCCTTCCCCTCTCCCATGGGTTCCTGTTAAGTTTCTCAGGATCCACATAAGAGTGAAACCATATGGTATCTGTCTTTCTCTGTATGGCTTATTTCACTTAGCATTACACTCTCCAGTCCCATCCACATTGCTACAAAGGGCCATATTTCATTCTTTCTCATTGCCACGTAGTACTCCATTGTGTATATAAACCACAATTTCTTTATCCATTCATCCGTTGATGGACATTTAGGCTCTTTCCACAATTTGGCTATTGTTGAGAGTGCTGCTATAAACATTGGGGTACAAGTGCCCCTATGCATCAGTACTCCTGTATCCCTTGGGTAAATTCCTAGCAGTGCTATTGCTGGGTCATAGGGTAGGTCTATTTTTAATTTTGTGAGGAACCTCCACACTGTTTTCCAGAGCGGCTGCACCAGTTTGCATTCCCAACAACAGTGCAAGAAGGTTCCCGTCTCCACATCCTCACCAGCATCTATAGTCTCCTGATTTGTTCATTTTAGCCACTCTGACTGGCATGAGGTGGTATCTGAGTGTGGTTTTGATTTGTATTTCCCTGATGAGGAGTGACGCTGAACATCTCTTCATGTGCCTGTTGGCCATCCGGATGTCTTCTTTAGAGAAGTGTCTATTCATGTTTTCTGCCCATTTCTTCACTGGGTTATTTGTTTTTCGGGTGTGGAGTTTGGTGAGCTCTTTATAGATTTTGGATACTAGCCCTTTGTCTGATATGTCATTTGCAAATATCTTTTCCCATTCCGTTGGTTGCCTTTTAGTTTTGTTGATTGTTTCCTTTGCTGTGCAGAAGCTTTTTATCTTCATGAGGTCCCAATAGTTGATTTTTGCTTTTAATTCCCTTGCCTTTGGGGATGTGTCAAGTAAGAAATTGCTGCGGCTGAGGTCAGAAAGGTCTTTTCCTGCTTTCTCCTCTAGGGTTTTGATGGCTTCCTGTCTCACATTCAGGTCCTTTATCCATTTTGAATTTATTTTTGTGAATGGTGTAGGAAAGTGGTCTAGTTTCATTCTTCTGCATGTTGCTGTCCAGTTCTCCCAGCACCATTTGGTAAAGAGACTGTCTTTTTTCCATTGGATATTCTTTCCTGCTTTGTCAAAGATGAGTTGGCCATACTTTTGTGGGTCTAGTTCTGGGGTTTCTATTCTATTCTATTGGTCTCTCTGTTTTTGTGCCAATACCATGCTATCTTGATGATACAGCTTTGTAGTAGAGGCTAAAGTCTGGGATTGTGATGCCTCCTGCTTTGGTCTTCTTCTTCAAAATTACTTTGGCTATTCAGGGCCTTTTGTGGTTCCACATGAATTTTAGGATTGCTTGTTCTAGCTTTGAGAAGAATGCTGGTGCAATTTTGATTGGGATTGCATTGAATGTGTAGATAGCTTTGGGTAGTATTGACATTTTAACAATATTTATTCTTCCAACCCATGAGCACGGAATGTTTTCCATTTCTTTATATTTTCTTTAATTTCCTTCATAAGCTTTCTATAGTTTTCAGCATACAGATCTTGTACATCTTTGGTTAGATTTATTCGTAGGTATTTTATGCTTCTTGGTGCAGTTGTGAATGGGATCAGTTTCTTTATTTGTCTTTCTGTTGCTTCGTTGTTAGTGTATAAGAATGCAACTGATTTCTGTATATTGATTTTGTATCCTGCAACTTTGCTGAATTCATGTATCAGTTCTAGCAGACTTTTGGTGGAGTCTGTCGGGTTCTCCATGTATATTATCATGTCATCTGCAAAAAGTGAAAGCTTGACTTCATCTTTGCCAATTTGGATGCCTTTGATTTCCTTTTGTTGTCTGATTGCCGATGCTAGAACTTCCAACACTATGTTAAACAACAGCGGTGAGAGTGGACATCCCTGTCATGTTCCTGATCTCAGGGGGAAAGCTCTCAGTTTTTCCCCATTGAGGATGATATTAGCTGTGGGCTTTTCATAAATGGCTTTTATGATGTTTAAGTATGTTCCTTCTATCCCGACTTTCTCGAGGGTTTTTATTAAGAAAGTTTGCTGAATTTTGTCAAATGCTTTTTCTGCATCGATTGACAGGATCGTATGGTTCTTATCTCTTCTTTTATTAATCTGATTGATGTATCATGTTGATTGATTTGCAAATGTTGAACCAGCCCTGCATCCCAGGAGTGAATCCCACTTGATCATGGTGAATAATTCTTTTTATATGCTGTTGAATTCGATTTGCTAGTATCTTACTGAGAATTTTTGCATCCATATTCATCAGGGATATTGACCTGTAGTTCTCTTTTTTTCACTAAGTCTCTGTCTGGTTTAGGAATCTGAGTAATACTGGCTTCATAGAATGAGTCTGGAAGTTTTCCTTCCCTTTCTATTTTTTTTTGGAATAGCTTGAGAAGGATAGGTATTATCTCTGCTTTAAATGTCTGGTAGAATTCCCCAGGGAAGCCATCTGGTTCTGAACTCTTATTTGTTGGGGCATTTTTGATAACTGATTCAATTTCTTCGCTGGTTATGGGTCTGTTCAACCTTTCTATTTCCTCCTGTTTGAGTTTTGGAAGCATGTGGGTGTTTAGGAATTTGTCCATTTCTTCCAGATTGTCCAGTTTGTTGGCATATAATTTTTCATAGTATTCCCTGATAATTGCTTGTATTTCTGAGGGATTGGTTGTCATCATTCCATTTTCACTCATGATTTTATCTATTTGGGTCCTCTCCCTTTTCTTTTTGAGAAGCCTGGCTAGAGGTTTATCAATTTTGTTTATTTATTTCAAAAAACCAACTCTTGGTTTCATTGATCTGCTCTACAGGTTTTTTTTTTTTGGATTCTATATTGTTTATTTCTGCTCTGATCTTTATTATTTCTCTTCTTCTGCTGGGTTTAAGGTGTCTTTGCTGCTCTGCTTCTGTTTCCTTTAGGTGTGCTGTTAGATTTTGTACTTGGGATTTTTCTTGTTTCTTGAGATAGGCCTGGATTGCAATGGATTTTCCTCTCAGGACTGCCTTTGCTGCATCCCATAGCGTTTGGATTGTTATATTTTCATTTTCATTTGTTTCCATATATTTTTAATTTCTTCTCTAATTGCCTGGTTGACCCATTCATTCTTTAGTGGGGTGTTCTTTAACCTCCATGCTTTTGGAGGTTTTCCAGACTTTCTCCTGTGGTTGATATCAAGCTTCATCGCATTGTGGTCCGAAAGTATGCATGGTATGATCTCAATTCTTGTATACTTATGAAGGGCTGTTTTGTGACCCAGTATGTGATCTATCTTGGAGAATGCTCCATGTGCACTTGAGAAGAAAGTATATTCTGTTGCTTTGGGATGCAGAGTTCTAAATATATCTGTCAAGTCCATCGGATCCAATGTATCATTAAGGGCCCTTGTTTCTTTATTGATCGTGTGTCTAGATGATCTATCCATTGTTGTAAGTGGGGTATTAAAGTCCCCTGCAATTACCACATTATTGTCAATAAAGTTGCTTATGTTTGTGAGTAATTGTTTTATATATTTGGGGGCTCCCATATTTGGCGCATAGACATTTATAATTGTTAGTTCTTCTCGATGGATAGACCCTGTAATTATTATATAATGCCCTTCTTTATCTCTTGTTACAGCCTTTAATTTAAAGTTTAGTTTGTCTGATATAAGTATGGCTACTCCAGCTCTCTTTTGACTTCCAGTAGCATGATAAATAGTTCTCCATCCCCTCACTTTCAATCTGAAAGTGTCCTCATGTCTAAAATGAGTCTCTTGTAGACAGCAAACAGATGGGTCTTGTTTTTTTTATCCATTCTGATACCCTGTGTCTTTTGGTTGGCGCATTTAGTCCATTTACATTCAGTGTTATTATAGAAAGATATGGGTTTAGAGTCATTGTGATGTCCGTAGGTTTCATGCTTGTAGCGATGTCTCTGGTACTTTGTCTCACAGGATCCCCCTTAGGATCTCTTGTAGGGCTGGTTTAGTGGTGATGAATTCCTTCAGTTTTTGTTTGTTTGGGAAGACCTTTATCTCTCCTTCTGTTCTAAATGACAGATTTGCTGGATAGAGGATTCTCGGCTGCATATTTTTTCTGTTCATCACATTGAAGATTTCCTGCCATTCCTTTCTGGCCTGCCAAGTTTCAGTAGAGAGATCCGTCACGAGTCTTATCGGTCTCTCTCTATATGTTAGAGCACGTTTATCCCTAACTGCTTTCAGAATTTTCTCTTTATCCTTGTATTTTGCCAGTTTCACTATATGTCATGCAGAAGATCGATTCAAGTTACGTCTGAAGGGAGTTCTCTGTGCCTCTTGGATTTCAATGCCTTTTTCCTTCCCCAGATCAGGGAAGTTCCCAGCTATTATTTCTTCAAGTATACCTTCAGCACCTTTCCCTCTCTCTTCCTCCTCTGGAATACCAATTATGCATAGATTTCTCTCTAGTGCATCACTTAGTTCTCTAATTTTCCCCTCCTACTCCTGGATTTTTTAATCTCTCTTTTTCTCAGCTTCTTCTTTTGCCATAATTTTATCTTCTAGTTCACCTATTCTTCCCTCTGCCTCTTCAATCCGAGCTGTGGTCGTCTCCATTCTATTTTGCAGCTCATTAATAGCATTTTTTAGCTCCTCCTGACTGTTCCTTAGTCCCTTGATCTCTGTAGCAATAGATTCTCTGCTGTCCTTTATACTGTTTTCAAGCCCAAAAATTAATTTTATGACTATTATTCTAAATTCACTTTCTGTTATATTGTTTAAATCATTTTTGATCAGTTTGTTAGCTGTCGTTATTTCCCAGAGGTTTTTTTGAGGGGAATTCTTCCGTTTGGTCATTGGATAGTCCCTGGAGTGGTGCGGGACTGCGGGGCACTTCCCCTGTGCTGTCTTGAATAACTTGTGTTGGTGGGTGGGGCTGCAGTCAGACCTGATGTCTGCCCCCAGCCCACCGCTTCCACCAAGATTTTTAAAGAGAATCTGAAAGAGCCCTTCTCTTTTCTGGGGTTACATGTATGCATATAAAGCCTGAAAATCTTCTAAAATGTTTAAAAAGGTTAGTTTGAGAGACATAAGCTAGAACAGAGAGAGGGTCAATTTAGAGATCAGTGAAAGTTCACATAGTATCTCAAGTCCTGTTTCCAGTTTTCTTAGCTTTCCTATTATTTGCCTACACCACTCAGTAGATTCCCTCTTGACCTAACCTAGCTTAAGGTAGGTGTCTGTCACTTTAACTAAAAGAATACTGACTAGAATTTTCAAGAACTTCTTTTTTGTAAATTTTTAAAAATGTTTTGTTTATTTTTGAGACAGAGACAGAGCATGAGCGGGGAGGACCAGAGAGAAAGGGAGACACAGAATCCCTAGCAGGCTCCAGGCCCTGAGCTGTCAGCACAGAGCCTGACGCAAGGACTGAACCCTCGAGCGGTGAGATCATGACCTGAGCCAAAGTCGGATGCCCAACCAAGCCACCCAGGCACCCCGTCAAGAACTTCTAATAGACATCTGCATCTGAAGAAATACTTGTTGCTTACACATTTTCAGAGCTAAACTTGAAAATCAGTGTATATAGCTGTGTAAATGGTAGCACACTTTGCAGGTCTTTCTGGTTCCCAAATAACTGCCTGTCTGCCTTTAGTGAAACTTAAGTTCTCAGTGTCTGTACCAGTCAAGATTGTATTAGAGAAGTAGAAGAACTAGGAGGGGGTATATGCGCATGTGGGGTGTGTGTGTGTGTGTGTGTGTGTGTGTGTGTGTATGTTAACCATTTTGCTTTGTGGATTTGACCTAACATAATTGTGGCAGCTAGTTAAACAGCTTCTGTACAGCTTTTATTTTCACATATGATGATGTATCTTGGAGTCCTAAGGAAGGAAAGGTGGGTATAAAGTATATGAGAGCAAGAACAAGATGGAAACACAAACACACAGTGGGGGAGAACAAGAAAAAGCCCATGAGTTTGGACTGAAACCCAGTTTTTATTGCCTCTGACTTGGATGGTGTGGGTCTCCTATAAAAACCAGGGCTCTTTAGCATAGAGCTGAACACAGAGTCCTGTCCCAAGAGTTGGAAATGCTGAAGGACAATACAGAGGAGGATGGGAGAGTTGCAGACCTCATCCCTCACAAATGTCCATGAGATAGATGAGCCAGAAGATAATCAACAAAACGAATTCTGCTTTACTTCCAACCTTCTTCAGACCCTCCCACAAGAACCTCTTTTGTGAACCCTCTAAAGAAACATATAGATATAGGAAGTCTGAGGTATGTAGATAAGCTCAGCTAGCTAACCCATTACAAAATCGCCACAGCATCTAAATCATTGAAATACTTGAACATATCCTGAAGAAGCAAAAAATTGTGTGTGTGTGTGTGTGTGTGTGTGTGTGTGTGTAAGTGGTGGTGTAAGTATAGGATAGGGAGAAAAAGGAATAAGTATTAATAAAAAAGGCATCTTAATGAAGCAGAGGGCCAAATTATCACTATATTTCATATTGGAATATCATGTTGCGGAGTGATTCCTTTTAGTGTGCCTAAATTCTGTGAGACGAAATTTTTCTTCAGTTTTTGGAAGAGAGAGTAGGTAACATCAAAATTTCATGAAGAAGTGTATTTTGCATTCTAGTAATTGTTGGATTTTCTCATGCTATTTTCTTCTGAATAATATAAATAGAATTTTATGGTTATGGTGTTTTGTTTAATTCAGGGATCGGTAGTCTTGGCTACAGTCTGAGTATTTTTTTACATCTTAAAACTATTTTAGTTTGTTCTAGGTTTGATAAAACATGTGGCCTGAAGGACTTTTCCTTTAACTTATAAGCCATATGCTTTGGGAAGGAAACTCAATCCATATATTATGGATTCGTTTATACTGAAGTCATTAACGTGTAGTGTAAGAGGACTCTCTCCCTGTCTTTAAAATAAGCTTCCTTCTCTTAAAACAGAAAGCTTTGCTTTTCCAAGAGTAAATGATCTTGGAGACCAATGGTCTAAATCCTGTTTGAAAGTTAAACTGCGTGAAATTAGGGTAGATTCTTTGCCTATTTGTATTTTTATATCAGCGCTGTCAATCTATTTGCTTATATTTTCATCCCAATTTTATTAATATCTCATTTTGTGGTGGAGTGTCTCCATCTAAAAAGGATTATCATTACATTATTGTCCCATCAGAATCCTTTTGTTAGATGTGCTAGTTAGATAAATCATCATCAACATTCTTTAATTGTTATTTGCTTCATAATTCTAAAATACCTCATCATTGCAATAATTGTATCTTAAATCTACTTAAAATTTTTAATTATGCTTTAAAACTATTCAATCTATTGATTAAATTAATTATAGTGTCTACATACTACTATGTATTTCTAAAGTTTATATAGAGTTTTCTCATTGATAATTTTTTGATAAACTTTTCTCACACCATTTTTGCTGTAATTTCAGTGAAATGAAAAAGGATAAAATACTATTCCTCCTGGAAGTTTTTCCTATTCAAATCCTGAATTTAAGATTATATTATTATTATCATTATGTGCAGTTTTCTTGAGGCAAAACCAAAACCAAGGGCAAAAATCCCAAACTAGAAATATTACCACAAAACAACATATTTAATATATGTTAATGCATTTTTATTTATTCTTCTTAGACACACACGTGTAGTTGTATGTATGTGCATATATGCATATGTGCACATACATATGGGTACACACATATATATGCGTATTTATATGTATATACCATATTAGTATGGAGGCAGACATACATATTCTTAGTTTTTATACATTTATTAGAAAATGTGTTTATACATATAACATAGATACATATATACATATGATATATGAATATATAAATGTATAAAATTACACACATACACTATTTTTAAAATTGTGCACACTCAGTTAAACAATTCAGAAAACAAAGAAAGGATATTAAATTCATCTTTCAACTGTCACATGTTTGAAGCAGCACCTTTAGCTTCTAGTATTTTCAACCATACAAATGGGTGTATTAATGGATCTGTTCTAATTAAACTATGTCCAGTACCAAGGCATGAAAAATACTATAGCTTCATAATGAATGTTATTATTGAGCACAGTGGATCCCCCATCCTATGTTATTTTTTCAGCATTCCCCACCTATTTTTAGAAATAATTACAATTATTTTTAATACACATTTTAACATAAGCTTGTCAGATTTAGAAAAAATACACTTTGAGATTTTATTAACATTAAATTTATAGATTAATTCAGAAAAACATATTCTGATTATAATATTGAATATTTTCTCAATATTTAAGAAATATTTTTAGGGGCACCTGGATGGCTCAGTTGGTTAAGCATCCAACTTCGACTCAGGTCATAATCTCATGGTTCATGAGTTCAAGTCCCGCATTGAACTCTGTGCTGTCAGCACAGAGCCTGGAGCCTGCTTCAGATTCTGTGTGTCCTTCTCTCTCTGCCCCTCCCCTGTTTGTGCTTTGTTTCTCCCCCCCCCCCCGCAAATAAACATTGAGATTTTTAAAAAATATTTTTATATATCCCCTGTGTAGTTCCTGTTTATTCCTAGTTACATTCTTGTTTCTATCTTTATATATATTTTTCTTCTTCCATTTGTTTTCTAACTTTTTGGAAAAATATATAGTAGTTTTCATTTATCTGCTTATAATGAATATCTTATGTGTACAGTTATGATAGAAAAGATTAAATGAAACAAAATTTTGACTTTGGTTATTTTCATATATATATCTTCATTACCCCAGGTTTTAAAATATATACACATTGCAAACATTCTGATGTTAAATATTATGTAGACACTTAGCAATTGAATAAATGGCATCTTTTTTGATTGCTGTTTAGAGAATGTAGACTTACAAGGTTCCCTCAAGCAGGTAGAGTGGATTACAATACTAGATTCTTATTCTAACTTAGGGAGATGTTTCATTTATTATAAATGCCATAAGGACAAGACAGTTGGAAAACCATACTTTAAATCACCTTAAAATGGATTTCTCCCAAGAAATACAGAACCCCCCTTCCCCTACTCAACATCTTTACTGTTTGGTCTAGCTTAGAAGATTCACATCATCAAGAATTATAACATGTCAAGATATCTAAAATTAATGAGTTCAAATGTATGAACAAGAAAGTACAATTAACATGTAGAATTCTATTTACATTGTTACTGTGAACCCTATTCTTTAAAAACTATGATTTATTTATTTGAACTTCACTAATTGGCTTTTTTCACTGAGTAGAAATTTTTCTTCCTTTTCAACTCATGACATATTTTTATTTCAAAAATGATATTTAAGATTTTCATATACTTCATAGTGAAACCAAAATTTAATTATATTTTTTGTATACTAACATTTGTATTACAGAAAAATAATTTTGTATAAATTTCTTCAAAGTGTGGGTATCATTAATTTGTTAGTTATCCTTTCGTATCATTATAATTTATTACTGTTTGTAAATATGTATCAGAATGAAAAAGTAGGAAAGTATATAAATATATCAGAACCACAAAAATGGCTAGCTAAAAATAAATGGTAAAAGTAGGTCAAGGCTTAAGAGGGAAAAGAAGTAATAAAATATTATGAAATAGACATATAGCTTTCACTTTCTTGTAATTAAGGGTATAAGAGTAATATTATGACTGTTGATTTTACATTTATATTTGTCTCTTTAGAAATGTTTTGGGACAAAGTGGAAAGAAAAATCTCTGGTGCTATTTTGATACATTAAAGAAGGTACATACAAATTTAACACAGTAGATAGAGAAATCAGATAATTTTTAGTTCTTTGTCATTCCTTTATATTTAATTTTCTTTCATTAACAATTGCTTTTTATTTTTATTTTTTTAAAGAGTCAATAAGTTGAAAACATTTTATAGAGTGTATTAGATCAGCTCAATTTTTCTGTAGCAACATTATTCATTTGCAATCATTTATCTTGGCTACCCTAATGAAAGTTTGATAAGTGAAATAGCTTTAGAAAATTGGGAATCAAGTATTTTTTAATGCTTTTCTAAATTCTTAATAGTATCACCATCCTATTATATATTAGAATTAATACATATAATAAATTACTAAAATCCAAACTTTTATGAAGCAAAAGTTAATTTTTATACAGCCCTTTCTGAGCCCTACTCTTATCTTCCACACCATGCATATACAGAATAAACAATTTAGTAAGCCTGGTGAGCATAAATTCCTATCTTTCTCCAGGCTTACAAATGTACTTATATATACCCACACACATGTGTGTTCACGATTATGCATGTGTACATGCATATGCATATAAACTTATACATGCACATATATATATATATATATATACACCCATATTATATAGTAGATACCACTATAGCTAAATATTTTTTTAATTTAATTTTTTATTTTTTTTAATTTACATCCAAGTTAGTTAGCATATAGTACAACAATGATTTCAGGAGTAGATTCCTTAGTGCCCCTTACCCATTTAGCCCATCCCCCCTCCCACAACCCCTCCAGTAACCCTCAGTTTGTTCTCCATATTTATGAGTCTCTTCTGTTTTTCCCCTCCCTTTTTTAATATTATTTTTGTTTCCCTTCCCTTATGTTCATCTGTTTTGTCTGTTAAAGTCCTCATATGAGTGAAGTCATATGATTTTTGTCTTTCTCTGACTGACTAATTTCACTTAGCATAATACCCTCCAGTTCTATCCACATCGTTGCAAATGGCAAGATTTCATTCTTTTTGATTGCTGACTAATAGTCCATTGCATGTATGTACCACATCTTCTTTATCCATTCATCCATTGATAGACATTTGGGCTCTTTCCATACTTTGGCTATTGTTGATAGTGCTGCTATAAACATGGGAGTGCATGTGTCCCTTCGAAACAGCACACCTGTATCCCATGGATAAATGCCTAGTAGTGCAATTTCTGGGTTGTAGGGTAGTTCTATTTTTAGTTTTTTGAGGCGCCTCCATACTGTTTTCCAGAATGGCTGCACCAGCTTGCATTCCCAATCAGAATTGCTTTTTCAAAAGCTTAATCATTCAGCTTTAAATTTCTCCTTTCCTCCAGAAAAGAGTATGTATTAGGAAGAAGAAGAGAGAAAAAATACCATGTTTTATGCAGCCCTAGAAAAGTAGAAAACTTACCAATAGATAAATCACTGAGATTATATTTGAGAACTTTATGGGAAGACTGAAGCAGCCATTATTTTTAAGAGTATAAAGCACAGTTTGTCTAATTGAAAGCACATGACACATAGGAAAATTACTACAAAATTCCTGAGTATAGGTTATTTTAAGCCTTGAGAGCCACATGCAAATAAATTTGCATAGAACTACCAGGGAAACCTAAGTTAATAGTAAGTAGCAATTAAAGATGAGATGCCTTTTAAAAATTTTATTGTCATAACAAAAATTACAGATTTAATAGCTAATGAAAGCATGATTTAAATGTCAGTTCATGTTGATTTTACTTATTTCTCTGTTTATTGTAAATTTAGCATTTGTTTATCTGATTATTAGTAATAATATATTAATTTATTGTACTGGTATGGAGGATTTAAAGAGGTTACATGTTTTATCTCCTGTTTTGATCCAGAATTTTCTTTCAAAGTACAGTGGTGATCTGAGTTCTCCTTTTAATAGCTTTAAATTTTAAGCAAAAATGCATACATACCTGGAAACTGGTATTATAACTGCAAGAAAGGCTCTGATTGTTTCTGTCTTAAAAAAAAAACTAGTTATGCATAATATATTGTCAAAATCTATTCCAAAATTTAAATACCTAAAAGTTTAAAAAATAAAACTGAAGAAAAGTTGTGTCCATAGTTCAACTAGTGACTGTCTTCAGAGACTATGTGTTTAAATGGGAAGCTGCTTTAAACAGCTTTAAGAACCAGAAAGAACAGAAAGACGTGATAACAATTTGAATAAAGGAAGTCTGAGTGGCAGACTATTAAGAGAATGGAAGAAATAATGGAGAATGGAAGTCTTTCTTATATACCTGAATTAAATGTTTAAAAGCTATATTGAAGCTGCTACATTATGTAATACATGGCAAGTACATTTACAGATTAATGCTGTGCTAAAGTACTTTGCCAATCACTAAATAGTGTGTGCATCTTGATATTCTGGTCCTGTAACAAAGATATTGCAAAACACTTTTGAAATTTATTTGGATGGAGACAAAATATGAAGACAAGAAGAGTTAGCAGATATAAATTTATAGTCACAAAATTATTTTTATGATTTTTATGATTAAATATAAAGCTAAAAACCATGCTACAAAGATCAAGTATCAATCTGAGTATCATGATTTTCATGTGCTGTCCAAATGCAGTTATATGGAATTATAGAAGCTTGAAATAACATAATAAAACTCTTTCATTTTACAGATTAGATTCAGGAACTATCCGCAGCATTGTATTTATGTCTGTGAGATAAAGTGAAATTTGGGAAGTGAAAAGATAAGGAAAGAACTAGGCAGACATTTTGTGATAGGGAGTTTTGTTTGCTTAATAAAGGATCTTTCTCTTTGCTGTATGGCAGGCACTTCAGATGGCACACGGAAAACTCAGGCTACAAGAGTGAGACACTGTGCTGTGCTTTCAGAATCTCAGGAGAAAATCATGTTCAGAGAAGATTTTACTTATTTCTCTGAATGTTTATTGTAAATTTAGCATTCGTTTATCTGATTCATAGGTGGAATCAAGGATCTTATCCAGTTGGATCCACTTAGTTTATATTATCTATCTTTAAAAATACCTGAGAATATTTACAAATTTTATACTTTATTAAAGAAGAAAAGGCTTGAGAGTGACAAACCACATTACAGAATGAAAGCTATATAGATACATGAATGGATTAATATTTATAACAGTTTTGTAACAGGGAGGATCAGAGAGACAGCTAAGCATAGACTGTCTCTTGCCTCTTCTACACCTAATCCTGGGAATGTAAAAAGAGAATTTAAGTAGATGGTTGAATTTTGAGTAGTGTAGTAATGGAAATAAAACCTAGGTCCGGGGGCGGGGGCACATGGGTGGCTCTTGTGATTTTGGCACAGGTCATGATCCCAGGGGATCAAGCCCCATGTCAGACTCTGTGCTGAGTGTGGAGCCTGCTTAGGATTCTCTTTCTTCCTCTGCCCCTCTCCCTCACTTGTGCTTTCTTTCTCTAAAATAAAATAAAATAAATAAATAAGATAAATAAGTAAAAGATAGGTCCAAAAGTGTAAACCAGCACCATAATAGATGGAACTAATGGAAATGATAGAGCAGTGTAAGGTCTTACTCTTTCATAAATTGTCCTAGATATTACTATACATTTATTCTTTCATAAAGTTTTAGAATCAGTCACTAAGTCTCCTCCAAAAATTCTTCTTGGATTTCAGTTGAAATTGCATTTATAAGTAATATAGATTTATTTGGAGAGAACTGACAACTCTGTAATAATAGGGTGAACTTTGCATGAACATGGTATATCCTTCCATTTAAAAAGGCATCCTTTTTGTCCGTTAATAGAATTGGCTATTTATGAGAGTCTATTTTTTTGCTGTTATAAACTTCATCTGTATTTTCTATTAACATTTTCGACTTATTGTGAAGTAGAGAAATATTAGTGATATATATATATATATCATATATATATGGCTGTTAATATATATGTTATATATATCTTATATTTCCAATATTGGTGATATATATAGCATATTGATGTACAAATATATATATGTATGGCTGGTAATATATATGTTATATGTATATGTTATATATATCTTATAATTCCAATATATTTCCAATAGTTTGTTTATTGATTCTTTAGGATCTTCTGTGTAAATTATAGCATATGCAAATATCAATATTGTCCTTTCCTGATGTTTTTTTCTTGTTTGATTACTTTGCCATGACTCCTAGGGTTATGTTGCTCAGTCATGGGTATAATAATCATCCTTGACTTACTTCCAGAGTTAAAAAGAATGCTTCTGAAATTTCCCTATTAAATACAATGTTTGCTATAAAATTGGCAACTTTATTTTATTGTTTTAAGGAAATTGCCTTTTAGATATTTTTCTAGAGTATTAACATAATTGAATATTCAATTTTCCTTTTTTTCTCCTTGAATCTGTTACTTTTTTCTTATAGTTCATGAATAAAGTGAATGACCTCATTGCAAATATGCTGCTATTGAAGAACTCTGGCATTTCTGGTTTAAATTCTACCTGAGCACATTATAGAAGGATTCAATTACCTGATATAGTATTTATTTAGAAAATTTGCATTTATGTGAATAAATGTTATTGGAATATGATTTCCTTTTCTATTGCCTTCAACTGATTTCATTATGAGATTAAAATATTCTAATAACATAAGCTTGGAAACCTTCCCTCTTTATTGTTATTTTTTTGAAATATCTTGTATGATATAAAAATTATTCCTTAAGAATTTGGAGGAATTCACCTATAAAACCATCTCAAGTTGAAGGTGCTTGAAGTGGGGAAAAAGGACAGATTTTTGTTTTCTGTTTTGCATTCTTTATTATTGGTCTACTCAGGTTTTCTATTTTTTATTGTGCTAGTATTTTCCAAAAATGTATTTATTTAACCTATAGTTTAAAATTGTCATAAAGATCATATATTTTGTGATGTTTAATTACATCATAAAATTGCATTACATTGCTTCCAAGGCTTTCTTTTGGTTTATATTGATCTGGTATATATTTTTCATTATTGCATTCAACAAATACTGAATTTCTGCTGTGAGGCACTGTTTAGGCCCTAGATTTAGTGACAGATTTAGGCCCTAGATTAAGTGATAATCTTGCTTGTCAGAAGCTTCTACATTAGTAGGAAAGACATATAAGAGATTGAGAAAAACCACAAGTAAAAGTCTATTGTATGTCCAATGATAAGGATGCTGAAAAATAAAGCAATTGGAGGAGAAACAGGATTGTGTGGAGTAAGTTGAAATTTTAGATAGTGTCGGGAAGGCCTCTGTTTGACCTGAGTACCCAGAATCCCCTGCTGGATGCTGGGCAGCTGCTGTCCACTCCCTCCACTCAGACCTTTATGCATAATGGGAGGAATGACATATAGGTACCAAAAAGATAGAAAGCAAAGGTTATTACTCATGTAGTAAGCAGCAAAAGAATTCCCAAAAGAGAATTCCAATTCAGCTGGGAGTGAAACAAAGAGGGATACTAGTAGCTTTGGGTTTTTATTATGGTTAGTGAATGGAGCTGGGATGGGAGTTTGGGGTTTTGTTGCACAAATGTGTGGCAAAGGAGTAAAGGAAAAGCTGGACCCTTGAAAGCTGTCTGTGGTGATCAAACACCAAAAATATGGGGTCTTTGATTTTATTACAGTCTTATTGTGGGGAGTGGAGTTTGAGGACAGACACATCTTTCCAAAATTTTTTATCCTTTTGTAACATTACTGGATTGTTTTTAATTTACTCAGCATATCTATGTATTGATAATGAACTTTTCCCATTTCTTATTACTACTTGAGTTACATAGGACTTATTTTTGTATAATACTTTCTGTTTTCTATTTCTATACTTAATTTTATTTCTTTTTCTCCCGTAATACTTTATGCTGGATGTATTTTTTTTATTTTATATCTTCTGAGGGTTATCTCAGTCAAAATCATTTATTTGGCTGTCTTTTCTGTTTGTGTGAAATGTTTCAAATTCTATGTATTTGCCCAAACAAAACTTACAACAGGGCACTTTTAACTTCTAATATCTTCTGCCCTGCATATATCGTAAGCCCAGAACTACCTCCCATGTTGGTATCTATAGTATCTTGTGTAGCTCAATGCAGTGTATTAAGGATATAAATTTTTAAGAATCATCATTTAATTAGAAAAAGGCCGTATTCAATTGTGTATTCACTTTATTTCCTAAATATCGTCTTCCTGGGTTAATCTTTCTTATACAGGCAGTAAATCCTCCAAGACTTATTTCAAACCATGTCCTTGTATGTTAAACTGGCCAAAGAGTATCTTTATTTTACTTTGTATATAAAACTATAGATTCCATCATGTTTTTTCCTGGCACACGATAGGTGATAAGTAAATATTTGTTGACAGTTGAGTAAATGAGTATGAAAGTACATAAAGAGAATGCTTTCTTACAAAGCCAGAGAAACCAATGTTTAAACAAACCAGAGTCACACACATACACAAATCAGCATAGCCCAGTGCTCTTTTAATTAGGATCTTTAAACAGGAAAACAGATTTATTGTTCTTTATTCACTACAAGTTTCACACACCCAAAAAATGTGGTATGTTTGTTTTTAGGTAAGTGTGGTGTAAATAATCTTCATTAATCCTAAATTTTGACTTGTAAACCTGTGACATATTTAAATCTTATTTTCTCTTTAAATAGTAGGGAAGGAGTGAGTAGAAAGAGAAAGAACACATAACAGGTATTTCCATAAGTGCCTAGTAGGATCCAATTAGAATATTTTAGAGATATAAACTCCATTTACAGACAACCAACTTTATCTTACATTTTACTGAAGTTAGGGGATGTCTCAGATTTAGCAGCTCCCTCTCATGTCCCCCATAGGTCTTTGCGTATTGCCTCTTAATCATGTGTTTGTATGTGTTAGACCACAGACTCTGAGAAGTGTGTTTCTCTTATTTACGCATTCAACAAACAGTGAGTTTGTCTCTGTGCCAGTCACAGTCTCACCTACAGTCAAAGATGACATAAGTACTCAATAAGAGTCTCAAATGAACTGATGAATCTTCTCTGCCCCTAGTTGAGAACATTTCATAGCACTTGTCTTTATGTCATATGTCTCTATTGTATTCATATACCTGTTGCTTAGGAAAAGTTCTGCAAATTTATGCTAAAAATCCAAATGCCATTTTATTCCTTTATTTCTTGAACTAACACCAACAGAAATATCTTTTATCAATATTTTCTTAATTCTTTTCAAAAAATATTCATACTCAGATTAGTGTGTAAAGATTGGGCCACATTAGCACCATGCTTTGTGTATGGAGATGCAGCGCTGACACCCAAGGGAGTACTCATGCTGGCTGAATTCTTCGTTACTGTAGAATGGTAAGGGAATTAGTCTCCCTCAGAACACATCAGGATAACCTTGAGCTAGTTTGTTAAACTCTCTGAGTCTTAGTTTTCTTGTTTGATGTGAGGATTAAATAGTAAGTATACATAAAGCACTTAGCACACAAAGTCCATGGAACCTAGTAAATGTTCAAGAGTGATGGGTATTGTTATTTTGTATGTTTATTTCGATGCTACTGAAAGTTGGATAATAAGGATTGGGTAAGTTTTTAAGAAAAAAAGCTTAAAATAGCCTGTATATCCTCCCTACCCCATCCCGAATCAGTTTCTAGCATCATCTTAATGGGATTTAGAAAAAGATGAGATTGGGGCACCTGGGTGGGTCAGTTGGTTAAGCGTAGACTTCAGCTAAGGTCATGATCTCACGGTTCAATCCCCATGTTGGGCTCTGTGCTCAGAGCCTGGAGTCTGCTTCAGATTCTGCGTCTCCCTCTCTCTCTGCTCCTCCCCCACTCATGCTCTACCTCTGTCTCTGTCTCTCAAAAATAGATAAACATTAAAAAGAAGAAAAAGATAAGATAGTGATTTCAGAAGTGAATAATAGTTTTTGCTTATACTCTAAAATGTGAAAATACTATTTTGGTAAAACCACAGTTTGTATTATTGAATATAATTAGCAAGAAGTCAGTTTTTACTTACATTTAGTGTATCCATATCAGAACATTCCTTTATCTACATAGCCAGGAGTCCAAATATCTACCTTTCTTGTTTCTCTATCAAAACAACAAAAATAATTACATTTGCTTTCTCTAATCCCAAGCCTTTGAATATTTGAAACCATACATTGAAGCAGAATTGATAGCTCTACCTTTTAATCAGAGTAAATGCTATACATAGCATTATCTTTTCTTTTTTCATCAGTAACGTTTGCAATTTTGGAATAGAAAATTGAGATGAGCCATGTGACTTATATGGGGGAAGAGCTTCAAGGAGACAAAATAGAATATAGGTGTAATTCCTGAGAAAAATGAATTTGAACTGTCAAGGCCAGTAAGTTAGAGCAGAGTCAGTGAAAAGGAGAAAGGAAAGACACGAGGTAAGAGTGTCATGGAAAGTACTTAAAGACAAGAAAAACTAAATTCTCAGAAAAGTTAATTTCTTCCTCTCGTTCACCATCAAGGTCTTAACTTTTAGCATCTCAACTTAAATTTCTATTTTTGATACTAGACTCTGTTTTTTCTTGAGACTGACAGTTGATTTATTTTAAAATGATTAGGGATAGTGAATACGACTGAAGAGATCAAAAGATTTTTCTGTATTAAGGATGACTTATATGGATTATGTATTAACCAGATGATTTATTTAAAAGAACACTTTTTAACTTCTCATTTCTTGTTTTAATTCTCTTAGACAAAACTTTATCCCCAAGTATGAAGACTGAAGTATCCTGAATTCAGAGTGTATTTGATTTGCGTTTGATTATGGCTTGCCTACATACAAGATACAAAGTGTATAATTGAGACAATTATCTAAAAATTAAGGGCAAATAGTAATTTTGTCTTAAACATATAAACAGTTATCCAGTTAGGGAAGCACAAAATTAGATATCCAAGTGGGATTCTTAAGTGATGTTTTGATGATTTAAGTGTAAATGAATCATAAACATTAGGATTACATTTCCCCTAAAGAATCTTGTATTTAAAATCTATGGAGCAGTATACTTGGCAGAGTGTATTTTGAGTTATAGTAAAACCAAAGACACATGAAAATGGCTTGGGATAGTTTGCTGAAACAAAAGCCTGGTCTCCACATATGACAAGCGTGAAACTGAAGCAATTAGCTGCAGGTTTGAAGTTACAAATATGTTTGTCAGAAATTCCCTGATCATTACCCAATCATTTTGACATGCATTCAGTGAATATTCTTTGAACTCCTACTATGTGTTAATCATGCTGGGCTCTAAATTTACAAAGAACAAGAGAGTCTTGTCCATCTTTTAGGGCTTACAGGCTTCTGAGGAAGTTGGTGGGTAATAAAAAATGTCATTCCTCACTTCTCTGTAGAGGAGAAGGGATTTCAACTCTACTCTAAGTATGGAAAGTATAAAAAAAAGATCATCTGGTCTTTTTCTCTGTCCCTTCCCTAAAAATTGACGGACTGCCTTGCTGATGAATTGTTTTTTGTTTGTTGAGGATTAGGGGTTGCGGTTGTAAGAGAGGCATGGCTTGAAGAACGAGTGGTTAATATTGCCATATGATTCAATTGCTTCTCATTAGCACTTAGGGAAGGAAAGGGAGAACTCAACTATTGGTTTAATGTCCATTTGGGTGATTTACTAAACAGCAATATCAACCCTAGTTGATTTTATTCAAAACTGAGATGTTTGAAAGAATAGTATCATGAAAGGAGTTTTGAAGTGATGGATCATAGATGTAGAGGAGAAAGAAGGAAGTAGTGGCTAATCAGGGGGGAGAGTAGAAAGACCTGTGAATTGGGATTTATGAAATTGAAGAGATTTGTAGGAAAGATAGAAAACTGTTGTCTCACAGTAGAGGGAGACATTTCTGAGCATTTCTGTGTGGGTCCATGAGAAGGATAATGAGTGGAGTAAAGGAGAAGATAGGTTCAAAGATTATTTTCATTCAGGTTTGAGTGAATTGTGTGGTAGATGATGACATTACTCAGAATAACAGGAAATAAATTATTTGAGTAGGTGGCAAAGATTACATTGAATCAAGGAAAGTAACCAGGAGGATAATAAAAGATAAGGTCAAAACATATAAAGAATGTAGGGGTGCCTGGGTGGCTCAGTCAGTTGAGCATTTGACTCTTGATTTCAGCTCAGGTCATGATCCCAGGGTCTTGGGATCAAGCTCTGCTTGGGGCTCCATACTGAGCATGGAGCCTGCTTAAGATTCTCTCTCTCCCTCTGCCCCTCTTTCCTGCTTGCACTCTCTTGCTCTCTCTCTAAAATAAAAAAAATAAATGTAAATAATGTATAGTCAATTGGCAAGAACTTCAAGGGAACAGATTTATTTATTTGTTTATATGAAGTTGGAGTAGTCACGAGCTGAGAGTCTCTTGGAAACTCTGAAATAGGTGATATGTAGAGAAAAAGCTTCTGCACTTCAAAGGACAGAGAGAACCTATGGAAAAAGCCATGTCCAGCTAAGCCCATCTGAAAGGAATGATCAATAGAGAGGCAAGAGGTGAAGGGGAATTTGTTTAATTATTGAGCAAAGAAGCCTATACAATGAATGAGGGGAGTAGTAAGATTTTTGTGGTTTGGGCCTTGAAATAGACTCGTAAGTATCAAATTTACTTTTACTTTAATATCAAGGGTATAAAAGCAACAGAACTCCTTAGCCTGTAATACCCAACAAATTGCCTCCATTTATTTCATTTCATAGGTGTAGGTCTTGTGTGAATATCCTGTTCTAAGCATGTCATCTGACATTTCAGAAGTCTTAGGTAATAAAATCCTAAATGCATTTTGCCAAGAAAATATCATCTGAGATTTTAGGCATTTTTATTTTTGGAGAAATATAATCTTCATGTTTATGATTAATTTACACTTAAATCAAAATACTGCTAAGAGAAATCTACAGTACATCCAAGATCATTCTTGTCATTCATGCATCGTTTTAAGAGTTTTCTTTAAGTTCTGTAACTATGAAGATTAACCTTATCTAATTTGTAAAGTTAAGAGATATGACCTCAATTTAAGGAGTGACATAACCACATTGAATCATAGGCAGATACAACTTGAAGGGACTTTGGGAATCATCTCATCCCCTCACTATACAAGGAGAAACCAAGGGGCAGAGGGGTCACCTGGCATTCCGGCATTCACATTCAACTTAGGAAGAACCAAACCAAGTAGTTAGGTGGTGCTTAATCGATGTTTCACAGATAAATGTTTGTTTAATTATAGATCAATGTCATTGGGAACCCTACCTGCAAATAAATGTGACCTAGTTTGTCATTTAGCATATTTATCATCATCCTCATATGAGAGGTCTAATGATAGACTGGGTACAAAATTATCTTATCAGGCATCATTATTGGTCTCTAGAATCTGTGAACTCAAAACTAGCAAAGTGAAGTGATGAAATATTAAAGACACTTATTGCATCAATATACAAAGACATAATTGTCATTTTGTGTGGCCATTAGTATCAGAATGCGAATCTAACTGTGTACATTACAATAAATAAGTGAAACATTGTTTTTTATTTCAAGTGCATGGAAAATGTTAATGGAAGAGAAGGATTTGAGGAACTCTTAAATTAGGAAATACTGCTAGAGGAAACATCCTGCGGAATCGTTGAACAGACTGAGAGAAGATCTAAGAGCAGGAGGGAGAATTTATGTGGAGTTGATGAGTAGCAAAGTGAGGTGAAGTGTGGTGAAGAACTCATGGGGCATGTAGCAAAATATGGTGAAGGACTCATAGGGGTCACAGTGTGAAATGAGCTGTTGGAAAGAAGCTGTTTCAGGAACTCCAGGAAAAGAACTAGAACTTGAACACAAAGATTTTAATGTTATGGTACAGAGGTTTAGCTGTGTGATCCTGGGCAATGCATTTAATTCTTTTAAACATTGGTTTCTTGAGATAATCTTACAAAGGCAGATAATCATAGTACCTGTCTTATATGTCTTTCAGAAGAATTAAATTATGTTTACTCTGCAGATAGTACAAGCTAAACCCAGAAATGAGATGTGCAGTGAGATATTGAATTCTTCTGTGTTCCATCCTTAGTCAAGAGGTACTGCTCCAAATCCTTTTCAGTTGTAGATCCCAATCTGAGAATTTTCATATGTGTTCATTGTCTATATGCCTTCTCTTTTCTGGAAGCAGTTCTCCTATTTGAATCTTGTTAGCTGTCAAGGACAATGCTGTCAAGGACAAACTCAGCAAGAGTTATTTATGCATGATGACCATATTTGAGTGGGATGAATCCTGACCATTTCTTTGGTGGTAAGTGCTAGATTAGCAGAATGTAGGTCAGGATGAGGATCTCCTAATGACCTGTTGGTACAAGTGTGATGTACTGGGAAAGGCACTAGACATACTGTTGGAAGACGTAGGTTTGAAAGGGAAGCCTACTTATTACCTAATACCGCTGAGCCCCTATTTCTCAATCTATAAACTAGGGATAATAGTACAAATCATAGAAAGTTGTTGTGGCAGTTACATGACATAATCTGTTATAAAGAATTTAGCGTAGTGCCTGACCCTTAGCCAAATCTTAATACATATCCCTGTTCTTCTTTCTTCATCATTTAACTCTCAATATGTATTAAAGCAATCTTCAGGTTCTTTAGAGAAGAACAAATAATGCCAAAAAAGGGCCCAGGAGGGAAGAAAATTTGCCCTTAACCATCTAAGGAAAAAGGAAGAGAAGGCTCAGTAAAAAATAAAACAATTCACCCAGAACTATCAATTATTATCATTACATGTTTAAAAATTACAAACATTGTACATTTTATAAACTTTAGAAATCTAAAGCTGTTAGATAATGGGTGTTTAACTTTGGAGTGACTCTCAAAATCACACCATAATTGGGAATGCTAACAGAGTCTAATTAAATGGTGAAAAATCAGTTTCCCTTCCAGCTGCATAATTTTGTGGAATGATTAGGACAGACAGAAGGAGAGAAATGAAATTAGTATATGACATGGGCATGGTAACACAACGCAGTAATCAAGTTTCATAATGTCATAGACATTAGAAAGACGTTACTGGAATTTTAGATCTCTGCAGTGCCTTCTTACCACAGAGCTGAAAGTGTTTGTTCTGTTGTCTAGATGACTTTCTTCAAATCTGGAGCTGTTTGGAGAGCTAGCTTTAGGAGTGTATCCTTTCAGCTTGTTTTGCCATCATTACCTTACTCACTATTTTATTTCCACCTGTAAGGACCCACCTCTGCAAATAAGCCTGCAACAAAGCACATTGCTCCCTTTATAAGTTGATTAAGTGGGGTACAGCAAGTGAGATTTGTTTTTCAAATAATTAAACACTGTATGATTTCTTAGACCTATTTATGACAGGACCAAAATTGTATTTCAAACCTTTGGCAAGATATAATTCATGTGGTGTCTGGATATTATAGAAGGATGGCTTTTAAAAAGTTAGATTTTTTGTTTTGGACAGTTGCATTCTCATGTCAGATCTCTAAGAGGACGTGCGGTTTGAGGTAACAAGCTTTTCATTTACAACCTGGAATCCCATCAATTTACCCTGGTGCTCGCTGATATATTAGAAAGGTAAAATCCAAACAAGATACATGCTATCTTGTGGTCAAATGAAAATGCTTCTAAACTGAAGTAGCAAATTCTTAGAGAAAAAGAACATGATGAACATTTTGTCTATCACATGGTTATAAAAACCACCTAAAAGAATCCCCAGGAACTAGACTCTATATTCCTCATAGATACTGGATGATAAACTCTCTGAAGGAAGGGTTTCTGACTTTTCTTTGCATCCATTATATAGAGTGCAAAGATTTTTGTTCTGGGGTCAGAGTCTGTACCTCCTGCAGTGAAAATTGTTCTGAAGTCATTTTTAAAGTGAACGTGAAGGGAAATCGTCTCATTTAATCCTCTCTGATCTGACTCTAAACACTAACATAATATTTAAATGTGGTTGGTATAATCTTTCATCAGTATTTCTGGGCTAGATTTTTTTAGTCTCACCCTTTTTTAGGTTCACCTCTGTTCTCTGAACATGTTCCCCCATCTGAGTGTCAAGCTTCATATGTTTTGTTAATCTGTTGGTAAAGTGCAAGCCTCCATTTTTTGTTTGACACTTTTTAAAAAAATTTTTTTGATGTTTATTTATTTTTGAAGGAGAGAGACAGAGCGTGAGGGGGGAGGGGCAGAGAGAGAGGGAGACACAGAATCCGAAGCAGGCTCCAGGCTCTGAGCTGTCAGTACAGAGCCTGACCCAGGGCCCAAACCCATAAACCACAAGATCATGACCTGAGCCGAAGTCGGAGGCTTAACTGACTGAGCCACCCAGACACATTGTTTTAAAGAAATGCTGTATGTTAGATCATAAGGCTCTGGCTTATCAAAGGGCTGCTGGGAAATACAGCAGACTTGGAATTGTCTGAAGAAGGCAGAAATAGTAACAGGTGATACTTATCAAGGGCTTCCCATATACCAGGCAGTATTTTAAGTACATAACACTTAACAATTTTAATCCTAAACATAGCCATGTAAGTGAAATCATTATCTTCACTTTGCTTATGGGGAAACTGAGACACAGAGAAGTGAAGTCTCCACATAGTAAGTGATGGTTTTGAGATTTGAATCCAGGTGGTCTGGCCCCAGAGTGTGTCATTTTAGCTACTCAACAATACAGACTGTGAATTAGCAAATGATTTCAGGCAGCTTATTTTTCTTGTAGCTAAAGTGAAAAAAGAAAAATTGTTGATTATATTATATAGTTTTGTGTTTTTGATGACAGAAAAATATCCTGAGGCATTTTTTCTGGAACATATCTCTAGTTTGAATTAATAGCATAGGATTTGCCTAAAGTATATTATGTGATACACTAGACAATGACTTTAATATCACAGGAGATACAGAAATTCTATTTAACCAAATAGTTCTTATATTAACACTTCAAATAAGCAGAGCATCATATCCAGGTACTTGGATCCTTGAACTTACATAATGTGAGGATACTACTGGGACACTCTAGATGATGACATAGCAAATACATCCCATAGGCTCTCTCTCTGAAATATCAGAGGTGTTAAGATTTCACAGATGCTGGATTTCATTCAATTTATAAGTAGATCCTCTCATAAACACCTTAATTGCAGATAGTCTATAATGCTGACTACAGTGACAACCAAGTAAGAGGCAAAAGGGACCTTCTCTAGGGATGGTTGAACAGCCAGACTATTATCTCCTGTACCAAATGAAGGCCAACTCTTCAGCGTCCCTTCATAATGGCTGTTGATCATCCTTTTACTGCTTCTTTCAACAAGCCTTTGTAGGCCAGGCCTTATGCTAGATGTTGAGTGTGCAGACGTAAATATAACGTAATTGCATACAGCCTCCAATATTCCCAAAAGCCAACAATTGTTTTTGCAAAAAGTTTAATGATGTTTTAAACTCTTATACTAGTTACTGATTAAGAATTGAGAATTTTACATGATAGCATGTGATTTTAACCCAGAGTTTCTCAATCTCGGCACTAATGACAATTTGGACTAGGTAATTGTTTGTTATGGGGGGCTGTGCTGTGCAAAACAGTATCCCTGTCCTTTATTAATTAGGTGCCAATACTGTCACCACCCCTAGTTGTGACAAGCAAAAGTGTCTTTGATCATCACTCTTGGTTGAAAACCACTGCCTTTAACCTGAAAATATTTTAAAGTAAGTGTTAATATGTTTATTCACAAACAAAACAAAAGACAGTAACAAAAATCTTGACACTAGTTTGAGCCTTATATTTAATGAGTTGTAAGATACTACTCCCCCCTCCCCCGCCCAATGACATTTACAATATGTACATTTAGGAAACTAAAACATGATTTACTACTTGGGGCTATTTTTTATAATTGTTTTAAAATTGTTATTTATTTTTGAAGGAGAGAGAGAGACAGAGTGTGAGTGGGGGAGAGGCAGAGAGAGAGGGAGACACAGAATTCAAAGCAGGCTCCAGGCTCCAAGCTGTCTGCACAGAGCGGTAAACGCGGGGCTCAAACTCACAAATCTTGAGATCATGACCTGAGCCGAAGTCTGATGCTCAACTGATTGAGCCACCCAGGCACCCCAGTTTTTTCAAATGTCTATTCATTTTTGAGAAAGAGAGAAAGAGCAAGCAGGGGAGGGGCAGAGAGGAGACACAGAATCCGAAGCAGGCTACAGGCTCTGAGCTGTCAGCACAGAGTCCTATGCGGGGCTTGAACTCATCAACTGTGAGCAAGATCATGACCTGAGCCAAAGTTGGATGCTTAACTGACTGAGCCACTCAGGCACTGCTATTTGAGGTTATTTTAGATTGATCATCTAAAATATCGGCAAGTGCCAAAGTCTTTTTCCAGGGTGAATTTTTTTCTGGGAATATCATTCCTTTCTTACCAACCGTGATTATCACACAGGCCTGGAAATTTCTAAATCCTAAGTATTAACACTCTGAATTATTCTTTAGCCCTTGCAATTCAGATAGACTTAAGGAGGTATAGATCTTGTCTCAAACACCCAATATCTAATTAGACTGAGCTGAGATCACCCATTAAGTATATGTTCCTGTTTTCCATCGGTGGAAAACATGCGTCCAAAGGCCTAGTAAGATAGCATCCCACTTATGAGATCTTTGTAACACATAGAGACACTCAGTGAACAATTGTTGGGTATTTATTTTTTATTTAATCTTTTATTGCTTAGGTTTTTTCAAAAAAAAGGTAGGTTTCAAAAAAACACCACCACAATATAAGAAGATAGTAATGAGTTATTTAAGAAAAAAGGAAAGCAGGGCTATGAAAAGTGAGTGACTATATATCTATACCTAGCCATCTATAGATAGCTCTATATCAAGTTTGTGTGTGTAACACATAAGCAAGCCTGAAGGTAGTGCTATTTTAGGCATATTCATTATTTTACATATATTTTAAAAATTTAGGGTGGGATTATTTTCATTTCATGGAAACAGTAGACTACATTTAGGTTCACGATAAATTCTATTTCAAAGTGATTGTGAGAATTAGACATAGCGATTATCTGACTTGATAATTTTCTGCATCTTAGTTTTATATGTGTAATTGTGTTTATTTTGTCTGATGCTCCAGCTAATTTTCATAAAATCCTTCTCCAAAATTAATAGAATTTCAGCCATATTCATGTGAATACTTCAAATGAAAAAGTTAAATATGCTTTCCTTATTCATGTCTTAGGTTGCTTATATTTTAAATTAAATTTAGTTTTGATGGCTTTTGAGTCACACCAAAATATTGCAAATCTGTTTCCAATGTTTTCTTGAATCTACTAAATTAGAAAAAAAATGAAGATGGAATGCCAATTTTTGCTGCCCTTTGGATCATACATATCTCTCAACTTTCTCTGAAACATTTTGTTTGAGACCATAGACCAGAGAATCTATTCTGTCCTTTTTTCAGTCAGGCTGAATTTTTACTTCTTAAACACTACCTAAATTGATTAAATACAAACTTGCCATTCAAAATTTAATGCAATTTTTATGCATTTAATGTAGTTTTAGTTTTTGTGTATGTGTGTTACATTATAGCATTACAATTGGTGTTATATTACAAGTCTGTTATAAAGACATGAGAAATATAACTCATTATCATAGCTCATCAAATTGAATTATACCTTTATTGTGAAATAAGCTTACATGAAATAACTTATAAATTATATTTTTCATATAAATGTTATGGACAAGTATGACTTAAATACCTTTGAAAAAGCATGTTTAATTGTACTGATTTTCTTTTTTCTTCTTTCTCTTTCTTTCTTTCTTTCTTTCTTTCTTTCTTTCTTTCTTTCTTTCTTTCTTTTTCCTCCCATCCTTCCTTCTTTCCCTCCATCTTTTCTTTTTATTTCTTTCTGTCTTATTAATAACTTCTTTTGAAAAAGAAAATTCAAGACTGCTTGAAGATCGAAAAAATTAAAAACGTGATTCCCTTCATTGTTTATATATCTCAAACTAAGCACATATATGCACAAATGTTGGCCTATGGAATTGCATTGAAAGTTTGTTCTAAATTTTACTTGGAATAAATCAGTTATCTATAAAGAGACCCTTTGTGGACAGTGACTATAAATGATTTAATAGGACTAAATATAATCTATTAAAATATATATATTATCAGAATTTTAAAAAATATTTGTGTGATTAAGATTTTTTTTCATAATGAAGAACACCTCAAAACCATTTGGTTTGACATATTTTTAAATTTTTAAACTTTCAAATTTAGTCTTTCATGAAAATATGTATTCTTTTAAAATATTTAAACTTGCAGAAAATTATATTTAATTTTGGTACAACTCAGAAGTCACTGGCTCTTATGTGTATTGCATTGTTAGAATATCTATCAATAAAATATTGAAGGGAAAAATAGAGAAAAAAATTCCAAATTATCATTTCATCAGTGACATGGTCATAGTTAAGACTAAGCTTGAATTACATGATGTTCCTTGAATTAATTAACAGTATCAATGCCTACTGATTCATTAATCTAAACTGCAGTATTTACTGTGTGCTTAAGAATCAAAGTCACAGTGTTTAGCATCTGGGAAACATCTAAGTGAATATAAATTCACTAAATTGATGCTTTCAACAAGCATTTCAGGAATATTTATTACTATATGGAAAGAACCATCCTAGGCATTATAGGACATTAAAACTGCAGTAATATATATATTTAAGAAAGCAAAACTAAATTGAAGCCCTTGTCGGTGTCTGTATCCACCAAGTCATGGAGTATCACAGTGTACTAAAAGGATGGTAAAAGGACATCCGTTCTGATCACACTGCCTAATTGGCAGTTTATAAAGGTTGCTTATAAAAGCCTTATTTTTCTAATCACTGATATTATAATCATCAAATTAATCATGATCTCATACAGAGTTTTGGAATTAACCATTTAATTATTATCCTGAATTGATTGTCCATGTCAGTGGTTGAAGAAACTGTATTTTAACTGAAAGTGTGTTTGGACTATAATAATTTTCCAATTTCATCTAAATATCAGTTTTGGTAGAAAACAGTAGAAAATAGTGGTTGATCTCTTAGGAGCTGAATTATAAGTACTTTTTTTTTTTAAACATGATACTTTGTGATAAGTATTAGATTTAAAGGAATTTCTTGATCATTAGTTCTAGAAACCAT
This sequence comes from Lynx rufus, assembly GCF_022079265.1. Lineage (NCBI taxonomy): Eukaryota > Metazoa > Chordata > Mammalia > Carnivora > Felidae > Lynx > Lynx rufus. The sequence goes on from NW_025814841.1 coordinate 418,497, forward strand.
CATGATGAAATGGCACATTTTTGCAAATAGAGGTGCTTAGCCAATACGTCTTAGTCTAGCAGAGTATAGACACTTAGAGATTAAGGATGAGCACTGGGTATTGTATGGAAACCAATTTAACAATAAATTATATTTAAAAATAAATACATAAATAATAAATTAAAAAGACAAGAATGTGCCAAAGGTTTGGAGACTGTTGGAACTCTTGAATCTAAGTTTGTTTTACTGATGTAATCAGGGTATATCAATTGGTAATTATATTTTTTGAAAAATGTCAAAGCAAAACGTTTAGACAATTATATTTTTTTCTGGTAAAGTGTAACATTCTAAAATGTCATCTTCCTAATAAAAATTACTTCATTACAGTAATTAGAGTTAATTTTACAAGTAAAATGACTGAACTTAATTAGCTAAGACTACTCTCCTTTGATAACAATCACAAAATAAATTTCTTGTCTTGCATTGTGTGAGGAACTTTGGGAATTTGTTTTGTGGTTTTAAAATTCAGCATGTCTAACTAAAAATGAGTCCATGCTTTCTTTCCTATTAGCTGAGTAAGACGGTAACCTTCCAGGGGTTTACACTGCTGCCAGTAAATCTTCTCCTGTAACCAGACACCATGATTTGTACTCAAAAGGAAACTTACTTGTAACATGTGGGAATTCATGTTCAAATCTATCATCACTTCTCTTATTGGTGCTACATTTGTGTTCTGTGTCCTGTGGTGAACTGAAATAACCTCAGTATTCCCTGTGAATTGAGCAATGAGACATCTACTCTAAATCATGTCTCTTTTGTCAGAAAGCAGACAAAAGGGCACAAAAGGATGAACAAACTGCTTTATTCAACTATATAAACCTAGCTCCTCTCCTACCTCTATAAGCACTGCTTTTCTCTTGTATTTCCTTCTCTAGCTTCCAAAATGGTCTCTGCTTTCTAACTCTGAAGGTGTTTTCAGTGCTAAAGGATTCAACCACACTTCTCTTTAGGTATGCCTCATATATGTATCAGTTATCCCACCCTCTCATCTAACTGCTTGTGTCTCTGGTATACACAATGAATTTCTATTATATATCTTATGATTGGCTTAAACAAACCATCTGTAAAGCCATCTTGTAAATTTTTAGAAAATTGGCTTTTCCTTCTGCTGCTCTACTGCCAGTCAATAACCATGTCAGCATTTTCACAGCACATAGATACTGAGTCAATTCTTTCCTAATAGCCAGAGGGAGGTACTGAATTCGGCCATATTTTGTTACCAAGTGTTTCTTTCTCTTTTCTGTCCCTACTACCTCACCCCCAGTCTTGGTTCTTTAATACTCTTGTTGTAATGCTAACATCAAAGAGTCTTTTTACCCCAGTGTTCATTCTATTATACCAGTCTGTTTCTCTATAAAATAATTCTCCTGAACAATATATCATCAAACTACTTTCTGAAAAAGAATTCTTAGTTCCTCTACCCTTAATTTCTCTATGATTTCCAGTAGCAAAAGCAGTCTCCTTGAGGGCAAATTATTATTATTCCCAGTCTGTACATATTTCAAAGTGTCAGAACTCCCTCTAGAATTAATCTCCAGAATCTTCCCCTCCAGTACCCTCTGTAAAGAGTTGGTGCCACTATTAAAAAAAAAAAGTGTAGAAAGTCATTTGGTTAAGGGAAGTATAAAATAGATAGAAGGAGAAGAAAAGTAAGATGGAGAAGAGTTTTATATACACTCACCACCATCTGCTCAAGTCCAAACAACTGAAGCAAGTTAAATAAAGAAGGGAATTTCTTAAATATAAGATGAAATTTCTAATAAGCTTTTAAAACTTTTCTCCTTTCTCTCTGATCCTTTCTGCTTTGTCACTGCTATAATCTCTTCTGTACATTCCCTAACTATTGTTGTCCCTCTAGTTCTGTTTTCAGCTCACAGATCTTATTTTTCCTGTTGTTTCTAGTCACCCTTGACTCTTGATTTCAGCTAGTATCACTATGCTCCAGACTCAGATCTGTGTCTCTGAGCTTCAGATTAATCAAAAACTCCATTTACCTTTTCCTCCTGAATTGCTCTTTGTCTTCCTGCATTCTTTGTCCTGGTTAATGGAACTATTGCTAAATGATTATCTAGATTATAAATCAAGGTGTCACCTTTGACTTTTTCCTTCCTTTCATGCCTGCCAACTAATACCCAAGTTCTGCTGATTTTACTTGCTAAATCAGTTACCATCTTTCTATTCTTTACATGGTTCTAATCCTCATTCTTTATTACCATGTAATGCTTTGTCAACTGGAGGGCAGTTTTGATCCTTGTTCTCCTCAAAGTCACCTGTCCATAAAGTTTCCAGAATGGTCTTATATAAACCAACAATTTCCATTGTTCCTGCCCTTCTTAAATGTTTCAGTAGTTTTCCATTGTGTATAGGAAAAATCCAAATAATTAATATGACATACAAGCCTAAAATATCCTTCCTAGTGGAACCCCTACTAAAATACCTCTCCCCTTTTTATCTCCCGCCACTTAATGCTTTGTACCTGTAGTCTCAGTAACATAGAGATACTTGTAGTGCAGTCATCAAATCCTACTGCTTCCTATTTTCTTTTAGTTATGCTGTCCCATTTGCCTAGAATGCTTTTACTACCTTTTGCCATTTGTCTTATTCTGTAATACTTTGCTCAGGCATCAATCTCCTTCTTCAAGTCTAACTTGCTGTACCAGTTATCTACTGCTGTGTAACAATATTACCACAAACTTGGTGGCTTAAAAACATGTATTGGTATTTTTAATTTTTATTATTATTGTTATTTATGGTTTCTGTAAATCAAGAATCCAGGCATTGCTTAGCTGAATGCTGCTTCATTGTCTCTTATGGGGCTACCATCAAGGTGTCAATCAGTCTGAGGTCTCATCTGAACAGACTTGGGGAGTATCCGCTTCCAAGCTTACATTGTGGCTGGATTACATTGGTTTATATTGGCTTACATTGTTGACAGAATTCAGTTATTTGAGGCCTGTTGGACAGGGGGTCCATTTATTTTTTAGTTTTTGGCTGGAGGCCACCCTCAGTTCCTAGATAGGCATTGGTAAGAGGTAGCCCTTAGTTCCTTGACATATGGGTCTTTCCAACATGACTTCTTACATTGTCAAAGAGTACAAGCCAAGAATGCAATAGAGGGAGTATGCTAGAAAGATGGAAGTCAAAATCCTACATGATACAATCATGAAAGTGACATCCCATCACTTTTGTCGTTTTGTATTGCTTAGAAGCAACCCATATGTCCCACCCACACTCATAGGGAGGGGTTTATAGAAAGACATGAATGCCAAAAGTTATGAATGATTATGGAACACTCCCCAGTTTTATTGAGAAATAATTGACACACATCACTGTGTAAGTTTAAGGTGTGCAGCATGATGATTTGATTTTACATATATTATGTAATGATTACCACGCTAACTTCAGCTAACATCCATCTTATCTAAAAACAATAAAAATAAAAGAGAAAAAAAGGAAAAAAATAGAAAAAAAAGGTTCTCCTTGTGATGAGAACTCATAGAATTTACTCTCTTAACTTTTCTATGTATCATATAGCACTGTTAGCTATAGTCATCATATTGTACATTACATCTCTAGTACTTATTTATCTTGGAACTGGAATTTTGTATCTTGTGACCACCTTCCACCAATTTTCACTCCCTTCACCTTTAGCCACCAGTAGCCACAAGTCCAGTCTCCTTTTCTGTAAGTTTGGTTTTCTCTTTTTAAATTCCACATGTGAGACATAACAGTATTTGTTTCACTCTATTTGACTTACTTCACTTAGTGAAATGCCTTCACTGTCCATCTATGTTGTCACAAGTGGTAGGATTTCCTCATTGTTATAGCTGAATAATATCTTATTGTATTTATATATATATATATATGTATATATATATATATATATATACACACATACACACACACCACTTCTTTATCCATTCATCCATCCATGGACAAATAGGTTGTTTCCATGTCTTGGCTATTGTTACTAATGCTGCTATTAACATGGAGTTGCAGATAACTTTTCAAGTTAGTGTTTTCATTTCCTGTGGATATGTTCACAGAAGTGGAATTGATGGCTCATATAGCAAATCTATTTTTAATTTTTTGAAGAAAATTGTTTTTTGTAGTGGCTGCACCAATTTACAATCTCACCCACAGTGTACAAGACTTCCCTTTACTCTGAATCCATACCAGCACTGCTTATCTCTTGTTTTTTCACTGGTGGCCATTCTAACAGGTGTGAGGTGATATCTCACTGTAATTTTAATTTGCGTTTCCTTAATGACTAGTGATATTGAGCATCTCTTCATGTACCTGTTTGCCTTTCATATATGGAAAACCTTGGTTTGCGAGCATAATTCATTCTAGAAATGTGCTTATAATCCAAAGCACTTACATATCAAGGTGAATTTCCCCGTAAGAAATAATGGTAACTCATGATTTGTTCTACAATCCAAAAATATTCATATAAAAGTGATTACAATACTGTAATATAATACAAATAATAAAGAAAATACAAAATATAAAGAAAATAAATTAACCTGCACTTACCTTTGAAAACCTTTGTGGCTGGTGTGGGGGAAACAAGAGAGAGGAGAGTTATTTTGTAGGATGCCTTTCACTATCACTAATGAAATCACTGCTATCTATTGGCTCAATGGAATCTTTTTCTGCATGAGGGCCGTTGTATATGCTTGTACGAGGTTGACTACAGTACAGTATTAATAAACTCCTGTCATATACTGTATTTAATGTAACTGGCAACAAGGCAGCAGAGGAAAGGGTCTATATCTGCCGGCAGCCTGACCTGGAAGGAAGCAGAGCATTCATAAGCTTACTCCTGTATGGAAAAGCAAAGGACTGTCCATAGGTACTTTGAAGTGACAAAAAATATACTAATGCCAGTTGTGGGCACCTTCAATGTTATGAAAAATCACTGATTTTTGCCAACCACTGTGGCCTGAGACTGAGCATCTGAGCATGGAAGATGATCACCCACAATCCTGCCATGAGAGAGAAAACCATTGGCTCAGTTGTGATTATGTGACATTTGGCATCACATACTACTCATATTGCAAGACATCGCTCCTTAATCAAGTTAAAATTTATTAGAAATTTTTGCTTTTGTGGAACACTCACAGAACGAGTTACTCACAATCCAAAGTTTCAGTGTATATTCTTTGGAGAAATGTTTATTCAGGTCTTTGCCCATTTTTTAATTGGGTTATTTATTTATTTATTTATTTATTTATTTATTTGTCTTTTGGTGTATGACTTCTTTATATACTTTGGATATTAGCCCTTTATCAGATACATGGTTTGCTAATATTTTTCCCATTCTGGGGTTTTTTCCCACTTTGTTATTGATTTATTTCGCTGTGGAGAAGCTTTTTGTTTTGGTGCAGTCCCACTTGTTTATTTTTTATTTTGTTGCTTATACTTTAGGTGTAGTATCCAACAAATCATTACCAAGATGTATTTTAAGGAATTCTATTCTTCTGTTTTCTTCTAGGAGTTTCATATCTTATATTGAAGTATTTAATACATTTTGAGTTAATTTTTGTGACCAGTATAAGATACGAGTCCAGTTTCATTCTTTCATGTGTGAATATCCAATTATTCCAGCATCATTTATTAAAAAGACTTTTTCTCCATTGAGTATTCTTGGCTCCCTTGTCAAATATTCACTGACCATATATTCTTGGATTTCTTTCTAGGCTCTTGATTTTGTTCCATTGATCTTTTTGTTTTTATACTAGTACCATGCTGTAACTTATTTTAGTACAGCTTGAAATCAGGGAATGTGATGCCTCCTGCCTTGTTCTTCTTTCTCAGGATTCCTTTGGTTATTCAGGGTCTTTTGTGGTTCTCTATAAATTTTAGGAGTATTTTCTCTACTTCTGTAAAAAATACCATTGGAATCTTTTTTTTTTTAATTTTTTAAAATATTTATTTTTGAGAGAGAGAGAGAGACAGAGCACAAGTGGGGGAGGGGCAGAGAGAGAGAGAGAGAGAGAGAGAGAGAGAGGGAGACACAGAATCCAAAGCAGACTCCAGGCTCCGAGCTATCAGCACAGAGCCCGATGTAGGCTTGAACTCACAAACCATGAGAACATGACCTGAGCCAAAGTCGGACACTCAACCAACTGAGCCACCCAGGTGCCCCTCCCTTTTTTTTATTAAAAAATAGCAACAACAACATTGGAATCTTGATAGGGATTGTATTGAATCCATAGATGGCTTTGGGTAATATTCGCATTTTAACAATAATAATTCTTCCAATTCATAAACACAGGATACTTTTCCACTTATTTCTGTCCTCTTTGATTTCTCTCGTCATTATCTTACAGTTTCAGGGTAGAGGTCTTTCACCTCCTTAGTTAAATGTATTCCTAAGTATTTTGTTTTTGATGCTATTATAAATGGGATAGATTTCTTTATGTCTTTTTCAGAAATTTTGTTATTTTTGTGTAGGAATCCTGCCAATTATTAATTTTGCATCCTGAAACTTTACTGAATTTATTAATTAGATTTCACAGTTTTTGGTTGAATCTTCAGGATTTTCTATATATAAAAGTATGTCATCTGCAAATACAAACAGATTTACTTCTTCCTTTTAAATTCTGATACCTTTTATTTCTTTTTCCTGCCTGATTCCTCTAGCTAGTAGTTCTAGTATTATGTTAAATAGAAGTGGTGAGAGTGGACACCTTTGTCTTGTTTCTGATCTTAGAGGACAAGCTTTCAACCTTTCACCATTGGGTGTGATGCTAGTTGTGGGTTTGTCATATATGGCCTTCATTATATTGAGACAGGTTTGTTCTATACCTGACTTTAAGAGTTTTCATCATGAATGGATGTTTAAATATTGTCAAATGCTTTTTTCTGCACCTATTGAGATAGTAATATGATTATTTTCTTTCATTCTATTAATGTGATCTATCACATTGATTGGTGTTGAACCATCCTTGCGTCCCAAGGATAAATCTCACTGGATTATGATGTATGATCCTTTTAATATGCTGCTGAATTAGGTTTGCTAGTATTTTATTGAGAATTTTTATCTATATTCATCAGGATTTGGCATGTTTTTTTCTTTACTAGTAATTTGTTTACTAGTAATTCAAATTTTTCATTTATTTCCGATTTTGTTTGGTAAGTTTTATGTTTCTAAGAATTTTTGCATTTCTTTTAAGTTTTCCAGCTTTTGACATGGTTGTTCATAGTAGCCTCTCATGATTGTTTGAATTTTTGTGGTATCAGTTGTAATGTTTCTTTTTTCACTTATAATTTTGTTGATTTGAGTCCTTTCTCTTTTTCCCCTGGTTAGTCTAGGTAAGGGTTTGTCAATTTTGTTTATCTTTCCAAAGAACCAACTTAGTTTGGTTAATCTTTTCTATTGTTTTTCTGCCAACTTTTGGCTCAGTTTGTTTTTCGTTTCCTTAAGGCACAGAGCTAGGTTATTTGTTTGTGATCTTGTTTTTAATGCAGACATTTATTGCTATGAACTTCCCTTTTAGAACTGCTTTTGCTGCCTCTCACAAGTTCTGCTATGTTGTGTTTTCATTTTTATTTGTCTCAAGAAACTTTTTAATTTCCCTTTTAATTTCTTCTTTGATCCATCATTTCTTCAGGAGAGTGTTGTTTAATTTCCACGTGTTTGTGAGTTATCCAGTTTCCTCTTGTTATTGATTTCTAGTTTCATGCCATTGCTATATAGAGAAGATACTTGATATGATTTCAGTCTTCTTGAATTTGCTAAGAGTTGCTTTGTGGCCTAATTGTAGAAAATGTTCCATGTGCACTTGAGAAGAATATGTACTTTTCTACTGTTGGATATAATATTTTGTATGTGTCTCTTAGGTCAATTTGGTGTTTGAAATCCACTGTTTTCTTATTTATTCTCTGTCTGGATGATCTATCCATTGTTGAGAGTGGGATATTAATGTCCTCTGCTATCATTGTATAGCTGTTTATTTCTACTTTTAGCCCTTGTTAGCTTTTGCTTTATATATTTAGGTACTTTAATGTTGGGCACATAAATATTTAATGTTGGCCAACATAAATGTTGGGCACATAAATTTAATGTTGGGCACATAAAAGTTATATCTTTTCCAGGTATTCACTCTTTATCATTATATAATGGCTTTCTTTGTCTCGTTTTACCATTTTTTATTTAAAGTCTATTTTTTCTGATGTAAGTATGTTACTCTCTTTTTTATTGGTTACCATTTGCTGGAAATGCCTCTTTCCATCCTTTCACTCTCAGTCTATGTGTATCTTTAAGGGTAAAGTGAGTCCTTTATAGGCAGCATATTGTTGGATCTTGCGCGTGTGTTTTTTTTTCCTAATGTTTATTTTTTTTAATTTTTTATGTTTATTTATTTTTGAGAGAGAGAGTGTGAGTGGGGGAGGAGCAGAGAGAGAGGGAGACACAGAATCCGAAGCAGGCTCCAGGCTCTGAGCTGTTAGCACAGAGCCAGACACAGGGCTCGAACCCACCAACTGTGAGATCATGACCTGAGCTGAAGTCGGACACTTAACTGACTGAGCCAACCAGGTGCCCCTAATGTTTATTTTTAAGAGACAGAGAGAGACAGAGCGTGAGCTGGGGAGAGGCAGACAGAGGAGACACAGAATGTGAAACAGGCTCCAGGCTCCAAGCTGTCAGCACAGAGCCTGACGCTGGGGCTTAAACTCATGAACTGTGAGATCATGACATGAGCCGAAGTCAGGTGCTTAACCAACTGAGCCACCCAGGTGCCCCGGGTCTTGTTCTTATATACATTCAGCCATTCTCTATGTTTTAAGTGGAGAATTTAATTCATTTACATTTAAAGTAATTATTGATAGGAAAGGACTTACTGTTGCCATTTTGTGAATTGTTTCCTGGTTGTTTTGTAGATTTGTTGCTCCTTGTTTCTTCCTGCTGTCTTTTTGGTGGTTTGATATTTTTTGGTATTAGTATTCTTAGACTTTTTTGTCACTTCTTTTGTGTAATTACTATAGGATTTTCCCTTGTGGCTACTATTAGACTTACATAAAATATCTTAAACTTGTAACACCCTATTTTAATCTGATAACAACTTAACTTTAATAGAATTAGTAAACACTACACTTTTACTTCTCCTTCCCCTTACATTTTAGGTTATTGCTGTACAATTTACATGTTGTGTGTGTGTGTGTGTGTGTGTGTGTGTGTGTGTGTGTGTGTGTAATAATAACAGATTATTGCATTTATAGTTATTTTACTACATTCATTTAAAAAAACTTAAACGAGAGTTGCACCACTATTACCATACTTCATAATCTAAATATGAGTATATATTTACCATTACCAGTGATATTTATACTACTTTTTTTGTACTTATAATGTTAATTAGCATTTTTTTTTTTTTACCTCTATTCAGAGAACTGCCTTTAGCATTTCTTGCAAGACAGGTTTGGTGGTAATGAACTCTCTCACCTTTTGTAGTTGGGGAATGCGTTTGTTGTTCCTTAATTTCTGATGGATAGCTTTACTAGGTGTAGAATTCTTGACTGACAGTTATTTTCTCTTAATATTTTGAATATGTCATCCTACTCTTTGGCCTGAAAAATTTCTGTTGAGATATCCACCTGTAGTCTTATGGGCTTCCCTTGTATGTAACTTCTCTCTTTTCTCTTACTTATCTTAAAATTCTTTGTCTTTGACTTTTCACAATTTAATTATAATGTGTCCTGCTGTATCCCTATTTGGGTTCAACTTATTTTGGCCTCATACATCTGGATGTCCATTTTGTTTCCAGGATTAGGAAGTTTTTAGCCATCATTGCTTTAAGTATACTTTCTGTTGCTTTGTCTTTTTCTTCTTTTGGAATTGCTATAATGCAAATATTGTTTCTTCTCACTGTGTCTCATAATATTTGTAGGTTTTCTTCAGTTTGTTTATTCTTTTTGCTTTTTGCTCCTCTGACTGGGTAATTTCCAGTGTCCTATCCTCCAGTTTGCTGATACTTCCTTCTGCACACTCAAGTCTCTTTCTGAAACTTTTTATTGAGTTCATCAGTTCAGTTGTATTTCTCAACTCAAGAATTTCTTTTTCCTTCTTTTTTTGATGGTTGTTGTTTCTTTGTTGAATATATCATTTTGTTCATGCATTGTTTTCCTAATTTTGTTTAGTTGTCTGTTTTTGTTTTCTTGTAGTTCACTGAATCTCTTTAAGAGGATTATTCTGAATTCTTTGTCTCACAGTTCATAGATCTCTATTTCTTTAAGGTCAGTTATTGGAGCTTTATTAGTTTCCTTTGGTGGTGTCATATTTACCTGATTTTTATGCGGCGGTGGGGGGGTGGTGGTGGATTCTGGATTCCTCATATTGGTAGTTGTGTATTTAAATAATTGGGCTCCTCTTTCAGACTTGACAAGTTTGGTTTGGTAGACACATTTCTTCACCAGTCAGCTCAGTTTGTGTTTCTTCGTATGTTTGCTGGTAATGTTCTTGGGCAGGTGAGGTCTGTTATTATAGTTTGCTTTTGGGCAAGGCAATTGTTTGAGCTTTGAGGACAGGGATTGGGGAGGGACAGTGTTCCAGTGGCTGAGAACAGTTGGAACAGTTGGATAGGACTGCTAGCTTGGTTCCCTGCCCATATAAGGCTGTAGAATGGGCTTCATAGGTGTCTAGATTGTCACTTCAGGCTTACTGAAGAGTCAGGACTAGGTACTCTATTCATTAGTAGATGCAGCTATGAATTAGCTTCCCTGGCCTGGCAATGTAGCAGGACAGGACTCAGGGCCTGTACAGTGAGTTAATTAGCAAACCAAATCAGGCTAGAGTATGCACTGAAATCTCTAGTTAGGTGAGGCCAGTTTTGTTCTACAAATGGGAGAAGCCACAGACTGTGCTGTCTATATAAGTGTTACTGTGTATAGAGCTATTGAGTGGGCTGTGCAGCTTTCCATGTGCTCTGGTTAGGTGTCCTGGTTAGACAGGCTGAAGGCTGTATTCAGTGATAAGCTGGGTTATGAATTAGATTCCCTGACTAGGTGCAGTGGGAGAAACAGCTCTAAAGCTAATAAAACTCTTTGTTGTCTTAATTCAAGCTGACCTGTACCCCCAAGTTCTCTGATAGAATAGGGTCCTGGTTTTATTCTGCAAACTATTGGTTCTTCCTGCCCACCTTATGACTTGAATGCCACTGGTTATCAAGGTTTCCAGGAGTTATTTCCGGTCCTTCTGGTCAGATGCTGGAAGACATTCTCCGCTGTGGGTGGGGCTATGTCTCAGCCCACTTGCCTTAGAGGAATGGGTGGGGCCTCTTCAGGCTACTCTCAATTTCCCAAACAGGCTCTCTTGCTGGGAGGAGCTGGGAGCTACCCTCAGCCTTGGCTATGAATTAATTCTCTTGCCTGTGTATAGCACAGGAGTGCTCCATGGTAGTTACTAGCTTTGGTGTGGGGACAGTCAGCTCTGCTTGCCTGCTTCTAGGCTTGAGTGCTGGTGGTTTGCACAGCTTCCAGAAGTTGTCACCAGTCAGATGGGGCTGGAAGACACTGCATGCAGCAGGTGGGGCTGTAGTCAGTTTTTTTACCTTGGGCATGGGCAAATCAGGCTTTAGGTTCAGCAAAATTCCTTGTTTGAGCATCCAAATCAGGCAGATCTGCATCCCATGGCATTCTCTTGCCAGGGCGCAACCCCAACCTGGTTCCGTAGATGAGCATAACTGCTGGTTGGGACTACTGCTTGGGTACTGCAGGTGTCTGCCAAGATTCATGCGCTGGTTGCTACACATTCTCCCCCTTCTCCATCACAGTCAAATTCCAAGTGATTGAGCCCTGTAGATTCCCCTACAATCTTCATGGTATAACATCTGATAGAGGCTCCTACAAAGTGACTCATAATGCTGGGAATGCTGGTTATCCCCTGTGGCTTCTCTTTTCCCACTGGGGGAACTGAAGGTTCAGGGCAGATGTTTCCATGTGATGATGCACTGGCCTGGGGGAGGGGCAACTTGGTCAACGTGTGGCCATTTTTTTTACCCTTCTAATGTCATTTCTCTTGGTCTCTGTGGTGCAAGGGTTTGCTTCAACCTCACTCCCATGTTCTAGGAGTCTGTCAGTGGTGTCTTGGTATTGAATAGATGTTAGTTGTTTTTCTTGTATTGGAGGGGTGAAGTCAAGAAAAACCTATGTCAACATCTTGGTGGCATCCCTTTGGGTCATTTTTTCAATCTGTTCATCACATGTACCCTTCCTACCTGCATTTTTCCCACATCTGGATTAGTAACTCCCTCCCTATGCTTCTAAAATACTTAAAACTCACTCAATTATTGAATATACCAATCACATTATAATTATACACATTTCCTTCTGCGAGCATATAAGCTTCATGAGGGCAGAAATAGTCTCTTTTTGTCACTTCTGTATATTACTTCATGTATAGTAAACTTCTGTTGACTAATGATTTGTTCATGTGACTATAGATTACCTCTATCCTCAGTGCTTAGGACATTGGCTAGCACATGGTAGGCATTCAATCAAAGTTTGTCCAGTGAATGCTTAGATGAAAATGCTGCTATTATTAAGATAATTCAGAAGGATTTTGTTCAGTGATTTCTCTGATAATTTAACATTCAAAGAGACTCCTTAAAATATTAATAACCAAAGTTACAAATATCCATTCTGGCATTGGAATATATGGACAGAAAGAGATATTCCAGAGAGCAAGAGCTGCTCCTTGAATCCCATTTCTCCAACTTCTCTGATATAGCCTGAAAGTATCCTGGATTGTGGTGAGGTAAGTTGTATACCTCAAATCACAGGCTTAACTTCTCATTGTATGCCAGGGCCCAGCAGCCATTTCTTATATAACAAAAATAAAAGCTGTATCTGGCAGTCTTCCCTTCATTTATTTCTTCCTATTTACCAAGCAGATGGCCTGGAAGTTGCTGGAGAACTCTCATTTCTGGAGTGGCCCTTTTCCCTGTAAACTGAGGATATTCTTAACTATAAAAATAATGGTATAAATTTTGATTGGTTTTCTGAGCAAGCCCACAATATAGATCTAACTTATTAAATGGCTAAAATATTGTCTTTTTGCAGTTAAAGTTCTAGAATAGAGTATTTGGGAAAGATATTTATACTGTGGTATTGTATATATGAAATAGATTTTTATGGACTAGCCTGGGGATCTGCACAATGATTGTAAGCCTCCATTTGAAAAATGGTTCTCTGTGATATCCATTAATTAATCCATTAATTCATTTGTTTAATAAACTTTTCTGGAGCCTTTCCTATGGGCTAGATAGAGCATTACTAATACGTGCTATCATAGCCCTCAGGAGATGACAGTGCCAAAATGAGAAGTTCTGTGTAAACTGATAATTATTACTTAACACGTAATTTGTGTCAAAAGGATGATTTGCATGCATTACTCTGGGTGACAAGGAGAAGTCTGCCTAATGGAGAACTTGAACCTGTCTTGAAGAATTAGACGGCATTTATCACAAGTAGAAGGTTTGTAGAGGACATTCTAAGCCACAAAACAGTATACTAAAAGCCACAGAGTGCTGGAAGGAAAGGTCTCATTTAGGAATGACTGAAGAAGTTCAGTGGTAGAGATGATGAGAAGTGGGGAGTGGGGATGTAGAAAATGCTTGCCAGAGCCTTCCATGTGAAGGTACTATGATAAGGAGTTTGAAATGTCTCTAGAAAGGGTTCAGGATATTTATGCAGCAAAATGAGTGGATCCGATTTGTTTTGTGGGAACTCTGGGAGCAGAAATACCCATTACAAGGCTCATGAAAATGCTCAACTGAGCAACAATGATGGCCTTACTAATGGCAGTGGCAGCAAGTTGCAAAGGAGGATATTCATGTAAGAGACAGTACTGAAGGAGAAATAACAGGATTTCATGGCCAATTAAGGAGGCAGTGGCAGAGGGCAGCAAGATGGGTAGTGGTGCTGGAAGAAATTGAGGGAGGAAAAGTAGAGACTATTGCAGAGATTTGTGTTTGAGGAACTTGAGAACTTACTGTTCATGAAATATGAGAGAATGAGCTGATCTGGAGTAATAGATAATGAATAGGTGATATTTGAAGTGGAATTACAGTGTTAAAACTCAGGAGTCCACACCATTTCCTGAAAATTGCTTCCAAAAATCAGTTTCTCCTTTTACTTATTCAATATCTTGGTCCCACAGAAGAAATTGGTCATGTTCTTGTTCTCAAATGTATCTTCTAGACAACAGACCACACACTTAAGTCAGCATTTCTTTAAAATCCAGCCAAGCAGAATGATCATCCTGCCTTGAGCCCCCTCTCTACTCCATGCAGACAGTTTAATTTCACTTTTTTGTATTAATGAAAGCTTGTCAAGACTCAGTCTTATGTGACATATGATTTTGGCACCTAGAATAAGTTGATAAATTATTGTGTAAAAAAAATACCTTTTTCTTGAACTCTGGGGTTTGCTATCTTTTTCCTAGGCTTTTAATCTTGTAACAGGATTAACTAGAGATGCAGAAACAGTAGGAAGATACCCATCTATCTGTTGATCTATTGATATGTCTTGTGATTTGAAGGAGTAATTACAGAGACTTGACTTGTGGGGGCTGGGTAAAGTCCCTGAAAGTTGTCTCTCTGTCTGGTGCTAGCCTGAAGTCCACAGGGTAAGCAGTTAAGAAGAGAAAATCACCAGCCAGCTGGAACTCCACAAGGATGATCTGAGACCTTATAAATGCCTGTGAGATCAGTTAGCAGATAAGCAAAATGTGTGTGCAACAAGACTGCTATTGACCCCCTTACATCCTCTCAAATCTCCCCTCTTGGCTTTGGAAGCTTTTCTGTCCAATGTGGGCATTGGATTTACTTTAACACAACCACAGAAGAAGCTCTTTGACCTTCATTCACTCTTACTTTGTCAATTTATAATCTTGGTAAGCCTCAGAAAGTTTAGCTCTGCTGGAGAAAGCAACATCATTGTGTCAATAGATGCTTCTGAGTATTTATGCTATTCAAACTCCATTGTGCTTCACGCTCACTTCCCAATCTTTTATTATTCCTTAGTGATAATGTGCTACTGTGTTTTTTCCACACTTCTCAAGCTCTCAAATTCAGCTTCAATCTTCTAACTCTCAGACTATAACCTTATCTCTTCCATCTCAGAGTCTGTAGGAAATAAAATTATGCGAATCCCTGCATGAGCAGAGAGATGAGGTACAGAACGGGAGGGAATCCTAGCAGGCTCCACACTGTCAGTGCAGAGCCTGATGCGGGGCTTGCCTTTGAGATCATGACCTGAGCTGAAACCAAAGACTCTGACAACCGACTGAGACCTCCAGGTGCCCCGCTTTGAATTTTTAATCTCTTTCCCTCCATTAAACTTACAAGCATATTCACATCACCCATTTCCTTAAATATGTATGTATTTTGAGTCCCACCTCTACCCCTTTTTTTAAACCAGCTTCTACCACAACCACTCTGTGAAAAGTCCTAAAGGCAAATAAGCTCCTAATTAGCAAATCTAACAGACTCTTCTCTGTTGTCATCCTCCCTGACCTTTCTGCAACATGTGGCCAAGTTTACTTCTTGACACTGTCATCTTGGATCACTTCCTAGTCGTCTTTGCTATCTCCTTCTTTACCTAGCCCCTAAATACAGGTTTCTTTCAGGATTCTTTTCTTGGCCTCCTTATTCTAAGCTGTTCCTTCTGTGATTGATTAAGAATTCAAGGAGCAATGTTTAACAGAGATATAATGCAAGCCACATGTATAATTTTCCTAGTAGCCACCTTACAAAAAGTAAAGAAACATAATAATTTAACTTTAATAAACTTTATTTAACTCAGTGTATCTACAACATCATCATTTTAACATGCAATAAACTAAAATTTAGTGATGAAATATTTTACATTTTTTTTGGTACCATCTGTTTAATATCCAGTGTGTACTTTACTCTGAGCATGTATCTCAGTTTGGACTAGTCCCGTTTCAGGTACTCAGTAGTCTCACGAGGCTAGTAGCCACTGTCTTGGACATTACAACTCTGGAATTTATAAACTCATCCTGAATTTTTAGTTCCAGAGCTGGAATTCCAACTCCTACTAAAATCCCATATTTAATTTCTTATTTGTACATTCTATCACTTGTAGTGGTGGCAGTTATCTATAAAAACACAAGGCAATGATTTTACTCCATTACTCACTTATCTTTATGGTTCTCCACTGACTAATGAAAAGCATACTAATAAACATAAATCTTGGAGTCACAGAAAATTCTGTTTGACTAACGTCACTACCAACTTTCACATGATTTGGGACAGTCTTTCCCAAATTCTGTTTTGTCATCTAAAATAGGGAGCAAGTAATACTTATCTTTTGGGTGTGTTGTAGGAATCTGTTGATATTATTCCTCACATAGGGCATGACCCATAGTAATTGCACAATAAATGGTAGCGAGGTCATTAACATGACATTCGAGGTTCTCCATTCTTAACATACCTTTCCAATGTTGTGTCCTCCTCTGAGATCCAGCTACATACCTGTACTCTCATTCATTTATACCTTCATTTCTTCATTCTTCAGAAAACATGCCTATAATGAGCTAGGTCCCATGACTAAATCTTCCCTTAAGGAATTCATTTATTCATTAATTTGTTCATTGAAGAAAAATTGATTAAGAATGGACTTTGTGTTACTATGTTTAATGTTTGAGGTAAATTATTGAAGAAAAGAGACAAGACATTTACTCTTAGGGAATTTCTGTTTTAGTTTGAAAGACAGAAAATGAAGAGTAAATACAATCAACTAAAAATTACATCGTGTGGTAGAAGCCTATGAATGGTATGCGGGAAAAGTTGAACAGAGTTAAGTGATATCAGGAATGGAGAGATGTCTCTTATCCACTCTAAGTACCTGGATACAATAGTTTCTGTTATGCATCTTCAAATAGTGTGTAACTGGTGCTTTGAACATAATCACTAAATAAAGAACAATTGGACCCAATGAAATGTGTAGGTAAATGCAATCCAATTTCTAAGCATTGTAGACATGAATTTTGTGAGCACTTTTTACTTTAAATTAGAGCATCTTTGATATTCTCTAGCAGAGTTCTTACAGCTGGCACTCTAATAGGTACCTTTGTTTCCCCACAATTTTGATTCTTCAGATGGGGTACAGTAGGGTATAAGTATAGGGATAGTGAATGGATCCTGTGCCAGTTGGAATATATAGACAGTCATAGCTCCATTTTGTATTATATTAATAAATATTGTGCAAAAAAAAATGAGTGGGCTGGTAGTCCAAAAATTTCAGAGTTTTTGGAGTAGGCAAAGTTGAGTAGGCTTAAATAGGTGAATGTATCTTAGTCTCACTAAGAAGACTATTGCATATAGTATGCAGCCTTTCTCAGACAATTAGCAGAAGAACTGATATCTGAAAAGATTAGAGTTTAGGTAAGTGCACATTTGGAAATTATGTTTTGGAAAACAAATGGTAATGCAGTCAGAAGTGCTTATACTGTAAATAGGATAGTTATATAATTTATCATTGAAAGCAGACATTTTTGAGAATGATATCACATTTAACAGTTATGCCAGGAGAACAGGCATCAACCGAGATTGTCCCCAGTAAATTGGAGCATATGGTCACTCTGTTTGTAAGACACTCTATCTATAGTTCAATGTACATTCATATCTTTCCTCACATACATTTTCTCCTTAGTTTCTCCAGCTCCCTTGGGAGATGGGTCTAAGGGAAACCCTGGAGAAAAGAAAGCAATAGTTATGTGCTTCTTTTGGATGAAGATTTTTTTAAATTTTCAGTAACATAATGTACTATAAGAGAGAAAATGAAAAATGAAGACTTTGAGGAAATACGTGCTTAACCTTTACAAGCAAATTAAGTAGATATGTCAGTTATCCTTGTAGCTAGTAACTTAGTGAGACTTTTCAACTTAAACATTTGTTTTGGTTACCTTTCCAGAGATATTATGAGAGAGATAATTTTGCATATACTGATATATTTTGGGCTATTTTTGAAATGGGGAACACTATCAATGTTTATGAAGTAAGGTTTTTAAAAAAATTATAGGTTTGGAAATTTTATAATAAAAAGTAAATACTAGTGTAAAGTCCATGAAACTTGACAAAATAAATTGTGATTTCTCATGAATATATGAGCAGTCACTTGTATAATTAAATGTGCATCTCGCTCTAAAAATCTACACTAAATTAAGGGACAGATCAGACTCCAGTTTTCTTCAACAAGTTCTATTTCTGTTCTTCATATAAACAAACAAAGCAAACTAATAACTTGCTCTTCTTAAAGTAGAATTCAGTATTCCTTATACTAATTATAGCCTGCCCTCAGCAAACAGTTTTTAAATGCAACATCTAAATTCAGGATCATTGGGCATTAAAAAAAATAAAGAAGAAGAACATTATTCAGAAATACTCCATAAACTAAAAGGGGTAATATTTTTATAGGGTTTTGGATAAATGTTTTATGACTCTCAGAAGAGAAAAGTTCTAATTTTATTGAAGAACATTTTGTCCTCACATCTCCTTCCAAGTTTAGTAAATAGAGAAAGTCCCCAGTGCAAAGGCATGAAGTGCTTATGTATTCACCAGAACATATTTTTTTAGGAGACAGTATTATTAATACAATTTAAAGAAATTCATTATTAAAGTGGAAACTTATCCTGAGTTGAGTTAAAGGATAAACCACATTGTAATTTTTCTAAAGCAGCATGAACGTCATAATTTGCATTTTCTGTTTCCTTTGACCTGACTCTGATTACCTTTGAGTCTGATTGTCTCCAAACGAAGCAACCAGCCTTGACGTGTATAGACAGAAGACATGGTTACCCTGGCAACAGGCACCATGGACCACATGTGACCCTTCTCGGAAGAAAGTCTATGCCTCCTTTTTAAAACATAAAACCAAACAAAAAATCTGCTGTCTCCTATTTGAAACAAAACAAAGTCCCTGATTTGTAATACTAACAGAAAAAAATATTTCCAACCAATTTCAGCTTCTTTATTAGGCAAACTCTTTTACTATGGATTTGGAGATGGATCCTCATCCCCATGTTAATTTCATCACCAATTGATTAGGTAGCTATAAGGTAATAAACCTGTTTCTGGCACTTACAGTCTGAAGATCCAGCAGAGGGAGCCCACATGTTGTTTTTTAAATGTCAGTCTAAAATTATGACATAATTTTAAATGTTCTAATAATAGAACTCTTGATATTTCTGGATTCTAGAGATACCTACCCATTGAAGTATAAATACTCTAATGTCATTTTGTCATTTTGATGTTTAAATCTAATGAAGTGCCAGTATTTCTTAACCCATGGTTATGTGAGTAAACAATTTTTGGATCTTTTTTGTGCAACCAATTCAAGAATATCCAATGGGGACTGATCTAACTTTATTTGATTTCCCAGTTTTTAGCCATATTCACCCCAAACCCCCACCACCACCCACCTCCCCAGTGTTTGACTAGAGACAATCAGTGGCACACCCACGAAAAATGTCACGGAATAGTCCTCTAACTGAGGACAAAAAAATTGAGCAATCTCTAGTTGGTTTCATAAAAAGAACACAAGTGGCTTACATGGCATTGTTTCCATGTCAAGAAAGATGTCTTTGAAAATGACATGCCTTCCATAGGAAGCTGTGGGATTCCAGGCCCTGCCTTGCTCCCAGAACACACAGAGATTCTGAGTGTTGTTCATCAACAAGGAACAATCATGTGCTCAGTCATTCTTTCAGAGATATTCATTGATTTCCTTCTGTATTCCAGTCACTGTTTCAAATTTGGAAATACAAGCATAATAAAAATAGCTATAATTTATTGAATTCTTGTGATATAGATACTATGCTATATAGTCTCTTTTAAGCCTTATGGTAACCAATTTACAGATGAAAAACTGCATCTCAGAGAACTTAAAATAAATTGCCTATTTTCCCAAAGGTAATAAGTAACAGAGCTTGAATTTGAATGCAAGTCTGTAAGGCCCTAAATTGTACACTGGTAACTGCTATGAAATATTGCCTTCCTAGGCTCAAGGGGTTCACAGCCTATTGATTTCAATCTTGCTTCTACTGAAACACAGATTTCTTGCCCTTAGTACAAAGACTTTTAAAAAGGAAAAGAAAAAGTGGTTAGTATTTGAACGTTTATCATGTACCAGTCACCATGCTAGATGTCTTCTATGTCTCGTTTCTCTTTATAGCAGCCCTAGGATACATATTATCCCTCCTTTACAGAGGAAGAAACTGAGACCTTGGAGATTATATAATTTACCCAAGATGATACTGTGAACACAGCGTTTGAATTTAGATCTTTCTGATTTTAAAATCTTCTTTGTCATCCTACCTGTACTTAGCACAATTATTTCTTCCAAGCAGTTCCTCACAAAGTTTCCCAAGTAGTTATTTGAATTTATCTCATAGTATAAAGTATTTTATTTTATTTTGTATTATTTTTTAATGTTTATTTTTGAGAGAGAGACAGAGAGAGAGAGAGAGAGAGAGAGAGAGAGCGAGCGAGCATGAGGGGTGGAGGAGAGAGAGAGAAGAAGACACAGAATCCGAAGCAGGCTCCAGGCTCTGAGCTGTCAGCACAGAGCCCGACGTGGGGCTCTAACTCACAGAGTGCAAGATCATGACCTGAGCCAAAGTCAGAGGCTTAACTGACTGAGCCACCCAGGCGCCCCGTAGTATGAAATATTTTAAAGGAAACTTTCTAACTCTCAACTCAATTCTTTCACAGTTAAGTTTCTTGAAGTATAATAGGCTTATATTAATTTTTAAGTAAAAATTTTATTTTGCATTCATCAGATAGTCTAAACATTATTAGTTGAAACAAAGAATCATAGAGTTTAAAAACTGGTCAGTGACAAGACAGAACTACCCTTCTAACCCAGGAACCAGCATTTTCCTACCCAGTTTCAAAAAGAATTTAAGATGAATTGTATTAGAAACCTATTTAATCCTCAACCTGATGTTGAGTTTAACAAGTTAGCTTTCATGAGGTCAATGCTGGATTGTATTCATGGTGTTAAAGTTAACATTAATGTAAGTCTTATCCAAAATAAAAAAAACAGAAAATTGATTTACAGCTCAAAATTTAATAAAAGTAGTTTCAGAATTCTTTTGAGATCAAACTAATGAGCCAAAGATGGTAAAAGTTTCAGAGCTTTTATTTGGGTAAAACACCAAGTTGAACCATATATATAATATTAAAATATCAAGTTGGTATTATCAATGGGATTATGTCATTGGTTTACTAAACCACTATTTTTTAAAAAAAATTTTAATGTTTATTTTTGAGAGAGAGAGAGAGACAGACAAACAGAGCGTGAGCCAGGGAGGGGCAGAAGAGTGAGACACAGAATCTGAAGCAGGCTCCAGGCCCTGAGGTGTCAGCATAGAGCCTGATGCAGGGCTCGAACTCACGAACCCCGAGATCATGACCTGAGTTGAAGTAGGAGGCTTAATGAACTGAGGCACCCAGGTGCCCCACAAAACCACTAATTTTAATTATATATATATAGTTCATTTTAATTCAGCAATTCTCTACATATAGTTTTTTTTTTTTTTTTGAGGCTCACTTCTGTCATTTGCAGATGGACTGTTTCTGTAGGTAGCTTTCAAAACACACACACACACTTCCCACATGTGCATAAGTACATACATACACATGTGCACACACACAGTTTTATTTAAAATTTATTTATTTATTTTGAGAGAGAGAGAGAGAGAAAGCATGTGTGAACAGGGTACGGGCAGAGAGCGAGGGAGAGAGAGAATACTAAGCAGGCTCCATGAGTAGCTCAGAACCCCACTAGGGGCTCGATTTCACAACTGTGAGATCATGAACCTGAGCCAAAATCAAGAGTCAGCTCTTAACAGACTGAGCCACCCAGGAGCCCCTGCATACACAGTTTTTAAAGCAACCCATGATACTTTTGCAATGTACTTAGAGTCATAGAAGCAAAGTTTGGTAAGTGAGGACAGGCTAGAAGCTAAATCCTGATGGATTTTTGACCCCTGATATCTTGAGTAATTCGGAAAAAGTTGCCGCTGCTGGGGTAAGGGCATCTCAGTGGGAAGACAAATTTAGTTTCTAGAGGTCTTGCTTTCATAAAGTTCTCTAATCCTATCAACCTCTTCAGGTGTCTATGATATGATCTTAGCAGTGATAAGGCTCATATATAAGAAAGTCTGACTGAGCCTTAACTATGTTATTGGCTAAGTATATACTTCATAAACTTTCAGAATTGGTCTGGGGCAGAGAAAAATTAGCCACCCACAAAGTAATCATTGTATACTAGAAAAGCCATTCAAAAGAAATTGCAGATATGGCATTCAGTTTTAGAGAGGCTTACCATTGTTTCCATTGGAGGAAACAGGGCCAATGAAAAAATACCCAAGAACACAAAAATTAAAACAATAGCAATGATGTTTAACCATATTTCCATCCTGCTTTTAGTTCTTTTTTATCTGTTTCCCTTAGTTCTTTCTTAGTCCCTGACCCTTGCAGACTTTCCACAGTTGTTGGTTGAATGGGTAAATCCTGGAAGCCAGTATTTGCTGAGTGCTTTTTGTGTGCCAAACAGTATAATGAGAGCTTCTAACTGCATTTTCACATTTAAACTACATAATAAGTCCACGAGTACAGTTGTGGAAACTGAGGCTTCTGTTACATATTCAAGGTCACCTAGTGAATGAAGGAAGCAGGATTTGAAGCAAGATCTGTGTTTCTTGGGGATAATGCTTTTAATAACAGGATATGCTGCCGTAAAGCAAATTAAAATTGGCGTGTTCTCATAATGAATTAAATTATTGGTGTGCACACTCATCCTGATCACACTTTTTTTTTTTTTAAGTGACAATGATTATAGCTTGTTGCTACAAGTTTTCCTGGCTTACATAAGGTATTTTATTTGGTTTGCTACAAATGCCTCCTTAAAGAATGTAGGGACCCTGGATTTAAATGTAATTTCAGGTCACTGGTTGACCCAGCTCCAAAATTCCTGTGAAAATTCTGCTTCCCACAGGGAAAAGATACATTCAGGAGTTAGGAACTGATGTACAGCATTTCAGTTCTTACCACAAGGCCCAGAACTTCTGTGCATAAATGGGCTTTGGATCATGTTATATTATAACAGCCTATCATTTTGGCACCTGGTTATCACCTTACTGACATTCAAATTCCAGGACAGCTAGAAAAATGACTCTTTCCCCCTGAACAGTACTTTAAACAAAACTTGAACCTAAAGTGGGATTTGGAGTTCACCTCTGAGCTCATGGAAATGTGAATAAGGTCTAAGACCAGGTCAAACTGGTCAAATAGCTTAGAATTCAGTCTGATATTTTTTCTTTCTTAATTAAAAAAGGGATTATTTTCTCTTGCCATTGAGTGGCCTTTGGGTTGGGAATATTGTATAACCCACGCAGCCATCTTAATAAATTAGTCAGGAAATACACTGTTCAAGCAATCTTGTTTTTTTGGCCTATGGGGAGAATATATGGTTAAGTGAGCCAGGGGCTGGGGTAGGGAAGGAAATTTACATGATGAACATCAGGGAATTGCATTCTTTGTGCATTCAGGATCTGCCGTAATTCATTGCACTGATTAAATCCTATGAAGCAATTTCTAGTGTGTTGGATCTATAAAAAACTTTTATCACTGTTTTAGAATAGCTTACTTACCTAGAAAATTCATTTGTTACACAGTTGGATAAATTAGTTCTTGTTCTTCCATGATGCCATTCAACACATTTACTTTGTTTTGTTTTGTTTTGTTTTTTGTTTTTTGTTTTTTTTTATCTTGAGTTTTACTTTCTCACAAATACAAGTTGAGACAGAATATGCCCTAACTGGCTAGTCCTCTGCAGGTAACCTCTTTCTTCTGGTATAAATATGGATGAGTGGCTTGCTTAGTTCAGTCCATTCTTTTGAAAATAGCCTGAATTAAATGTGATTTTCAAGAGTCAGTCTGGAGATGAGATCTAGAAACAACTAGATTAAGCCACTTCTTTAATCACAGAATCTCTTGGTTGAAAGGTACCTCAAAGGTCACACAGTACAACCACATTAACTACAGTTTACCATTAACTACAATCAGTTAATATTCATCAAATACTTGCTAGCAACATATGCTCCAAAGTTTTCTTGATTAAAAAATAAACATTTTAATTTGATTTCCTATGCCTTAAGTTTAAAACCCTTGAAACGGTTCCTGATCAATGCTATTTAAGATGTAGTATAACAGCAGTTGGGCAAGGTACGTGTTTGTGGAAAGTTTGATGGTAGAGTGGTATTGTGTGACTACTGTTGGGATGTTTTACCCAGTTAGCACAGGAACTTTTCTGTAGACAGGTGGTCTGGATTCAAATGTGGCTTTGATGTTTACTAGGTCTGTGATCTCAAGTGCTATACCACATTTCTAAGTCTCAGTGTCATATTATATGAAAAGGAATAGCAAAGCACTGACCTCACAAGTTTGTTGGAAAGATCAAATGGAATAATATACATACATGACTTAGCATGGCACCTTACACATTGTATATACTCAATATGTGCAGCTATCATTTATATACTTTTTAATTTTTTTAAGGTTTATATTTGACAGAGAGAGAGAGAGAGAGAGAGAGCATGAGCAGGGGAGGGGCAGAGAAAGAGGGAGACACAGAATCCAAAGCAGGCTCCAGGCTCTGAGCAGTCAGCATAGAGCCCGACATGGGGCTCAAACTCACAGACTGCGAGATCATGACCTGAGCTGAAGTCGGATGCTCAACTGACTGAGCCACCCAGGCGCCCCAACCATCATTTATATTTATATTTATATTTACAGTTTTTTTAAATATATTATTTATACTTATGTTTACTATTATTATCCCACTATGATCCTTTTGACAGCATAATAGGTGTACCTGACATATAATAGGTGCTCAGCATATATTTATCAAATAAATTCATAATTGAGTAAGTGAAGGAGATATCTTCTCTAATACAAGTCAGTTAGAATTAGTGAATATTCATCTTAAAAACACTTATTGTACATTACACCTACGGGCACAACCTGTATTTATACATAAGTTGATAAGGACATCAAACTTGTGGGTGATCTCCACTCACTCTTGGAAACCTAGATCTTGAGTATAAGTGAGTTGAGGTTTATGGGGAAACATGGCATGAGGTAATTTTACTAGAAGAAAAGTGTCATCCTTTATTTACAGCTAAACATAGGAGGCTCGGCCTAGACCTGCTTCATGGCCTAAACAGGTTTGGTAGGTTTGAGGCAAATAAAATGAAGAGCAGCTGTTGTTTAGTAAGGTTGAGCAAAGTCATGGACTCAGTGTCCTCACATTGACTTTAGGTAGTGTTGATTTCAAGATCGAAACTGGTGGTGCAGTTCCACAGTAGAATGTTGCTGTAGTGAGCATTTTCAGTAGTTTCTTGTTCTTCCTCTTCTTAGTAAAGAAAAAAGTATTTGAGTATCTGATATGAATGATCAAAACATGCAGATGCAAGTGAGAAGGAAAATTGCATTATAAATCACTGACAACATTAATAAATGGAATGACATTAATTAAATAAGGTGCATGCTACAAACTACCTTTTTAAAAGAAAACAGTTTTTCAAAAATATTTTTAAATAGTGAGGGATTATGGTATTTTATACATTATTAAAAATTTTACTATACTATCATCATTATCTTCATCATGGGCTGGTTTATTTCAGTTCAACAGCTATTTCTTGAGCACTTACTCTGTACTAGTGACTTGGTTCCTGAGGATATTGTACAAATGGGGAAATAAAGCTAGGTTTAGTTAAAAGATGTTCAGTGCTATGATGAATAGGAAGACATTATGAGGGAAACGAAAGGTAGATCAGAAAGGTCAGAAAAAGTTTCCTAGAGGGGATGAAACTTAAGATATGTTTTGAAGGTTGAGTAGGAGTTAGTCGTAAGGTGGAAGCAGGTGGTGGGGTTAGAATAGGGCATTTCAGGTAAAGGGAGCAACATGCCAAAGACCATGAAGGTGTGGCTCGTGAAGAACTACAAGTCATACCACATGCCCAGAATATGAACTGTGGGGTAAGGAGGGCAGGGAATAAGACAGCGGCAGTGAACTGGGGCAAGTCATTTATTTCAGTTCCTTAGCATGATCAAATCACAGTATGCTGGCATTTTCAAAATGTGTCTCGATACTTAGTGATAACTGTTGCTTGGGAAAAAAAGAAAGCATAAGTCAAATGTATGTGGCATATGCTGGGTTAGACAGTGTTATGTATTGGTTTACTTCAAGTCTTTTTAGGACCTTTATTGTGCCAATGGCCTTTGTGATTTTGCAGGAGGAGGATTTGTACACAGTATTTTTTAAACTTATTTGAGCACAGACCGTCTTGTAGGATTGATGTTTCATCTTACAGGGTTTGCAGCATTTCCTAAACTTATTTGAACACAGACCATCTTGCAGGATTGGTGTTTCATGGAATGCACTCTTGGGAACCACTGCTGTAGACAACAGGGAGTCTGTAAATAATTTTTAATATGAGAATATAGCTTATTCTAGTAGCAAGGTAGAGGAGGAATGTAAAAGGGGAAAAATTACATGGAGGCAGATTATTATCTCCTTATAATAGTCCTGGAGTGGCTTAGAGAGAAATCGATGGAGCAGACCCAACCTTCATCAGTAGGCAACAATAACGAAGAGAAGGTGATTGATTGAGAAGCACTTAGGAATCTATGGGAAACACAGATATGATGATTTTGTTATTCTATTTAATTATGAGGTTGAAATCAGCAGGACAAGGCAACTGATTGCACATGGAGGGTGATGAGAGAATGAATGAATCTGTAATGGCTTGGGTTCCTAATTTGGGAAAGTGGGTGACAAGTGGTGCTTTTCATTGAGATCTGAAATACTGGAGGAATAATTTGGCATTAATAGAATGGAGAAGGGCACTTTTAGGCATATACAATTTAATATTCCTAGGGAACATATGAGTTGAATGTCATATAACAAGTGATATGGATGTGGGAGTCATGAGTATACAATGGCAGTTCAGTCCCTGTGAATGGATCTAGGGAGGAACATGGATAATTTTACCAAAAAGCAATTTTCAAAAAGCCATCCCTTTCAGGGAGTTGCTTTCAGAGGTTTATCAATGTAAGAAATTGCCTTTTGGCTAATTATACATTGGAAAATTGTCTATAGACAAATTGACCTAGAGCCATGAGGAAAGCTGTATAGCAACAGAAGAATTTAGGACCAAGGTGAACCTTTGAATTAAGGGACAGCAGGGAAAAGAGAAGCTCATAAAAGATAAATGAAGAGCTATAGATACTACCAAATTTTCACCAGCATGGACCTTTATACTGCTAAGCAAATAATTTATTCATATAAAAATGACAGCCTCAACAGAATTAATACCAAACTATTTAAGTGGCAAAAGAGTTGAGAAAGTGTTTTGTAATGTGCTTAAATGGTCCAAGGTCAGGATTAGCTGAACTACTTTATTTCTATCAACAGTCCACTGTTAACCATGTCACCTATTTCTATTATGTATTTTTAACATAAGTCAAACTAAACCTAGACTTTACTGCCTATAATAGTGACGGCTGAATATAGCTAGACACATTACACATGTATAACTAATAGCAGTCAGCATTTTTGAAGATGGAAATAAATGAGTATTTTATTTCTAAGATCCATTGCTTAAATAGGAAATGACTATCTATGATTCTCGGAACTCATGGGTTTTTTCAGCAATGATCTGTTACTTTAAGAATTAACTCTCTCTTATATATATAGCTTCTGCTGGGCCATGATGTGTACCTGGGATTTCAGGTCATCACCAAAGAATAAGTGTGTGGCCTCATGTATGTGAGGGCCAAGTGGCCAGTAGAACAAGCAGAAGACAGGGTTTCTAGCCTCGGGGTTTATTTATTTAATAATTTTAATTTTATTTTTAATGTTGTTTTATTGTGGCAGTAACACCTAACATGAGATCTACCTTCTTAACAAGTTTGTATATGTATAGTACAGTATTGTTAACTATAGGGACAATGTTGTACATCAAATTTCTAGAACTTTTATGTCATATGTAATCGAAATTTTATGCCTGTTGATTAGCAACTTCGCATTTCACCCTCCCCTCATTCCCTGTCAACCACTCTTCTAGTCTCTTATTATATGAATTAGATTATTTTAGATACCTCATATAACTGGAATCATGCAATAGTTATCCTTCCATGTCTGGTTTATTTTATTTAGCATAACGTCTTCAAGGTTTAGTCATGTCACATACAATGAAACATTAGGCTGGTGTTGGGGAAGAGGAGGAAAGAAGTCTTTATAGAGTACTACCACAAGTGCTATAAAGCAGGAAGGACAAAAGAGATCAGAGAACAAACTGAAAATCAGAACACAAGGTAGTCATCAACAGTAGCTACTCTTCTTCTGAGGTCTCTGAAGTTTACATTTCAATTTTTCTGGTAATCAGTGAAGATCCATTCCTGAATGAGGGTTCTGGGATGCAAGCTCCTAGAAGGAGAAGACAAATACTTGGAGACTATATTTGAATGATATCAACACCTGTGAGTTAAAAAAAATAATTCTAATATTTTATCTACCTAAATCTAGGCAGCCAGGCATTGGCTACACATTTTTTTTAGAGAGGGTGGGAATATTTTCCCCATATTTCCTAAGCTGTGCTCTTCTAGCCCTGGCATTTTAGGGCATACTATGCCTGTATCTAGAATGCTGTCTTTCTCTTATCTATCCAGATGTTGTCTGTCCTTCATGGTTCAGCTAAAGATGGTTTTGTCCATGAAGATTTTCCTGATATCGCTTGTTAATATATCATTGTTCTATGCCATTAGTTCATTCAAAAAATATTTATTGAATATCAGTTACATGTCAGACTCAGTTCTTAGACCATGGTATAGCAGTGAACAAAACCAAACTCCCTTTCTCATGGAGCCTACATTTTAGAAGGGAGAAATTAAGTAAATAAATAATATTTTTTCTCTTTAGATAGACAAATAGAGATAGAGATATAAATGGATGGATGGATGCAGGGACTGAGAGATAGATGGATGACAAGATTGATAGAACTGATAGAGATTTAGTTGATAAAGTCTGTAAAGAAAAATAATAGGTGATAATAATAATAGTAGGTATATAAAAAGAGTGGTCGGCATATATGTAGTGATGGGCTAATATTTTAGCCAGTGTGTTCCCAATTATTAATGTTTGCTGCCATATTGTAAGCTCTTTGAATAGAAGAGTGCTGTTTTTCTACTTCTCTTATCCTCTCATCAGTGTCCAAGCTCAGGGCTGGACTTGGGTAGTAAGCTTAACAGATATGTGTTTATTGACAAAGTTCTTCACTTTTCATCCAGATATTATAGCATCACAGAGGCACAGTTTTAGTTTCCATTGAAATGTCAAATTGGCCTAAAAAGGCTGGCTTAGAGATTTGTTTGCTTTCATATTTATATGCAGAGCAATATGCTCTAAATAAATCCGAAGGGATTCAATAACAATTTTTGGCAGCAGCTTCTCTTTCGTGCTTCTATTTTTCTTCCTTGGTTTTCCCCCAGTGTTTTCACATCACTAGGAGATTTCCTAGTGTAATTAGTGTGGCTCCTCCCAGTGACTTTTCACCCTTGCCCTGAATAGATGAACAAGCTGAGCCAGAAAGGAAAGGAGGGTCATGACAGAGGTTACTGAGGGCATTCTTGGGGCTGGGAGGAGTAGAAGTGTGTGTGGGTTATGTTCTCTCCTCCATTTGTACCTCAACCCCTTCAGTTCTCACTAAACCTGTCGTAGAAGGGCACACACTATTAAAACAAAAAACTGGATTTTTGCCCAGGCAGTTATCAGGGGCAGTGCTAGGAAGAAGAAAAACAGAGTTAGAGAAAAGAGAAGAGGGACAGGGGAAAAATACATCTCAGAGGGTCAGAAATGAACCAGGCCAAAAAATGTTTTGCCAGGCTCTTGTATCAGACATGGCATCTCCAGATAGAGTTTCTCAAACCCGGTGAACTTTCACATGGCATTAGGAAGAATTCTACTTGGAGTCTGGGGGAATTTATAGTATTCTTGGAAAGGGTTTTTAAACATCACTAGTTTGCAAAGAAACAAAACCAACAATCTGAGTTTTTCTGTACTGCTTGTATTTTCCCTCCTATTTATTAATGCAGTCTTACTTTATAAAAACAAATGAAAACCAAACTAATTGGATCTCTGTGAATACCAGGCATTCTGCTTGTGATATCTCATTTCAACTTCACCATGATCCCTGGGCAGGAGACAGGGTTTTTTCCCTGTCACAAATGAAAAAGCCCAAGTTTGAAGCAAGTAAGAGCCTTCCCCAAAGCACACAGCAACTGTGTCAGAACAGGGATTGGGAACCTAGATGTTTGGGACAACAGGCAGAGTCCATGAATTGTTTATGTCCTTTAACAGGTATCAAATCATTTATGTGAGAAATTGTAAGCATAGTACAGCCATCAGGCTGAAAATAGAGTCACCATCTCCCCCAAACACACACACACACACACACACACACACACACACACACACACACCTAGACAGAGAAGGATGCAAATAGAATAACAGGTCATGGTCCTTTTCACCCTTCCCTAGCACTATACTGATCTGCCTGATTTCTTTTTACTGCTCTGATCTCTCTTAGGCCCTGGGCAAGAGACTAGCTTTTATGGCTGTGATTATGTATAGTCATGTTTTATTTGGTCTGCCACGTAGGAATTTATCCTGAAGATCTCCCAACTATCTTACAGGTGTGACATAACCCTACTATGGGATTAGAAGCTACTTTTTATGAAAATCAGTTAAAAATGTGAAGAGAAAGGAGAAAAGTTTCTACTGAGTAGATTTCAGAGCCAAAAATTAAAAGTAAAAAATACAATTTGCTTTTGGTGCTTGGATACTGAAATCCTGATTTGGAGCCTGTCTCATAAAAGTATGATGCAAATATTATAAGAGTGTATTAACCAGTGTCTAGTTGAAAACCATCATACCCGGGGCAAATCCTCGAGTTATAGTTTTCTTTTTTTAAATTTTGTATTTTGTTTATTTATTTGTTTATTGCTTGATTAATGGAGAGAGGGAGGACGCGTGAGTGGGCGAAGAGCAGAGGAAGAGAGCGAATCATAAACAGGCTCCGTGTACAGTGGGGAGCTGGATACAGGACTCGATCTCACAACTGTGAGATCCTGACCTGAGCTGAAATCAAGGGTCAGATGCTTAACTGACTGAGCCACCCATACGCCCCAAGTTACAGTTTTCTTTTTTCTTAACTGATAAATAAAAGGATTTATTTAGATCATTCAATGCCAGAACTTTATGATTTAAGATTTTTCTTGTTTAAAATTAATCATGTGTTTTTTGAACCTCCAAAATGACTCTAATAAATAATGCTCTAAATGTTATTTTAGAACATTTTGGTTTTTCAGTTTAATGGCTGTCTGAATCTTAGACTAATTGTACAAGGGTCCCTAACCTATAGTTTGCATTTATAATTTACCTACAATGTCATGGATTTAATTCTCCTCACTGAATGATGGCTATTTGTGGAAAATGGACCCAACAAAATGAAATTTGGAGGTTCAGGACAGTAATATTTGCTCTTTTGCTGCAGAGATGTAACATTATGCAGTAGATCTGTACAGAGCAAGCCTCCCACAGGACCTTTTACCTAGTAAAGTTGACAGAGCAACTTAACCTATCAGAAGGCCAACAGGCAGGAGCAGCAGGCATACAGTAGGTGTAAGGAGCCAACAGTCTACTGCTTTGGGTGAGTAATTGCAACAGCCTCAGCCAAAATCATCGCAACAGCTGTCATGCTGAGGTCACAGCACAAGGTTACAGGATATGGCATCCAGGAAACAGTACAAGGACAGATAGGTAACACTTTAGCAATGGCTGAAGATCGAAAAGAAAAGGGATCTTTTTGTCAGAGTGGAAGACAGAGGTGTAAGAATGTGTTTTTAACAAACAAGAAAAATTTTAAACTGGATTCTAGATTTTAAGTTAGGAAAGGCTTTCATAACCTAAAAGTATGTTTTCTTCTCATTTATTTTTTAATGTAAAACTTATATTGATTTTATATTTCTAATTCAATTTATTTTTCCTTTTTTAAAAATTTTATTTAAATCCCACTTAGTTAACATATAGTGTAATAATGGTTTCAGAAGTAGAATTTAGTGATTCATCACTTACATATAACAGCCAGTGCTCACCTCAACAAGTGCCCTCCTTAATGCCCATCATCCATTTAGCCCCCTTGCTCAAATACTAAATTTGTCCAAGTAGGAATATTTTTTGAGACCATATGTCCTAAAGTGCCAAGTCCGATTATGTTTCCCTTCTATCATGCTCCTCAGGTAAAAATAACCTTTGACTTACTCATCAATACCTTTTTTTTTTAAATTTTTTTTTAAATGTTTATTTATTTTTGAGACAGAGAGAGACAGAGCATGAATGGGGGAGGGTCAGAGAGAGGGAGACACAGAATCTGAAACAGGCTCCAGGCTCTGAGCTATCAGCACAGAGCCTGATGCGGGGCTCGAACTCACGGACCGCGAGATCATGACCTGAGCCGAAGTCGGCCGCTTAACCAACTGAGCCACCCAGGCACCCCTCATCAATACCTTTTTATGCCATGTTTGGAAGAAGGAATTGGGAAAGAAATGTGATTATCTCCCATATAGAGGAAACAATCTTAAGGAAAGGTGTATATAAACCCAGAAGAAAAGTAATTCTCTAGATATTATTGCTAGAAAATCCCCAAACAACAGATTTTTTCTTTTATTTCTAAAAATATTACCAAGTCATTTCATACCACTCAGGAGATTTGCCCCTACAAGTGGTCAAAGAGGGAAAAACTTACAATACTTAAGGGGAAAAAAAGTGAAACAAAGAACACATATACCTTTGCAAGCATAAATCTCCTGCTGCTAGTCTTTGCTCCTTTTAATAAGAAACTACAACATTTTGCCATGAAAAAGTAACTCACTTAAAAAAAATCTTATCAAGCCAAGAAAAAGAGTTATATTGTATTCGTATGTCAATAGTTAGACTTACTTTTTGGCAACAGTGCTTCTTAAAGATTTTTTATTTGTGCAAGAGAGTATAGGAGAGTTTATTGGTAAGTTCAAAGATAATTGTTTCAGTAACTCTACAGGCATAATAAGGTATAAAAAAAAGACCAAAGCCAGTATCTATATAAGGTCAGTGTGTACAGGTTAGCATGTTTCACACCAGGGCTGGAGATTTAAATCTTGTGTTTTCATTTTCCCGTAACATTAGCAGAAAATGCAGTGCTAAACCTTTCATATGCTTTTATGGGTGCCTCCTCTGAGATTGATGTTGTTGCTATGTACAGCAGATCTCCTTGAGAAGGTCATCATCATCATTTGCCAGTGCTAATTCTTTACCTTTTAGTCTTTCTTAAGCCAAATATGATCAGGATCAGCATCCTACATCCCCACCATTCTGAAACTGCTCTTTTCAAAGGGCATCTACTACCGACATGTTGCTTAAACTATTGCTCAAGTCTCAGTCCTCATATTATTTGACCTAAAAGCTACATTTGTCATAATTGATCACCTTCCTCCTTGAAATACATACTTCACTTGGTTTCCAGACTCCTTTGCTGAGTCCTTCCCATATTCCTAATTTCTTAACACTAGGGATCTTCAGAGTCAAATTGCTAGAACTTTTCTCTTTCCTATCTACCCTTACTCCCTTGGTGATTGTGCCTACTCTTACGACTTCCAGTACCATCTTCAGGCTCCCTGAAGATACCTAGATTTATGTCTCCATTTTGGACCATTCCCCTAACTCTAGAGTCATGTATCCAACTGCTTACTAGCTGTGTTTCTTCAGTAAGTATCTCAGGTTTCATGTGTCTGAAACTAAGGTCCTATTCTGTTCATAGTTTTCTCTATCTCATAATCTTCTCATTAACAATACTCATATTTCCATTTACTTAGGCCAAAACCTTGAGATATCTCTCACACTCAACGTATAAGCCACCAGGAAATCCTTTTTGCTCTACCTTCAAAATATTTGTCTGACTGCTTCTCATTTTCATAGCCACTGCCCTTATTGAAACCACTGTCATTTAGGTTACTGAAGGAGCCTCCTCAGAGACCTCAGAGGCTCTAGGATTTTGTCCTTCCCCTTTACAGAGAGATCATATTCTTCTGTTCAAAAATTAACAGTGGCTTCCCGTTTCAGAAGAAAAACAAACATTACACTGGCCACCAAGGTCTTCCATGATCTTTTACTTCCACTCTGACCTATCTTTTATTACTGTTCTTTTTCAAACTCACCAGCTTCCCCATTGCTCCTTGACCAATTAGCACACTCCCTTGCTGTATTGTTATCTATTGCTGCTATAACAGACTACCACAAACTTAGTGGTTTAAAGCAACACAAATTTATTATCATTTTGTAGGTCAAAAGTCAGGGTAGCTGGGTGGCTCAGTTGGTTAGGTGACTGACTTTGGCTTGGGTCATGATCTCACAGTTCGTGAGTTCTAGCCCCACATTGGGCTCTGTGCTGACAGCTCAGAGCCTGGAGCCTGCTTCAGATTCTGTGTCTTCCCCTCTCTCTACCCCTCCCCTGCTCACACTCTGTGTATCTCTGTTTCTCAATAATAAATAAACGTTAAAAAAATTTAAAAAAAAAGTCAGACACAGGCTGATTGGGCTAAAATCAAAGTTTTCAGAGATCTGTGTTCTTTTTTGAAAGCTCTAGAGGAGAATCTATTTACTTGCCTTTTCCAGCTTCTAGAGGCTACCCACCTTCATTGACTTGTGATACTCTTTCTGGTTTTTTTCAGAGCAAAAATGATTGTATCCCTGTGACCTTTCTTCTATAGTCATATCTCCTTCTGATCCTAACTGGGAAAGATGCTTTGATTTTAAGTGTGATGCTTTGATTTTTAAATGTGATTAGATCAGGCCTACCCAGATAATCTCTCCATCTCAAGGTTGGTGACCTTACTAATATCTGCAAAGTCCCTTTTGCCATGTAAGATAACATATTCACGAGTTCCAGGGATTAGGATGTGGACATCTTTGAGAGAGGGACATTTTTCTGCCCAACGTACTCATATCCTTAAATACTTGCCCATGTATCACCTTTTCAGTGAGGTCTTTCCTGACCACCCTATTTAACACCACTACCACCATCATCACAGTATTCCCTCTCTTACTTTCCTATTTAATTTTTTTTCATAATATTAATCATTATATAATATGTAGTGTGGTATATATTAATAATTTAGCACAGTGTCAGGAAGGTTTGTTTCACTATTGTACCCCCAACACCTAGAGCAGTGTAGTCATACAGTATAGCTTTAATGAATATTTTTTGAATATTGGATGTTGAATTGTGTATTGGATATTGATATTGAATTTTTTGAATGGATGAAAGGGTAGAGATAAAAACACAAGGATCTGACCTTGTTTCTAAGGTAGACTTTCCAGATCAAGGGATGAAACACATTTTGAATCAGTTTGCCCATGGATTCATTGTAGAATGCATAATCTTTCTTGTGGACTTTACTGACTATGTGTTAAGTAATGAAATTTACTGGTTATTAACATATGTATAGTGACATAGTGGATTCTCAACACATATATTAGTGCGTGATACATAAAAGGGAATAGATAACACACCTCATTTGATTTAATTTGATTTATTATTTTCATATTTTATCAAGTTGAATATGATCCCCTCTATTCCTAGTTTTTCTGAGGGTTTTTATCATGAATGGATGTTACATTTTGTCAGATATATTTTTTTCTATATCAGTTGATATGATCAGGTGATTTTTCTTCTTTAGCCTATTAATATGGTGGACTACATTGACTGATATTCAAATATTGAATCAGCCTTGTATCCTTGAAATAAACCTCACTTGTTCATGTTATTTGTGTGGATTCTGTTTTCTAACATTTTGCTAAGAAGTTTTTTTGCCTGTATATTCATGAGTGATACTTGTCTGTAGTTTTTATTTTTGAGTTGAAAACTGCCCCTTCTCTTTTAATTTATGGAAGAAATTGTGGAGAAGTTTTAGCCAGGAAAATAAGGCTAGAAAGGAAAGTAAAAGACATATAAATTGAAATGGAAGAAAATCATTCCTGTTTGCAGATGATATGATTGCCTATGTACAAAATCCAAGGAATCTACAAAAACAAAAACAAAAACAAAACCTTCTAGAACTAATAAGTGAGTTAAAGAAGTCTACAGGATATAAATAAGCATTCAAAACTCATTTATGTTTCAGGGCCCCTGGGTGGCTCAGTTGGTTGAGCATCTGACTTTGGCTCAGGTCATGATCTCACGGTTCGTGGGTTTGAGCCCTGCGTTAGGCTTTGTGCTGACAGCTCAGAGGTTGGAGCCTGCTACGGATTCTGTATCTCCCTCTGTCTGCCCTTCCCCTGCTCACACTCTCTTTCTCAAAAGTAAATAAACATTTAAAAAAAATTAATTATGTTTCTATTCACTGTGAATAAAAATGTAGAAATCAAGATTAAGTAAACAATAGCATTTGTAACCATTCAGAAGTGAAATAGGTATAAATTTAATAATTTATGCAGGCCGTATGTACAGAAAAACTACAGAATACTGATGAAAGAAATCAAAGATCTTAGATGGAGAGGCATATCACATCCATAGATTGAAAGACTCAATATGATAAAGAATAGGAAACATGTCAATTCTCCCCAAATTAGCATACATATGTAAATATATTAGCAAGATTTTTTTGTAGATTTAGACAAAATTACTCTAAAATTTATGTAGAAAAGCAGAGGAGCTAGACTAGCTTAAACTTTTTTTTTTTTTTAAAGAAGAATAAAGTAGAAGGAATCACTCCATCTGAATTTCGGAAATGATGATATACTGCAGAAACCAGGACTGTGTGGTGGTACTATTGAAAAATGAGATAAATAGATCAATTGTATAGAATAAAGAACTTAGAAATAGACCCACACAAATGCAACCAATTGATTTATTTTTCTAAGGGTGCAAAAGCAATTCAATGTATGAAGAATAGTCTTTTCAATAAGTAGAACTGAAGCACTCCATAAGCAACCCCCCTCAAAATAAAACAAAAC
Organism: Lynx rufus; assembly: GCF_022079265.1. Lineage (NCBI taxonomy): Eukaryota > Metazoa > Chordata > Mammalia > Carnivora > Felidae > Lynx > Lynx rufus. Next base: position 455,682 of record NW_025814841.1, read on the forward strand.
AAAACAAAAATCAACCTATACCTCATATGTTATAGAAAAATAATAACTTAAAATCATCAATACATTTAAATGTAAAGTATAAATTGAAGGTAAGAGGAGAAAATCTTTAGTACCTAGAGCTTTGTAAAGATTTCTTAATATATCAAAAGCATGATTCGTTCAAAAATAAGATAATTTAGCCTTTATTAGAATTAGAAACTATTGTACTGTGAAGACCTTATTAAGAAAGAAATTTAAAGACAAACTACAGACTAGGAGAAAATATTTGTAAACCATTTATCTGACAAAGGACTCATACCTAGGATATATTTTTAAAACTCTTAATACAGATAGTAAACTCTTAAAAATCAATATTTAAAAAAAAAACACAATCCAGCTAGAAAACAGGCACGGACATGAAGAGAAATTTCATGGACAAGGACAAAGGTATACCATGGCAGAGAAGCACATGCAGAAATATTTAATATCACTGGCCACTAGGGAAATGTAAACTTAGATTATGATATGACTCCACATCTCTTAGAACAGCCAAAATAGGAAATAGTGATAATGCCAAATTATCATTTGGCAATGATATGGAAAAAGTGACCTTCTCACATACTGCTAATGGAATTGGAAAATAGTATAGACAGTTGGGCAGGTTCTTAAAAAACCAAATAAACCTTTACTGTAGAATCCAGCATTCATGCTCTTGGGCATTTTGGCCGTGATGTGGAAATTTGTGTCTACACAAAAGCCTGTACACAGTTTTTCAGAGCAGCTTTATCTGTTATAACCCCAAAGTAGAAACAATCAAATTGTCCATTGATAGATTATGATTAAACACTGTGGTACATCCATACCATGGAATATTACTTGGTAATGACAAGAAATGAACACACAAACTTGGATGGATCTCAAGGACATTATGATGGATGAAAAAGAACCAGTCTCAAGAAAAAGCATACTACATAGTTCCATCTATATAGCATTCTTTATATAACAAAAATTTAGAGATGGAAAACATATTAGTGGTAAGAAGAGAGTCTATGACTTAAAGGAATAGCACGAGAGAAATCTTTGTGGTGGTGGAATATTTCTGTATCTTGAGTGTAGTGTTGGATATATGATTTTATATATGTGATAAAATGATACAGAACTATATATGCACATTGTACTAATGCCCAATTCCTGATTATATTATACTATAATTATAATTACTGGTAAGATGTAAACAATGGAGAAACAGTGAAAAGTACATGGGTCTTTCTTGTACCACCTTTTTAGTTTCCTATTTATAATTACTTCAAAATAAAAATTAAAAAATACATGTTTTATTTCAATGCATCTCACGGTAATCCAATGAAAATGCGGTTGCCAAAAGTGCTTTTTAGGATGTGATGCCAATTATTGTTAAAATTATTTTTGTATTGGGGCGCCTGGGTGGCTCAGTCAGTTAGGCGTCCGACTTATGCTCTGGTCATGATTTCATGGTCTGTGGATTGGAGGCCCATGTCAGGCTCTGTGCTGATAGCTCAGAGCCTAGAGCCTACTTCAGATTCTGTGTCTCCTTCTCCCTCTGCCCCTTCCCCAATCACCCTCTGTCTCTGTGTCTGTCTCTCTCTCTCTCAAAAATAAATAAACATGAAAAAATTATTTTTTTTATTGAGGTGAAATCACATAGCATTAAAATTAACCATTATATATTATACAACTCACTGGCATTTAGTACATTCACAGTATTGTGTCACTATCACCCCTACCTAGGTCCGAAACATTTCATCAATTTGAAAGGAGACCCATACTCATTAAACAGTCGCTCCCTACCTGTCCTTACCTGCAGCCCCTGGAAAACCAGTAATCTCCTTAATTGCTCTACTGTGGATTTACCTATTTTGGGTATTTTCTATAAATGGAATCACAACGTGTGACCCTTTGTTCTGACATTTTTCACGTAGCATAATGTTTTGGAGGTTCATCCATGTTGTAGCATGTATCAATGCTTCATTACTTTTTATGGAATTTATATTAATATAAATTTATATTTAGGATTTATATTAATATAATCTTATAATATTGTAAGGATGTACATTTTGATACAAGAAAATAGTTATTCCCAAAGCTCATGGTTTTCTTATGGAAGATGTAGAATCTAAGCAGGCAGTATAATCAGAAGATACAACCAGTAATTCTAAACCCTCTGTGATTTATTTAGGAAGAATTTCTTCTCACTGCTGATTTCCCAGATATTCATTCATCCCATATTAAAAATAAGATATTGGAGCAGTTAGAGATTAGAATATACGCATTGACTGCTTATTTTGGGAGGGACAAATAATAATGCTTTGTGTAAACAGAAACAAAATGTCATCATAGCAGCAATTGTAAATTATTAGACAAGGGTCAAAATTGTGATCAAGAGTGATCAAGACATAAATATTTTATTCCTTAAAGATTTTAAAAGAAATTTAGGAGATATATTACTTCAAAAACAGCAAAACAATATGAACCGTGGAGGTACTTAGTCTCTTGGTTCTGGTTGATTTAATCTGTGGTCATCTTTGTGTCCTTAAATGCTCTGGAAATTAAATATATAACACTTTTAGGCACCAAGGTCATTGTTTCATAATCCTAGAATTAAAGAACCCTCCAGAAATGTTTTTAGGCATATCTAAGTCATTTTACTATTGTCTGGAAACAACCCAGCATTTTTTTCTTCGTTAGCTCTTTCAGTCAAGCCATTGGTTCTCACCATGGCTATATACGTTAAACCACCTGCTACATTGAAAAAAAAAATTCCCTTTAATTTTTGTAATGTGATTTTTTGGAAAGACAGGGTGCAAGTGGGGGAGAGGCAGAAAGAGAGGGAGACACAGAATCTGAAGCAGGCTCCAGGCTCTGAGCTGTCAGCGCAGAGCCTGACATGGGGTTCGAACTCACAAACCGTGAGATCGTGACCTGAACTTAATGGACTGAGCCACCCAGGTGCCCCCCACCTGAAGGTCCTTGTCTATGCTGTACCCCAGATCAAGTGAATCAGAATCTCTAGGAACAAGCCCAAGTATCTTGTTTGTGTAAACTTCTCAAGTGATCCTAAGGTTCTGCTAGGGTAATGAATTAAAGAATTAAACCAGTGGATGAGCACCAGAATTACCTGTGAGGCTTGTTAAAAAGAAGCTGTGTCCCATACTCCAGTTTCTGATCAATAGTTCTGGATGGGACCTGGGATTTTGCATTGTGAACAAGATCCCTGGTGATGCTGTTGCTGCCAGCCCAGAATTCAACTTTGAAAACAATGAATTAATATCTTTTTTATTCAGTGAAGATAAGAATACAACTGGCTAACATCCTCCATATAAATGCCTTGTAAATGTTTTTTTTTTCCCACTTATTTTAATTTTTTTTCTTTTTAGTGTATTAAGATTATTGGGCCCTAAAGTTAGATAGACTGGTTAAAATGCCACTTCTTCTGTGTAACCTGGGCCAGGTTTCTTATTTTCTAAAGCTTTAGTTTCTTCATCTGTGAAAACAAGCACATCACAGATAATTTGAGGGTTAAATTTGATAATGTATGTAAAGTAAGTGACTTACAGTAAATACAATTGTTAACTTTTATCAATAGCTTTCATTTTCAACAATTATAACTTTCCTATGGCGTAATTGGTTATAAAGTTCTGTGCTTCTTTTGATAAAGCAAATAGGGAAAAATATATGCTAAAAATCAGGAAGATGATTATATCTGGGAATCCAAATGAGCAGGTGCTCTCAAAGGACTTACAGAAGGTTTGCATTTATATATCTATATCTATATCTATATCTATATCTATATCTATATCTATATCCGTATATATATGTATATATGTTTATATATATATATATATATATATATATATGGTTAAAAGCTTTACTTTGGGAATCAGAAAACCCTAGGATTGAGTCCTGATTGAAGTTTCCATGCTTGTTATGTTCTCTGTAAAATGATGGTAATAAAAGTTCCTACATACTGAGTTTTTGTGATTGTTAACAGAACAGATAATACAGGTACAATGATTAGCACGGTCCTGGACATATCATAGGTATTCAAATGTTAGCTATTATTAACTATTCTTAACTGCTCCTTTAAATATTAACTCTCCTTTCCCTCTTTTAAACTGATGTGTTTTTATGGCTCCTTAAGGGATGTCAGGAAGGAATGTAAATTCTTCAAGGGGAATGCAACTCTTGAGGAGAAATTTGTTACTATTTCCCCAACACTCGTCCAAAAACAAGACAAAAAAAGGAGTGAAGATTTACTCTTCAGACACTAAATAACCTCACTATTTTTTCCCTTGACAGAATCATGAGAAGAGCTGTTGAAATTCCTGGTCAATTGTTAGTCTCAATTTCAGGCCTCCAGTTGGACATTTTTGTTAGTGGAGAGCATCACATTTAGGGCTGCTGCCAGCCCTTTGCCATGACTTCCAGTGAGATGTAGGGAAGTCTTTCATGTGCTCTCTGGCAGTGGAAGTACAGAAGCCTCTGTTTCCAAACCTTTTTCATGTTTCAGATTTGGCTGAAAAATGGAAACAATCCCCAAACACTCTGGGCATGATGCAAACTGATCCTGAGGAACTGCAGTAGCTGCAGTTGACAGGAGGTATTACTTCATTCATTGTACAAAGAAAGAGTACCCTATTGTTGATAGCTCTAAGTAATGTCTCCCAAAGTGTGGCACACATTCCACCTAGGATATAAAATATTTGGCAGGTGGTTTGTGGACATTCATTTTAATATTCTGTATTTATTTTAATATACATTAGGAAAAAGCACCTGTGATTGGTTTTCCAGATACTCTTGTTTAAGATAAATCTAGGATACACAGAAAACTTAAAATTTGAGTTAAGGAAACTATTAGGTAAATAATAGTACAAAGGGCATGTATGCTTTTTTGATAAATACACTGAGGGAGAATGTGATACAAATTTGGGACACATTTTGCTAAATATTCAGGTTGTTTTGTGCCTCTGGAATTAAAAATGATCCATCTGCATATATCACAAGTAAAAGGAATACTTACCTATAGAGAATAAAACGGTTATGACTATCTTTTCCAATTTTTCAGTAATTACTGGTGGTAATCCAGCCTTTCTTTATTTGCCCCAATTGTCTCTTTCAAGATTTTTACTAACTGTAAGAGGAGAATAAAGAAGAAAGAATCAAGGCACATATTCAATGAAAAAGAAAATAAAAACAATTCAGATTTAATGGGTACTTCATTTAAGGTTAACATTGAAAGGACGGGCCTTTGCCTATAATGTTTGAAGAGGCTGATTAAGCCATTCTATTTTTACAAGTTTTATATACCACTAGAATTTATTTTCTAATTTAATTGCCAAATTCCTAATCTGATTAGAGCCCAAGGGGAAGCAAAATTAGCATTGAAGAAAAAATAGAGAAAAAAAGATTTCCTTTGCTTATGTACAAGTCATGCCAGTCTATATATTTCTTATAAGATTAATAGTAGAGTTTTTCAGTTCTTTTTCATTTTATCAGAGGCAAACACTTGCTGCTTTATCTCCTTATCCTAGGAAACAGAATGGAGTGATATATGCCACAAGTCTAGTCATAAAAGAAGTCATGAAAATAAGGTCATCTAGTTGAATTGGCCGGAAATGAATCTGATAACAAGTCTTAGTGATGAGGCCTTAAATGGCATCCACATTGCTCCCATGGTTCCCAGGGAATAAACTTCTCATCACACTACCAAGTGACTGGTTTATATGTGTGTCTTCCCTATTAGATGTCTCTGTAGAATAGTATAGTCTTACTAAATTATTTCCAACTCGTTTCATTCATTCAACAAATATTTCTTGAACACCAGTTATGTGTCAGGCACTCACTGTTCCAGGTGGTGATGATGCAGCAGGGAGGAAGAAAACATTAGTCCCTGTCCTCAAGGAAACCAAAGCTGTTGATGTGTTGTGAATGTGGTCACTGTCCCATATGAATCACTTAAATGTGATTTTTAAGAGGTTCAGAAGCAATTTAAAACAATGGAGAAGATGAAATTATAGGGAATGGAGTTAGGTAAATGTAATCATAACATTCAACAAAACAAGTTTAAAAGGATCATTTTTGAGCACAAGGAAGAAAATTCAAATTTAGAAACAGTAACAACATTAGGAGCACTTGATATGCTCTAGACATGTGTTGAGTACTTTATATCCATTATTATGTTTAATCTTCACATCTCCCTTATAAAAGTGATACTGTATTATTATCCTCATTTTCTGGGTAAGGAAATTAAGCTTAGAATAATTAAATGTCTTATCCAATGTGATTCAATTTTGTTAAATAGCATAAACAGGAAATAAGCAAAAACAAAAAAGCAATTTGCCTCCCACCTTAACCACTACAGAACAGTTCATCCAACCTCTGATGAGCAGAGGTTGTCACAACTCTCTAATCACAGACAGAATAACAGAATCACAGAAAGTCTTGTATCTTCCAGTCACTGTTCAATGGAAGTCATTTATCAGCTTTGGCTTCAAGGATTAGTCACCATCCATGTGCCATTTGGTACATGATTCATCACATGGTGATTCCAGGCATTCATTTCCAATCATATTCTTTCTGAGTTTCTGAGAAGATGTAAAATATGTGTTCTATCTGAAGTTGTAAAAGTTGAGATAGAGAGACCTTTGCATTTTTTCTCATCTAGGAATCAAGATTTCTATAGGGAAAAAGAGAAGAAAGGAGGCAGTTAATAAATACAAAGTGGTTTGTATGCTTTTTCCCATAATAAAATCTCATCTCACTGGGTCTCCGATGGAAATCTTTCTCCATTCTGGTATGAGGGGAATGTTGGCATCTGTATTTCTACTTGTTACAGTCTCCAGCTGTTTGTTTTCTTTTATGACTTGGGTACTTGTAGAAGTTATCTCTGTTGTAGAATTAACAAGTAACCTCACACTGGAAGGTATTTCTACAATGTTTCTTGAATGGTTTTCAACCATAGTCTGTGGGTGACTGGGACTGGTGGGTACTGTTTTTGCTGCGATTTCATTTCTGGAATTTGCTTTGAAATATATGGATCCTGAATCTCTCATGCGACTCTCCAGAAAGTGGGGTCTTGGAACCTAGTAAAGATGAACACAGGAAAACCTACAAGGGAGGGTGATGCTTGTATGTCTTCAGATCTCATCAGCAGGAATTGTGAGTCAGTCAGACAGTCGGCTGGATCACAAATATTTATTAGTTGCATTCTGTATGCCAGAAAAAGGGGATAGATACAGTCTAGGCTCTGGGAAGGCTCTAATCTAGTGTGAAAGACCAAAATGAAATAAATTGTTTTATTTGTGTTCACATTAAAAGTCTAACCCAGATATTAGCTCCATATATGGAGCAAGGACCAATGATTCTTCTCGCTCATGCCAAAGAAGTCACTTGCCCAAAAGCCATTCATTTTACTGAGAAAGAGGGATTTTATCTCATGGGAAACATCATTTTACTGTAAAACTCTGTACTCGATGTATCTTCCCAAGTTTCTCATAGCCACACGGCCACAGGTTTCCTCTTTCTTCTGACTCTTCTCCAAACCTCTCTAACCCCCAGTTTTCTATTTCCAGATCTTCCCTTAAGTCCCTTCTCTACTTTCTTATGTGGAATAAATTAATCATGTCTGAGCTCTTTCCAACGTATAGGTAGCTACAGGTAAAAACTGATTTAGATAGCAAGACACCCACCAAACCAGAAATTTCTCTTGTCAGAGGCAGGGAAATATTTACATAATAGTTTTTACGTTCTTCACCTACCTATATTTCTCCACCCACCGCAGTATCTTCCTCACCCCATCCACTGCAGTATCTCCATCTCTTTGCAGTCTTTCCAATTTGTTTGAGAGGTACCAGTGGATATTTCACATGTACTCATGAAGTGCCATCAGTCACCAGGTGATATTCTCCATCTTCTTGTTTTTCTGTTTTAGCCCCCTGTGGTATTTCCATCTGTTGTGGATACCTTTGATGCTTACATAGTTGAGTGAAGGGGTCTTGGCTCTGCCTCCAGGGATTACAGCCAAGTGCTTCCTTTTAGACATAGCTGCCACTGCCATAGCCCTGCTGATATTCTTGAACCCTGAAAGTGCCAGAGCAGAGTCATAAAATATGGTGCCCTTCAAATATAGGATATATTTCAATAATATATCCACAGAATATGTGCTGAATGACATTGTGTTAAGTATACAAGGGAGGAGAATGCTTTCCCACCTGTTTTGTCATCATAGGGATCTATATGAAAACTTGAGAGGTGCCCGATGGTGTTTTTGAGGAATAAACTCTATTTTATATTGTTTGATGTTATTTTAGGGTAATATATATATAACAAATGATATAGCACAGGTCAAACCATTCAGAATTGATCCTAAGTATAATCTGAACAATCAGATTGGATGCTTGTTAGTGGATGGGACAACCATACTGGTGCATCTTTGCTTAATATTAGCTCTGTTTTGGAAGATTATAACATGAATCCATGATGGCCATGGTTAAGAGGAGGAGGAGACTCATCTCAGTTATAAATGCCATGTTGTTCCTGTCCCCTAAATTTAAGAAATGCTTTCTTCCCTGTTTCCTAATCCTGAGTATGGTTGAAGGCATTATAGCTCAGTGGGATATGAATGTGCACCCTAGATATATGGATTGAGTATCAAATTGAGTATCTTGCTCTGCCATATAAGAGATCATAGATCTTGGGTAATTAACCTCTATGTGCCACAATCTTTCTCATCTGCAAGATGGAAATAATAATACATAATTATGGGGGTGCTGTAATTGTTAAATGAGGAAATTAATTTGTTATGGATTTAAAAATGCTATGCATTATTATTGTGCCATGTTATTATATCTAACTCATTCTTTAGAGCAAGTTTGGCTTCATCCCAATTCTAGGCAGACTCACCCCGCACCTTCAAAATGCAACAGAAGTAATTGAATTAGCTCATTCACTCATTCATTTGTTCTTTCATTCCTTCAACCGAAGTGCACAGTAAGTGCTGGGAAATCAGTGATGAAAGAGATTACTTTATGAGCTCACAGCTAGAGAGGGGAATAAGCCAAAAAAGACATAATTAGAAAGCTGTGTAAAAAGTGCCATTATGGAGATATGAAAAAAGTTTATTGAAACACATCAGAATCACTTATTGAGCCTGGAGAAATTAAGAAAGGTTCCTGAAGGAAGTAACGGTGACTAGTTGTTAGGACAGATTTAGGGCCATCAAGTTTCCATGTAAATGGTGTTCCCTGCCCCACTGGAAATTTCTGGATGAGGCTAATGTTTACTAGGACTATTACAGATAAGAGATCAGAAATTTAAAGCATAAACCTTATTCTAGAGCTCTAATAATGCAAATAAAATGCAAGGATACAAAGCTTTCAAGATCAAGCTACCTCAGTATTCAACTGAATACAATTATTTAGTTCTTTAGAACTTTTTTTTAAACCTTTTTGGAGGTATGGCAGAGGAATTTTTTTTTTAATATGGGTTGTTTTTCATATTACTTCTTAAATTCTGAAGTCTCCTAAATGGCTGAATAGTCAGCAACAGCGACCCACAGTATTGCTGTTGGTTAGGTTCACGTCCTTGGAAGAATATTGTCCTTAGCATCTCATAAGGATCCTCAGATGCACCCAATGTTCCTCAACTGAAGTCCCCAAATGTGAGTTCATTGTACATGTCCCTGTGTTTTCCAGCTGATTAAAATTATCTTGAGACCTTCCCCCCCGCCCCAGATTGACATTACTACTTGCAGTGTCATGTCTGTTCTTTCTTTCTTTTTCTTTCTTTCTCTTTCTTTCTTTCTTTCTTTCTTTCTTTCTTTCTTTCTCTCTCTCTCTCTCTTTCTTTCTTTCTTTCTTTCTTTTTCTGGAAAGGAAAGAAATCAATTTCTTTGTCTCTCTGTCTCCTCCCTCCTTTTAAGTACTTGCTTTTCAAGCCTCCCTTTCCTAGTTGTCTATTCTTCCCTCAGGAAATTGTGCATTCCTTCATTACATTTCTTCAGATTGGAAAAGTGTATATGAACAAGCATGTGTAGATTCACAGAAACTTACACACACACACACACACACACACACACACACACACACTCTACATAGAGAAACAGAATTTTAAGTCTTGGCTGTTAAAAAACACAGGAACACTTTAATAGAAGCCTCACCACTCACTCTTGTATCTTCTGCTGATTTTCAGCTGTATTTAGTTCTTAATGAATCACTTAAGGTGTTGGTTTTGGATTCTCTTTTTTCCAGGAATAATTTTCAAAGCATCAATGTTGGAAAATGATTTTAGACTATCTGCCAGTTTACTTTGTCCTTGTGGGCCCTTAAAAACTCTACTGCACAGGTTACCCGTCACTCTTGTTTTGTTTTTTTTTTTTTGGGGTACAGAAGAAGGATTAAATCACTTTGGTGCTATAAACTGGTTTTTAATCAGTTGTTTTACTTCTCAGTACCATCACTTAGTCTGCTTTAGGGCTGTGAATCAGTGCAGCTGGAGCCCTTTGGAAGCCTTTTGGCTGACTTGGAATCAGTTCACTAGATTTGACATACTGGCACCATCCCTGGCTGGCTATGTGAGCTGTGACCAATTAGGTTTGCTATGACTTAGGTTTCCCATCAGTAAAATGGGATTAAACATAATATCCATGTTTCAGATTCATTGGGATAATTAAATGAGATCGTATGTAAGGAGTGCTTAATACCAACCTGGAAAATATTAAGCTCTTAATAAATGTCATTATTATTAGTGCACATGAGTGACATATCAGCCAACAAAGAGACATGCAACAGAAGGAGGAAGCTGCAAAGGCAGTTCAAGGGCTTTATTGCTATATTTGGTATTATTTGCTTCCATTTCTGTCAGATCAGAAATTTGTTATTTGCTATGAGAAAGACTGATAAATCTGGGCACGATATTTTTCTCCTAAGTAAATCACATTTTTTCCCTGGAATTTGTTTTGCCCTCTCCTCTAACTTTTCCCAACACACCAATCTCTAATCTTATTGCCCTTTACCCACTGACCTGTACCTTGAGGACACAAGAGTCAACATCTGTGGCTTCTGTTTTTATACCATGACAGCCGTTGAGAAGCTCCATTCCTGAAAATCCCTCCCAGTTCTTGATGAAAGCCCCTGCTCGTAATTCCTGTTTTCTGCACATACTTAGTAAAGATTTCAGTGCCATAACCTTAATTCTATAATTATACCCTGTTCTTTATGTTTTACTGATCCTTTTGTTCAAATGTTTACACCCTACATTTGGGAAATTACCTTCTGATAATTTTTGTTTCTTAATGGAAACAGATTTCTCCCAGACAGCCCTTTGCTGGCCCATTGACACACCTGATATATGTTTATTCTCAGATAGTTTTTCTGTGTAGTCACGGGAGACTTTATGGCAAACTTCCATACCAGTGTTAAAGATAGCCATAGCAACACCAAAGAGGTCCTTGTGAAATCTGTGCTTAGGACGTACCACAGGAATTAATAATTCTCTGGCCACTGTTTTAAATTGTAACCACACTGTTTTTGTAAGAAAGTTGCTCAATTTGTATACACAGAGCACACAGGGCTGCGTTCTGATCAGGGGTATAGTTTCATTTAAAATTCTTATCTCAGAAATCTAAATACTTAGATTATTCTGCTTAATATGCACATGCTATCTACATTCCTTTGAGTGACAAGTTATGAAAATTTGTTTTGCTTATTTGACCCTCCCTGATAATTGTCTCCAACTCCTAAAAGTCTGAGTGAATACAAGGAGAGAATACCATCTCTAAAAATGTTTTTAAATTCTTTTTCCCAGAGTCAAGGATAATTTTTTAAAATATTTATACAGACATCATTATCAAAAATTATTTTACTGGACATTATGCTAATGTTTCTTCTTAGAATTCCCCGATTACATACTAACTTTAAAAACCTAGTGCTAGTTTGCTAGGTTTTAGTAGGTCAGCATGCACAGCAAAAGTGTATTAAGGTGGACTGCTCTATTTATTGATTTGCCCGGGATCTTCTAAAGGCTGGAGGCAATTGTCTGCGGAAGGGGGCGGGAGGGCTGTACATGATCGAGGTCGTGCGCATCTAGCCAATTTGTAAGACGATCCGCTGCTCCAAGCCATCAGCCACCCTTAGCATAGGGGCACACTCATGCATTCCTGTCAAGTCATCTTGTGAAAGGCTGCCTGCTTCCAGCTCGGCTTGGATGTGCAACCTTAATAAAACTCACTGAGGTCTGGGAGAAAATAGCAGATCTGCTGCAGATAGGGTAGGGGAAAGGGTCTAGAATATGTACACGCAGCTGACTCAGGCAGGCTCCACGCTGAACGGTCACACAGAGAGGAAACAATAAATCTCAGCTACTATGCAATAAATATCTCAAGGAAACTACCATTATAGTGAAATAAAAAAAAAAAACTAACATTTTAGAACAAAGCTAACAAATGGCTAGTTTTCTGTGATTCTTTTTCAAAAGTTTTCTCTGAGGGGGATAAAGTCAAACAAACAAGCAGTTTTACCTAAAATAAAGACTAGTTTAAAGGTCAGAAGAAAGGAGCAAGTTTTTGCGAGAGGCACAGAAGGAGAGAGCTGGCAGTACAATGACAGTTTTCCTTTCCTTTGCTTTCCTCGCTGCCATTCTGACTCACATAGGGTGCAGCAACCAGCGGCGAAGTCCAGAAAACGGTGGGAGAAGATATAACCGGATTCAACATGGGCAGTGTGCCTACACTTTCATTCTTCCAGAACACGACGGGAACTGTCGTGAGAGTACGACAGACCAGTACAGCACAAACGCTCTGCAGAGAGATGCTCCACACGTGGAACCGGATTTCTCTTCCCAGAAACTTCAACATCTGGAGCATGTGATGGAAAATTATACTCAGTGGCTGCAAAAAGTAAGTGATTGCTTTCAGTTTCTAATTGCACAGAGCCTTTTCCGTTCTGCACTGCAGCTAACTTAGAGTTCCTTAGGGGGGCATTTGTGTGTTTACCTTTTGCTCAGGGGTGGGGGTGGGAGGGAGGCAGTGTTTGCAAATGCAAGCCGGCTGGCTCCCAGTGACTTCATGGGTGAGCCAAGGTTTTCAGGCTTGTTGTGCAAGCCTGTGAAGGTAGGGTGGCAACCCTTTTATGTGCCTAGCAGTGGCACATTTTATGACGTTTCTGGTTTCCTCTTATTTAAAATTTAGCTTGATTTTTCTGTCAAAGCCCAACTTGGAGAAAAAAAAATCCTGTGTATCTTGAGAAAGTTGGTGAAAAAAGAAAATAATGACAATACTAATTTAGAATCAAATCAATTTCACACCAGGAATTTTGTGCAGCTAGGGTGAGGAATCATCACCAAATACTTGTTTTTCTCAACCTCTAGTAAAGTTAATATGAAATGAGAGTAAGTGTAAAGTATGATATTTTGTTGGAGAAATTGTGTAAGTATATAAAGGCAATTAATTTTAGCAAGTAATAGAATAGTAGAGGACAGATTTATGTCATATATTTTTTCCATCCCTGAAAATCCTGAAGATATATTTGAATGTGAACTCCTCAGGAAGAGGTTGTTTGCCCAGTGGGAAAGGAGAGATTGAGCTGGTGGTTGCTGTTTTCAGAGCGTGCACCTGCAGATTGGAGCTGAGCACGTGTAGGCTTTGCTATAGTCCTGAAATACCTCTTTTCTCAGGACATTGTGGTAACCACAGTGCCATGCAGGAAGTATCCAGATGAATGGTAATGTTGAATATGCAGTTAATCCCAATTTATAAAAATCACAATGCACATTTTATTCAGTTTTTCTCTATAAACCATTTAGAAGTTTTTGTTGAAAATATGTCTATTAAAATATGAACATACTTTCTGCAGCTCCTTCTTTCTTTGCTCTCCGTTTGTGTAACAGGTAAACAGCAGATAACAAGAGTATTCAACTATGTCAGTAGAAGGGTGGCAATATCACATTTGTGAAAATTCTTCTCTCCTGGAGATCTTTACTAAAAATTCATTTGGTGCATATAGGTAGGAACATAGCCAGTCCGGTCTCCTTTTAATTAGTCTTTTAACAGAGCAAACACTTTAAGAAGATGGGCAAACGACAAATGCTCTGTTCCCCCCCCCCCCCCAGTTGTCATGCTCACTTAGAGCACTGCCTGCTGAATCATGCGAGTAATAGTTATTCTACTTTTGTCCACTAGGGACTGAACTAAGATCACCGATACTTTATTTGACAAGTTAACTGAAACTGGGTAGTTTCAGAGTTTCCAAACCTGGAATTGTAGTTAATCTTTCTATTGTAGACTACAGGTGAAAAAGATCAATAGGGGCGGAAGAATAGAAAGCAAACCAAATTCTACACCCTTTTGATAATTGTAGTTTAAATTTCAAGCACTAATTGTAGCAGTAGTTTGTAATAGGATATCTGTTTTATCTTTAGCAAAATATATTTTAATAGTAAACAAATTAATTTGGTTAAATTGCTTATTACTATTCTCATTATAGCATCCATCTAGTTTTTAATGAGAATTCAATCATTAAAATTAGTCTGGATAATTTGAAGGGGCTGGGAGGGAAATTTAGTCCCAAATTGTCCCACTCAAGCTATTCTACCAAAAATGTAATATTTTGTTTATGTAAAACATAGAGTCAAAATGGTGATTCAGACATAGTAATGCATATTTTTTGTTGCTATGCAATGATTCAGCAGCAATAAGGTAAATATGTGATTCTATTGGGCTTATGTCATGCACATGTTTCGTATGTTAATTTATTGTGTGAAATAAATTTGATTTTTGTTTGCATTGTTCTTGGTCAATGATTATGGCATAGTTTTCAGATTATGGCCAAGCATAACTATGCAAATATTCTTTGGTTACATTGACCCTTGCTAACGTGAATTGAGCTGATTATATGCTGAAAATGTCCCTGTTGGTATGAGTCAGAGCGTTTGGCTTGACTATTGTCTGCTTAAATTTGCATATCTTTTGTCATTGTTAATGCGATTGGTAGGAGGATCAAGAAACCAAATAAATTCTTTCAGCAAAGAACTTGTTAAAAAGCTCTCTCAAGTTTCCCTTAATTAGAGGATTTTTTTACTTCAGGTTCTAAATTTCTTGTAATGTATTTATTTTGATAATTCAAATGGAAATCTTTTTACTGTAACTATTTAGTATGCTTAATACTGCAAGTTGTACTACTTCTATTTTGATTCCTAATAGTTGTGTTAGGATAAAAAGCAATGCAGTGCAGAAACTGAGGTTATCAGTGTAAATGTAATTAAATCATCCATTTAGCAAAATAATTAATCAAAGCATGGTGATTATTATGCAGCTCATGGCATCACTACCAGGAAAGTTTTTGATGTAGAATGTGTGTTCCAAATGCTAGATGCAGACAGATGATAATTTATGTTAATCTGATACCTTCCATGAAGTTTGGTAAACTGGATTCTTTTACAAATAATCTTCACAAGACATTGGCTGTTACTTACACTCTCACACCTCATTTCTGGTCTTGCCATTGAACAAGATGAGAAATAAGGTATGCGAGGGGGCAAATGATGTGTCCTCACCATAAGTGTTGGAACTGTTTTGGCACTTGTCTCTTGATATGATGGATTTCATTCAAGGAGATCAACTTTACATAGTAACCTGTCAATTAACACCAATTGTGAGTTAGGTTGCTAGCATTATTTTCACTTGTCAGATGGGGAAGAGCAATATAAATAATAAGCTCAAAAATCACCCTTTCATTGGGTAAAACACCTGGGCTGTGTATCTAGATTCAACTCTCTTCACTTGTATAGTTCTTTTCAGAATTATGAGCAAACCATACCCAATACCTGAGATGACCAGGTCTTGGGATATTAACAGTAAGTACAAATGGCCTTTGTGACTTTGCCACTCTCATTTGATTCCTTTCTACCTTTCTTTGACAGAGAAATGTCTACTGTTTAATGTCACTATGTCTTGTGCTTCTTGAATTATTGTTTTCTTTCTCCTGTATCCCAGAAGTTCACTAATATGTATACGTATATGTATATGTCTTTTGCCTTCGCCAAATGATGTCTTTTTGTTGTTGTTGTTGTTGAAAGTATAAATTGAGTAAAAAAAAAAATGCCTTGTAACAGAGAACAAGGGTCTAGCTACTGTAAATATTTTACATTAGATAAAATTGATGAATTGATGATTATTAGTAGAAAATGTAGGTATGAATTGCCATCCAAAATATTTTAATAAGTGCGAAGGTTTTACTGGAACACTTGGCTAAATGTTTCTATTGACAGCAATTTTTGACTAATAACATCCTCTACTTACATTCTTTGTTTCAGAGAATTATAATCATCTTTTTGAAACTCCTATATTACCAATATTAACCCATATTAATATCCACCAGAATGTGACGTCCGTGAGACTTTGTGTGCTTGCCTACTGCCATATCCCCAGGGCCTAAAACAGTATACAGTCCTTTGCAGACAGACAGTAAACATTTGTTGAATGAATAAATGGATGCATTGTCTATGTGTTGCAATCTATACTTTACCATGTACTATTAACAATTTGTTTTGGGTGTACCCTTTACCTCCCTAACTAGATTGTAAGTTGTCATTTAGGCAAGCACTACATCCTACAATTACTTTTGTCTTGATATTAAAACAATATTGAGTCTGGAGTAGGTGGTTACTAATTATCCAAATTGCATTTAGCCAGTGATCTAGGATCTCAAAAACTTGTACCTTTGCTCCATCTTGTCCACTTAATTATTCTTCGAGTCAGTTTTGTTGCCAGTTTCCCTAGGACATGTACCTGCGCTCCACTTCTCCCAGGCTGAGTTCTCCCTTGTTGTCATAATACATTCATTGCATGTGTCATGCTAGCACTGCACTTCCTGTCGTTTTCATTATTTGTTTTGAGGCTGTTTTCCGACTCAGAGTATGAGTCCCCTTGAGTGTAGTGAATAGTTCTTTACCCATATATATCTGAAATGTTTTTTAAGGGTTTGAACAATATCTCTGTTACCATCATAATGTTAAATAAAAGACATCAGGTGCTCCAGTGTGTGGTGCTAGAATAAAATAATGAAAATTAGGAGAGCTTGTAACTGCTTTTAGAGGCTAAAGTTTGCTTAAATCCTTTGTGCTAGTTTACTTGAGGGTCAGTTGGACCTTCCTTTGGGGAAAAAATAATTTTGGACTTCCAGGCCAGTAGGCAACAATTTACTGCATACAATAATGACATATATTTGCGTATAATGTGTGCACATATGAATCTATGTAATTGGAAATGACCTCCCATCTGTGCATTGTTTTGGTGGCTCGTGACTATGCAAAGTAAGCCAGAGGGGATGTTCTGTGTTTTATTTGCACTTGTAGGGGTGCTTCCTGAATGTGTGAAATGAGTGGACAATTGATAAGTATGTTTTTAAAAAATTGTCACTAAACTTGAAGAAAATATGCATATATAATTTATGCACTAAGATGGGAAAAAATAGCACTTGCCAAGAAAGTTTAAAGGAATAATTGTCTTTTAAATTCAGTTGTAGAAATGTCCCTACCAACTTCATCTGAGATCAACTCTTAGTTTTCAAGCCAAGTGGGGAGTCTTCCCCTGTATTAACTTTTCAATGAATAGTTAGGTTTTATTTGTTGCTTGTTATATTTTAGAATCAAAAGATCCAAGAAGACAGAAAAACCTTTCTGAGTCCTAGAAGTTAGGCAGTTGGAGCTATCATAGTCTTTTGGATTTCTCTGTAGGAAGAAGCAAGCCTCTTCTCAAACTGTCTGTCTTGGCAGATTGCAGGATTTTTGAACCAGGGCAAGTAGGTCCTTTACTATGGGTGATTGCAACTGTTCTTTACCCCTGACCATGCCATTTCACAGAAGCCTTTTTTAAGTAGCACTAATCTCATATGGAATTATTGGTTCAATGTGATCTGAAATGAATATGAATGTATCATTCTTTTCCTTAAAATTTCCTACAGTTTTTCATTATGTAAGACTAAAATGCAAATTCTTTACATTGAGGCTGTATATGATCTGCCCCCATATTCCCCTCTAGATTCATCATTTACAACATTTCCCTTATTCCAGTTACTCAAATGACATTAGCCTTCTTGTTATTTCTATAAAAGGTCAGTTTATTTCTGTCTCAGGGACTTTACATGCTATTTACTTATCTAGGAAAATTCTTCCTCCAGATATTGGCATAGATGGCTCTTTCTTTTTATTCAGGTCTTTGCTCGGAAGTCATCTTCTTGGAAAGTCTTTTCTGAGCACTATTACCTACCACCTTCCTGAATTCTACTAAGTGACTTTTTGTCATATAATGCTGTATTATTTCTTTGTGGCACAGCATGACCTCTTATTGCTTATTGTTTGTCACCTTATTTATTTTTTCTCCCTCTACCTACCTATAATGTAAATGCCAGAAGAGGTCCTTGTCTGTTTTATTCTCTGTAGTATACCTATATACACAACACATAGTAGACCCTCAATAAATATTTGCAAAAGATATTCTCCTGAACCTTACACTCTATGAGGTAGAGACTGTGCCTGTCTTGTTCACTAGTTTTTATTTATTATTTCGTCTGTTATTTTTTATAGCAGATCTACTTTTCTAGGACAATACCTGGAACATAGTTGGAAAGAATACTTTTTTTTTTTTTTAATGAATAGAGAAATGAATGAATTCCATGAGTAGATTTGGGCTATAATTAAATATTTGTATGAAAATGAAACACTCAACTATATTCCCTGTGATACCCATCTAACTATGTACTAGGAGAAGTTTTAATCTTCTGAATTTCCATCATTTAAATCAAGGATCAGCAAACTATGGCCCTTGAACTAAATCCTGACTGCCACCTGTGTTTGTAAATAAAGTTTTATTGAAATAAAACCACACCCATTCCTTAATGTAATTGTCTATGCATTTGTAAATAAAATTTTATTGAAACCGAGCCACACCCATTTGTTTATGTAACGTCTCTGGCTGCTTTCTTCTTACAAAGGCAGAGTTGAGGGTTGCAACAGAGACCACAGATGCTAACATTTAATATCCAGTCCTTTACAGAAAGTTTCCCGACCCCTGTCCTATACCACAAAAGGAATATGGTATTAATATTGGGACCATTGCAAGGTAAATTGTGAAGTTTGTTGTGTGGGAAAAATATCGCCCTCCAGGAGTTCAAATAATCTTTAGGTCCATGCCAGTTGGCAGAGAGCCTGAGTAAGCCATTTCTTGGCTTGGTATCTGGACATGCTGTGAGGTGACATTTTAGAGGAGTTACAGGCAAGGAAATTTCATGTCTTTCCTTTCCTCTGCCCATCATTATGTGGACAGAGAAATATTCCAAAAGCAAATACATGTTGGAACAGAAAAAGCACCTGAATAACAATGCAGATCACCAGCATCTGGTTTTACCAGGCCTTGGTGCCAGGGTTCTTTGCTTTATGTACTTGTTTCAACCTGTTGGTTGTGGCATCAGCAAGAATGTTGACAAAACATCAGAGGCGTTCTGTTTTCATGGCACTGGGGCTTCAGCTCAGCCTCTTAGGTTCAATTTATTTAGAAACCTTTCCTCCCTCTATCATTTGCTTTAGGTATAAGCATTACAAGTATTCCCATTTGTGTAGATGATGGGAGGGGAGGAGCAACAGTGGGTTGTTCAGGCACAATTTACAGAGGTTTATCAGCTGCTATGCTGTAACTTGCTACTTGAGGAGGTTTTGTTTTCATTCTGCCATGGCCTTGTCTCTGTGTAGAAACAGCATCCTTTTCCTGAGCCTTGTCTTCTTTTCTTTTTTTAATACCATTTGCTTAGATGCACAACCCTAATTACATTCTGAGTCATCCTCCCCTTTTGTTCCAATACAAGATTATCGTTTGCTGTGAAGTTGGGAAGTTCCAAACCTCCTTTGGTTCTGGCCCCATGGTCATAGAAGGGAGGGCCTCTTAGTGTTTAAATCTCTTTACAAAGTGTACAAAAGATATGCCCCCTCCCTTATCAAAGAGGTTTCTAAAGAATGAAGCACTCCAAGGATTATCTTTTCTTTATATTTTGAGACTCTGTACCAAACACTTTTCTCGAATTCTTACACAGAAATAGCAGAAGTAAGAGGTTTTTGAGTTTGTTTGGTCTAGGTTACCTAGCCAAATGACCTGATTTCTTCCTTCAAACATATGAAAAGGTAATATTTAACAGAGAAAATGGTATAAAACATAAAGCCCAGCATAACCCTACTGGCAGCTAATAATTTAATAACATATTTGGACGTTTGCATATTTAGTGATAAGTACTGGAGAATATAGAGTATAGCAAATATAATAAATGTTACTTGTATATACATGCTACATGGCTACAGGTTACTTATTACGGGTCTGCATTGGCATGTAGTTCCTAAGTTTGTTTTGCATTATTGAAAGAGCATGCAAATTAGCGTAAGTATCAAGCTGTACCTAAAGTAAATCAGTAGCTGAAATACTAGTAATATGCAAATAAGATGTGAATATCTTGAAACAGTAATGTGTACATAGAAGCCACCAAACTCACTGGTATCAAATACATAAACTTACTGTATATTTCTGTGGAATTGCTGATGATAATTTTGAAAGGCGGTCTGTTTGAAAATTTAGTTACATGTATCGTTCTAACTCATTAGGATCATGAAACCTGAATGAGTTGAATCATAGTACTAGACCCTAAAGATTATTAGAGGGTTTCCATTCTCAGAGAATGAATAAATATTTTAAAACTCCAAAGTGCATTTTGCTACTAAACCTTTAGAGATAATCCCAAGATTTTGTAAAACATTTTAACACTGTTCTTCTCTTCACTGTTAATATATAATTGACTATATTAAAATACAGTGGATATTTATTGTGGCTAAAGGTTTGCTACACCCAGCAGACTTTGCATCCACCTTATCTCAACTGCACAGATACAAGACGTGAGAATTGTATCCTTATTGCTAAATCACTAGTCTTCTCTTTGTTTTCCAATTTTACCCAGCATTTAAGTAATAAGAACAGAGCTATAATAATCATTAGTTTTAATACTTATTGAATAAATGAATAACTTATTGAATAAATTGAATATTTATAACTTTAAAATGTGAATAATATACTGAAGGTTTACTATTTTTGAACAAATGAACTGATAAATTCCAAATACTTCTTAGCAGTGGAACCCCGTTTCCAAGCAAGTTATTAGGTAGAAGCTTCATATATAATCTAGATGCAAATAGATGGGCTAGAAGGGAACCAAAGTGAGATCCTGCCTGGACCCTCTTCCTCAGCTCCTCCCCCAGAGGCATTCATCAGGGGATCCTGTATGTTCAAAGGAATATAGTTTCAGAATGACTGCAATCAAACTTCCAAATAATCAAATATTAGTGAGGTAAAGCTGCCAAAACCAGTCTACTGGCAGACAGGAAGAAACATAATGTTTGATAGTTTGAATCTTTTTTGACAAGTTAGCGTAAGAATGTCCAACTCTGCCATCTACAAAGCCAGGTTAAGATTATTAATGTGAGGGCGCCTGGGTGGCTCATTCGGTTTAGTGTCTGACTCTTGATTTCAGCTCAGGTCATGATCTCGCGGTTAGTGGGATAAAGCCCCCTGCAGGTGTCTGTGCTGACAGCACAGAGTCTGCTTGGGATTCTCTCTCTCCTTCTCTCTCTGCCCATCCCCTGCTTTCTCTCTCTCTCTGTCTCTCCCTCTCTCTCTCTCTCAAAATAAATAAACATTTTAAAAGAAGAATGTTAATGTGTAAGTTACAAAAATACAGGTTGTTCTTGACTCTGAGAATGTTGAGGCCCACCCATACCTAACATGACCAAAATATGTTAAGATAATAGATAACTCTTGGACAATTAATAGCAGATTGTATAACTTATCTATTTCCTGAATTATCCAAATGCATGATAGTTTATATTTACTTATCTTAAATTTCGGAACATGAATTACACTGAAAATACCTAATATCTCAAGCTACAATATTCACTTAGAATAGAATTCATTGTTAAGGATAGTGCAAGGAGATCTGAATTTTAAGTAGGCATTTACATATTTTCAGAATTTTCAATAATTCCTGTTAGGTCAACTTAGCTTACCTTTGTTTTTACTTCTAGTATATGCTAGCAGGAAAAGGAATCTCAGAATTGCCAATTTCATATTCATTTGTGCTGAAACATTAATAAAATGCAAGTAAGATTATTTGGTATTGTTTAAGCCATTTATCCTGACTGAGAAGGTTAATTTACTTAAGACGAGATAAAACCAAACTTAAATCCACTTTCCAAATACACCTAAGCTGCAACATATCACAATGTGCTGAGAGAGGACAATCATCTGAAGGTGACATCTTTAATTGTATTGGCCCTGATGAGCTTGTTCTCTTTTTTTAGGAGATGAATAATACACGGCCATTTGATATACTGAGGAGTGAGGGCTCCAAAGTGAAGCCTTAAATGAATTTATTATTAACTTTCTTATTATGTTAGAAATGAGAATCCTAATAATTTTTTCTGGCTTTCCAATGGCCTACTTTTTTCCAAACTCCTACTTCTCATTCTGTAGTGGGGAGACTTCTGGGACTTGAAACCAGAAAAGATATGTGATGGGGGCAGTCCTTTGAGCAGGAAGGACAAAAGGACTCAAAGGAACTCATTCCTGGCCTGCCTTTCCTTTTCATCCCCCCTCTCTTCTCTGGCATTATTTCCATAAGTCCTATGTGATGCTGCTTGTACTGGCAGCCATGGCGTGGAAGTGCAGGAAAGAGGATGGGCAGGAGAGAGGGTGAATGAACAAGTTTTCCAGTGACTGTCCCTTTATTGGGGGTTGGGGGCACAGTGAGGGATCGTGGGACTATAGCAGTGTCCAGAGGACTGCTCCATAAGAGACGGCAGTGAGTTCTGTTGTGGGATTTCAGAATACAGGCATAAGTCATAGAACTAAACACCTGCTATTCACAAAGGACAGGCAGCCAGTTAGCCAGTTATCTAATCAAATATCCACAAGGTGGTCTGCTGGGTACTGGGAGACAGTGATGAATCTACTACAGCCGCTGTTGTTGAGAAGCCTAAACCCACTAAAATAGATAGTAAACGCATTGTTTGTGTCCACTGTTTTTTCTATGTCAAAGAGAGAGCTATGCAGTGATGAAGTGTGTTGTACCTAAAGCCAGACTGCCTAGATTTGAATTTTGATAATACTACTTCCTTGCTATGTGGCCTTGGGCAACTTTCTTAACTTCTCTGTGCCTCATTTGTATTATTAGTAAACTTGAGGTAATAACAGTACCTACATTATAGGCTGATTGCTAGGAGTAAAGTTAATTTACATAAATTACCTTGCATAAATTCTCTCACATGGCAAATGTTAAGTAAATATTAGTTATTCCTTGGGGGCAGTTCTGGGTTATAGTAATAGTTAAATGTTGAACCCTTTTACCAACTATCAAGCCATTTGGAAGGACTTTACATGTATTAATCTATTGAATACCTTCAAAAGCCAGGGTGAGGTAGATGGCATTATAATTTTCCCACATAGCAAATTAGCAAGTTAAGGCACAGTGAAGGGAAGTAACTTGTCCAAGTTTACTTAGTGGCTAAGTGGTGGGGGGTCAGCCTCCAATTCCAGGCAGTTTGGCTCCGTGACCTATGATCTTAACCAACTGTGGGATTAGCTATAGCAACTTTTGCCGTGTCCCTTCTTGTCAATCTTCAAACCTTAAGTCTATTTAAAAAATTTTTTTTCTGTAGTAGTCTTTGCACCTAAACCCTTAATGCTTTCATACAAAATGTGTTCGCCCCTTTCTCAAGTACTGTTTCAGTCATTTGTCCACATCCTATCTCTAAAGCTCCGTGGTTAAATTGACTGTGACACATAGGTTATTGCTGCTGATTGAAGCACAATAGCCCAATTCTCTCTAGCCTCCCCCAGGTCTGTTAACAGACCAGGAATCCCACGTCTATAGTCCCTCCTGCCTATCTCCTTAGAAGCACCATTTCTTGAAGTTACAGAGCTTAATTGAATCTGACTAGTTATCTAAAAACTTAAAACACAAAGAAGGGCTTACAATTGCTTTACATGGGGTGAAGCTGTCTATTCTATATATCTTCCGTTCCATTTAATGACCTCCCTCTTAGATTTATCTGTGGACAATCCTTCTTGGAAAAGCAAAAGCACATCCTGGAACTTAAAATATTATTTGCATGCACTTTTTTTGTGGGTCATTCAAGAGAGTTGTAAAAATGAGAAGAAAAGCCTTCTTTTCTCAGGCAATGGCCTCTTATCTCACTTCCTATTTTATTTATCACTGTCCCTATTAATTAAAATATTTCTGGTATTTTGGTCCAAGGCCAAAACACTGCTACTTGCAGAGAGTTGTGATGGCTCTTCCTCTTTTTTTCCTGATCTTGGAGGCCTGACCACTCAGATGCTTGGGCTTTGAGAGTTGTAGCTTTTTGTAACTATCAAGCACATGAGGTAGAACGACTCCAGACTAACTCCCTTCTGTTCATTCTTTTTCAAGTAGTCCCAAAGAAGAGAGAGGACAAGACAGGATGGGGGCAAAGTAGAATTCAGGTATGCTTTTCATCCACGTTTGCATAATAGGAGAGATTAAAACACATTAAGGAGGAAAAAAATTCAATGTGTGTCTACTTGCTTGACCTCAGTTCTCCATGGAATGATGACGATCGGCAGTGTGGGGCACATCCATGTTGTTGGTGCTCCATAGCTATTGGTAGGATATATACATGAGTAAATGCATGCTGTGGTGCTTAGATTGTTTAGGGGCAACTTTTGGTCAGTGAAATGGTCTGAAAGATTAGTGTTAATGTTTAATAACAAGGACCTTTTCCCAATTTGCAGGAAACTATTAAGTTAAGGAGTATAAAGCTTTCTTAATTTTAAGGGTTTCTTTCTTTATCCCCTCTGTATTTCTAATATTTCATCCCCTCCATATTTATAATATTTCATCTACCATGTTTGATACTTTTCATCTCCTCTCAAGAGTCAGCTGACAAGAAAAAGAAAAGGAAAGAAAAAAAAGCTGACAAAATAGCAAATACATATTAATAGAAGCTGGGAATTGACCTCCTATATTTAGTGATATAGTTTGTATTTTAGGTGGACACATGATTATGATGTGATTTATCTCATCCATTTAGCATAATCCCATCTCCTGCCAGTGAAATTACAATTGCTTTGTGAATGGAACATGTCAGTTTATCTCAAAGAGGGCAATGGATGTCAGATATTTTGTCCACAAAGCAAGTATGAAAATGACATTCTATTTGAAGACAGGTATTGAGTAACAAATAGGGTATTAATAAGTCCACCTTCATTAAGCAGTATCATCATCCAAACAGATAAGCACATTTTTATAAATAGTAGGTATCATCATCTCCATTTTATAGATAAACAAACTGAAGTTCAGTGAAATCAAATGATTTTTAAAAGGTTATATATTTACTTTGACACAAGTGTAAAATCTGAACTCAGAAATTCTGAGTGGCTGTATCTAAAGCTCTTAATTGTTCATGCCTCTTTCACTTTTCCTTCACAAATTAAAACAAATTTTGATTGATGGAGAGTAGGAAGAGGTTCAAATGAATGATGTTTTCCTCTAAGTTTTTGGAGAATATATTCAGAATAAATAATCTTCTTTAGGGATTGGAATAATTCGCCAAACATGTGTAAGAAATGCTCTAAGAAAACTAGTATTCTTAGGAGAATTATTTCTTAGCACTCTTCCTGACCAGATGCAAATTTTTATTTAAACCGAAAACATGTCAGAGGCAAATAACTATTTGTTGTTTTTACATTCTTTTTCAAATAATGAGTTACTTACACAGTTGATGTTACACAGATATGAGTATACAAATAAAGGTGATATTTTAAACTAGTTTATCTGCATTTTTACTTACAAACACTACAGTGTAGCTATAGGTTGTATTTCTTTTGGTTAAAGACCAAATAGGAAAAAATATAGTCAATAAGGGAGATTATTTAACACTTCAACATTAATGAATTAGGTTCTTTTATAATATTTTTGGGAAAATGACCATGTGCCATATGTGTCTTTATTTTATTTTAGTTTAGTTTAGTTCTTCAGGATATAAAAGTAATCTTGATCCAAGATTTGTGCTTAGAAAAAAGAACAGAAAATTAATAAGCACTGTGAAAGTAGAACTGTCATTATCTTTTACTGACAATTAAGATAAACTGATGAACGAAGGAAACTAATTCAAATAAAGGATTAAAGTTGACAGTGAAAGTAGAAATCCCACACTCATTACTCAAGAAAACTCTTAACTGAGGATTGAGTATATATAGGAGCTCAGCAGCCTCCAGGTCAGAGAGAAAGGAAAACTATTTTGTGATCATTTTGTTTCGTATGGGACCAAAGCTTACATACTTTGAGTTCACAAATTAAACTTATGCAGTTTATAGGGGAAAAAGATCCAAAAGATGGAAATTAGTTATCTTAACCATAAAATATCCCTATATATTATTCTACTATTAAGAAATATCTTCCACTGTATCTAATTTTTAAAGTCATGGCCAAAAATATATCACAAGCAACTAAAACATTCAAACAAACTCTATAAGCCTATTAAATTGCTTGTATTTTAAATAATTCACCAAATATTTTGGGAATTTCTCTTATGTTCAGATACAAAATATCCCCTGTGGAAATGAGATTAATGTGTGATTGGTTCTTTTATGATTACTGGGCAATCATTTCTACCTGTCCATTCAGTAGGGTGTATCAGAATCTTTTAGGAAGGTATAGTTTGAAAAACCACTTACGGTTTTGAAATTTAGAAGCAAAAACTCCCCACCATGTTTGGGTACTAAAACTATTCAAAGAAAATACAAATGTAACACAGTGGAAGAGTAGAAGTCAAATGGAAAACAGCACTAGAATGTAATTATTGGTTGTGTTTTCCAAAAATGGTTATAGTAGTATTTTATGCATATATAGTAATATATCATATAAATAGTAAAGTATCTTGCATGTCATTGTCTCATAAAGAATTAATTCCCTTCTCTTTGAATATGTCTGGGTCATAAAAGGCAATTAAGTTTCCATGTTGTTCATTGCAATACTCATGCTTGGAGCCTTGGGCTGCCATGTTAGAATTCCAACTACCTTGAGGTCACCGTATTGTGAGGAAGTCAAGCCACATAGAGAGGCCATGTGTAGGTGCTCTGGTTAACAGATCACCATTTTTGAGTCATTCCATCTCAGGCTGTAGACATATGAGTGAATGAGCCTTCAGATGATTCCAACCCCTACTTACTCCCATTACCTCCAGATGTGAAGTTAAAGTCCCAGGCATCATGGAGCAGAAACAACCCATTCCCACTGTGCTTTGTCTGAAATCCTGACCCATAGAGTCTGTGAGCCTAATGAGCATAATGGAATGGTTGTTACAAGCCACTGAATTTGGAGGTAATATATTAATGCAATAATAGTGACTGGATTAGTCACTATTTCCATAGGCATACATGCCAGGGTTTACTATGGTACTTATTCTATGGTAATCATTGAAGAACAATATATCAGACATGAGCTCTGGCATTTAATTAAGGCTCATGACATAAGTAGAATGTCATAAATGTTGGTTTTTAAGCCAATATTTTTACTACCTTTCTCTATTTTTGTAAACTACTTCAGGTTCACATAAATTAAAATTCAATAAATGTAACTTGAAGACTGCACAAAGATAGTTTCCTTTGAGTAAAGTGCTCCTTTGAGTAAAATAATTATTTGTAAGGATTTTTCTTACCTTCAAATAGTATTTGTAAAAATCCTCTGAGCCTTCCTAAATTCCAAGTCAACCGTAATACCAAAATGATATACTGTATAGTTTATGTGAGTCTTAATGCTTACATTATTTGAATTTTTCTATCATCTAAAAATTGTAAAAAATCTCAGTGAATTCAGATTTTTGACACTCAAGGCATGAAGCTATTTTATAACTATTTACTACTTAACCTGTCATGATTGGGCTGTAAGTTTAAATCCAGATGTTTCTGAAAGCTGTTCTTGAGCACGGCTGACTGGTGGTCTCCTAAATGTCAAATGAGTTAGCAGCATCTGTTCAATTCCCAGTGGTTTGGAATTCCTGCAATAAAAATCCATCCCAGATTCTCTTCTTCTTAACTGATGAGCAGAGGATGTGGACTTGAATGAAACAGGTATAGGAACATTCCTTGAATATATAAAGTGCTTTTCTTATTACATTATATATTGGTTGAAACTTATGGAAAACAACATAACAGTAAATATAAAGAACATAACTATTGTTTATAACCCTTGACTCAGTAATCCTACTTCTGGGAATCATTCCCAAGGAAATAATTCAAAAGAAGGAAAGAGCAATATATATGAATATATTCATTATAGCTATCGTAGCAGGAACATTAGAAACAAATATTGTTATTTATTTGGTATTTCCTATGATTTCATGGACCCATGATCTTTAACCCTAAAAAAATTTTTTTGAAAGATAAGCAGTATTATTCACAGCTTCAAACGAGGAAATCATGCATTATCTCCCACAAGCAGTAAAGAGTAGGACCAGCAGACGCCCCAACCCAGGATTGTCTAATGAAAAGCCATGTCTTCAGTGACATCACAACTACATCTGTTAAAAAATCATATTTTGACAAGAGAAAATGCCCACAAAATTTTAAGTGAATATATTAGTGTACCTGAATAATTATAACCATGAAAAATATTAGCTAATATTTTTAGCATTTTGTATATACCAATCCTGGGACAGACAGTTTAAAGGTGTTAGTTTATATGATCCTTGCAACCCTGTACGTGGACACTGTTATTGTCCTCACTTTGGAAAATTCCATATACATTATAGACTTGACTTGGTGTGATGAGAGTGGGTGGTGGAGAGGTGGGTGTGTACTTGTAAGTATATGCATAAAACCATTGACAGGAAACACATCCAAAACATTTGTGTTGATTTGTTTTTAATGGTGCAGTTGAATATTTTTGTTTTCTCTTGTATGTGTATTGTATTTGTTGTATGATATGAACATGTGCCACTTTTGTCATCAAAGTAATGTAAGTTTTATTTTTTAAAGAAAAATAGGTATATGTAGACTGAAGTCAAGTGAAGTGGAGATGATGGCAAATTAACCAGATTAAAATTTCCATCACTTTTCAAAATAACTGTTCTCAGGCCAATATAAATATGGATGGGCCTTTAAAAATAGTAGCAGAATCTGTAGGTAAAGGAAACCTACAAGAAATATTTTGGATAGGGTTTCAATAACTTCACATCCTCCCCTCAACCCCAAGCAGCTGCCTTCCTATAAGACCAGTTCTGAATCCACTTTAATCATAGGGTGGTCACTTATTCATTTCATACCAATTTTCACTTCTTTCTTCCCTTTTTTCTCTGCTTTTGTGAAGAAATTAATGTTGAAAGCTCTGAAAATGGTGAATTACACATAGAAATTGCATTGGGGTAGTCCATAATCCTCAGCTGATTTTTTTTTTAATTCAGAGGAAGTAGTAGATTTTAAAGGCTTTTATTTACAGAAAAGTAAGTTATAAAACAGACGGTGAATGGGTGACCTAGTTTTGTAGAATATAAACTCAAGATTAAATGTTCTAGGATCTGATGTAGCAACGAGAGCAGGAAGACGTATGAAAGAAAGATTACAGAAGTTATAATTATGTGGCATGATATATATGAAATTACTTTGCAAGATTTTAATATCTGTCCCAGGACAAACTGCACTGGGCACCAGAGCTTTTCCAGAAGTCAAAACCCAATCATGCCATTCTCATGGTTAAAATTCAACAATGGCTCCAAAATACCCTCAAACTGGGGTTCAAACACTGTGGCTTACTTAAACTGGCCTTTAATGTCATCTCTCACAATTTTCTCCATGGTTCTCTATGTTTCAGCCATATCTAAATCCTAGAAGTTATATTACACTATCATGATTTACTCTTCTTCCTTCACTTTGTGTGTTCTATGCCTTAGCAAATTCCTTGCATCTCTCCTGCCCCATACTCCATCTAGTATTTGATAAATGGATGGATGTAAAGATGGATGGTTGGATGGATAAATTGATAAGTAGATGTGATACTTATTAATAAGTAAGTATGATAAGTATTGTGACCCTTCAACTCACTCTTAAGCAATGGAATTTGGTAGGAAGGGACACAGTAATAGAACCTTACTGTCAAATTTTTAAAGGACATAAGTAGTAATACAGTAATGGTGAGAAAATGGTTTTGGATGCTGCAGTTGCTTAATGAAAGGATGAATTACCAGAGTTGGGATTGCAGGGAGAGTGGCCTGTGCAGCTCTAATACTTGCCTGAAGTAATAAGGTGATGAAGTAAACAGATGAAAGGCTGGAGAAAGCAGCTAGAGAATTAGGGAACAGGTGAACTTCTGAGGGGACTATCATAATAGTACTTAGGTCAAGAAAAATAAAACAGAAGTCTTCATCAAAGATAACACTGATATTTTAGAACTGGGAACATTACAAAAATGCTTTATTCAGGCAGTTAAGTACTGTGGAAAAAATGTTAAATTATGACAAAATGTTTCTATATTTGTGTCATGTGGAGCTGTTAACTTCAGATGACTTTAAGAGTAATTTTCTCTCTTTTTTAGTGTTTATTTTTATTTATTTTGAGAAAGTCAAGCAGGGGAGGGACAGAGAGAGTGGAGAGAGAGAATCCCAAGTGGGCTCCATGCTGTCAGCACAGGGCCTTATGCTGGGCTCGAACTCACCCAACTGTGAGATCATGATCTGAGCAAAAATCAAGAGTTGGATGCTTAACCGACTGAACCACCCAGGTGCCTCAAGAGTAATTCTCAGTACCACATAAGACATGATTGACTCCATTTCTACCTTTTCAAATGAGAGGAGGAAAGGACAATCCTAGGGTGCTTTAAAATTTCTTAATTCAGATAGAGGTAAAGAGCCCCATTCTACTTTCCATTCCTTGTTGTACCCCACACATTTACAGGTTTTATAGTATAGAATGTGTTAAGGAGTCAAGTCAAATTGTTTATTAAGCCTAAGGTAAATGAGCCTTACATTGAAGCTTCCAACCACTTAAAACTCCATTTGTACTATCAGGCAGGATACATACTACACTATTCTGTTTGTATTATATACAAACTTACATAAAGGAATATTGGATTCTTTTAAGTCTGTTTGATCCTTGAAAATTAAGTGAATCCCACTAAAAAATAAAACTTCATGGTTCCATTTTAAAAATAAAGGCATTAGCCATTTCAGTGAAGAATTTGATCAGAGAAGTATTAAGGTACATTGAGAGATATTTGCTGACGTGTGTGTGTGTGTGTGTGTGTGTGTGTGTGTGTGTGTGTGTATCTTAAATGACCTGAGCTCAACTTCGTGTTTTCAACTAGGTCATTTTATATTTGTAAGCATGTACATTTTGTAATAATAAAATGCGTAGTGCTCTTTAGCAGTTACCAAGTGGATCATGCCTTATGGTGCATTTCATGATGGTACAACACAGAGATATTCCTTCCTGGTTAATATAAAAATATGTGTGCCCTGCTTGTCATGCAGGTTTCAGGTAAAATGTTTGAGTAAAAGTCTTGTTCTGTAAAAACATAGAAATTCCATGTTTGCTGAGCAAGAATAATGGTTTTGTAACATGGAACATGTGGACAGTTAAGAAAACTCATATTTATGCCTAGAAATAAAATATGCTCATTGGGAAGTTGACACATATTTCTCTTACATTCTCATGACTTTATATCATGAAGCTTATTCACTCAAATGACCACACCCCCTAGAGAATTGAACACCTCAAACCAGGGGATGGCCAGTGGTAGTAGGGATAGGGAAGTCACTTACATTCTTGATGAGGAAAATGAATGGGGAAAAATTAGAATTGGAAGTATCCACTTAACCAACTCTCTTTTTTAAAAGAAGGCAAACCATAGTCTATGAAATACTTCCTGCCTTTGTTATATATGGGAAGGTGTTGTTTCATAATACATAATGCCTGTGTGTGTGTGTGTGTGTGTGTGTGTGTGTGTGTATGTGTATGTGTGTGCATGTGCATGTACATAGTTTAGCTTTCAGCATTTGATGGACTGTAGGTGTGAATTGAGCAGGTTATTTTACCCCTTTGAGCTTCAAATTTCTGCATGTTATGAAATGAGAATAGCAATGCTTTTTTCAAAAGGTTGTTATGGTGAAGATATGAGACAAAATTCACTAAGCGCCTAATGAAGTCTGAAACATAGCATATGTTTACAAATTACATATATTTAAATTTTTAATGTTTTCTTTACAAACTGTACCCAACAAAGCTAAGTTGGGCTTTCTAAGGGCTGCCTCGTTTGTTAGTGTTTAGAGGAGGATTGGTTTAAAATTCTCTTGTTCAAGTCCCAGTGAACAAATCTTTTGTGCAGAAGAATTTAAAATAATTTATATAGATGTTCCACATAAAGGACATGGAGTATAACTCCCAACTCCTTAAGCATAGGCTGCACATAGTATCTTCTTTCTAAAGAGTGCATTGTTGGAAGGGAGAAAAGAGAGTAACTTTACCTCCTTAATGTATATAACCCCTGTCTAATCATGTCGAAAATATCAGAAAAATCTCAATGTAGGGGGTATTCAACAAATAATTTGATGAGTACTCCTCAAAAATGTCAAGATCATCAAAAAAAAAGCAAGAGTAGCCTAAGGGTATATAATGTGTAAATGTTATGTTATGGATGGGATACTGGACCAAAAAAGAAAAGAAAAGAAAAGAAAAGAAAAGAAAAGAAAAGAAAAGAACATTAGGTAAAACTAAGGAAATCTGAACAAAGTGTGGAATTTAGTTAATAAAGTTAATAAACAAAGAAACACAATCAGATCCTAGTGAAAATGTATAGTGCCTTGGATTTAATAGACATGCTTGATTATGTTATACGATGGATTTCTCTAGATGTTAAGAAGACATATTAGCTAATTCTCTTGTAACATGAATTCTGTTGTAACGTTCTCACTAAGTATCAGAGAACAGCCCTGCTGGGCAGTGCTTGATCCTTACTGAGAGCCATTTGAGAACAAAAAAGATTGACAAAGTAATAGATTTCAACTTCTCATGTATGAAGAATCCTTTCAAAGCTTCCTGAAGTAAGAGAAATAAGGCTTTTCCTAAAAACCTGGTATACATCTTAATGTTTATGGGTGATATGATAGTTATATGCAGGAGAGATTGCACTTTTGACAAAGTCCTACATGAGAATAGAAACATGAATTTTCCAAGTCACTGAGGATGCATTAACAGCAACCTAATGTATTTTATTACCCTCCTACAATAATGCAAATGAAAAAAATTAGTAAATTTGCTAATAGCACATACTTAACATTATAGCCTCTGTAAATGTCTTTATTGTAGGCCCTTGAGGCTATAGGCTTATACATTGAATAAGAAAGCTTAGTATATAATTTTTCTTCCAAAAAATGTATTAATTTTCTTTGTCTTTCATTAAACAAGCTACGAGTTATAACAGAATGAGAAATCAAAGCTATATCACTTAATTGAAATATTGTAAAACAAAATATTTTCAAATTTTTATTTTATTACATCATATCTGTAAACTATTCTAGTTTCTGAATATGGGTATGGTTTTGACTCATCTATTCTGTAACAGCTGTAATGAGCATCACACAGGATGTTCACAGATCAACTGTGAGATATTCTCCATTTATTTTAGCTTACAGAAAGTGATTTGGTTGAAGGTACCACTCAAGCAAGCCAGAAAAATCTGCATCATGTTATCCTTTTGTATGCTGCATAAAAAGGTATTTTTAAGATGTGGTATGGTGTTATCCATATTGCTTGATGTCGAATCTCATTACTTGGTAACTCATGACAAACCTGTTGTGTGTTAGCTAGGAGCTTATGAAGTGCAATTTGAAAAGCCAGAAATCTGGCTTGGCTTTCCAGAAAAAAAATAGATTGCTGTGATAAAATTGCATAAATTAGGGATGGAAAAACATTCTAGACTTTGGCCAATTTAAGGCTAACTTGAGGGCTGTATTTATTGTGCTTTTTAGTGTTCATAGATGATATAACTTATCGTAGTGTTCTCCAACAGTGTGAGAGTGGTTTTGCCTTAAACTTTTCTGCAGAGACATTATTTGTATGCAATAGTGTCTGACCTAGAGCTTGTGCAAATGGTTTATAAAGCCTGCGGTTAATTAAAATTTTCTATCCAAGGTTGCATCCGTTAGTCTGTTGATTGGCATCTATTTTTCCCAAATGTAGTGCTAAAACACTGGGGACAAAGGTGAGCAAAACAGACATTATCTCTACACTCATGGAATGTACGGTCTAGTGAGAAAATGGGTATTAATCAAATGGTCACACAAATAATTTTAAGTTAATACAATAAAGAAAAGATAATGGGACAGTGAGAATAGAACGGCTCTCTGCATTCACAGCATCAAGCTTCTGCAATGCGTAATGTAGGCCGTGAGAGATTTTGAGGTAACTGTATTCTCAAACCTTGTGGATAAAGACCCTGCTGTTATTCGTGCTACTAATATTATGTATAGGTGATATCCATAAAGTTGCTTTTAAAAATTAGCAAATCCAAATGAAATGTGACCAGTGACGGAAATATATTAAAGGATATTTGTACACAAATTAATCGGAATGGCTATTTTTGTTGAAGAGACTTGTCTGTTCAGCATAACAACTAGTTTGAATGATTTTTTTGTTTTGATTTGACCAAGACAAAAGAAAAAAAAAAGTACTCCGTTTCTCAGAATGCTTGTCATGGTTTTTAATGTTGGAAGGAAACCTGAAGGTTACCTAAGCTCACCTCCCACCCAGCACTGACCATTTACCTCAGCTTGATTAAGTATAGCCAAGATCTTGCTACTGGGAAAGTAGATAATTCCACTCTAATGTAATTATGAATATGAAGAATTTTTCTTTTGTATAAAGTTGTAGCTTCCATTAATTTCCCTGTGGAAAAAACAAGCCTTTCTCTTCTACACGAATACCTTAAAGTATTTGGAGTGAAAGTCATCTTAGACAACTTAATTTTTCTGAGTATCAGATTCCTTATTTGAAAAAAAAGGAAGCTAATACTATTACCTCCTGGTATTTATGCAGGAGTCAAAGCAAACAGCTTGTTTAAAGTGTCTCCAACACTCCAGCACATAGAAAGCACTACTTCATCAATGTTGTGATTATTATAGTATTGTTGTTGTACGCCTGTTTTACCTCCCTAATGTTTCTTTTTGCATTCTTTGCAAAGGCATTCTTTCCCTCTTCATCTGTTCTTAATAGGCTTAGGTCAATTTTACTGTAAGTTGTAGAGCTGAACACAGTACCTACATGTGGTCCTAACAGTGCAGAAAGCATGGGGCTATTTGGTTCACTGGTCTGGAAATTCTATTTATTTCAACCTAGACATTACCCATTTTTAGTAGCTTTATTATATGCCATTGGATAATACTATCCCACATAAGTCCCTAGTTTTATTTACGTGAACAACTTTTCAATCTGTTCTCCTTCACCTGTCCTTTTTTGTTTGTTTGTTTGTTTGTTTGTTTTAAACTAGAGGTAGAACTTTGAATTTATCTGTATTAAATTGTGTTTTCCTTTAGGTGTGCTTATTGTTTCAGCCTATTAAGAACTTTAAGAAACTGTAGTGTCTTGTCTGACAAATTATATTTTAATGATAACTTTTGGTCATTTGAACATTTGACAAGTCTGTGTTCTAAATCTTCAGTCAGGCCTTGATGTTGACTAAGACATAGGTTAGAATTAGCATTTCAACATTACATTTACAATCCATTAAGTGGAAATGAAATCTTAATTTAAGGTAGTAATTGTGGGGCTGGAGAAGAGATTGAATTTAGATATGTTTCTTAATTATAATTTTTAACAATCAGTATTCAGGTAAATGCTGAAATCCTTTGGTTTTCTTTGGGTTTAGAAATAATTCCTTTTTAGGGGCGCCTGGGTGGCGCAGTCGGTTAAGCGTCCGACTTCAGCCAGGTCAAGATCTCGCGGTCCGTGAGTTCGAGCCCCGCGTCAGGCTCTGGGCTGATGGCTCAGAGCCTGGAGCCTGTTTCCGATTCTGTGTCTCCCTCTCTCTCTGCCCCTCCCCCGTTCATGCTCTGTCTCTCTCTGTCCCAAAAATAAATAAACGTTGAAAAAAAAAAAGTTTAAAAGAAATAATTCCTTTTTAAAAAGTATTTTCTGACCTGCAACTACAAAGAATATATGGGACACATCGGGCTTGGCAGGTTTAGGGGCAGAGCTAATAGGAGCAATAGATGACAATAGCCTTTAGTAGAATAAAACCCTACTTTAGTAGGAATACCAAGGAGGTTATTTTCTTCAGCCATAGAATCCAGCTTGTCAGTCTCCATGGAGCTGCACGACAGACTCCTTGGAGGCATGTGACTTTAGGAAGAATGAATATTCTCTAGTGGCGGTAGATACTTTTGAGATTCAAAGTGTGCTCCATTATTAATTTCACCAGGACAATAGGCATAAACAGTACTATAAAGGAAATTATCATATTCCTGACTCATATTTTGTACTCAGCAAAATGGGTATTTAAGTTGATTGAATTGCAATTTAGAATTGAGTGGAAATTTAGAAGTCATTTTGTTCACTTTCTACCTTTATACAAAAATCTTAGTCAGACCAACCTCTCACAGTCCATGTTTGAATTCCCTGGATAGATGAGTTTTTAGTCTATGTGAATGCTTTCAGTGCCAGGATTGGAAATATCAGGAGGGGTAGTAGAAAGGCTCCCAGAGGGCTTAGCAGTTCTAAGCATTAGACAGTTCTAGACAGAAGTCTTTACTGGAACTTGTACCTTCTTAAACTACTTCTCTTAGTTCTTTAATATGAAGTCAAATATTGACTCTGGAAAACTTTCTTGATTCACTATTCTAGCTCCTTGTGTTCTGTCCTTCCCAACCCATTATCATACGCAATACACTTGGTTGTTTTCCTGTCTCACTCTCCTCCTGACAATACTAGTATTTATTGAATACTTGCTATTTCCAGGTTCTGTTCACAATGTTTTACCTGTATTAACTCAGTCCTCACCACAGAATTATGAGAATGTGACCATTATCATTCCATTTCAAAGGGGAGGAAACTGGGCTGTTGAGAGTTAAGGAAATGGTCTAAAATTGTAAAGCCCTAAGTCCCAGAGAATCTGATTGCAACTTTGGGTTCATAACCATTGTCTTTGACGGCTTCTCTAGCTCCAGGAAGTCAGAGCAGACCTTTATCGTAGTGTTATCAACATCTAATATACTGCCCAACACATAGTAGGGACTTAATAAATAAATAAGTATTGAATAAATGAATGACTGCATATTTTCTACTTATTTTAAGTATTTTTGACTGATACAAGATAAAATCATCAAGATTTTAAGACTGTTGAGGACTTTAAAAACTTGTCTTCTGGGGCGCCTGGGTGGCTCAGTCGGTTGGGCATCCGACTTCGGCTCAGGTCATGATCTCGTGGTCTGTGAGTTCAAGCCCCGCATTGGGCTCTGTGCTGACAGCTCAGAGCCTGGAGCCTGTTTCAGATTCTGTGTTTCCCTCTCTCTCTGACCTTCCCCCGTTCATGCTCTCTCTCTGGAATGAATGTTAAAAAAAAAAAATTAAAAAAAAAAACTTGTCTTCTTCAATCTCTTATTTTGTACCTGAAAAAAACCATAGAGGTAAGCCATATTCATAAGATCACTTTTGTACTTTATTAACACTTTTTTAACCTCCTACTATATCTAGAAGCAATTTAAATGCTTTTCCATGTATTATCCGGTCTAATCCTCATCTAACATATATCCTTATTATTTTTATTTGAGAGATAAGGAAACTGAGGCATAGAGATTGTCCAGTGTCTCATATTTGTTAGATAGCAGAGTAAGGAAAAGAACCCAAGTTGACTGACTTCAGAATTCATGCTTTTACCTACCACATTAAATTAGTATATCTAATTACTGCCAGATATAGCAAGTGAATGGTAATTCCCAACCTTTCTTTATTTTGTATATTTCAAAAAAAAAATACATTTATTTTAAAATTTATCTGAATCTTTGTCTAAATTTTATACTACACTTAATATTTTATTTTATTCAAGCTTTTTTTTTTTTTAATTTTTTTTTTTCCAACGTTTATTTATTTTTAAGACAGAGAGAGACAGAGCATGAACGGGGGAGGGGCAGAGAGAGAGGGAGACACAGAATCGGAAACAGGCTCCAGGCTCTGAGCCATCAGCCCAGAGCCTGACGCGGGGCTCGAACTCCCGGACCGCGAGATCGTGACCTGGCTGAAGTCGGACGCTTAACCGACTGCGCCACCCAGGCGCCCCTATTCAAGCTTTTAAAGTCTCTTGATCTTTAGATTGTATTCTACATGTCTACATGTATTAATGAGAGAAATCCTCGTGCAGTTTTTAAAGCAATTCTTTAATTTATTCTGGAGAACTTTCATTTTTAAAATGAGTTATTTATGAGTACCCGAAAATTGTCAATTGTCAGCAGCTATACATAGGAGTTGAAATGTATTACATATATATAATATTACGTATATATGTAAAATATTTAAATATTGTGTCATTCAAAATAGATTAACAAAATTTGCTCTGCAGATGCTGGTTTTAATTAAAAATAAAAGATAATAGCATAATGACAATGTTGCCACCTTTCATTTATTTGCAGACAGTTGTATTATTATTAAAAGGATGTTGTTAATAGACTTCTTGTTGGTCCTAGGTGAACTGGAATGCATTATACTTTTCAGGAGGGCATTTGGGGACTGTAATCATTTTTTATGCTATATAATAAACTATTCAGAATTTAGTAGCTTACAGCATTTATAAATCACAATTTTTGTTGTTCAGCCATCTGGGCACAGTTTAGATGAGTCCTCTGCTTCATGGTTCCTCGTGAGGCTGTAATCAAGATACTGGCCTCGACTGTGGTCTTATCTGCGTGTTGGACTGGGAATTCCCTTCCAAGCTTATTTGGATTCAGTTCCTTGTGAGTGGTGGAACTGAGGGCCATAGTTCCATTGCCACATGGACCTCTTCCACACGCAGCTTACTTCATCGAAGCATGCATATTTAAAAGGCAATAGACAGAGTCTGTTAGGAAGCTAGAAGTCACAGTCTTGCAACCTGATTGCATAAATGACATCCCATAAATTTTGCCATAGTTTATTGGTTAGAAACCACTGAACCCAGCCCATGTTCTAGCAGAAGAAATTACACAAGTTTGTAAATTTTAGGATGCAGGGAAGATTAGGGTCCATCTTAGAAGCCTTCCTGTCACAGGGACAGAAATGCAACCTTTCTTTTATTAGTATAAGAGAATAAGAGGGAAATAAAGATTAATTTTAGTGTTTCTTTTTCAGCTCTCACTTTATGATTTCCTTCTTTCTTAGAGTTGTTTGTGTGTGTGGGGGCATTAATTGATTGGTTAGTTGGTTGTTTTATGCTTGTTATTAATGTACATATTGTAAAAAATAAAAGCTCCTTTTAAACGCATTTACCTTTTATTGGGATTGTACCGAACATATAGTTGGACAGGAGCAAGGAATTATTTTTGTGTGTCCTGATTTGTGATTCATAAGCCTTTTTACTGCTAAATGACCCTAAACCCAAGAGTCACATTTTAGGTCTTTACATATGGAGCCCAAGCTGTGAAAGCCTTATGATCACCTATGAGATAGGGACATGTGTACCAGCAACCTCAGTTGTAAAGATCTTACACGTTTAATTCCTCAATTTCTAAAGTCCTCTCCGCCCTAAAGAGTCCATCTGTAGGTATATATTTTTCACACTAATGCTGTAACTCAATATTTTTTATGTGGCTGAACCAATTATCTAGTTATGTTGGTTCTTCCAAGGGAAGCTTAAGTAATCTTCATGCTACCTGGAGCCAATCTGTTCTGCTTAAGAGACGGTTTCAGAGTCCTAATGGGACCAATTTCAGATTTGGCCTTCAGCTTTTTTCTCTGTTTCCTCTCTTTCTTCACATCATCATTGCCAAGATTATTGCTGTATGTCATTACCATCTAAAAACATGTACTTACTTTTCAAATAAACAATAAAGAGCTGATAGTTCATTTAGCCCCCAAGAAAATGGAACTAAATAGTCTTGCACTATCTGTCTTCCTGAAGTTTTATAGCCCAAGGCAAAGTTCTCATATGGTTATTATACAGCTAATAACTAAAATGTTGACCACATAAGTGTTCTTAACTAGTGATTTGTTATTTAAACTGACACTTTCTGCACTTGTTTGCTATGTTCTCCAATAAAAAATTGAATATAAATAATATACCTATTGGCTTGTTTTGAAAATAGAATGGTATATAAAGCATTTTGTATATTTCAGCGTATAGAGAAAGCCCCATATATCACCAATAAAAAATTTATTTATGTATTTATTCATTCACTTATTTATGAAAACAAACCATCAACAAGCAAAATATAATTAGTATAGAATTTATTGACTGTTTGTGGTACACTTTGGCCACAACATGTATCCTATATGAATGTAAGTTAAAAGTAACTGGATTTTGAAGAATAGGCTCAGTAACATTAAACCCTTAATAGAGTGGGGTCGTGCAATGATTTTTTTTTTTTATCTAGTATGCATTGTATTCACTCTAGGATACCAGTGACTGTAAGTGGCATTATTATTTTAGACAAAAGAATAAAATACTGCTAGTTCAGCAGTGACACTGTACATTTTTATCACTTTGATTGTAATATGTATCTTGACTTGGAGAATTTAAATGTGATAAGATTACATCTTAAGCTGATCAATAGCTAATTAATTCAAGGGAAGAGGAAACACTGAATTGCTTTGTTTAAGTACCTATTGCAAATACTGACAAGTGGCCTGCTGTTTAGGGTTTTCAACAGTATGGTGCCTTTCACTAAAATTTAACTTAGGTTTGTCTTACTGTAATTAATCACCTAAGTTTCTCAAACTTTCCCATGAAATGCTCCTAGAGAGAGAAAGAATGAAAACCCAAGAGTTTGCAAGTATAGCCTTAAATGATCCAGCCCAATACAAAATTTATAAATATTGTTATGATAGCAATAAATATGATGAGTTAGCAATGTATCAATTATCAATTTTTAATATAAAATTCTTCCTTTATTTACACATTTTTATATAAAATTAACTTTCAAAAAGATGTTTCTTATTTTTCCTGTGGCTCTGTGTATCCTAGGCATACTGCAGTACGCCTGAGGTTTCAAGTGTCCTTGGAGACTCAGGCAACTAGAGATACTATGCAGACTTAGCAAAGTATCTTCGTGATTTTTGATTGCCCCCCAAAATGATGTGACAAGAGGCCAAAAATAAATAGCTTCGTCTCATTAAAGAGTACTAATATAGATTTTCTACATTGGACTCCACCTAGGCAATGCCTTCTTGTAAAGGGTTATGTCTATTAATATTTAACTTAAAATTATATCTAAATAAGAGAAAACTGGAATTGCCTCCCTTGATCGTAAAAATATACTATAATTAAATTGAAAGTTAGTTTTCTTCCTTACTCCCATTTGCGTTCATCAGGCAGCAAGTTGACTAGCACAGAGTATTCTCTATATATTGTGTGTGTATGTGTGTTGCAGAAATATTCCATTAGAAGGCCTTTAATGTTCTAGCACGGATTTAAACTGACTCTAGGTGAAAACAGATCTTACATTAAGATTTGCAGTTCTTTTGTTCAACAGCAGAGAAGTACTCACTCATGCATGCACAAATGTTTGAGTTTTAATTCACTGGCTCAATCTATTTTATGAGATATCAATCCTATTTTACCTTTAGTTTTATTCACAAAATCCAAATAGGCAGCTAGTAGCCCTTTTTATGTATCCAAAGACATGGTTGATATATACATTTCTTGCTTAAACTCTCCCACCCCTGATCCTATCCCTATTCTAATCCCCACCCCTCAACCCTTTGTCCCACCTCAAGAAAGGAGGGATTGAGAATCTGTACATGCTGTAGAACATGCTTATAGATACTGAATTAAAAATAAGCATTTTATGGGCATCAGGATGGGTCAGTAGATTAAGTGGCCAACTTTTGATTTTGGCTTAGGTCGTGATCTCGTGACCTAATTTGGGTTCGAGCCCCAAATTGGGCTCTATGCTGTCATCATAGAGCCTAGTTAAGATTCTCTCTCTTTCTCTCCCCCTCTCTCTGGCCCACCTCTGCTCACACACCTTCTCTCTCTCTCTCTTTCAAATAAATAAATAAACAACAACAAAAAAACCAAGCACCTTATAATTCACCACATTTTGGAATTGTTGAACCGTTCTACTTGGAGGATACCTGGAGTATTTCACTAGATTCATACTGTCCAAGACTCAGATGCATTCTTGCCCCTTGAATGGAGGCATAACACAAGAGACGTGAATGTTCAGAATAAAGTAGTGAGGTCATGGTGATGGTTTCTGCACATTTTCATAGGGCAATCTGTCGAAAATTACTCGGAGTCCATGAAATTTATGACTGAAGTTTTCAGCACTTAGTCACCAATCAGTCCTTTGTTCTCTTTTCACTTACTTCTAAAGCAGAGGGCAGAAAATTGAAAATGGATTTTAAAGTAAATTTACATTATAATTCAATTCCCTGTTTTATTTGATGTGTTTTTGGAGCCTGCCATTTTTTCCCCTACTACAGTGACTTTCTGCAAAGGCAATCAAGCATATATTAAAAGGTCTAAGCTTACGTATAAGAAATCACTTATTTTATGTAAACTGGTTTGACAATGCAACCAAGTAGTCTAAAACTTGTAACGGTTAATGTACAGTGAAAATAGGTGTCTTTGAGTTATGAACACTGAAACTGTTGTAAACATTGGTAGTAGAATACAGTGGATTTCTTATTTATGCCCAGTTCCCACATACTATGGGTTGAATTCCAATCAACTTCTCATTTTGTCTTATCGACTGAAAATTTTTTATTTATTGAAGTGTTTCATACTGTATCCTCAGGTAGTCTCAGGGCACATGGACAAGTTTGCTCTTTGAATATAAAATGAAGCCAAAGATTACTCCATAGGAGATTTAAAAGGGGGAGGGGGAAGAGAGAGAAACCAGGATATAGAGTAATACATATCCAGAGCTTAACTAAGCATTGCCAAATATAGGAACTTACTGAACAGAGCTCAGATAGTCTTAGATGGAGTTATGAGCACTAGATTGGAAATATGATTGTCATGGGTTTGAACTTGCTAACCATGTGATTTTCTGCTAGTTACTTAACCCTTTTAGGCCTTAATTTTGTCATA
This sequence comes from Lynx rufus, assembly GCF_022079265.1. Taxonomy (NCBI): domain Eukaryota; kingdom Metazoa; phylum Chordata; class Mammalia; order Carnivora; family Felidae; genus Lynx; species Lynx rufus. The sequence goes on from NW_025814841.1 coordinate 499,022, forward strand.
TGTCATGTGTAAAGGGAAGATAATAGAATTTATTTAATGAGATTTTTGGGAAGATTAAATAAGATAATACATGCAAAGCAGTTAACATGATATTAGACCTCCTGGACCATGTTCAATGTGATCAATATTTATTTAGTGAGAGGGCAGGGAAACTGCTATTTTATAGAAAAAATTCACATTTTTTTCTTTATAATAGGGCATATTTTGCTGCACCAAACATAACATTTTGATGCATTTCAATTTTTTAAATACTTTATCACTTGTTAGATACAATTAGTCATTTTCTCTCACTAGAATAAAAATTATTTACTAGGCATTTGCAAACTCTTGTTCAAATGTTTTAAAATTATTTTTTTCCTTTGTCTCAGTTTAGAAAACCTTGTAGTTTTTATGATATTTCTATATTTTGATTCAAGCATTTTCAACCTGTAATTAGGTCAGACTTTCTTTTGACATAGACAATTCTAAGAATTTTTGATGAACTAAAGTTTATTAAAGTTACAAGCCAAATTCACAAGTCAGATTTTCCATTAGCAGTTTTTTCTGTAATACACTGAAACAGAAATAGCAGTTATTGGAATCTGAAAGATAAATAAACTCATTGTTTATTTTTGTATACATTCTGCATGTTACAGAATAATCATAAAATACTCAATGCAGTTTCAAGCATCCATTCAGACCTCTGAGCTGTGAGCTCAGAGCCTGGAGCCTGCTTCAGATTTTGTGCCTCCCTCTCTCTCTGCCCCTCCCCCACTTGTGCTCTGTCTCTCTCTGTCTCTGTCTGTCTCTCTCTCTCTCAAAATTAAATAAACATTAAAAGAAAATTAAGTCCAAAATCCCAGTTAGCAGACCATTGTAATTAATGTTAGGAACATTAGTCAAATCTTGTTTATCAATATATACTGCAATTTCATCTACACATGGGCAAGAACTATTCTAATCCCAGCTTGGTCTTCAGTTGGAGAAACTTCAATGAAATTATTGGTCAGAACAGAAATCAAATAATATTCCATTTTATTTTTGGTTTCACATTCAATATGAACATAATTTTCTGTAAAAAAAAAAGCTTTCATAGATGAAGGAGCTAAAATAGTTTTACTTACTAATTCACTTCCATCTACAGAGTCATTGTCCCCCCAGAATTTCTTTAGATATTTTCCTCCTCTTTGGTATGTATGTGTTTTGCGTGTCTGTGTATTGTGTGTGCGTGACTTCCTAAATATAAAATTTTGGGGAGGCATAGTGAATGGTTTAAACTGCTGACAATGAAATAGATTACTTGCTTCTGGTAAAGAGCCTTATCCACATATTAATAATTTTAGTGAACTAAGAGTGAGATATAAACAACTTAACCTGGCTGGTTTTAGATTTATTGGTAAAGCTGGCAGTTGTACTTTGAAACTTACCTCTCAAAAAAGATTGGGGTTGGCAAAGAGGTATCTGTTATTTTAAATTTTGCTTACTGGCACAAATTTGGAGTGATTAGTATCAATTTTTACTTCAGCAACTACAAAAGCTACTTATTTGGAAGTCTATATTAACCAATAATCATATTATAATTTATCCTGGTGATGTTTAATTCTCCTTAAAAATGGCAGCCTGGTTAGTTGGTTGACTGCCTCACCCCTTACCATAGCTTTGTTGGCTATTACTGTTATACATAATCATTATTAAGGTGATTATCACTATTTCCATACAAGGATGAGGCATAAGCATGTAGCAATTATTTTCTTCTGCCATCTCTAGACGGGTTTCAGGCTTACTTTTACAACTCTGTGCAGTGATAAGTATGTATTAATGTGTAACAATTCAATGTATAATCTATAATAAAAATATGAAAATATTATTGTGTAGAATTTATTGTTATGCTAGTAAAGTTATGATCTAACCACATAGTTCAATTCATAAAATTAAATTTTATTCATAAAATGATACAAGTTTACTGTATTGAAGAAAAATGACAATTTTGGACACATCTCCCATTGGCTCAAAGCAGAAAGCAAAGTAATTTTCATCATGAAAATACTGCTTTATTAAATGCTGTCAAGACAGCATCTCTACAATCTACAATCTACATCTACAATCTCCTGGGATAGTTAGATGTTCAAAGTAAGTATAATTCAAAGATTTGCTTTTTATTTTTTAGACTGGGATCTCTAGTTTTATATTTCCATTTTTTAAAAATGAGTGTTATATCATATATACTATGAAACCCATATTTTAGAATAATGCCACAAAAATGGTAAGCTACATTTAACATTTTATTTCCAGGCCTTGAGAAAAATTATGCAAACAAGTTTATTGTGCATTTCACCTTTTCTGCTCGGTGTTGTATATAGTGATTTATCTTGTTTGTATAAACCTCAAACATTTGGGATGATTTGGGGGAAGAAATTGGGCTAGATAGCTAAAAGTTCAAGTTCAAGGATTTAAGTGAATGTGTATTTGAATCAACGTGGTTTTTAGTCATCCATAAGTGATTTAAAAGAGTAGTAAAAAACTTATGACCTTCCCTACATCTCAGTTTTTAGAAATGGACTTTTGACTTGAGATGCTTTTTATTCAGGCCTTGAACCCAGAATACCACTGAGCATGGAGTTTCTTTTTAAAGAGAAATATGCATGTGGAATGTTGTTGCTACAGAAAAGATTATGCAAACATCTCCGCTTTGCTCAAGACATCCAAGTTCACGGAAAACTATTTGTGACTTCAACTGTTACCCAGCTTTCTGTTTTAATGTTGACCAAGTAATATTTGGTTGACCTAATTATTACAACACATAGAACATTTTTGAACCTGTATTAAGATGTTTTTAAAACTGTTCTCTTGAAAGAAATGCACAGTGAACCCCACTTTGAATACGATGATGCCTCTTCTCCCATCAGCTGAAGTGCTGGTGCACACACCAGGTCTCAGGGGTACGTTCCACATGGTAGGCAGAAAACCAATGAAGATCAACTTTCTGACTTCTTGTTCTTATAAAAACATGCTTTTTACAGCTTCATTCCAATCCCAAAGTCATGGGTCTTTCTAAGGCTGTTTCCATGCTTGAAATTGTTGACAAAAGAGACTAATGAGGAGGGAGGTTCTCCAACCAGATTCTTCTTTAAAGACAAAAGCCTTGATTGTGAGTTCAGTCAGGCCCTGCTGCCTCTCTTATTAGAGATATTTTATTGCAAGTTTGGCAATAGGTAATGGATGTTTAACAACAGCCGCAGCAAAATTGCAAACATTACCCACAGTGACTTATGAGGAAAGGGCAGAAATTACCATAAATATTTATTTTCTTATTTATAAACTCTCCTTTTGACCATTGTGCCCCATTCAAAACATAAGTGGCTTCACCAAAGAGAATGATGCAAAGCCTTTTGTATTTACTTGATTTTCATTCTTAGACTAGAAGACCAGGGTTAACCCACATTGCCAGGAAATTCAGTGATAGTTATCAATCATAGAATGTGGGAAAACAGGAGATACTTGCTAGAAATGTAAACAGAGATTTCCATTAAGACATTTAGCAAATGAATTGATACATAGAGTTTAAGTCAGCTATTAGTTTATTCTGAGACTGCTTCACCAAAAATTAGAAAAATACTGACATGTAAATTTAAACTGTAAACCAAAGAAGTGTGCTACAACTTCCAAATGTTATCTGTAAGCAAAGTTACAGAAAAGGGTGTTCTACATTTCTGTACTATTCACACAGAGATAAAGAAACAGACCTGCTATGCATGAACTTATTTTGAACCAAAAAAGGGGTCCTGTTGTTAAACCCTTCCTGCTATCTTTCCTAATCATACAATCTCAGTAAAAGGGAGGGAGGCTACACAGTGAGGTAGCAAGACATCTGGGAGCTATTTTTAGGTTGAGAAAAAGGCTTCTGAGGGAATATTTTGAGAAGGTGGGTAGAGAAGAAGACATATGGGGGCCAAAGGTCACTGGAAGAGGGTAGAACTTATTTCCAAGTCACTTCATTTTACAAGCATAGGCAACATTTTGGGGAAGTATACCCTAGACAGTTATTCCTCTTAGATGGTCCTCCTATTTGATATTCTTTGTGTTCTCAACAGGATGTACAAATTATTTTTATAGAGCACATTAATACTAGTGTAGATTTATTTGTTTTGCTTGTTTGTTTATTGTCCTTTTTTAAAGACATGAAAATAAATATTACATTCAGTCAAAGGGACAGAAACAACGTTAGGCAGGTGAGATTTATAAGAGAAACCTGACATATTCATCCCAAATTCAAGCCCCTTCAGAGTAGTAAATTAGATATTCAGGATTGTACATTATGTCTCAGTCCATTAGCATGTCATTTAGGCTGGCTTACAAAATATGTGATATTTCTTTTGAGCAGAAAATATACTAGTTCCTACTTAAGAGTGTATTTCTCTATATATAGCAAGACGTGTAGATACTAGTTTACTCTAGTGACCAAAAAAAAAAAAAAAAAAAAAAAAGGAGTTGAAGGGTTATATCAAAGCGTCTAGGACACTACCAAATACTCAAAAGTGAGAGAAAACTGGCTCAGAACTTGCTCCAAATTACTTGTCTGGTAATTGATTTCTGTTGTAACAAATGCAATGGTCTTGTCCAATAGCAGCACATCTTAAGAGAAAAGAGATAAAATGTAAATGGTGCTGATAACATCTCACAAGCATATTCACCCTCTCCACAAATCTTCTTCTCAACTATCCTATGTTTAGGTTGTTTAAGGTCACTAGAACACATTTATAAAAAATAAAAATATAAAAAAAAAAAGGACAGGATTGTGGACCACACCATATAAGTAGCATGCTATGCTCAGTTCTCTTCTAAACCATTTGCCCTGGAATGTACCACCAGCGAAGCACAAAACAGAAGTTGAGTTGGACTTTAGGCATTTCTTTGTTTTTCAGCTGATGTCTCTTATTACATGGGTGCCAGGTGTTCATCACAGAAAAATGAGAAAATACAGTTAGGCTAAAAGAAATAAAAATCACCTGCAATGTTGCAGAAACAACCATGGCCATTTTCACGTCTTTTTTGTAAACTCCCCTAGATTTTTTCCTTTACAGAAGTATGAATTTATTCCAAAAAATAAGGTTATTCGGTATATGATATTGCAAGATCTGTTTTTTATCTCAATGATATGCTACATACATCTTTTCATGTCAAGAAATATATTTTGCCATCTCATTATATGATAGTCAGAATTCAGTTATCTAAATGTATTCCACTTTACTCAGTAACCTCCTATTGAATATAGATTTTAAACCAATTTTTGTATTATAAATAGTATTGCAATGAACATCTTTGTAAAATTTCTGTACCTACTCTTATTTTTTTAAAGTTTATTTTGAAAGCAAGAACTCCTGTGCACAAGCTGGGGGGGGGACAGAGAGAGAGAGAGAATCGCAAGGAGGCTCTGCACTGTCAGTGCAGAGTCTTCCGTCTGGCTCGAACTCATGAACCATGAGATCATGACCTGAGCCGAAATCAAAAGTCAGATGCTTAACCATCCTAGACACCCAGGTGGCCCACATTAATTATTTTTCATCAGAGTTCTTGGAAGTCAAATTTCTAGATCAAAGGTAACATACAAAAGTTCTGAGACCTCTTGAGACAGTCTGTGGATAATTTATGTATACTCCCATTTGCATTATGAGAGAGTGACCATTCCTAACAAGCAGAAATACATTCATATGTATATTTTTACAAGCATTGGGCACCATCATTTAAAAAATTCACTGAACATATGTCTTTTTTGAACGTAAAGTTATAGTAAATTTTTCTCTATATAGCCCATTCCAGTAAAGGAAAATAGGTCCCTTTAATTGATTATAATTGATATATAAAACATTTTCAGAATGTCTCATGTGTTTAGTGAAAATCTAGTGAATAGAGATTTCCATGAGGAAGACTAAGAATGAGCATTTCTTGAGTCTCTACTATGTGACAAATTTACTTAATCTCATGAAAACTTACAAACATCTGGTAAATAGAAAATATTTTCTTCATGGGCACCTGGGTGGCTCAGTCTGTTAAGTTTCCAACTCTTGATTTCAGCTGAGGTCATGATCTCACGGTTGCTGAGTTCGAGCCCTGCATTGGGCTCTCTGCTGGCAGTGGGGAGCCTGCTTGGGACTCTCTCTGTCTGCTCTTCCCCCACTCACTCTCTCTCAAAATATATAAATAAACTTTAAAAAAAGGGACGAAAAGGAAATATTTTCTTCATTTTTGAGATGAGGAAGCTAAAGCTCTTGGAGTGTGGGCAGTTCATACAAATTCAAACAGGTAGCCCAAGTTAAGATGGTGTGGGAATCCACATATTTGGCTTGCTAGTCCATGTTCTTTCCACAAGACCTTCATTGTGAAGGATGGGAGCAAGTTTCATTGCTTACATTTTCTTTAATTTCATTTTTTACTTAGGGGTAAGAAAATTTGGCATATGTCTGTTTGGAATGTAGTAGAATACATATTTTTAAAAATATGATATATTATGGTAGGCATTGTGTCAGAATGATTGTTGGTTTTATTTTTCTAAATGTTACTGCCCTGTCTTACTCTATTCATTCTATAAGGAGATTGATGTAGCTAAAGTACACACATATACACACACACACTCACACTTAATACACATACATATATGTACATATGTAAGCATACACATACATACACATATGAAATATAAAATAAATAATTGGGAATCAGATTAACAGAAAATAAAGGTAGAAAAACAGAATCATCATTGTAAAATACACACACTATGTAGTCCTTTAAAATTGATAGAATCAATTTTAGAATCAAAACTTAGACTAAATTTTCCAGCAGTCAAAGGAAAAGGTAAACACATCAGGTGTAAGAATTTAGAAATTCAGAAGAAACACATTTTCTTTGATACTCCCAGGTCAGTGATCTAAAAAGAAAGATCTTTGTTGTTCAACAAAGGATCACCATAGGTAGTGGATGGCTTCCACCATATCATCTCTGTTATAATGAGATTTTCTTGTCTTTTTCCCCATTAGAACATCTCACAAATTATTGTCCAAATGATTTATAAAATAACCAGTTCCATATTTAAAGGAGTAACCCACTTCAGTCACTTTAAGAAAATATGAAATGAATAAATGTCACCTTATAAATACAGATCTATATTTATAGTACCAAGGTATCTATGTTATTAAAATAAGCCAGAATCTTCTATTGATAAAAGCTTTCCCCTCATAATAAATAAAACTCAATATCTGTAAAAGCTGAACTCTTTTAGGGCATGGATATTCCTTGGAAGATATTGTGCCTAGTATCATAAGGTTAAAAATATTGTGTGTTTTGCATGTATTTGTGTATTTGTATATCAGTTTGGGGAGAATACTTTCTCTCATTTTTAATCTCTTTTCTGTATCTGTACTTCATGAACAGTTAGTGCTCAATTGATGTCTACTGTTGGTAATCATTATTTAGGAAACAGATGGTAGGAAAGAGTTACTGCAAATCTAGAAGCATAAGTATTTTTTTTTATTTGAGAAATGCACATATGAAGACCTTCTCTGTCCCTAATTAGAAGTATGACCATGAAAAGTGAGAAGAGAAGTTACACAGTTACATAGTGTCAAATAATTTCCCTAAATGAGATATGACTTGAAATAAAATTATCATGGTACATTTACAGGATATTCTAGTAAATATGCAGATAGCAGTCAAAAATTTTCTTTTCTGTAACATGATGCTAACTTCATGATGTGATTGCAGGGATTAAACAGTAAATCAGGGGAAAGCCATTAGCAAAATGTCAGGCAGAGTTAGTGCTCAATAAATAGAATTTATTCTATTGTTACTGCTATTACCGTAGCTTTAGTATCTTTCTATAATTTCCTGATTTAAAATAGGAATACATATATACCTATTAATATTTTCATATTCTTGGTAGCACTCTTGGAAATATTTCATTTGGGGCAAGCAATTTTTCAGGATTTTTGCTTAAAATAATATTAGACTTTGTTTTGTTTGTTTTGGGTGATACTGCTTTCTTTTTGGATGCTCTTGACAATTTCATGTGTGCTTGTTATTCTGATTCAAACCTGGGAAGAAAATATCTGACAACACTGCATGATTTACAAGACCACACAGTGATTTATAAGGGTTTCCTCCCCTCCCCCCCATAGAGCTTTTAATGGGGAAAACCCATCTATATTTCTGTGTCAAGAAATCACCACCTTTATCACATACCACAGACATAAATGAACCATATAAAAGCAAATAATCCTTAACTCCTCTACAGGAAGCTAGAGGAGAATTTGAGCTTTAGCAGATGCTCTGAATGTGTAACTAGCTGTAGAACCATGAAATGTGGATACTAACAAGAAGTAATACAGATAGTTTATCTAGTAGAATGGCTTTAAAAATCACTTTTGAAAAACTGATATCTTTTGAATAGTATCTAATATCCCATATGATTCCCCTAAGAACTCAAGTCATTTTAGTTCTGTATCAACTTTACTTGGATTTGGATAGGACACTTTGGCCATACTCCTTTAATTTTGTGCTTTTAACCAAAACACTGATTCATCTTTTTTTTTTTTTTAGGTTTAATTATTTATTTTGGGATATAGAGAGAGCATGAGCAGGGGTGGGGCAAAGAGAGAGGGAGAGGGAGAGAATCCCAAGCAGGCTCTGCACTGTCAACGCAGAGCCCAATGCAGGGCTTGAACTCACAAACTGCAAGAGCATGAGTGAGCCAAAACCAGGAGTCAGATGCTTAACCAACTGAGCCACCCAGGTATCTCAACACCGATTAATCAAATGCATTTTTTTATTTAAAAAATTTTAACAATTCCTGATTGTTAGATTCATTCTTAAAGACTGAATTTTAAAAGCACGTATTTTGGGGCACCTGGGTGATTCAGTTGGTTAAGTGTCCATCTTCAGCTTAGGTCACGATCTCACAGTTCATGGGTTCGAGCCCCACGTCGGGCTCTGGGCTGCCAGCTCAAAGCCTGGAGCCTGCTTCAGATTCTGTGTCTCCCTCTCTCTCTGCCCCCTACCTGCTCACACTCTCTCTCTCTCTCTCAAAGATAAATAAACATTAATTTTTTAAAAAATCAGATATTTAGCTACTTCTAAACTTTGTGGGTGTATCCACGTTAAAACAAATTGAAAGAAGGGAGACTTGTTTCACTCAAAGAAAATTATTTAAAGGATAAATTTCATGTAATATCTAGTCATCCTCCAGGGTAAATATGCAAAGAGTTATACCTAATATCACTAGACTTATTGAGCTATTATATATGAATAACTGTAGAAAGTTCTTTGTACAAATTTAAAAAGTCAATAAATATTACAACATGGACTACATTCAAATGCTGTTTGCCTAATGTAAGTGCCACGTAAGAGTGAAAATACGTTGATTGCAAGCTAAGGTGTATCTGGTTACATGATTTGATGTAAAGGTAGAGAAATAGGGCTCATTTATATTGTGGAATAGGCAAAGTATATCCCCATATGAGTAAATTTTGTGCAGGGATCAGTCTCCAAACAGTGTGCTCACCTGTACTGTCATCTTTGGGCCCCAGCATTTCACGGGAAACTACTGATTCAGGGTCTTGTTCTTCTGACACATTTTTCTTTGAGACTATCAGAAGTTTGGGGTTGTTTTGTTTTATTAATAAGGGATTTATGAAGTACCAAAACCCTCTGCCTACACTCCAGATTGAAATATATGGTAATACTAAATAGGTCATTAATTTAAGTCATATATGCAAATAATAGAACAAAAACATCACCAAGAAGTGAGTCTGTGTTGACACAGTAAGTAGAACAATGATCGTTACTGACATTTTCATTGTCACACTGAGCAGCACTAATGTTAAAAATATTTCATAAAATTATAGCAATTCATTACACATACCAATTCCTCCCACTCTTTTCTATTTACAGCTCACTTCAGGGAAGAAGTATCACTTTGTTTTTATTCCCCACTCATATAGGCTCTCTAGAGGTCCCAAGATCATCCTCTTTTCAAGAAGAGAACAGGAGAAATTCTGTTCCATTTATGCTGCACCTGCATATTTTGGTGCCAATGTAGATCATCCTAAGAACGTTAGTTTGCTGACACATAAAGGGACAATATACATGGAATACTGAGTCCAACAAAAAAGGAGAAAGTGTTATGTATTAATGCCAGAGACCAAACAGTGGCTAATACCTAAAATGGGAATTGACCATGATTAACAACTGTTCTCTAGCTTATTCAACAATATCGCCATCTAGTAAGCCAACCTGAGAAACAAACAACAAAAATTCATCACTCACTTTAAGGAGGGAGGGTACAACTAATAATGATTATGATTTTCTAATCACTTTCAGGCACTTTATATCTCTTAAGCCTCACATTCCTATGTGGTAAATATCATGTGCATCTTTTTAAATTAAGAAATTTGGTGACAGAGTAATTAAGTTACTGTCTTCAAGTTGCACAGCTAATGTCTAATAGACTCAGTACTCACCCCAGGTGTGTCTGATCCTGAATGGTTTGCCTTTGTGCTATTGGACACTGCCTCTCCCTTTGGCTCAAAAGGCACAACAGAGGACTGTAGGAGTCGGTATATCTGGCTTTCTCTTTCTGTCCCATCACTTTATCGCTGGGTGACCTTGGAAAAGCTACTACTCTCTGTGCTTCAGGTTTCTCATTTTATAAAGTGAATATAATGATAGTACCTATCTCAGAAATTTTGGCAGATTAAATAAGTAATATATGTAAAGCACTTGGAATTACTATGGGTAATATACATAGAAATAAAATAGTAAATGGTCAATAAATATTTATTATTATGTTAGCTATTGTCAATGCAGTAATTAATTTCTATTATCATCACTACTTTCCCAGTTCACCCTGATTATCTCTCTCGTCAGTCAACAAAGATTTATTGAGCACCTACTTTGTGCCAAGCACTTCCTAGGACCCTAGACTATATCAATGAACCAAAAAAGATACAGATCCTTGCCCTCATAGATTTGCATTTTAGTTGTTCTAGGAAGGTCATATAGATAAATAATAAATGTATAGCATGTTGAAGGGTGGTAGTCAGTGTTATGGAAGAAGAAAAAGTAGGATAGGGTAAGTTGAGTATGTTAAGAGCAGTGTGAACATTTGAAAACTGCTCTTGTTTCAGACTTATAGAAGAGTTGCAGTAGTACAAAGAACACTCCCATATCTTTTACCAAGATATACCAGTTGATTACATTTTGCCCCATTTGCTCATTTGTTCATTCTTTCCTTCTTCCTTCCTTCTTCCTTCCCTCCATCTCTCTCTCTCTTTCTTTCTTTCTTTCTCTTTCTTTCTTTCTTTCTTTCTTTCTTTCTTTCTTTCTTTCTTTCTTTCTTTATACTTGCCTACCTACCTATTTACCAACAAATCTACAAATATATACAGATTTTTCCCCCTGAACTTTGGGAGGACATTAAAGACATTGTGCCCTTTAACTTCTAAATATTTCAATGTATATTTCCTAAGAATACAGACATTTTTAAGCATAATTGCATTACAGTTACCAAAACCAGGATATTTAATACTGGTACTGTACTGTTATCTAATCTAGACTTCCTACTCAGATTTCATCAGTTATCCTGATAATGTCCTTTATACCTTTTCTTTTTCTTGTCCAGAATTCAATCCAGGATGATGTGTTTAATTAATTTATTAATTTATTTAGTTGCTATGTTTCAAGTTTTTATTTAAATTCTAGGTAGTTAACATAATAGTGTAATACTAGTTTCAGGAGTAGAATTTAGTGATTCATCACTTACATATAACACTCAGTGTTCATCACAAGTGCCCTCTTTAATACCCATTGCCCATTTAACCCATCCTCCCTCACCCACATCCCTCCAGCAATGCTCAGTTTATTCTCTATCCATGTATTGAATTTAATATCAAGTTTCTTGTGTTTCTTGTGTGTGTCATTGTCCTGTGTTTCTTGACCCTTGATCTTGACATTTTTGGAGAGTTCAGGCTATTGGCATTTGATTTGGATTTGCTTTGTTTTTGAATTGAATAAGATTATGCATTTTTTATAGGAAAAGTACTAAAATGATATTCAGTCTTTCCCAGTACTTTATATCAAGTGTCAAAGATGTTGGCTTTTTCCAGTGTTGGTGATTTAGCTTTGACTTCTTGATAGTAATCCAGCAGGTTTCTCTGCTGTAAAGGCCACATTTTCAGTTTGTATTTAGTAAGTATATTTAAGGAAATAATTTGAGAATATATAAATATCTTCTCCTCATCACACTTTAAATTACTACTTTTATATCCATTGATGATTTTCTAAATCCATTATTACATCTATATTTATCGACTGGCATTCTCCTTTAAGGAAGACATCTCCCTTCTTTGTTTCTTTATTTTTTCATTTATTTATTTATATCAGATTGGTTCAGGGATTCAATAGATATCCCTATGATATCCTTATATTTTTATTTCTGTATCTACATCTATGTCTGTCTCATGGATTCAATAGCTATCCATTTGATATCTTTACATGTTTATTTCTGTATCTACATCTATGTCTGTCTGTATAATGTGTGTGTGTGTATGTGTTTATAAAACGTAGGTTAACATTTCTGTCTCCCAATTCTTTTATGATACTAGAGGGTACTTTCCATCTAATCTTCCTTCTCTCTCTTTCTCTGTATATTTATACACATATATATACATATATATACATATACATATGTATATGTATACCATATGTATACCATATGTATACCATAACATATACATATATGTATACATATATATATAAAGCTATAAAGGACATTATTGGGACAACTGATGAAATATGAGTAGGAAGTCTAGATTAGATAACAGTACAGTACCAATATTAAATATCCTGGTTTTGCTAATGTAATGCAGTTATCTTTAAAAATGTCTGTGTTCTTAGGAAATACACATTGAAATATATATACACATGTACACATACACAAATATATATGTCTTCTTCAAAAGGAGAAACTTGTTTTTCATTATTCACAACATCTTTACTGGTTTGCTTATGACTCAAATATTAAAAAGATAGTTTCAGAATTGATAACTTATAGCACTTTAAAAAGCAAACCTACTAAGAGTTCAATATTTTCAATATTTATTGATTTCCTTTTTGTAGTAAGTTTATATACAGTGATATATACATATCTTAAATGTAAAAATTAATTAATTTTATCTCTATAAACACTCATAAAACAAGGGCACCTGGGTGGCTCTGTTGGTTGAACATTCAACTTGATCTCAGCTTAGATCATGATCTCACAGTTCATGAGTTTGAGCCCCACACTGGGGTCTGCACTGATGGGGCAGAGCCTGCTTAAGATTCTGTTTCTCCTTCTCTCTGCCCATCCCCTGCTTGTGCTGTCTCTCTCTCTCTTTCCAAATAAACAAACTTAAAAAAATAAGCAATCATAAAACATATAACCCTGTATGGAACATTTCTATAACCCCAGAAAGTTCCCAGAAAGAGGGAAGAGAGTTGAAGGGAGGAAAGGAGGTGTGCAGATCATGAAGGGTGTTATAGGCCATCGCAAAGTCTATTAGACAGCTATCAACATAATAATGATGCATAACAAACAATGGCAAAGCTCATTATCTTCAACAGCATTTATTTCTCACTTGGGTCAGCAGGTCAGTTTTGACTCTGCTAAGCTTGGCTTGGATTGTTTGGGCTTGGGTTCAAGTTGCAAGCTGGGATCAAAACTGTCCCCTGTATATCCCCATTCTGGGTCGTAGCTATCTGGGCTACTCTTTTCTCATAGTGAATAGCATACAGCAAGAGGAGTGAGTGAAAATATAAGATGTCTCTCAAAGCTTTGGCTTAGAACTGAAACATGATCTCCTTTACATACTTCATTGGCCAGAGAAAGTCATTTGTTCAAGCCCAAAGTCAGTGGGACAGGGATGTAAATTCTGTCTACTCTTGTGAAAGATGCTTAAAATTCACATGGCAAAGAACATGAATGCATAATTCTATTATAGAGAGCTAATGAGAATTGGGAACAATCTAATCTGTTATATAGGTACTTTGCCTCTGAGTAATATGTGGAGCCCTTGAAGAATTTCAAGAGAAAAGTGGATTTAAATTTCAGAAACGCCAGTCTGTTTTTTTGTGCTGAAAATATACTCTCAGGGACAAGGGTAATAGCAAGGAGACCAGGTAGGAGCTATTAAAACAATTCAGTGAGGAATGATGGTTCAGAAGAGGGTGGTAGCAGTAGAATTAGAGAGAAGTGTTAGATTGTAGATATGTTTTGATGGTAATCAACAGGATTTCCTGAGAGATTGATATGAGAGAGAACAAGAAAAAGAGGAATGAGAGATGACTTTAAAGCTTTCAATCTAACAGGCTGATGATCAGAAGGAAAGAGGGGCATCAAATGAAATGGAGAAGACTGTGTGTAGAGCACATCTTCGTGGAAGAGTAGGAGCTGAGTTTTTGTTATTTTACCTGAGACTTGACTATTATGTATCTGAATGGAGAGGTCAAGCACGAAATTATCCGGTCTGGAGTTTAAGAGGGACACTGGGTTGAAGAAGTTAAATTTGGGACACTTAAGTATATAGATCATATTTAAATCCATGTCTCATGTTCTTTGCAACAATCACATACTTGAGGCCATTTGGTTCTACTCTTCCCATTTTCCAATGCATCTTCCATTCTGTCAATATTTATGCTTTGAAAATGAAACTCTGATTGTTACTCCTTGCCTTGGAGTGTACCATACCTTAAAGACAAAATCCAAACTTTATATAGAGCTTCACAATCTGACTACACTCAGATTCTCACTTTGCCTAATAAAATCCTATTTATCTTTACAGGCCAAATGTAAACGTCAGCTCTATTGTTCAATTTTCCTGATAGCCCAGGAAGAATTTTTTTTTCCTCCATGTTCCCTCAGAACTTGTATGCTCTTTCCTGTATTGTCCAATATGATAGCTACTAGCTATATGTACAGTTGAAGTGTGGCTAGTACAAATTGAGATGTTGCAAGTGTAAAATCCACATGTCACTCCAAGGCTTAGTACAAAAATATACAAAACATACCATCAAAACATGTATATACTTGTGAAATGGTAATATTTTAGATATATTAGGCTAAGTAAAACATATTCTTAAAATTAATATCACTTGTTTAATTTTTACTTTTGAAATGTGGTCCTCTAGAAACTATAATATTATATATATGGATTCTCATTTATGGTTTGCAGTTGATTTTTATTGGACAGTGCTGCCTTAGAACATGCATACCGCTCTGTGATTACATATCTGTTTTTTGAAAGATTCTGAACTTGAAAACAGAAATTATATCTGATTACTCTTGCTAAGACCTGGTAGGATTTTGACTACATGCTCAATAAAAGTTAACTGAAAGTGTATTGATTTCTGATTGATGCTTGTCCTCAGACATTGATCTGCATATAGATTGCCTATTGTATGAACATAAGTAGAATTTGAGAAAGAATCAACTATAGGAGGTCCATAGTATATATTTAAGAAACCAAGGTACTTTGCCAAAGTCAGCTAAAATTTTAGCTGATCACATATTTGTATCACTATTTCAACCTGCTTCCTCAAAGTAGTTACAGTCAGGATCAAATTACAAATTAAAATATTGTATTGTTTGTAGTAAAGATTTATAGTATCACATATTTTTATAGCTAAAATTTTCAATTTAATTTTTATAAAGACATTTGGATTCTTAGTTTTTTATAACTTCAAATTTCCAAGTGAATTCTTATTACACTGATTTTTATTTTAATGACATTTGCCTATTAAAGAGAGTCATATTCAATTATCCTTCATAATCTATTGTGAAAGAAGTAAGATATTATAATACATAACTTATATAAGGTAAAGAATTACATGGTTTGAAGGAATTCTAAGGACCCAGGGACATCTCCAAAGGATAAAAATAAGGATAAGAATGTACATTTTTTTTCTTCATTTTCATTTTTTTTCTCCTTCCCATTGTGTCCAAATACTCCTGATTTTGGAAACAAAATTTAAATGAAAAATATCCACTGAGTAGTGAGATTCTGATGAAACCAGAATTCATCAAAATGGATAATCCAATGAAGAAGACAGTAAATTGCTTCCTGAAGCTTTCTGCCTGTGAGAAACAAGATTCTGATATGACAGGGGATATGATGCAACTCATTATGGAGAGCATGTACAGGGAGAGCACTGCTGTAGAAAAAGCAAAGTTAGAGGTTGCAAATTAGTATGTACTGTCAGTTCTGTTCAGGGGAAAGTACATTGATTCTAATGACCAGTCCTAGGTGTCTAGACAGAAATACCCCTGCAGGGAAGAAGAATAACATCTCAAGATATGTTAATTTGATGTAAATCTCCCTTTGACATGCTGGATTTCCCCTTTATGGTTCACTCACCAGGGTTTTGGTTTGTTATTTAGTCTCTGGAGTGCTCTGCTCCTCAGAAAGAGAGAAGCATAATTTATCTTCCATGATAAATTAATAGCCATCATCTGCTCTACAAATCACTGTTCTAATGTGCATGGTCAGGCTAAATGATTTTTCACTCTCATAAATGTTGTAAAGTAACAAGAATAATGCTGGAATCTTAGACTGAGGAGTATTACTGTTAAACTCATAAATATTAAGGAAACCCTGTCAGTTTGTATGTCTTTGTACGTCTTTTTCTATTCCATATCAGCTTGACTTAACCAAATTTTAAAGATTCTTTTAGATATTATTGATGACAAACGCATAAAAATTTACCTCTCTATGCAAAACATTCTTATATATTTACAGAGCTGTTTCATTTATCACTGAGAATAAGGAGTAAGACCTAATGCTAGAATGTTGACCCTATTGGAGCGCTCAGTAATATTGTTCTACAAACACTTGAGCCAACTGACAGAAACAGAAGGTTGACATATTATCTCAATCTGAAAATGTATCCTTGGAAAGTGAGTGATTTGCTTTTTCCTCATTAACTGTGTCTAGTTTCCATGTGAAAGATAATGATGTTCAAGGTTCAGTTTAATAATAAAAAACCTGTTCTTTCCCCTAGGTATCCTAAGCCAAAGTAATATGTACTTTCAGAATTCCCAGTGTTGCTAAATATCTTGCTCAACACTTAATAGTTTGAGATCTAGGGATTTCTGTTTGGCAGTAGACACTGGTGCCAGTGATTCAGACATGGTGAACCCACACATAACCCATGGACACGCAGAGCCAGATTCTCTCTTCACAGGGGATATACTGAGAGCAATTTAAATGAATCTATAAGGACACTCACTCTTGGGGACTCCTAATGAATGCCATTGCCATCAAGCATACTAAATTATACCCAAATAGTCCGAATCTGTACTTAAAATTTGAGAGAAGACTTTAACGAGAGTTCATTTTGTGTTCTTCTATATGGTAACTTCATGTTCAGTGATATACTTGTGACCTAATCTCATTTTATTTTGGTTAGAATGGTGTACTTATGTACTCTCAAAGATTGTTTATTATTCTCACACATTATAAATTACATCATCAATACTTGAGTTCTGAGAGTCAGAATTTTCAATGCAAGGAAAATGTTAAAGATGACTTAGCCCAGCCGTCTTATTTTAGATGCCTCTAGAAGTTAATTACCTTTCTTAAAGACATTGATTAATAGCTAATTAAGAAACAGAACAAGGACTGAGACCCAAGCCTCCTAAATTCTAGTACCAGTCTTTCCATCACATAATTTTGCCATAAGAACCAAAGAGATTCACTGGAGAAGGGAAAATATGTTGAGCTAGATACTGTTCTAGGCCTTTGGGATGACTAGGACATTTTCTCTGCCCTCAGAAAGTTCATGGTCTAAAGAGCTAGATAAACAAATTAGAGTTTTTAAGTTGTATAGATGCTCTCATAGAAGTCAATGAAATAGAAAATGGGAGTACAAAAAAGAAATGATCTATTATGTTGGTAGATGATTGGAATATGCTTAATAGAGAATGAGACTTGAGGAGTTTGAAATAAAGACTGGGCTGTGCACTCTGCATTAGGGAAAGAATATTTAATTCTGGTCTCTGACATGAAGACATTGTGCAGATGTTACCAGAAATATGAGTGTAGCTAAAAGAATGTTTTCTTATTTGCCCTATGAAAAAAAAAATGTAGCACCTTCTTACAGGCAGATGCTTAACAGGCTCAATTACTGGGGCTCATGGGACACAGTGAAATTTAGGCATAGTTTCAGCAGTACTTCTATATCAAACCGTGTGTGTGTGTGTGTGTGTGTGTGTGTGTGTGTGTCTGTGTGTGTGTGTGCGTGTGTTGAAATGCAATCATTGCCATCGTTCAGAGCAATAAGCTGAAATGACTATCTTTGGGATACGAGAACAAGGAAGCTAGAAGATATGGAATGAGGGTTATTATATAAGAAATATCAAACTTATCTAAGAGCTACTACCATTGTCTTACAGAAGGAAATCTTTTCAGAAAAGAAGGAGCTCATACTTTTTTGATATTTGAAGGGGTTTCACACATGTGCAACATGCAAGTATTTAAGTACACTTTCAATTCTCCTGGGTTTCCAGCTAATATATGATATATAAGTCTAAGAGGTGATGGGACTCCTCTTTTTACCTAAAAAGATCTGACACCTATTAGAGGTGTGGTTTTGATGAGAGGTAGGCCAGACATTGGACCACGTATGATCTCATCTTGTCATCACAACAGGACTCTGAGATTATTATTCTTATTTCAAATCTGACAGATAAGAAAACTGAGGCTCAAGAGGCTAAATAAATTGTATAAGGTCAAACAGACTGCTTGTGAACAAGCAGAGATTTAAATAAAGATCTCCTGAAATGGCTTCCTGTCTACTCTATGATGCTGTGCCATGTTAAAGAAAGTCCAAAGTGAACAGGAGCAGATTCTGTGGAGAAAAAACAATAGAGCAAGATGCTTAGGATAATTCATTAGAGGAATGACCAGGGTACAAAGAAACTCAGGGAATTTGGTAACTTTCTTCAAATATTAAAAAGATTACTAGGGCACAGGAACTATTTCAATTGCTTTGAAAGGTCTTTAGGGCTAGAATATGAACTAATATGTATGTGTAAGTTGCAAGGAAACATTCTGTGAAAGAATTTTCCAAAGAGATAAAGATAGACTACACTTGCTACAGAGCTAATCAGTTTTCTCTCATTGGTCATATTCAGTCATAGGCTTTATAACCACTTCATTGTCTATTACCGAAAAACAATCAAATGTAAACTTAGAGTTTAATGAATTCTTTGCCCCCACTGCCACCTTTTTTGTTTGTTTGTTTGTTTTTTCATTCTGGCTATTGTCAGTTGAGAAAGGGGCATGAAGTTAGGGTAACTACCAAGAAATTAATTGAGTGATTTTCTGATTAAGCAACTGAAAGCTTAGATTATAGCCATGGTGGGTTTCTGTTATATTTATTCATTTTTTCCCCTTTGGTTTTTTATACATTATCTAAAAAGTGACTTGGAATGTTTACTTTTTTTTCTCTAGTTTGAAGTGCTACTTTATACATTTCAAATTAAGCATATAATATGGCTGCAAATTAATTAATTAATTAATTAAATGGATTCCCATTTAAAAAAATGGGGATCTCATATGTCCTCAAATAGAAGTTTAGAAAGCATCTTACATTACCTATGGGTTTTTCTGACTTACTCCAACTAGAATGGGAAAGTGTTTCTAAATGTGATTATGTTTCAGTACCATTAGCCTATTGTTTTTTGAAAGACATATTAATGTTTGGAGAAAACCTTTGGTTTCCCAGTTATGGTAGTTTATATGCCTTTGGGTCAGTCATTTAAAGTATACTTTACACTTACATACTTTAACTTAGCACAAGTATGACTATATTACAATCATAAAGGATTGACAATTTGTAAATAGGAACACATCAAGATAAAATTTTAAATCATCCCATATTTGCAGTCCTCTATATCTGCATACTTGTACTTACTGAATGAATGAACAAATGGAAACTTATTTGCTCACTTACCTTGAGCATGTCTCCTCACACCTCTGGGCTTCTGCCTTTCTGTAAAATGAAGGAATTGAATCAGAAATCTCTCAAGTGTCTTTTAGCTCTCAGTGGTAAGTATGTAAAATTTGGTAATATATTAACCCCAGGGAGAATCCAGAAATACTTGGAAAAATTAATGTAATTAAATTAAGAAAGGTTTTTTATAATCTCCTGTGTTTTGCAGCTCATGTCCTCTAAGCAAGTCAGGATGCTTGAGCACTCAATTTTATTTACCACCCACCTCTATGCAGACAATTTCCAGATCTTCCTCTTCTGCCCTGACCTTTTATATTCTTCTCAGTCAAGATTTCTTTCTGTTTATGGAACATCTTTACTTAGATGTCCTGCCATCACCTAAATCTAAACATGCTTAAAAAAATAAAAAGAAAGGAATTCATGGTCTCCCCTTAGCCTATCTATTCTGCTTTCCCTTTGTATCATTTCTAGGCAGAAACCCTGGGCATTCCCTGCCCATTCCCATTTACTTACCATCTCCAGGATGGTCTAAATTCTGCTGATTCCTACTCATTTTTTTTAATTCCTGTGTTCTGCATTCCCACAGCGTCAGTCTGGTCCATGCCCTGTACACCCAGGTTATTTTAAGGGCCTCCTAGTGAGCCTGACTTCCTGTATTCATTCCTTTTTTTTTTTTTTTTTTATGAACACTATGAAGAGCCAAAGAATCCTTTTATTCAAATGCCTTTTGAGCAGCAAGACAAACTCCTTTTCTGACTCCAGTAATTTAGTAGTGGTATGTGCCTTTAGGGTGGTATTTATTTTTGTATGTAAATTTCAAACATAAATATTTACTTATGTAAGTTTTGTCTCTCGTCCTAAATCAGCAGTTGGTTTGGGATTAGAACCTTTCTTCTCTTCTTACTTCTTCCTACAGATTTTGTTGAATATCTACTTGTGTAAGATGCTCTGTTAGGCATTTTGACAGCTATAAACATAGATGGAACATGATTCTTATCTTTGGGAAGAGTACTCCTACTTCCTGAGGTAAAGAAATTAGTTTTTGTTGAGTACATTTAGGTGCTGGACATAGGCCATGACATAAATTATCTCATTTAAGTATTGATATTTTTTTCCAGCTTTATTGGGATATAATTGACATATAACATTATATAAGTTTAAGGTTTAAACATAATGATTTGATACGTGTATATATTGTGAAATGATTACTACAATAAGGTCAGTTAATACATCTGTCACTGCACATAGTTACAATCTTGTGTGTGTGTGGTGAGGACTTTTAAGACGAATTCTGTTAGCGACTTTCAGATGCACAATATAGTATTGTTAACTGTAGTCTTGAAAATTTTGTACAATGAAATTATTATCACCTTTTTACAGATGAAGGCCTAGGGTTAGAAGAGGTTAAGTAGCTTCCCCCAAGGTTTGTATGACTCTGAAGCCCTAGTTCTTAGTTCCATTGCTCATAATGAAATCTATATTTAATTGTTTCTAAATTAATGGCGTTAATTCCGGTATTTGAAGAGCCTAGCAGTTTCCTAAATGGCATCCTATAAGACCAAGTGATTATATGCATCTAGACATTCCTTTATTTCTCATAAATAAGTGGTACTGTGGTTACTGACATAAAAATTTATATTTAAATGTTAAACTCTATTATAAACAGTATTCGTGGTGCATGAGAGACCCTATATATGTGAAAATTTTTATATAATAATATATTGCATTTGGGTCCTCCCAAAATTCATTTCATTTTATTTAAAAAAAATTTTTTTTAACATTTTTTTTTGAGACAGAGAGAGACAGAGCATGAACGGGGGAGGGTCAGAGAGAGAGGGAGACACAGAATCTGAAACAGGCTCCAGGCTCCAAGCTGTCAGCACAGAGCCCGACGAGGGGCTCAAACTCATGGACTGTGAGATCATGACCTGAGCCGAAGTCGGACGCTTAACCAACTGAGCCACCCGGGCGCCCCAAATTCATTTCATTTTAAACTTCATTTAAAAATGTGCACTTTTTGTATAGTGACAGATGGTAGCCATACTTCTGGTGAGCATAGCATAATGTGTAGATTTATCAAATCATTATGCTATACATCTGAAACCAACGTAATATTGTGTCAACTATACTTCAATAAAAAGAAATTTAAAAAATGTTCATTTTGTTCATTAATTAATACCGTATGCTGCCTTTTAAAAAAGATGTAGCCTATAACCATTCTCCCATGTTAATTATTTTATTTATCAATATATTCCTGCTATAAACTTGGTAGGGCTATTTTAGGATGCCCATTTTTTCAGCTCAATAAGACATATTTTTTTCCCTCCAAGACCACACACCACATAAAATAGATTTATGTCTGGAGTGGTTTTTGTCAACAAACTTCAAAAGAACACATTAGATAATTTCTGTGGTAGTCATGGCCTAAAATCTCTATCAGGTTGAGAATTATGTAAATAGTCAAGATAAACATTTTTTTTCCTGCTTGCCTATTCACTGACTTTAAAAAAATATTTTGGTAAATAATTGCAGTATATGGCAAAAATTCTTTAGTTCCCATGTTTAGAATAAAACCACCGCCTCTTTACTGTGAACTTAATTTGTGAGAACCTGACATAGTAACATTGCGCATAAAAATGATCAAATTATTTTCAGTAAGTATTTTAAATACGTTTTATACAGCTAAAAATCTTCATCAGGAAATACCACTGAAATTATTTAAATGAAATTAAGCCCTCCCCCCGCCCCCCACCAGATAGACGAGTAAAGATAGAGACAACAAAGAAGATGAAGACGGTAACAAAGAGGAAAAGGAGAAAGGAGGAGAGAGAGAAGGAGGGGAAGGAAAAGAAATTGTAGTAAAGCTAAAAAACTAGGTTTCCACGTGGGTCATTATTGACCAAAGTTTCTATGATTTCTCAGCTCCTTGTCCCGGCACTGTGAAACACACCCAAGAGTTTCCGTCTTTCCTAGCCTTTAGCGTTGTGGATGGTTAAGGTGTTAGGAACTTTTCACACTCTTAAAGTAACTGAGTTGAGTAGGGAGTTAGAGGCTGAATCTCACACAGTAGTTACCAGCATGGGATTTTCCTGACAGCAGAGAGGGCTTAATCATCTACTTCCAGTGGGTGGAAGCATGCTGGAGAGCTTCTGCCTCCAGCAGTTTCCTACACAGGGCCTGGTGTCTGGTAAATAGAAGACATTAGTCTCCAGTACTATCAGTCCTTTGCTTTTCAGAAACACTTATTTCAATTGAGTTTTCTTTTTTATTTATTTATTTTTGGTTCAAGATTAAAAGATACCTGCCTGTCTTCTTTGTTTCTGCTCTAGCCCCATGCCATCATCTACTATGCCTGATGATTTATTGCTTCTGTAGCTTGTCAATTAAAAGTGCTCACAAAGACAAACTCTGCAATAATGTTTTTAGCATGTTTAATAGAGTCTGGTTAAGTAAACATCCTCAACCAAAGCAGCAAAAGAGAGCTTAAAATAAACAGAGCTACTGTGCCAAGTTCATAATTACTTACACATTTAGCACTCTGCCCATCTTCTAAGCATGGCCATTAAAACCAGATTTGTGTATTTAAAATAATTGTCTTGAAACCATAGTTATTCAAATACTACAGAACATTTACATACTTGAGTCTTTTTTTTTATTATTCTTTTTTTTTTTTATTTCCCTTCAGCTTACTAAAACCTGGAATTTGTTTCACAAAACTTTTTTTCAAGGTAAGCACTAACATCTCTCTGTAATAGGCCAGATCAAATTACTGGTTCTTGTAGAGTCAACTGTTCCTTGGGGAGACATCCTCTTGTTCACATTCTCCAAATTGAGTATTTTTGGAAGAGTACTGAGAAGTTTCATATCCCAAATTAGAAGGGTAGCATGATTAGTTTATTAATAGGCCAGTTAAGATGACAACCAAAAATTAAAAGTATTAATTAAAGTGATATAAAATGGGAGGGTATAATATTAGAAAAATACATGAGCTTTGGAGAGACAGTTACAGAGATATCCTCTTGCCTCACTGGCTCTCAGTTTCAGGCCTTCAAAATAGTGGTGCTGGTGATGATTAGGGTGGAAAATGGAGCTATACTGGAAGATGACTTTTTAAATTAGAGATACAAGTAATATAAATTATAGACTTATGTTCACTAAATGTTGGCTACTATTAAATGTTCAAACATATACTAGCATATAATTTCCCATTTTAAATTTTCATCGTTGTTCATATTCATGCAAATAAGTTGTTGAATTTCAAATATTTCCCCCATATGTATGTAGGAATTTACATCCTTGTGTAAATGGCAATGGATTTTTCTTGCACCCCAGTATGATCACATTAAGCTGAGACCTTCCATTGGAGAACTGGATGATTAACATTAAATGAGCACTGCATCTGAGGAGTTGTCCTCAGTGGGTCATTTTTGGATTCTAATTTGTTTAATTACATCATTAGTGAGATGAAAAAAGGAAATAAGTAGCATGAGAAGTACATCTGCAAATAATAAATGAAGATGAACTCCAAATTGCCAGGAGAGGAGAATAAAAATAGATTTTCAGAAGGTTGCTGAAACTGGTCGCGAAGAAGAGAAAGAAATGTGGCCCTAAGCAACCATCTTCCGTATAAGCGCAAGAGTGCTTTCATAACATGAGACCCAGAAAGAGGAGAGAGCCATGTTAACAGACTGTACAAAGAACCCAACTTACCAAGGGCACCAAAGTCCAAACAAACATAGTATTCTGTGATAGTAAATGCAATCTAAATTTCTCATTTCTTAAATATAACAATGAAATTAAGGAGAATATAGTTTAACATGGCATTGAGATGAAGTCTTGGTTTTGAGACCAAGCACTGATATGAGCTGTGTGGCCTCTGCTTCTGTCAAATCAAGAGAATCCTATTACATGCCTCTAAGGGTTGTTTTGAGGGTGAAATGAATCTAGCACTAGATTGTTAATTCCACGAGATCAAAAACTGTGGTTTATTCACAACTGTGTCTCCTCTGCCTGTCACAATGCCTGACACCTGTGAGACAGCAATTACAAATATTTTGAAGGGATGTTGAATCATAGGGTTGTTTTCAATGTTATGTGTAATATAAATGAGAAACTATCTTGAGCTTTTATTTGTTTTCTTGTTTGCTGTTGGCCTAGGAAGCCAGCTCCATGGAAACAAGGAATTGCTTTCCTTTTCCCTGCTATATTCCCAGGTCCTAGAGCTGTGACACCAGGATGTATTTTTCTGCCAGCTTATGGCATCACCTGAGGTTTGTTAAATTAGTAGAATTATGGACCCAGACCCAGATCTACCAAATTAGAATCTGTATTTACTATTCACTGATAATTCTTAAACACATTAAATTTTGAGAAACATTTGTCCAGGAACCTACCTGTTCCTAGTAATTTCTCTATGAATTGTTACTAAATAAATGACTATAGGTTTTACCATCACAGTTAGCAGATTTAAAATCCATAATAAATGTACTTCAATAATATCCTTAACAGATTTAATGAAATATAATCTGCATGCGATAAAATTCACCCATTTTAAGTGTACAGGTCAATGACTTTTAGTAAATTTGTAGAGTTGCGCATACAGCACCGCAATCTAATTTCAGAACCTTTCTGTCACTCCCAAAAGATCCCTTTTGCCCATTTGCAGTCATTTCCCATTTCCAACCCCAGCCACTATAACATTATTTTCATATCCATCTGCCATTCCACATTGTGAATAGAGAGTAAATAAAGGGGGAACAAATACATCTCTTTCATACACACTTCGGTAAGTAAAAGTGATTCTTGAATGAGTTTCATTGTGGTTTAACTTGGCATTCGCCACAACTAAATGGATTTGCTAAACAACTAAGAGTTCAAATATGATTCAGGGGAAATGTTTACCACTTTGGGGGAACAAAACATTTGCAAATAGTTTATCTTCTAAACTAATGGGGCACATATTTACAACTAAACATTATCAGTCTAACAAAAACAGAAGCCATAAGAGTTTAGTTTTTAACTTTAGTACACTAATTACAAATCACTGCCATCTACTCAGGGCCAATACTAGGCCAGCCTGCAACCTTAGATTGATATTTGAGGTTTTGTATCTCTTTAGAAGTTTGTATTAGCTGAGTTGACTCTTGGGATGTAGGGGAGGAAGTCTCTTTACTCTTTCGTCTCCTCTACTAAATTCATGTTCTTAAGATCTTTCTCTTGGACTTTGATCTCATTGGCCCCAATCATTCTATATCTTCATCTCCTTCATTCTCTTTTCCCAACTCCAAGAGGAGTTATTTCAAATCCTCTGCTTAAAAACCTTCCATGATTTCAAACTGTTCATACAGTGAAGTCCAAACTCTCTAGCATGTATTTAGTGCAGACTGTTTTTTTCTTTTTTTTAATTTTTTTTTTTTTTTTTGCAGCCTGTTTTTTTCTATCTCATGGCTTGTGCGGCTCACATTCCCACCTGGCCTGTTAGACATGCCACACCTCTCACTGTTCTAAAAATCTTCCAAGCACATCACACATCCAGGTCTTTGCTAAGTCTGTTACCTCCCTGCGTAATGCTATCTCATTTCTCCCTACTCATACATGAAATCTTATTATTTGGACAATAACTTAAATGCTTCTATGATCCCTTCTCCAAGATGCATCCTTTCCTCAATGAGGTTGCCTCTTTTTCCATTTGTACTCACTTAATATTGTATTTTTACTTCAAATTTATTATATAGAAGGATGATGACTATGTCATAATTAGTTACGTGTTCCTATCACCTTTCACCATATCTGTTATATAGTAGGAGCTTAATAAAGAATGTATGAGTTCGTGAATGGTTAAGGGAATCTTTGAAAACCTGCCTTTGAAGATTGTTGGACCTGGAATCGCTCTAACATCTAGATGAAACATACACTTCGAACTCTTTAGTCAGAAGTACTTGGTATTGTGTTTGTGTGCGTGTGTGTCCCTTTTGTACCAATGTATCTATTGAAACTTACAATTTGAGATAAGAAAAAGCATTAACAAGATAAGATTTGTTTTTTGTAGAGTTGGTCCTAGAAGTCTGGCTTATGATGGAATTTAATATACTGTTTCATCCATTTAAAATCATAAACTCTAATAGCTGAAAGGACTTAAAAGATAGTTTTTTTTTTTTAATCCACTGGTTTTCCAGTGAGAAAAATATTGCCCATTGTCTTTATTTGTACAGTTTTCTTTTTCATCTCGCATGACAGGGGACTGAGGCAATCTTTTTACTTTTAATCTTTTACTCTATATCTCTTTATTAATAACCTAGTTGAACACTGTGCCTGAATATGCCCGTTCTCTGCATAGGATTTTGAAAGCCGCAGAACTATTTCACAAGGCAGATCTGGTTTCTTGGGGAAGAACTCAGGGAAGAATTCTCCATTTTCCAACCCACTTGTAATAGAATGTTCCTTCCCCAACATTTATTGCCACTTGGTGGCCACTGGGCTTTGTGGTAATAAAAAAAAATCACGCAGCACTAAATAAAAAGTCTGAAATTCGCTTTGACTATTTTTCCCCCTTTATCAACTCTGTATTTTAAATCATTAAAAAAAACGTTAATTTCCCCTACATCCTCATAAATTGGGCAATACTCAACCACTATTTAAGAAAGTTCAGTGCTTAGGGGTGCCTGGGTGGCGCAGTCGGTTAAGTGCCCGACTTCAGCCAGGTCACGATCTCGCGGTCCGGGAGTTCGAGCCCCGCGTCAGGCTCTGGGCTGATGGCTCAGAGCCTGGAGCCTGTTTCCGATTCTGTGTCTCCCTCTCTCTCTGCCCCTCCCCCGCTCATGCTCTGTCTCTCTCTGTCCCAAAAAGAAATAAACGTTGAAAAAAAAATTTAAGAAAGTTCAGTGCTTAAAAAGTATCTTAAAAAATGGAGAAAAATATGGAACTATTCCACATGTGAAATATTAATATTTATTAAGCTGAAGGTTTTTTAACAAATACATTATTGTTTTTATAAGACCTTTCTTTGTAAAGACAAGAATTATAAATTGGAAAATGTAAGGAATGCTTACAGAAACGAATGCATACATAAAAAGTACAGTTAAAGCAGGAGATTCCATAAAGCACATAGTGAGACATAGCAATTCTCATCTTTCTCTCTGTATAAATATGTATCTCCCTTGAAATAAATGTCATTAACAGCATTATGAAATGTCTAATACATATTAAACACTTTATTTAAAATCTGACAGGTGAGTTAAACACTTGTGCAGACATCCCTTGCTTTCCTTAGAAAGCTATATTTCAGAAAATTTAGCAGACAAGTAAATGCTGTTGTCGCACCTGACTTACATTATAGCATCATTATAGAATTCTCCCAAAATAATTTATTTAGAATAAGATTTATTTATACCTTATAATGTCCCTGGGTAAAGTGAAATTGATTTGTTTTTAAAGGATTTTATAGTTAATTGTTTTAATTGTGTAACCTTTCCATAAATTAAAAAAAAAATCTTAAACATCATTACATCTATCACACAGTAAGAAGTTTTCAGTGCTATGCTTTTACTGTAATTCATTGTGTTACTTGAGAGGTTCTATGATTTTTTTCTCAAAGCAACATCTATGCTTGATTGATTTGCTAGAGTTTACTGAAATATGTACCAATATAATTCCTCATTAAATTAAAATATTGGGGGCATCTGGGTGGATCAGTAGGTTAAGTGTTTGACTCTTGATTTCAGCTCAGGTCATGGGATCAAGCCCCTTTCTGGCTCCACACTCAGTGTGGAGCCAGCTTGGGACTGTCTCTTTTTCACTCTCTCTCTCTTTCCCTCCCTGCTCCTCTCCCCTGATGTTTCTCTCTCTCTCTCTCTAATTAAGTAATTAATTAATTAAAAATATAGGGGCTGAGAAAGTTGATTTTAAGACAAATTTATAAGGTAATTGTAATTGGGGCAGTGTATTATGTTTAAAGTAACTCAAATCACTAGATCACCCTCAAAAACTGATTTATCAGATAATCTAGTCTTTGCATTTCTTGAATTGTATCCTTGGTGCCTAGCATGATACTCTGAGATAAAAAATAAATAGCAGTTTCCCTGAAGAACCTATAGGGAGAATTAAGAGTTCATAACTGGGAGCTTGAGGAGTCAGAAAGACTTCATAGAGATTGCAGGTTAGCAGTTGTAGGATGGAGGAAGACATTGCTGGCAGAAGAGGTGTGGCACGTGCAAGGCTCCAGAGACCTCGGAGAAGATGCTAGGTGAAGGAAACCACATTTACTCAGACACAGCCAGAGTAACGTTGCAATCATCTTGGCCTAACTTAACAGTGTTTTCTGGATCTGTCCTCAGTTACCAAGCCTGTCAGAAAATTAAACCCTCAGGAAATTCCTCCTCACATATGTTTTGTAGACAAAGCAACAAGTGACTTCTAACTACAATCTATGTTTTTCTAAGATGCTTTATTTAGACAGTCAATATTTCTATACTTACATTTTCTATTAAAAAACAAAATCACTGACCAATTACCATATACTAATGATGTGCTAAACACACACACACACACACACACACACACACACACACACACACACACCCAACCTGTTTCTCAAAGGAAAACCATCCATCTGATGTAAGAACTACTATTATTCCCATTTTACCAATGAGACTGGGGTTTGAGAGTTTAAAGGATACTGAAGTCAGGCAGCTAATTAGTACAGAGCCAAGATTTGAACCCAGGAAGTTTGACTTTTAAAAGCCCAAGAGTTTTCACTGCTCACATTCTGCCTGTTCTAAGAAGATGTGACACCACAAGGTTCATCAAAGGAAAACTAAAGAGGAATAGATGATTGTATTGCACCAAATAATAACAGACTCTATTAGTTCCATATTGTGGCTATAATAAAATACTACAAACCTAGTCAAGATTTTAGCTGGTCTGGTTCCTTGTGGAGACCCTGAGATGAGAATCCGTTTTCTTGCGTTTTTCAGCTCCCAAAGGCCACCTGCAATCCTTGTCTTTCTTACTACTTTCTCTTATCACTCCATCCTCTTGCTTCTATAGTTATATGTTTTCCTACTGATGCTGTTCTTCCTGCCTCCCTCTTCTTAAGCCCCCTGTGATTACATTGGGCCCACCCTGATAATCCAGGATAACCACTCCATCCCAAGATCGTTAATCTAATTACATTTGCAAAATTCATTTTACCATTTTACCATATAAGGTAATAGACTCATAGGTCCTGAGGTTTAAGATGTGGACATCTTTGGAGAGGCCATTATTTTTTTTTTAATTTTTTTTAACGTTTATTTATTTTTGAGACAGAGAGAGACAGAGCATGACAGGGGAGGGTCAGAGAGAGAGGGAGACACAGAATCTGAAACAGGCTCCAGGCTCTGAGCTGTCAGCACAGAGCCCGACGCGGGGCTCGAACTCACGAACCGTGAGATCATGACCTGAGCTGAAGTCGGACGCTTAACCGACTGAGCCACCCAGGCGCCCCTGGAGAGGCCATTATTTAGTTTGCCACAAAGACAGATGCAATCTAAGAAGAATATTTAAATTCCAGATAAGGAAGAGTGAATAGGCATGAGCTCTGCCCTCAAGGAGCATAAAATCTAGTGGGAACTGAGGCATGTCAACCTGACACCTGTCAAATATGATAGTAAAATGGGGCAAGACACTACAGAGTGCGCAGTGAGTGCTTAACAATTAGCCTGAAGATGTTACAGACAAAACCGCATAGCAGTCTTTGAAATATTATAAGGACCCCATAATGACCATTTTTGGTCAAAAAATTTTTGGTCAAAAAATTGATTTTCGATTGAAAAAATAGTAAACTTACTTTTACCTTATTGTTATATTCATGACTTTTGTGAGATTCCCCAACATTAAGTATTACCTTAAGAGTTAAAAATGCCTTGAAGGACTTTTTTTCTATAAAATGAAGCTAAAAATTTTAATTCTAAAACAAAAAAGAAAGGGACATAAATTCTTTCAGTACATTCCAGAAGCAAGATTCTAACCCAAGAAGTTGATTTATATGTATGTATGTGACTACCTAGCCTGTTACTTTAAATGAAAAATAGTCCGCATGCAAAATGAATACTTTTTTCAGAAATGAAATGCAACCCAGTTATTGACCCAGGTGTGTGGTTTTTTGTGTTACCTCTTTATTGCTTTCACTTTTATGTAGATCTTAACACACCACCATACTGTCAGAGTGTCCTAAAACAAAAGATTTGTGAAGGCCTGAATTTCAAAAATAATATAATCTATAGAGAACCCCCTTTACTCTATAAAACAATGACTATTCTGTGACCATACTCCAGCAATTTTTCCCTCACCAAGACAAAAACAATCCAAAACCAACTAGTTGCTAGGGATCCAGCAGAGTTGATTCTTTTTGCGCTCTTGGAATTCAGCAATAGGCTTTCATACTTCTTCAAGCTCCCATTGGCTTTGGGGAGAAAAGACAAATAATTAACCCTGAAGTAAGAAGCATTTCATTGCAGACTCTTCCTGCTGGGTTAACAAACATCTCTAAGAAAGAGAGCTCCTTGGGAGTGTCTCACTTAGTGTCATTATTGATTAGTGACACCCATTCTCTTAGCAAAGTCTTTGGGAACTTAAGCTTCAAGGGGGGTTGGTAATTAGAGATGAAGTTTTCAGTTGCTTTTTGGTCCAGATTTGTTAACTGAACTGTTAAGGGAGGAGATGCTGATTAGAGAGCCTCGCTGGTAAGTCCTGGTTTCACTCTTGGCAGTAACCAATTGTGCCTTATATGTAGCTCACTGTGCTCCTTCGTGCTTTAAATGATTCTTCCCCTCTTTTCTCTCATGGCCCTGTAAGAGTTACCATAGAATCTCACAACTTGAAGTTGTAACTTATAAGCATCTATTAATTAGAGTAATAAATAGCCCGTTATCCTGAACTAACCCAGTTATCCATTCTCTAAAACAGCTTCAATATTACAATTGTTTTTTGTTTTTTTTTTTGCCTTTTGGTTTTGTTTGTAGTAACTCTAAGACCATGCAACGTGACCTGATGCTTATATTTTAAAGTGGAAAAATTCTCATATCAGAATCTTTTCTGGCATATTTGGAAATTCACATTTTCAAAGTACATGAAAGGCAACATTCCTTTACTTTATCTGAGGGTTTAGAGACAGACACTTAATAACATGATGAATACTTTTAAAAATGCCTCTGTGTAAGTTCAGAATTTTTCCAGCTTGATTAAAAAATGAGTTAAGAGGTCAAAATGACAAGTGTGATTCTTATAAGAGTTAGGTATTACTGGCGATATGGCTATTGTCAATCACTGTCAAAATGCGTGCCCTTGCTTCAAAATGTATCTGGCAGGTGTCTGTGATTGTTTTTGTTCAGTCTCAGCACTAGCAAAAGCAAAACAAAACAACTTTGAGCATCACCACAATAAAAAAGTCCATGAGAGATGTGAACTAGAAAGAAAACTATGATGTCATTTAAAAAGAGGTGTGAGGTGACCAAAGAAGAGGAGCTGAAGATGGAATCTTGGGAAAACCTGTGTTTTCTCTGACACATGTGATGATGGCACCATTTTGTTTGTTTTTATTTTGATTGGTCTTTTAGTATAGGATATCATAATTTGCAAACCCTACTGTTGCATTAAAAAGTCTCATGAGAGTTAATCCTATTTCCCACATGACAGGCCCTGGACCTTCTATGTCCTCTGTAATTTCTCAAGGTACCTTCACATGGGCTAAACACATAGAAGACTTTGCACACACACTAACTGAATTCTTGTATACTGAGATAGTTAGTAGATGACCACATAACAGATTAATGTCATCTGGGAAAGAAACCTGTATATCACATATCATTATTTGTAGTCTGCAAGAAAGCATTCCTGGTTCCTAAACATCAAGTCCAGGTATTTCATGGTTGGTAATAAGTGGAGAGAGGCCACATGAAAGAAACAAATGGAGGGGCACCTGGGTGACTCAGTTAAGCTTCTGACTTCGGCTCAAGTCCTGATCTCGCAGTGAGTTTGAGCCCCCCATTGGACTCTCACTGCCAGCGCAGAGCTCACTTCAGATCCTGTGTCTCCCTCTCTCTCTGCCCCTCCCCTACTAGTGCTCTTCCTCTCTCTCAAAAATAAATAATAAACATTAAAAAAAATAGAAAACATGGAAAGTATAGTTCTCAATGGTCCTTGAAAACTCCCCTACTGGACAAGTTGGCTTTTAAAATGTGACTTCTTTTATCTGCAACGTGAGGATCTCTTTACTTGGATATACTTGCTAGGTAGACCTCTTTCAGCAGTGCAGCTTTAATGCCTCGCTTTATTTCTGTCTTCCTAATACTAGTGTCCTATCTTGGGAACTGCCTCCTCCCCATAAGTGACATTTGGACTAATAGCTCATTTCCTCTTATCCTCCTGTTGGGAGAAGATGCTGACTCCTCCACATAAGGATTTGCCCTTACCATAGGCCACACCTGGGCACAATACCAACAGACGGTCTAAAATAAGTCAACATTCATACAATTTCAAAAATACAATAGCAGAGAGGTCTTCATTGGTGATTACAATTATTCTGGAAAATCTTGTCTCAGCCAAGGGAGAATCAAACAGGGAAATGTTATAGACCAGGGCATGAGGAAACAGAACACTGGGCATTGATTTGAAGAACAGGCCAGCTAGGTGACCATTCGCCCTGAGCAGACAAGAGCATCTTCAGGATGGTGTCTACAGGTGGAGGGAGGAAGAAGTGCCTGGTACAGTACAACACGGATGAGGAGGTTCTGCTTCTGCTTCACAAATGGCTCAGGCTTGGCGCTCTGATGCTTGAAATGAGATCACAGTTTGATTGGACAGGATGTGTGGTAGGGTACTTAAACAATGAGATGTTGTGGGAATTGTTACAGGATCTTAAACCCTCCTGCTGTAGAAAATTCAAAGCCAAGTTTGACCATGGGCCTTAGACAGACTGCCTTCCCAACCCCCGTTCCTCCAG
Source organism: Lynx rufus (assembly GCF_022079265.1). Taxonomy (NCBI): domain Eukaryota; kingdom Metazoa; phylum Chordata; class Mammalia; order Carnivora; family Felidae; genus Lynx; species Lynx rufus. Next base: position 533,016 of record NW_025814841.1, read on the forward strand.
AATACACACAAAAGTGCCCTTCACAATTCTAGGAACCAGGGACCAACGTTTTTTCTTTAGTTTTAACTGTATTATTGACTAAAGCAGGCTGGTTCTGACTATAGTCACCAGGACTTATCATATCCAAATTTGTTTTGTTTTGTTTTGTTTTGTTTTGGGGAATCAGGAAAAGAGAGTGGATGGTTAGCAGAGTTTGGACTCACATTCTTTTTCCATGTTAGAATTCTTGTGTAAACTCTGTGAAAAGTTGAACTTACTTGATTTTAATTTTTTAAAAAATATTGGAGTGTCGTTTTCTTCCACTTAAAAATTTTTCTCTGGCTTTCCCCCCCACTCCATTCCAGCACCATTTGATGAAATTTTGGTGACATAGTTACTATATGGAAAAGATAGCATTTGGTATTCTTGTTAAGCTTCCTAATGTCTTAAGGGTCTTGATGTAAAAGAGAAAAGCCTTGTTATTTGCTGTTGTTCTGCTCCTCTTTTCCTCTCCTTTTTTGAATGTGATGTTTATTTTAATGTTTATTTTTTTTTTGAGAGACAGAGTGAGCATGAGAGGGGGAGGGGCAGAGAGAGAGGGAGACACAGAATCTGAAGCAGGTTTCAGACTTTGAGCTGTCAGCACAGAGCCCAACGCAGGGCTCGAACTCACAAGCCATGATATCATGACCTGAGCTGAAATCGGATGCTTACCCGACTGAGCCCCCCAGGTGCCCCATGTTATGTTTAATTTAAAGACAAGGACAAAATATTGTGATTTGGTGAAATATCTCAAAAATAGCAAGCATATGCTGTATGTAAAAATTCTGAAAGCAGGGCTTTGAAGTACCCTGCCTCCTAGAAGCTCAAAGGCCAAGGAATTAAGAGGAGGAGGAAGAGCAGAGAGGGGAAGGAAAATCAAATAATAGGCACATTCTAGGATTATATGGAGAGGGATTCTCTCAATTATTATTTCTTGACACCACAACATAGTGCAGAGAATTCACACAACCTTGGCCCCACCTACCTCCCTTGCTGTAAAAAGCCAATTATCCTGTGAATGCTCACCTCTGTGAGAAAGCTTTCCCAGTTCCCAGGGTTGCCTTTTCTCTCTTTATTATCCCACTGTACTTTAGACACATGTGCTGCTAGAGGCAGATTTACCTTGAAACTAGTGAAGCCTGAACTTTAGGGCCCCTCACTTGCACATGGCTCAGTCCTAGGAGTTGTCAGATGTTGTAGAGTTCTATGTGGGAAGGAAGGCCAGTTTGCATGTAGGAAGCAATTCTGTGTAAGCAATGTCTGGTAAATTATCAAAGAGGTAACCTTCCAGGGAGCCAGTAACTTTTGTATTTTCCTTCTCATTTGAATAACCATGTTTTTCCCTGGTTGTGCATTTATAATTTTGTATTCTTTTTATTTATTTTTAATTTTTTAAATGTTTATTTATTTTTGAGATAGAGACAGAGCACGAGTGTCAAAGGGACAGAGATAGAGGGAGACATGGAATCCGAAGCAGGCTCCAGGCTCTGAGCTGACAGCACAGAGCCCGATGCAAGGCTCAACTCATGAACCATGAGATCATGACCTGAACCGAAGTCAGACACTTCACCGACTGAGCCACCCAGGTGCCCTTTGTATTCTTTTTCTAAGAGAACTCCCAAATGGTATAAGTTTCAGGCCCCACAAAACCTGGAGCCACTCGTGGTACCTGAATAATGAGCAGTTTTGTTGAGATTGAGAGAAACTTGATCCCAGTTTATTTTGAAAAGATACCCAGATTGCTTCCAGGATCAGCAATAGAAACCAGCTCTTAGCATCTTATGGACGTAAGCATGGGACCAATTTCATCTCCTTTTGCCTTGACTTTATTATTCACGTACTAGGAAAATAACTGCCTGTAGCCTCCCATTCATATCCTTACAGATCCAAAAGGCAGGAAACCTTGGTTGGGGTAATCCATGCCAGGCCTCTGATAGACTCAGTTTGAGACTAATGTGTCTGGAGGTATAGTTTGTAACTCCCCTTAACAGAGGAGGCAGGGAAGGCTAATGGAGATAAAGGTTCTAGGGGAGCAGTGTGATATTATCTACAAAAGGCAAGTAAAACACGATGGGAAGAAATCTACTAAATTACCTCTACTTGGAATTGCATTTATTTTATGTATGTGTGTCTTCTATAAAACTATGGGATCTTTAATAGGGATAACCTTTCTCATTTATCTCATTATTCTCAGGGCCTTCTGTAATGTATTGTTCAGAGTAAATGTATTGTCTGAGTAAATTAATAAGTCAACAAATAACAAGGAAAAAATCAAGACTGTATCCTCCTGTAATAGCATGTAGCCATTATATTGTTAACTGAGCCTGAATTCCATACTAGAAATCGGATACCAAACAATATTCCTTTAATGTGATTTCTCAATGCATGGAAATTTTTAAAAATGGTCTTTCTAATAGAGATATTTTAATATATAACCAGTATGTGAATTATTATGACTTAATTTTGTTAAGTTCCTCACAGGGTTCTAGGAAATATTATGATTCTAAATAACATAATTAATCCCTTAGTAGTCATCATGATATTCATGCATAACCAAGAATGTACACAGAATATTATTTTACTGGTTGGCTGTGAATGGCTGCCCGATGTTTTTGAGCTATGGTTTGCATTGAATTCTCCCTAGAGACGCATTATGCTTTGGTCCTGCACAGTCTCAGGAGGGGAATAATGTGACCATCAGATTCCATTTTTGTCTTTGAAATTGACCAAAGAAGGCTTTTATTGGTTAATCAGATTACTGAAGAAACAACCCCTTAGTAATCCTTCTCGGAACTGTGGTGTTATGAAATTTGCATTCATATTACAATTAAAGACTTCTGAGTGCAATACCTTAGAAGTTCCATATGCTTAACGTTTAGCAATCTAAATTTGATGAACTTCTAAAATCCTTTTATTAGCTTAGTCATATGTTACCATTTTTTTCTGACACTTGAAGAGATTTTTTACTATATAAAATCCCTAAGGAGTCCATTCAATTTCTAAGTGTTTACTTGCCCCAAATGTATATGCTTCATTCAGATCCAGCATTTTGAAGAGTTAACTAAGATTATAGACAATGATTATTTTGTTTCTGTTTTGTGTTTGTCCATAGCAGACTCTTTTTAAAAAACTTAAAAAGAGGATGGGGCGTCTGGGTGGTTCAGTTGGTTAAGCGTCTGACTTTGGCTCAGGTCATGATCTCACGGTTCATGGGTTCGAGCCCCACGTCGGACTCTGTGCTGACAGCTCGGAGCCTGGAGCCTGCTTCGGATTCTGTGTCTCCTCCTTTCTCTGCCCCTCTCATGCTCATGCTCATGCTCATGCTCATGCTCATGCTCATGCTCTGTTTCTGTCTCTCAATAATAAATAAACATTAAAAAAATAATAAAATAAAATAAATCATAAAAAAAAACTTAAAAAGAGGAAAGATACCTAAGACCATTTTCCTTTATCTCTTACAACTAGATTAGGAACTAAGCTACAGTGAAGGAATGGTTACTAATATATTATTAACAGTTAGCATTTATTGAGCACTTCCTATGTACCAGGTAATGTTACATTGATGTCTCAGATCAGATTCTCTGTGAAATAGACACTGAGATTTTTGTGCAGTTTTGGGGGCTCACTCTCAGGAGCAATACCTGTAAGAGAGAGAGGGCAGTAGGACCAGGGCAAAAGGAGAGGCTACACTGTGATGCAGTTGAACCAGCAGCCTTAGCTGATCCCACACGAGGCTCTGGAACTGGAATGGCTTTTTGAGGCTCAGGTCTTTGTACCCCGTGTCAACCAGGCTATCCAATGGAGAAGAGTCATAATCTTGTGTGGGCAACTCCCTGTAGCTAAGGGCAGTTCAAAGAGGGGTATGGCTGAAAGCCATCAACAGACAATACTCCCTGTACCTGGAGGAATGAAGGTGCACTTCATATCCACTGATGACGATGGTGAAGTGTAACTGCACTTCATCAGTGTTGTATTGGTAAATGTTTACCAACTTGTAGTAGGGGACAGGGCGAACCAACTAGATTTGTAGTCATCATCCATTTCCATGGTGTAAATGCCCCCACCACAGCCAATTTCAAGTTATCAATTGATGATAGTGAACACAGACTTGAGAAAAGGATTATACAGACAGCTCACAGAAGTACTAGTAGGCTTCAGAACATCCACTTTAATCATTGTAAAGCCTTTGGTAAAAATAATACTATTATTTCCATTTGTGAAATGGGAGAACATATGAGAAATGCATGGCTCTTTTTTTTTAATGAAAAGAATTTTAACGTTTATTCATTTTTGAGAGACAGAGCATGAACAGGGAGGGGTCAGAGAAAAGGGAGACACAGAATCCAAAGCAGGCTCGGGGCTCTGAGCTGTCAGCACAGACTGACGCAGGGCTCACACCCACAAACTTTGAGCTGAGGTTAAGTAAAAAGTTTAAATTAGACTAAGGAAACTCTGGGTGTAAAATTTATGTCACAAAGTCCAAGCCTTTTCATAGTCCAGGTGAGATTTTGAGACTGAAAACAAATTAACAAATGCAAGTGATCGTGTTAAAAACTTTTATAAGAAGCTCCTGGAAGACATTCTGAAGTGGTGAATCAAAATTTCTGAGGCCTGACCAAGAAAACAAGATCAGTGTTAGCTGTTCTCTGAATTCAGCCATAATAGGTTTAATGGTTCCTAAAATCATGTCTATTATTTTGTGCAAGGCTATTTTTAAAAAGCTAAAGTTGGTTTTTAGATTAGATTAAGTAAAAAGTTTAAATTAGACTAAGGAAACTCTAAATGTAAAACTAGGGCAGTAAAAACATTTTCTATGATGCTATAATGATAGATACATGTCATTATACATCTGTCTAAGCTTATGTACTACACCGAGAGTGAACCCAAGTGTAAACTGGGGACTTTGGGTGATTATGATATGTCAAGTATGTTCATCAGTTGTAACAAATATACCACTCTGCTGGAGGATATTGATAACGTAAGAGGTTGTGAATGTGTGGGGGTAAGAGGGTAGGGGATACATGGGAAATCTCTGTACCTTCATCTCCATTTTGCTATGAATCTGAAACTGTTCTATAAAATAAAATATTTGAAGAAAAAAAAGCTATTTTATGTACATTGTGAAGCAACTACGATGTAGTATAATGAGAGAGCCTGAGTTGTACAGAAAAAGAGATCCAGGTTGGAATTATAACTGCATGTCCTTAGGCAAATGCTCAAATTCTCTGGTCCCCAGTTTTCCCATCTGTATAAGAGAAAGTAATACCTCTCTTGCAGGTTGTTGACAAGTTTAAATGGGGCACATCAGATTACCTGTCATACAAGTGCATAATAAATTATAGCAGTTGTAATTAATGGCAGAAGTTGAGCATTTGGAACTGAGTGTGGAGTTTTCAGTAGGCCAAAGTAGTTGTTTTATGTTTCTTGGAATTACTCTTAAAAAGTAGAATCAATTATTTTCGTTTGTAGTAGGGAATATTAGTAAACTCAGAGAGTACGTATGGGCTTGCTCCCTACAGAATGACTCTGAAAGAATGAATTTTAATAGGTGTTTAACATGGAACTCATTAAAATTCTATAGCAGTGGTCCACAAATGGAACACAAACAATGAATGGAAGCCAGTATAAATAAGAATGTTCCAGAGAAAAATGAGATGATTGGGATAAAATATATGAATTTTCAAGCCTATAGACTATGTATAGAAAACTATTTCAATCATTTTCAATGCAAACACTCAAATTATAATAATAAAGCTTCTGTTTCTCACTTTCTATTTCTCACTTGCTTGCTGAAAATAACCTCCTTCCTATCTGAAATAATCCATATGCAGTATTGTGTCTCTTGTGAAACCCCAAGCTGCAGATACACTCTATTCACTGGGAGATCTCATTAAGCAAACAATTCAAAGAGCAGCTTGGCTATTGTACCAGGCCTGATATTGACAGATGCTAACCTTACCAGCAAGACTCCTCTTTTGTACACTTATGATGGGGAAGGAGGTTTTCTTTCCTTTTCCAAGCTCAAGAGAGGATTGACAGAGACACTGAAGTAACATTTCTCTTATTCTTCAACATAGCTTTAGGTACTTGTAAGTGGTACAGAAAAAGTGAGACTTTACTGTCTGTTTCTTTTCTTTCCTCCAGTTTTGCTTTGTTTTGGCTGGTATCTTGAGTCATACTTTATATCCCCACAAAAGGCCACAGGACATTTTTATTAGACTTGGAGAGAAATGTTACTTAGCTTTCTTTTATTGGCAGATTTCCATGCAAACTGTGACTAATACTGCTTCCATTGTTATTTGACAAGAGAAGAAAAGACAATTTTTCACTCACAAAGGGAAATGCTGGCAGCGATGAGATAAATAAAGGATATACTCTTTACCTTTACATGCACTTCTAAGATTTTTGGTACATAATAGAAAAAAAATTTTAATTATATCCAGTAACATATAATATTGTATTGTCCCTGTCAAAATAAAATGAAATATGGTCTTGCTATTTCTATAAGCACTAACAAAATTGAAGTGTCAAAATTTATGACTATCTTTAGAAAAATTCCAAATGGAAGAAATATTCTGGTAGAATGTAAATAGTTAAACATTCTAGGATTATTTTTTTACACATGCTCTAATTTATGTATCAATCAACAAATATAAATGTTAGAAGGAATATGAATGAATAATTTCCATATTAGATCTGTTCTTTTAATGATTGGTTCTATGGGGACTTGGTACATATCTATATGTTTTTACATTGATGGGAATATTTCCAGAGCTAAAAAGTATTAGGACAATAAAAACTTAATTTCTGAACTACTTGTGTGTTCTTATGTAATGAAAGGACATTTCTAAACTAAATATCTAGTGATTCAATCTCCATGGACCACATATGAATGATGATCTAAGTGACAGATTGATAACAAAAGTTTTGGGCCAATTCCCAGTTTCCCCAGAGTTGACAAGAAAAGTTTTATGCATGCGAGAGAGTGTGAAACCTGAGGCTTTTCTTCTCCATCTCATTGTACACGGCTATAACGATGCACTCTACCCAGTGTATGAACGGAAAGTCAAGTAAATGGAGGAGACACAAATGACTAACAGTGAATCTATGATGTTTGATTGGATGGAGGCAATCACAGTATTAAATCTTGCTGATTTTTTCCCTAAATGAAACAATGGCAACTTGCTTGTTCACTTGCTTCCTTCCTTCTTTTTCTTTATCTACCTATCTATCTATTGATTCATTCATTAAGAACTCATGGGCTATGCCATTTATGGTTATGACTAATTCTGCTGGGGATTAAAAACATTTTTCACATTTGGACTGGGGCTAAGCAAAGCCCAGGTGTTTTCCTTTGACTGCTGGTCAGAGGCAATATGTCCAGTGTTAGCAATCATAGGAAAAAGTCTCTTTTTTTTGCCTGTGAATAATTACAGAAAAATAATTTCAGATGGCAAGTGAGATGAATAATGAATTGCTGATGAAATAAACTACTAGGAGCCATGAGCAATGTTCAGTATGCAAAACTGATTAAGGTATGCATTCTGTGAAAGCGTCATGGCTAATGGCATTTGGAATACGAGTCAAACAAATCCAAGTTGAAATTTTGGCTCTTGTCTTATCCTATCTAAGCCTAATATTCTTAATCTGTAAAATGGGTGCACATTAGCTTGTAAGGTTATTGCAGAGATTAAATGAAGTCACACATGTAAAGTACTTAGTACAATGGTTGACAGAATAGAAGTGGAATGCATGACATAATGGCAACTAAGAAGCATTATCCTATGAACCCTCTGAAATTAATTAAACCTAGATATTTGATCTTTTCCACTCCAAAGAAGAGGTGTGAAATAACCCAAAGCTTTGGTTGTGTTGAAGTTTCCTTCCTGGGTCAATGTGCATGTATTTTTATCTCTCCCTCTTTCTCTTTTCAGTTGTGTGCATGGCAGAATGAGAGGGGTTGTGATTGACTTTAGACCTAGAAAATAATATTAGTAATAAATTTATGAACTAATTCTTGGTTTGTGATACTTTCTTAACCTTCTATATTAGAAGAGAAGTAAAAGATAGGTATTTGCCTTTTGTACAAATAATTGAACACATCACGTAATTCCAGAAGGAGGATTCTCCTCCCTTCACTCTGAGAGAACTGTTATCTTCAGGCAGTTTTACAACTTTGTCTGAATAGAAACAAAGCTCTATTAATTCAGGAACTCTGAAGGAAGCACAAGAACTCTGAAAGAAAAGCTTTATGGCTAGTGACAGAGTCCAGTATTTTATCCCTGCCTGGCCTCAGCTGACTGTCATTATGAGAACAAAACGCAAGCTTCTAGACTGGATCCAAAGTTCTTATGTTGCATGAGCCGCATGTTGTTTCATCTTTTCCTCCCAGTGTCATTTACATATGAACTGCCTTTTTACTTAAACCTACAAAAGCCATTAGCCTTTTTAATATTCTTATCTTTCTTACTGAAATTTTCAAGTAGTTTTGACATGATCAGTAAATATTGCACTATATTTTTATTATTTTCTTCAAGTAACTAAATAGAGAAACATGAAAATTACCAATCCAGATTAGTTAAATGTGTCATCAAATCCATTGTTGGTTCATCCCAGGCCAATAGCAAATTCAGTTGCCTGTCATGTAATTACTAAGCAACTTGGTATCATCACAAACAAGAGAACACACACTCATGTGCCCTTTCTTTCTAGTTCTTCCATCAGATTTTGTTGATGTTGTCTAAAGAAAGCAGCTGTAATTCTTTTAGCTTGAAAAAGCTTACATTACGTTCAGCTAAATACAGTTGTCATGGAAAGTAATAAAATTTTGGAAAGTGGGTTGTCTAGAGAAGATAAAATAAATCATTATTCTCCATCAGATTTGATTTAATAATCCTTGCTGCATATTTTGTTTTGTGTTCTCTGACTTAAAAAAAGAAAGTCTAAACTTTCCTTCATATATCCAAAACACATATCTGTTTCATACACATCTCACATAAAAAAAGGAAAAGTGTGGGGGTGCCTGGGTGGCTCGGTCTGTAGAGTGTATTGACTCTTGATCTCGGGGTTGTAAGTTCTAGCCCTATGTTGGTTGTGGAGATTACTCAAAAATAAAATTTTTTTTTTTAAAGGAAAAGTGTGTTATTGTGTTTCAGTCTCTTGAAGATGCTGTGAAGTTGTAATTTCTAGTAAATGATCTGAGGTCACAACCTTACAGAAGGTAAACACCTACATGCCAATTTTCAGAGACAGAACAATTCTATTCGCCTTGCTTGATGTATTTATCATTTTTACAAGACCCAAGGGAAAACTCTGTCCCCCAAGGCCCCCCTTTTTCACTATAGAATTACGTAATTTTTTAAATGCTGCTGTTGTTTAAATAGCTTGTGTTTAAGTACTTTGGAATTTAAACCACCTGATCCAATTCACAGTCACGGAATATTTCTGCTCCGTCTCTTAACGTTCCTCTTTTTGTTGAATAGAGAAAATAACTTGCCTTTCAGATATTTCCTGGTCAGACTTGATTCTCCTGAATGAATTTGCAGCATTTTTTTTTTTTTTTGATGAGGTAAGATGCACTCTCACTGCCAACAGCCCCCTTTATCTTAGTTGCTCTTAGGAAATGTAACATTTAAATGTGGACAGATACTATATTCTCCTCCCAGGAACAGAAATAATGGAGGTTAGAAAAGATTTATCTGGAGAGGTTTCTAATGAAGAAAACTTGAATTAGAATGCAGAGCTTGGAAGCCATCTTCCCAAAGATAAGAGATTTGGCAAAGGCGAATACTGTCTTTTTCTCACCTATCTCAGTTCTACATAAATAACCAGGATGCTCCTGGTGTTGTAGCATGTGGTTAATGGCAATGGCCTTTGAGTCCTTTCTATCCATTCTGCCTGACACCCTGCTGCCAGATTTTTCTCCTAAAAGTCCAGATCTGTCATGACTTCCTCTTCATAAAAATCTATAATGGCTACCTCATAATTATAAATTAAGTAGCTTTCCTCACACCCTCATCAGTGCCCTTCACATGTAGGGTAACTCCTCATCTGTCCGTCCTTTCTTCACTGTGCTGCTACTCTTACTGTGTGTGCCAAGCAACTGACAACTTAGTATATCTTTGTTTTTTATAAATTTTTTTAAGTTTATTCATTTATTTTGAGAGAGACAGAGATAGCACATGTGGGGGAGGGGCAGGGAGAGAGAGAGAGAGAGAGAGAATGAGAATGAGAATCCCAAGCAGGCTCTGCACTGTCAGCCTGGAGCCCGATGTGGGGCTTGAACTCATGAAACCAGGAGATCATGGCCAGAGTTGAAACCGAGAGTCAGACGCCTAACCGACTGAGCCATCCAGGTTCCCCGACAAGTTAGTATATCTTAAACAGAGCCCTCAGTTCCCCATCTCACAGCACCTCCCTAAAGCCCTTCTTACTGTGTCTGCCTAGTGTACAAGATATTTTTCAAATGCCACCTTCATCTTATGAGTTTTCTTATTTCTTCTAAAATGTGATCTTTCCTTCATTTTAGCTTTTTACTGTTACATTGGTCATAGGGATTTTGAGTCAGAATTCTTATATTTCTGAGGTCACAACCTTACAGAAGTATATTCTGTATAGAATATACTGTATATATTCAGTATATTCTGGTTATACTCCTTCCCCTCCTGAACTGTTAGCTCTTTAAAAATACGGATTAGGGACAACTGGGTGGCTCTGCCGGTTCAAAGTCCGACTTCAGCTCAGGTCATGATCTCGCGGTCTGTGAGTTCAAGCCCCGCATTGGGCTCTGTGCTAACAGCTCAGAGCCTGGAGCCTGTTACAGATTCTGTGTCTCCCTCTCTCTCTGACCCTCCCCTGTTCATGCTCTGTCTCTCTCTGTCTCAAAAATAAATAAACGTTAAAAAATTTAAAAAAAAATACGGATTATATGTTACACATTTACTTTGTCTCTCTCAGTAGTTAGTACATGGTTGCACATAATTGTTAAATAGCTCTATCATGATTACACTGAATGGGAGAGCCCACCGTGGCTACTCAGTACTGTGTATATGGAAGGGTTGGCTTCAGAGCTTGAAATTTGACGTGTTAAAATTAAAACAGGCTCGATTATTGATGCTATATAACACGGGAGCAGACAAGGTATTTTTTTGTTGTTCTTTTTTCCATTGCTCACAAAGGGCTAAGTCATTGACCCTTTACTGGATCACCTTCACCTTATCAGTGATATACTCTGTTGCTTCCATTGAGAAAGATTTTAACTTTTTCCTTAAAACAAATCATGGACATTTTCAGACTTAAATTATATCGTGTGACAGGACACACCAGACATTTGATACCCATTTGAGTGGGGTTTTAGTGGATAAAGAAAACCTTTTCTGGCAATGGAAAATACCTTAATAAACTCACACACTTGATCTGATATACAAAACTCTATGATAGGAAACTTGAGTTTGTCCTTTGAAAGGTTTCAGGTTCATTTTATAAAATTATCAATGGTTTGCACTCAAGCTGGAATGTCACTAAAAGAAATCTTAGTTGACTCTAAACACAAGCCTAGATAGTGTTAGAAGTTATTGGGTTCTTTCATTCCAGATCATTCAGAATGAATAGTCTTGTTCTAAAGTTTTACTCTCTGAGAAAACCATTTCATTTAGATATAGTCCCTCCTGTAGAACACATCCATATCCACTTTACCATGTAATCATGGTAAACAGAATCACAGACAAGCGGCTCATTTTAGTACTACTGCTTTTGTACAAGGTGTTTTTAAATCATGCCAGTTTAGAATGATGCAACCCACATTCCTTATGAAGGTGGTGAAAAATAGATTTGACGACCATGTAGTTCAGCAATCACTCAGAAGTTATAAGCAGTGTATTTTTTTTTTATTTTTTTTCAACGTTTATTTATTTTTGGGACAGAGAGAGAGAGACAGAGCATGAACGGGGGAGGGGCAGAGAGAGAGGGAGACACGGAATCGGAAACAGGCTCCAGGCTCTGAGCCATCAGCCCAGAGCCTGACGCGGGGCTCGAACTCCCGGACCGCGAGATCGTGACCTGGCTGAAGTCAGACGCTTAACCGACTGCGCCACCCAGGTGCCCCTAAGCAGTGTATTTTTGACCTGCATTCTCTGATTACCTACTTAGGGTGTTCAAAGAAGTTTCTAATACTAACTGTAGCTAGTTTGACAAAATTTAAAGAATCACAGCTTTGTGGAAGATGACTGTTAATATCTTTTCCTTTCTTCACATCTCCTCTCATATCCAGTGGCTATTCATAGACTTCTTTCTTTAGCAGACAAATAGGGTAGCCCAAAACTTTAGAGATTTTAGTTTATATTTTCAGTCGTATTAGGAGGTGGGAAGCATTGTACTCCATCCCAGAGGTCCATGTTAAGATGATTTTATGATTGCCTTATTTGAATGAGACTCTAGTTTTCTGCCCCAGTAACCCACTTTCTCTGAATTACAATCGTCATTTTTTTTTTTTCCTTTTTGGTAGACTCCTAGCTGGTCTATAAGGAAATACAAAACAAAGGAAAAATTACATTTTCCAGTCTCTTTTTCAGACAAGCAAAGCCATGTAGCTAAATTCTGATGAATGGGAAGAATGGGAAGCTCACAAGAAACATGACGTGGCTGCTTCTGGGATTTTTTTTTTTTTTTTAAAGACTGTAGACTTGTGCTTTCTGTTTTTTCTTCCCTTCTTCCTCCATCTTACTCCTTGAAATTTATGTGAATAGCTAGAGTTCTAGGACCATGAAAAAATAAGGTTATTTATGGGGATGACCAGGCAGTAAACTGGAAACAATCTGGGTTCTTAGGACTTTGTTGAGCAGAGTTTCATTTACAGACCTAAGCAGATGTGTCTGGACTTTTATGTGCAAGACAAAAAATGTTCAGTGTTGTTTATGCCCCTATTATTTTTGGTCACTGTTATCTTTAATCATTCTGAGGTCCTTTAGAGCAGTGTGGCACTTAGTGGAGAAGTAATAATAAATCACTGAATAGAGAAACTTAAAGATGGGGAGGATCTTAGAACTTATATGTTTGATTTACCATTTTATTCCCAGCACCTAGAACAGTACCTGGAACTATCAAAATAAAGATACTGAATTAATGAATTTCTGAATAGTTTGCAAACAATAATTTTTTCTCCCTCATTCAACAGTTCTGCTTCTTATTTCTATTTCACATCTTACTTCACTGGCCAGAATATCTAAGATAGTGTGGATTTTGTTTTTTACTTTCCTGTTTACAAAAAGAAGTTTCTAGAACATTCTCCTTTAGAGGAGTTGAATTTTTTCTTAAATGCTACTATCTTACGTAAGTTGTACATGATTGTGTTGAATTTTTCAAGTTCAACTGTTTGCTACAATCCTGTGATAATATTTCATCTTAGTTATATATATTTATGAGTTGAAAATTTTCCGTTCTTAAAGTGCCCTTTATATATTTTATATATATGCTGGGAAGTAAATTGCTTTTGAATCAATGAGAATCAGTTCTAGTTGCCTCACATATCATTTATTATTCATAACCTGAAAATATTTAAATTGAGAAGACAATCTAAAAAACATTTTGATACAGAGATTAACACAGAAAAATTGTTCAAAAAAGCTAGTGGTTCTTTTGGAAAATTGCTTTTAATGCAGGTATATGAAATATAAGCAAAAGAGTTAGTTTCCAAAGAAATAATTCATCAGTGAATTCATCTCTGTGGTTCGTTAATTAATGTGTATGGTTAATTAAAATCTATAGTTCAAAATCAAATGCTAATAGAACGAATTAAAATACTTAAAGAGGTTTTATTTGACTGTTTTAATTATTTTGAGACTTTATATCCCTAGAGATATAGAGCAAAGAACTAAAAGTTGTTAGTCACAGCTTCTCAATTATGAGAATTTAAAGAAACCATGATCAAAATTAGCCTTTGATAAAATTATCAATTATTTTTGGCTCTGTGATTACACATTACACATCAAGGCAAATTTGTGATCATTTATAGATTAATTTATATAATCTATAAAAATTGCAAAGTGAAAAATCAAATATCAAATAATTTCTGAAACTGGTGTTCTAAAATGTTGATTTTATCAATTTGACAATAAATTTCATATTAAAAAATTAAAAAAATAAAATGTTGATTTTATCTCATTTTGAAATATATATCTCTTCCCCAGTATACCCTAATTTATGGTTTCTGCATGAATTTTTGTTGTAATTTACTAGATGTATCATCGATGAGTGAGAGCTTGTTACCTAATAGTTATTAGGTAAATGGCTTCAAATCAAGTTCTGTAAAACAGAATTCTTTACACGATTTCCATAAATTTAATCTATTATCATATATCTTGTCTATAAATTTGGTAAATTCCTTTAGTACTTTACTGCACATTGTAACTAACTCTCCTAAAGGGTGTGCTCCTGTTAGCATTGTTTATAACAAGGTATTATAATGTTAGAGTATTGAGATTTTTCTTTGGTCGTGAGAGAGAAATCTTGTTTAAAAGTTTTGCAGCACAATGTATCACAGCCATGGCTATCTCACTACCTATTAATAGGAGAGTCTTGGCAAAAAGGTTTAGTTAGACTCCTGTAATGTTAAAAAATAAAAACAAAAACAAAAAAAAACTGTCCAGTCAGTTGATTTTTATCTGCCCTTAATCTGCAACACAAATGCCTAAACTCTCAACCTGTTCCAAAGGTGATAACCTCAACCTGTTTCTTGTTTGATTTTCATCAAAAGGTTGATTGAATGAAACAGTGTGAATGGGAAATAATTGTAAGGACATATAGTGAGTGCATTTATTTCTTTAGCTAGTCTGTTTTTTAATCTGAATTTTAATCTGCTTTTTAGTCTGAATCAGAGTGGACTCCCAGAAGCTTTGTAATTGGATTCCATTGTTTTGGCGGCCCCTCTTACTTCTTCCCACCAGATCTCAAAGAATTGCCTCCATTGAATATTTTCCCTTTAGGGTCTATTGAGGGTAACAGAGCAATTAATGCTTTTAAGGATATTATCATAAACTGCACATCCATATATCAAGGCTGTTTTGGACATCATGATCAGATGAAACATTTTCAGGTGCCATAATTGCAATTTGGCCATGATTTTTTTCTGAATTAACTTTCAGAAATTACCAAACCTACTTATCCTCCTATGTTCCTTTCCCAATAATTGGAGTGACTGTGCATCTTGTCACATACAGTCAATCACCAATCTACCTACAAGATATGTCTAAAATCCATCCAGCATTCACAAGACTCACTGCCCTGACTTAGTATTACTGATAATTTTCCTTTTACCACAGGCTCCCGTATGGCTCACCAAGGCACTGTCATCAATCCTGTCTTTATTTAAAATTTTGATATTTTGTTCATTGTGGATATTTAAAAATTATTTTTGGTTTAAAAATATTTTGTTAAAATAATTTCCCATTAATATTAGCATAATATTTAGTATCAGTGTTATAATTAATATCTAAGATTTCATTAAGTGTTATTTATCTTGATTCCTGAGTTTTTTGGTTAAATTTTGTGCCTGAGGCAAGTAGCTTACTCATTTCACTGTAGTCCCAATAATATTCCACAGACCCTTATTTCTTGGCTTTGGTAGTTTTTACTTTTATCTGAGTCAAGAACAAAATAGCTACAAAGGATTAGAGGATGGGAGGTAGGGAGAACAGAGGGATCAGGACTTTGCCTTCAACCTGAAGCTGTTCCAAGGGAGGCAGAGAAGACTTAATGCTGAGTCACATTTAAAGTTTCAGTAATCACTTTGAACTGGTCACTTAGTTTCTGGGTTAAAACTGTATTTGCAACTTAAAGCCACCATAGGTTGAATTACCTAGGAGTAAATGGAATATGCCTGACACATATGGTGTGTCATCCTTCAACTAAATAAAGAGCAAAACAAAAATATTTATGTTCTTAGTTATGTCACCAACCAAGCTTGTTTTATTTATTGCCACATCTATTTATTTGACTGCTGTCTCTTTCTTCTCACTAATTTGCTTACTGCTTCATCTATAAAACCTAGAACAGTGTTTGATGCCTAGTAGGAACTTAATATTTTCACATCCATTTATTCATTCATTCAATAAATATTTATAAGAACCAGCTATGAGTTATCCACTTTTCCATTGCTAGGAATAGAGAGTGAACATGGCAGGCAAACCTCAGAGAGGTCCTCCTTATTCTCAGCAGGGTGAGGTTATAGTCTCATGGCATATGGTGACAATACTCACCACAGTTTTTGTAATGACCTCTTCTAAGTGGGCCTTCTATAAGTTCCATGAGGCAGGAGGCCATCTTGTTTATCACCTTATCTCTAGCACCTAGTGGCCTGGCATATAGAATATGCTTAATGAAAATTTCAATAAATGAATTCACCACATTCTGTTTTTTCTCTATGAAGATTTACCTGAGTAATATCTTTTATATATACATTTCAGAGTCAGTCTTATTTGTTCTGAGGAACTGTTTTGTGAATGTTGTTGGTCGCCTACTCTGAATCCTTTGTTTCTTCCTAATAGAACTCCAATTTTGTTCAGGAATCCACCTTCCTTTATGTAATCCCCAAGACTGAAGGGAAGCTGACCCCTTTTCTATTAATAGGAATTTGACCCAATTAGTCCTGATCAGAATATTTCTGTTTTGTTTCTTTTTTCCCCCCAGTTTTATTGAGATATAATTCTGATGAAAGTATGTCTGATCTTCTTCATGACTGGCTTAGGTATGACCATACAATTTAAGTCAGTTTAATCTGAGACAATATTTCCCAAGGGCTTCTGGGAAAATTTCCCCATATTTGCCTAATGGGCCTTTTTCTTATATCAGTGATTCTCAACTGTGGGCGATTTTGCCTTCCAGGGGACGTTTGACCATGTCTGGAGACACTGTTCATTGTTACAGCTTGGGGGATACTACTGGCACCTAGTGGGTGATGCTAAGCATCCTACAAGGTACAGGACAGCACAGGAATTACTTGGTCCAAAATGTCATTAGTGTCAATAATGTCAGGGTGGGGAAAGTGTTGTAACATATGCAAAGAAGCATGTAGCTCCCTTCAGTGTCTCTTACCTTCAGACAACCACAGGAAAACTAGCTTTAGAGTGAAATCTAATCGTAGATGTTAGAAAGAAGAGAGAAAATGATCATGGGTTCTTGATTACATATCCAAGTAATTGTATCTAGTAATTTTGAAGCTAGTTTTGGCTTTGAACTTTTAGTCATTTGAGCCAATGCCTTTACTAATTGTTTATACCAATTTGAGCTGGATTATTTTGAAAGAGCCACTAAAAGCATCATAACCTCTATTGGTACATATTTCTTTATTAATCAATAGGAATCCAGTGGCTGATTCCATTGTGCTTTGGTTTTCATCCAAAAAATTGTTCCAATCTTAATAACTATAAGATTTTCTTTCACTTGCATAGCTACATTCAAATTATCTACATACTTTGAAATTTTAGTTTGTTTTGTATTTTTATATACTTTATATTTACATAGTTTTATATATTTTGTACTGACTATGTGTAGTACATATTTTTAAAAGTCTATCAATTTTATTGAATGATATTTAGGTGAAATAATACATAAGGAACTAAAGAGATGTTTGTTGAATTTAGAAGGAATGTGTACCAAATGATGTTTTTTTCAATATTACTTACATTTAGTTGGTTGTTATGACTTTTGAAAATCATATGGCAGCACTTTAAATAGCTTGGAGACAACGTACAAATCAAAACTCCACCTGTAAGCCATTTTTTTAAAAGAGTTTGAAACCTATAGACTAGCCTCCTTTCTTTTTTGTCACCAGAAGGCGTGTCTAGTCATTTTCTCCTTGGGCAAAAACAAATGGTAGAATTATGTGAGTTTTGTTGTATTATGCATGTTATAAAGTAGATCTTTAAATATTGGGTAAATAGTTGAATCAAGACTTCGGGATTTGAGGTTCTTAAGCCTTGTTTACAATTTTATATATTCTGTAATTTTCTTCAAATCTATTGAAACAGTATTGTTTCTCTCATTGTATCTCTAAAATGCGAATAGTTGTTTAGGGGTACAAAAAATTAAAATAAGAATTAATTGGTGCAAACAGCTACATACCATCTCATGAAGCTGAAAAGCTTAAAGCTTAATAATACTTTATAAGAGATAAATGATAACTGGCATTTAACCACAAATTGCTAAAGTTTCATTTAAAAAATAAGGTATTTCCTTGAATAATACGTAATAGTTAAACTGATTTTATGCTGAACGTATATATTTGTACTAGCAGGAGAAACTAGCACACTTTCTGTTTGTTCACTGTGTCAAATCATTTGATATTCTGGTACATAACCTGACGGCTATTGTTGTATATAATTAACATAGCATGAGAAGATTTCAGTGAATTTAATGTATCTCTTTTTTCACAGTTTCCTTTTTCTAGCTAGTTCTATGGTTGAAATTAGTACCTAGGTTTTTAGAGAGGACACTTTACAGCAATTACAGCAAATACAACCCAGTTGCAGAATGAGGGAAAGAGAAGTTCAGACAGTGGTGAAGCTTTGTATATTCCTATGTCACTTGTGGACTGCAGGAGTAAAGGGGACTCTTTTGGCATGTTGCCTCATGTAGAAGAAGGCAGAGCTTGGGAGGGAGGGAATTCCAGAGCTTTAGGATCTTGACCTAGGGACTTTCTCCCCTGTTTCTAGACCATCAATCCTGAGATGTGCCAATTGCTGTGAGATGGACGGGGGAGGAAGTTACGAGGTTAGGGTGTCAAAAGCCTTCTTAGCAGGGTGAGTACTAGAGCCTTGAAATTGAAGGTAACAGTTTTAAAGGCTTTCAAAGTTGTTGCAAGTGTCAGGAGCCAATGATTTGTGAGTTCTGTCCTTGCTTGTGCTTCACCCCTCTAACCTTTATCCAGGACTGGCCTGCACAAGTAATGTAAGTTGCTGCCAGTGAAGTGTGATTTGAAGGGCATTGAGAGGCCCACTTGGCCCTAATTATTTTCCCCTGAGTCTGTCATAACTTCTCCATTACCTAGCATAACATGTGGCTTAATAATTCTTGGATGGATGGATGGATGGATGGATGGATGAATGGATGAATTTATTCAGCACATATATATTTAGTAGTTATTTCATGCCAGGTACTATGCAAAATGCAGAGATTCAAAATAAGTACAATCAGTATGTTCCACTTTTCATGAGGCCCAAGTTAGACAATAAAGAAGGTGAAAATAAGCACAACAATTATAAGTGGGGGTTCTGAAAGTTTAGAAGGAAATAGGGTGCTAAGGGACATGGATATTGTAAAAGTCTTCAAAAGAAGGCATTTCTGATATGAAAAATGACCCTAGTTGAAATGCAAAGATACTAGCAGGAAGAAATATTGTACTCTCATTGGCCCTGCTTATGTGTTAAGAGAATTTGCCCATGAAAGAGTAAAAATAGAGCACTAAGAGAATCAGGAACTCTTGATGGAGAAACCCATTTCAAGGAAGGAAAATGCCAGATTGCTGTCCATGCTGCACTGAACTGAGAATAGACTGGAACAAGAGGGCCTTAGCAAACTAGGACAGAGCCTCTGAGCCAGACTAGGGGACCAAGGAGCCTAGAGGATGGTGTCTAGAACCAACTGGTCGGAGTCCCATTGACAAAGTTGGTGGGATGCTGCATCCTGGGAATCCAAGCTGAACAGACAAGCTCCTGTGACAAAATCTGACTGTGTAAAGTGTTAGAACTCCATGAGAGAGTGATTTTTTTTTATGGAAAAGTGAGATATTATATCAACAGAAATGAAAGAATTGGCTTTAGGCCACTGGTTTAGTAACAGGAAAACCTGGGGCTCTTTATTAATGTATGTATGTATGTATTTATATTTTAATTTCAGTATAGTTAACATACTTTCAGGTGTACAGTATAGTGATTCAACAATTTCATACATCACCCAGAGCTCATTATGGCAAGTATACTCCTTAATCCCCATCACCTATTTCACCCATCCCCAACTGTTCTATTTAAAGAAACTATTCTTTTGCTCATGTTAGAATATTTCTTGCCACTTTTGAAGCCATTCAATTTTCTATTATCAGCTGTCTTTGGGTTAGACAGAGGAGTTTTTTTTAATATTTTTAAAATTTTTTTAATGTTTATTTATTTTTGAGACAGAGAGAGACAGATCATGAACGGGGGAGGGTCAGAGAGAGCGGGAGACACAGAATCTGAAGTAGGCTCCAGGCTCCGAGCTGTCAGCACAGAGTCCGACACGGGGCTCGAAGTCACTGACCGTGAGATCATGACCTGAGCCGAAGTCGGATGCTCAACCGACTGAGCCAGCCAGGCGCCCCGAGTTTTGTAAATTATAATAAAAATGAGCTTTATCTATGATCTTACTTAATCTTTCCAAATTTGAGGAGCCACTACTGATAGTGGAACAGCAATGAATGAAGAAATGAATAAATTGTGAGTGGATGAAAGAATTAATGGATAGAATAAGATTTATTCTGCTATTCATGATAAACGTATGTGTTACTCTCACATATTTCCCTCATTCACCTGACACTGAGCTCCTGGGAAATTTTTTAGAAAAAGAGATAATCTTACTTCAAATTCCTGGTTTTAATATAAAATGCTATAAGTTTTATTTTTATATGTGATTAACCAGCTTTAAAGGTCCATTATGTATATCTGAAACACATAAGCACAGACTGACATATAAAAGATGAAAGTTCAGCTTTGGGGGTAAGCCTTAAACTAAATTTGCACTGCTTCCTGGTGTCTACTTCAAAATTCCAAAGATAAGAGTCCCTTTATTTGCAATCCATTATCACTATTTAAACATCTTTCATTGCTGAAGCTGTGCTTTCAAGGAGTTGGATGGGTTGATTTTGAACAGTAGCTGTTCATAAAGACAGCAAAACCCTCACCTCCCAAGCCTATCTCCTACTCTTTTTTTCTATTTTCAACATGAAGAATCTTTCTAGTATCAGATGGAGGAATACATTTCTTCTCTCTAAAAGACATCAAGGGGAATGAAGTGAAACAAAAGCTAGAAAGCAATCTTTTCAAACTTGTAAAATTTCCCTCTACAAATCATGTTTCTGCTTTCTAACAACAAAAAAGGCTTCTTGAACATCAAATAGCTCTTGGAAGATGACAGTTTTAAAATATTCAGTGTACACAAACTAGAAACATATGGCAAACTAGCAAACATTTAGAAGTTAGTGAATTAAATGGAAAAACACCTCTGAATGCACATTTTATATTGTTATTCCAGAATCGCAGTGTTACTAATATCGGATAAATCCTGAAAACAGCTGGACTTTGGCTTTCCCTAATTGTGTCTGACCCAAGTTGCTGTTTTTTTGTTGTTATTAAGAGAATAATATTTCTGTACATTACTCTTACTTCCAGAGCACTGTGAGTGCTGGACTATATGGGAATGCTTACTGAATTCGCATTCCTGTTCACCATGTGCGTGAATAGAGTGAGCCTGCAAGCCCAAGGCTGAGTTTTCATAATAATGGAGGAACAATGGTCTTTGAAAGTTACAGATAATCCCTAATCCTCATTGTCTTCTTCTGTTTTAACCTAACCTTTCTCTAGAGTGACTAGCAAGATGCAAAATTGACTGATGATCTTCTCCCTTCCCCTGTCTGACCCTACACACACACCCCCTCTCTTAGAGGTGCCAAGGAGCAAAGAACTGACCAAAAGGCAGGCAGTAGGAGGGAGAGGAAAGAAAAACAAACCGAGTGATCAACCCCAAGCAGCTGAGTGTTGGCTGTTTTCTATTATTCACTCATTTGAGCTTTCTCAGATGTGTTTTTGTGAGAAGACTTTCATGTTGTGTTTTCTTTCCTCTCTAAGAGCTAACTACCTTTTTCCATGTAATGGGCTGAGGAGCAGAGCACTTGAAGGTCTAGGTAGGCTGCCGGATTCTCAGGATGCTCAAGCATGATGTTTCCATCTTCTTTCTTCTGAAAACAAGATTTTAATTTGTGCATGAAGCCTTGTCAGTTATGAACAGAAACTAAAGTTACAAATTAGTGGTAGAAATTCAAAAGCAGTTCATTAATCTTTGGCATTTATATATTGCTCTAAATATGAGGATTTTTAAAAATTATCCATTTTGGTATTTTATAGATCACCTGTATAAGGGGCAGCCTTTAGTTTCTAAAAATATGATCCCCATTGAGTTATGTTTTGATCTATCCTATCAGTGTGCTTTTAAATCCTTGCATCATGAATTAAACATAGAACAATGTCATTCATTTAAATAAAATCCACCTACTGGGAGCCATATGCATGGCCTGGGTCAAATCTGTGGAAGTGCCATTGTGGAAAAGAATGCCCCCAGGCCATGTCTTTTCTGTTTCAATTGTCCAAGGGCTAAGAATGAACACCAAAGAGGAAGAAACACATCAATCTGAGTCACCAACACTTCAAAGATGCTCAAGCTTTCTCGAAAGTCTAATACATTGCAAGCTTTCATTGGAGATAAACTGACTTAAACGAGTTTCCCAAAGAAGCTAGACTTTATGTAAAACTGCTTTTTGTTTGTTATAGAATTTAATGGTAGAAAAACTCCTTTGTAAGTAATGAAAATAATTCTAAAATAGTCATTATTATGATCTATGGAGTAACAATTTTGCTCCAACTTTTTATAATGCTAAGTGCTTTATATAAGTTACATAATTTAATTATTTTTAAAAACCCTATAAGATAGTATTATTATTCATCTGTATTATAATTGAGGTAAAGGAAACACAGAAGTTAAATATGTTGCTGAAGTTCACAAAGCATCATTTGAATTTCCTTTATCTTACTCTAGAACTTAAACATTAGGCTTGAGAGAACATATACTTGTATATTTCATTAAGATATTGACAACCTTCTTAAAGAGCCTACTACTTGATTCTGGGACATTCAAAAAAGGAATTTCATATAATTTTGGCTATTGATGGTCATTTCTAGTAACTTGAAAATGTCACAGTAGAATGTATATTAGAAACATGAATAATGTCCATGTATATTTCAGCACTTCTAAACTAGGCCATTTTTTTCCCAGTATTTGTTTTCCGTTTATATTGTCACATAGTTTTGCTTAAGTTAAATTTGTACCTTATATGTATAGCAGATTTATTTAAGAAGTAAAGGTTAAAAAATAAAAGAAACCGGAAACAAATATCAATATCTTTATTATATAAAGATTTTATGCGTCAATATGAAAATATAGACAACTAAATTGAAAAATGGGCAAGAGATTATGGTTGGGGTATTCAGTGAAGAATATATACAAATGATTAAACTCAAACAAATGTAATAAAATGTCCACTATCAGTCGTAGCTATAGGAATGCCAATTAAATAATAAAATTTTAATCTATTAAGTTATAAAAGATTTAAATATGTTTTATACCTATTATTTCAAGGATATATAAATATGAGCACTTTGAAATATCACTAGTGGGAGCATAAACTATTAAAACATGGACACATATACACATAGTTTAAAATACAAATACAAATCCCCAGAATTAAAAATGTTTATACCCTTAGAACCAATAATTTTACTTGTAGTAACATATATGAAGGAAATAGAGAGGAATATAGAATTTTATGTATTAGGGTAATTAGCAAATATTATTTTAAATTTAAAATATTAAATAATTTATAAGCTCAACACAAAACAGTGGTCTGGCTAATAAATTTGTGATACCACGTGATAGCCATAATTTGAAGACTAATTAATATAAAAACATAATATAGTGTTTATAATACACTGTATAAAACAAAGGATATGAAATATATATAGTACAATCTCAATTTTAAGAGCAAATGTCTTCAATACAGATATACATATAAGTAGCTATTTTATATAATACATACACATATTATATACATATATAATTGTGTATCAGAATATGGATAACCTATTTTCTAAAGGTGGTAGAATTATAGGTGATGTTTGCCTTGTTCTTTGTGGCTGCATTTAAAAATTTACTACCATTAATATATAAATATTTTTATAATTAAAAAATACAAAATAGCTGAGAAAGTGTATTTTTTTTAATTTTTTTTTAACGTTTATTTATTTTTGAGGCAGAGAGAGACAGAGCATGAACGGGGGGGGGGTCAGAGAGAGGGAGACACAGAATCTGAAACAGGCTCCAGGCTCTGAGCCGTCAGCACAGAGCCCGACGTGGGGCTCGAACTCACGGACCGCGAGATCATGACCTGAGCCGAAGTTGGCCGCTTAACCGACTGAGCCACCCAGGCGCCCTGAGAAAGTGTATTTCTATAAAGATGAATATGGCTAATATAATTAAGGGTCAACGCATGGTGTTGATCCAGGAAATAATAACCCAATATGAATCCAAGGTATTGCTATTAGTATAAATGTTTACTTGAGTAAACACATGAGAGAATTCATCTTCACTATTACTCACAGAAATATGAATTGAAACAATGTAACAATGATATTCCCCTAAGTATGTTGATGTTCAGTGCTGATAGAAATGGAAAGAACAGACATTTTCAAACCCTGCTGGCTAGAGTATGAAATTGGCGCAGCTTTTTTGGAGGGCAGTATGTCACTATCTATTAAATTCAAAATGTATATACATTTAAAGTTAGTAATTTTATGCCTAGGAATTGATACTACTAAATAACCCACCCAAGTGAACAAAATTGGGTGTACAAAATGTTCAGCGCAGCATTTTATATATATGAAAACAATGTATTAGGACGATCTAAATGTCCATCAAAAGAAGAGTGTTTAGATTTAGTAGGTGACAAAAAAAATTGTGAGATCTATATGTAATTAAATAGAGATATACATAAGACATTATCGTGTTTAAAAAAGCTCATGGCACAAAAATATGTATAGTACGATTTAATTGAGGTTTTAAAAAATCTGAGTATACTCTGTCCCAAAAATAAATAAACGTTGAAAAAAAATTAAAAAAAAAAAAAAAAAAAAGGGGCGCCTGGGTGGCGCAGTCGGTTAAGCGTCCGACTTCAGCCAGGTCACGATCTCGCGGTCCGGGAGTTCGAGCCCCGCATCAGGCTCTGGGCTGATGGCTCAGAGCCTGGAGCCTGTTTCCGATTCTGTGTCTCCCTCTCTCTCTGCCCCTCCCCCGTTCATGCTCTGTCTCTCTCTGTCCCAAAAATAAATAAACGTTGAAAAAAAAAATTTAAAAATAAAAAAAAAATCTGGGTATATACACAATATCTAAAGAGATAAATCCTAAATTTAACAGTAGTTATTTCTTTGGAGTGAAAAAAAGCCAAGGATTATTGGAGGCAACAGGAATTTCATTTTTTACTTTTATTTTTGGTGGTTTGAAGTTTTTGCATTTAGAAGTATTTATTTATAAAACTTACATGATTAAAATGATTTAAAATGTTCAAAGAACCAGGAAAACTGTTACCATTTGTGTTAGCCAAACATTAAAATATTGGCAGATACCAGCATGCTGTTAAAACTGTGAATTACTTTCTCCAAAATAAGAGCATTTTCCTTTTTCTCTTAGACTATTCTAATTTTTGTGGCCTGGACAAAGCTGATCTTGGCAAGAGTGAAAGTCATTCTCCTAAGAGGAGAAATCCATAGAGCAATGCTTCCAATATATTAAGTTGCAGCAGCCTTTTCTTTGATGCTTTTGGTTGTATTATCATCTCTTAACAAAATATTTTTATTTTTCCAGTTTTAAAGTCCTCCAGTGACCATTTTGCCTGATTTCTGTTTTGTCTTTTTTTTTTGTCTTCTTTATGACAGTAATGCAAAATAAATTTGGATTAAAATGTCTTATTCAATTTTTGACTGCTCAATTTTTTTGTTTCCAACCTGAGCCAAAGAACATTAGTATTTTGATAAGAAATAATTTTTCTCTTTGGATTATATCATTTTTGAAAACTGAAAACAGTCATTATTATAAAAGCAATTTATGTTAATTTAAACATATTAAATAACATAAAAATGCAAAGAAAGTGAAAATACCCCTCTACTCCTATCACAAAGAGATAACCACGGTTTTACATCTTGGTGTATATCCGCTGTGTACATCAAATTTTTTACACCTTGGTTTTTTCCCTCTTGGAATCTTACCCATATTATCATTTATGATAGCACAGGATTATACAATATGGATATTCTATTTTTATACATTGAGGTTTCTGGCAGACCCAACTTGTTGCCAATGCAATAGCATCTCTCTCCTTGTTAGCGAATACTGCCTCCCGTAATATAGGCTGAAAATACCAGTTTTTCAGTTTTTTAGTCCCTCTTTCAGCTAAGGCATAGGGCACATGGCCCAAACCTGGTCAGAGGCTAAGTAGAGTTTCTAGAATAGGTTTTCTTTCTAGGCAGAAAATAGATATACTTAGGGAAATCTATTCCTGACTTAAAAAATTATTATTGAAGTATAGTTGACATACGATGTTATATTAATTTCAGGTGCACAACATAGTGATCCAAGAATTCCATACATTATTTAGTGCTCACATGTTAGGTGTAGTTACCATCTGTCACCATACAATATTATTGACTCTATTCCCTATGCTGTACTTTTCATTTCTGTGACTTATTTTATAACTGGAAGTATGTACCTTGTAATCTTCTTCACCTATTTCACCCATTCTCTCACTCCCTCTCCTCTGGCAAGCATTAATTTGTTCTCTGTATTTATGGGTCTATTTCTGTTTTTGTTTGCTTTGTTTTTTAGATTCCACATATATGTGAAGTCATATGGTGTTTGTCTTTCTCTGTTTGACTTATTTCAGTTAATACCCTCTAGGTTCATCCATGTTGTTGCAAATGGCAAGATCTCATTCTTTTTTTTTTATGTTTAATTATTTTTGAGGGGAGGGGAGGGAAAGAGAGAAAGGGAGACAGAGAATCTGAAGCAGGCTCTGTGCTGATAGCAGACAGCCCCATGTGGGGCTTGAACTCACGAACCACAAGATCGTGACCTGAGCTGAAATGGGATGCTTAACTGACTGAGCCAGTAGGCACCTCAATCTTATTCTTTTTTATGGCAGAGTTATAGTTCATTACACACATGCGTGCACACACACACACACACACACACACACACACAATCTTCTTTATTCACTTATCAACGGACACTTAGGTTGCTTCCATGTCTTGGCTACTGCAAATAATGCTGCAATGAACATAGGGGTGAGTATATGTGTTTTTAAGTTAGTGTTTTTGTTTTCCTTGGGTAAATACCCAGTGAATTAGTAGATCATAAAGTATTTCTGTTTTCATTTTTTTTGAGGAACTTCCATGCTGTTTTCCATAGTGGCTGCATCAATTTGCATTCCCACCAGCAGTGTGTAAGGGTTCCTTCCCTTTTCTCTACAGCCCCTCCAACACTTGTTATTTCTTCTCCTTTTGATACTAGTAACCATTCTGACTGGTGTGAGGTGATAGCTTTTTGTTTTGATTTGCATTTGATGATTAGTAGTATTGAGCAATTTTCATGTGTCTGTTGGCCATTTGTATGTCTTTTTTGGAAAAATGTTTATTCAGGACCTCTGACCATTTTAATCATATTTTTTTTTGGTGTTGTATAAGCTTTTTATATTTTTTGGATATTAACCCCTTATTCGATATATATCATTTGCAAATATATTCTCCCGTTCAGTAGATTATTATTTCATTTTGTTGATGGCTTCCTTTACTGTGAAAAAGATTTTTATTTTGGTTTAGTCCCATTAAGTTTATTTTTGCTTTTGTTTCCCTTGCTTGAGGAGACCTATCCATAACTATGTTGCTAAGATTGATGGCCAAGAGATTACTGCCTATGTTTTCTTTCAGATGTTTTATGGTTTCAGCTCTCATATTTAGGTCTTTAATCCATTTTGAGTTTATTTTTGTGTGTATGTAAGAAAGTGGTCCAGTTTATTTTCTTTCTCTCTTTTTTTTTCCATGTAGCTGTCTACTTTTGTCAATGCCATTTACTGAAGAGACTATCTTTTCTCCATCATATATTCTTGTCTCCTTTGTTGTAGATTAATTGACCATATATATGCATGGGTTTATTTCTGGGCTTTGTATTATTCTCCCTAACTTGGGATGTGATTGTGTGAGGTGGGATGCCTAGAACTATAGGAGCTTTCTTATAACCATGAGGAACGAAGCCTCACAATAAAACTATGCCAAGAATAATAGGCTGTAAAGATTAAGATTCTGAATCTTTGATGACATTCCTAAATTGCTGAGTTAATGCTAGAAGCTTTTTTAAATTTTTTTTTTCAGAAATGCTTAGGGGCTAATAAACTATTATTGTTTAAGCCTCCTTAGTCAAGTAGTGTGTAACTTACAGCCAAAAGCCAGCCAACTGATACAGGATTGTTTTCAATTATTCACCATCTCAAACAAAACTGAAATGTTCATTGTTAAACATATGATTTTGCAAATCTGCCGAAGTGTCTTATTGAGATAGATTCTTAGTAGTGGGATCTTCATAGCATCCCAGATAAGTAATCACCCAATGTCTGATTGAATCTTTCCATCATTCTTTTAAAATCCTGGAGGTGGAGAGGATGGAGGAGAAGCCAAGTTAGAAAACCACTGATGGAATGCTCTTTTATCCAATATAAGCATTAAGGCAAAACAAAGACATCACATTTCCTGGATATTGTAGTTTTGAACATTAATTGTAGATTGCTTTTTTAAAAGATCTTTTCACACTGATTTTTCAGAGAACTAGAATCCATAAAATGAACAATGAGAACATACAAAAATACGACATATCTTATATACATGTAAATGTGTATGTTACAGTTTTTGTGTATATGCAGATCTGAACTCTACAGTGAATTTCACCATATTATTAAGTGCACATAGAATAATCCTGCATCAAAGGGCTGTTGAACTTAAATGAAAGTTTTATGTGAAGTCCAACTATCTTACCCTTTGGCTAATGACTATCAATCAACCCACTCATTGCCCTCAGTTATGTATTATCCTTTTGAGGAGTTAAAAGCAGGTCGCTTCAGATCTTTAGTGCATTATCTCATCTCCCTAATCTACTCAACAGTGTATAAGGCTACCAAAATGAAATGACTGTTCCAACCTGTAGAAACAGCCAAAATTGTTACAAGTGGTTCTTTGATAACTCTTGCGTTTTAGCAGTTTTGTGAGACTGTTTTTATTTGGAAAAAGAATAAAAGGAGGAGAGGGAAGTTTAATCTGAATATTAAGCTTTAAAAATATAATTTTCCAAGAAAAGGAAAAGAAATGCATATTTCACATCTACTCTAGTGACAGATGATCAGTTAATATCAATGGATTACCCAGAATTAACTGCTGATCAGTAGAACAATTGCATATGAACCACAGGGGCTTAAAATAAAGACTGTTTTGAATAAATTGTCTATGTCTTGGTTCCCCAAAAGCAAAGATTATGGACTTAGAAGGTTGTGCCAGTCAGCAAGCTACAAAGCAGTTTGCAGGAGCACCAGAAACACATTTTAAAAAGCAATACTTTATGGAAGGATTAAAGGTTAGAAACTGGCATTTCATGCTAAAATCAATCATTTGCATATTGGGGGTGGGGGTGTGGCATACCTTCATGTGTTTTTGAAGAAGATCAGCCATTTTCTAGGAGGATCTACTGTAAAGTTGTATACTTTCAAGTTATTTTTTTTTTTTCAACGTTTATTTATTTTGGGGACAGAGAGAGACAGAGCATGAACGGGGGAGGGGCAGAGAGAGAGGGAGACACAGAATCGGAAACAGGCTCCAGGCTCTGAGCCATCAGCCCAGAGCCTGACGCGGGGCTCGAACTCACAGACCGCGAGATCGTGACCTGGCTGAAGTCGGACGCTTAACCGACTGCGCCACCCAGGCGCCCCTCAAGTTATTTTTAAAAGAAATTTCCAGTGAGCATATTAATACTGTTCCCTGCTTAGAAAGCTCTGATTTGATCCTTTGTCTATCTATCTATTTTCTAGATAACATTTACTGTTTTCCAGACAGTTATGATGTTTGATGTCCACTTCTGTAAAAAACAAACAGAAGCTCATTCGTTTATTCATTAACTGCTTATTGAGGACCTGCATTTGCTGGGCAGGGAACAAATCAGATAAAACATCTTGCTTTCATGGAGCATTACCAAAAAATTTTTAAAAAGTACTATTGAATTCATCAATTTGGCTGAGGGATCATAATATGTTCAGTAATAGTCATGCAGCATGCTTTTGGGGATGGGAACTTAAATTATTAAACATACTTTGAAATATGTTTGCATAAATTTGAAAGGAACCAACTCTCCTCTTTCCCAGTTTGACATCGTACAAATGGGGGTTAGAATATCAGTGTCCTACCTCAGAAAATGTCTTAGAACAAAGTATAGATAAACTATAAGTGTAGTAGATATACAGTAGTTGGTATGTGTTTAGTAAATATTTACATGTTTCAGAAAAAGCTCCCACCCTCTCTCTAATGATATGCAAGTGGCTCTACTGTGTTTCTGGCAAAGCTGGAATCTGGAAGGAGAGAAAAGACCTTCTAATTTAATTCCCACATTTTATGGTGGACTCCCCCCTGATGAGGGCCAGTCTAGGTATGGGTACATTTCATCTCCCCCAACATTTTCTAAGACCTTCCTACCTGGCAAGTGTGGTACCTGGCATCTTATGTTATCAGTGAGATTGCATCTCAAAGCAATGGTGGTGTTTGCTGGTGTGTCTAACCACTGTGTTGACCCATGTCACTTTTCCATATAGGCTATCAGGATTCACTTTTTTTTTTTTTTTTAGAGAGAGAGTGGGGGAGGGGGCAGAGGAAGAGAGTAAGAATCTTAAGCAGGCTCCAAGTGGAGCCTGATGTGGGGCTTGATCCCATGACCTGAGCCAAAATCAAGAGTTGGATGCTCGACTGACTAAGCCACCCAGATGCCCCAGGATTCACATTCTTATGGTGGTGCAGTGGAAAGGATTTGAAACTAGAACCCTGTGGAGAGAGACTTAGTGAGGCTGGAACCTGGTTCAGCCAATCATCTGGAACAGACTTTCGGGCCAGCCATGCCCTCCTTGTCTACAAAGGATCTTGAAAGCCTTTTACTGTTTCATTTCTATAAGTTAATGAATCACCTATATTTGAAATAGTGAACTTGTTAAAGAGACAGAATTAAGCGCCTGATGAACACATACAATTCTGGGAGAGACGTGCATATTTCTTTATGCTAATTAATATGCAACGCAACAAATGGTTTGTTTTTATTTTTGAGAGAGAGAGCATGTGTGTGCACAAGCAGGGGAGAGGCAGAGGGAGAGAGAAAGAATCTTGAGAAGGCTCTGCACTCAGTGTGGAGCCTGACGCCGGGCTCCACCTCATGACCTTGAGATCATGACCTGAGCTGAAATGAAGAGCCAGAGGCTTAACCAACTGAGCCACGCAGGCGCCCCAACAAATGGTTTTTTATAATACAATAAAAATTACGATCATTTGTTTTGATAACTTCTTTGCTTAACATATTATAACATCATTGGAATTGAATCTTGTTTTCAGGGAAAATTTTTAGAATGTCAAATACTACCCTTTTTTAAACATTTTACCTCAAGCCTATCACAGTCCTTCTGTCACTGACCTTCTAAAAGGTTGCTTCGATGATGGAGAAGGTATAGGTCAGAGAAAAAGTCAGAGAACATGGAAGCTTCTGGAATAGAAGATGAAATAAGAGCTTTATCCATGAAGTTGTGTCACTTCCTCTCTCTCAAGTAATTACTGTTCTGTGCAAATATCGGTCCCTACTTAAAGCTACTGAATGTAACATTAACATATTCTTACATATTTTTCAAAACTTTTAAATTAATTTAATCCAAACTAAAATTGACCTGAATATTTTGGGATACCAATGGAGGCTTTAAAAAGTGTGTGCTTTTTAATTTGTGTGTTTTAAATACATATTCTATTTCCTTTCACATTTTATCTGATCTTGTTTCTTCCTAATTTGGTTAAATATTACAGCTACTGAAATAACTCTGAAAGATTTTGAAAAAATTTTTCTCATGATTTTCCCAGAACAGCTAGCTAGTATTATGGAATACTGAAAATGTCCCAGTGTCTTCTGTGACTGTTTCCTTGTGGAATAAAGATTACACTACTTCTAATGGTGATCTCTCCTCTCCTTATTCCATCCCACCCCTCTAAAAATAGACATGAAAACAGAATAAGAAACACTTTTTAATAATAATACATGAATTATATTTAGCTTTCTGTGAATTTTTTAAAAAAATATTTGAAAACTAGGGGGAAGAAAAGGTAGGTACCACTCTGTCCAGAACATTTTTTATTTAAATCTGCTTTGAGACCAAAAAATGGATTATATGCACCATCAAAAGACTTCTCATGGTTGTGAGTACTACAAAAAATATATAATCTTTCACAATTTAAAACTTGTAAAGTGTTGGGGCCTCTGGGTGGCTCAGTCAGGTAAGCATCCAACTTTGGCTCAGGTCATGATCTCATGCTTTGTGAGTTTGAGCTCTGCATAGGGCTATGTTCTGACAGCTCAGAGCCTGGAGTCTGCTTCAGATTTTGTGTCTCCCTCTCTCTCTGCCCCTCCCCCACTCATTCATTCTCTCTCTCTCTCTCTCTCTCTCTCAAAAATAAACATTACATGGGGCGCCTGGGTGGCGCAGTCGGTTGGGCGTCCGACTTCAGCTCAGGTCACGATCTCGCGGTCTGTGAGTTCGAGCCCTGCGTCGGGCTCTGGGCTGATGGCTCAGAGCCTGGAGCCTGCTTCCGATTCTGTGTCTCCTTCTCTCTCTGCCCCTCCACCCTTCATGTTCTGTCTCTCTCTGTCTCAAAAGTAAATAAACGTTAAAAAAATTAAAAAAAAACATTACACACACAAAAAAATTAAAAAACTTGTGAAGTGTCTTAAAGCTTACAAGCCACTTGCCTTTGCAATCAAACTCATCTTTGAGTAAAGTCCTAATGTCCCCCTTGAAATAATTTGGTTTAAAAACAATTTAAAAATTAAAAAAAAGCAATTAATAAAACAGATTTAAAGTATATTTTTAACTTTATGGAAATTTTCAAACACACACAAAAGTAGAACACGTAGCATAATGAATCTTCATGTGCAGATTGCTTAGTCTCAACAGCTATTTAAATGAGCAAAACTACATTTTAGCCCATAAACTAAAACTACAACTACAAAGTGACACTTTGTAGAACTAAACGTGGGCAGTCTAAAATTATTTACTTGGATAAAATGAAATATTTCCATTACCATCTCAAACTCAGTCAGTTCATGAGAAAACAAAATGGATTATTAAAATCATCACAACTTATTAGTATGTCAGGTGGTGCTTTTATGTTCTACGTGTCTTATGATCAATAAACAATTGTAAAACTTAAATGGAATCAAATACCTGACATAAAATAAGAACTAAATTTGTGAAAAGTATTTCTATTCTTTTGGACATGTTAATAAACTATGGGTATTCAGGTAGCTGCATGCTTAAAATGCATACAGATCCTCCAGGGATGCTCAACATTTCAATCCCTCCTGTAGTAGTTAGAGTTACTGTCAGCATTTGGTAGCAAGCCAGTTCAGGAGAATTATCTGTCTCCTGATGAAGGGCAAAGAGTCAGCCAAACCCTGATAATCTGATAATAATTCAATGTAGTTTCATTCCAACTTCAGTATTTGAATCATAGGAAACTGATGCCCTTCCATGCATGGGCAAGTTGGTCTGTTAGGGCATTTGGTATGTTTGTTGAACAGAATGAAATGTTTTGAGTGTGTAAATACAACTCTGCTAACTGGGCTTGCGTGTGGCCATTGAGGACTGGTATTATGACCTCAACAAAGCAAGATTATAGGACTGGAATGGGGTAGGGAAAACGGAGACAAATGAGGAACTTCCACTGTGAACGATTGGTCTTGGGACCCGACTAGTTCTTTGATCACCTTCCTCAATATTCCTGGACCTGACTTTAGGTTGGAAAAGGGTAGTGCTTCCTGACTTTGTAGCATAGCTTCAACGATCTGGAAGCTATAAAAGAAGTGGTCCCTGGGAACCGTTTTAATGACAAAGTCATGTTTGTGAAACACCTGGTTTTTTTGTGAGTTATCTATCAGATTTGTAACTTACAGAAAGAGGGGATAAAGGGAACTTTTTTTAAGGTGGAGGAAACCTTTCATGTCACAATAAGACAAAGATATTATTTGTATGGGTCAGGAGCATCTGGCTTTATTTTGTTTGAGCCTAAAATTTTCCAGCTAGCATCATGTTCATATTGTTTGCCATAGACATTTCAGATGTCCCTGGCCCATTGTCCTTCTGGGCATTTCCAGAGGACAAGGCAGTGTGAAACAAATAAATACATGTACATTTCCTCTAGGAAGCGTGGTTTTATAGTACTCTCCTGCTAAATTAAAAAAGAAACAAACAACAAAGAAGTCACATATTCCTTCTATAAGTAACTAATGTCATTATTGAAGAAGTTGAAAGCAAGTGATGAAGATTACCTAATTGAGCTTCTAAGTACTCCTTTAAGGTAGGAGAGCACTGAGCTTCTCAAGGACAGGTCTGCAGTTCTCTTCTCTGGCCAGAGTCCCTTCTTTCTGGTACTAGCATTTGTCAACTTGCCCAACAGTCCTCACTGCAAAGTAGGATAGATGCTCAACTGTCAGTCAGCCTCTTCGGCCTCCTTTTAGTTCACCTCATAGACTATTTAGAAGGAGTTAAAACTGTAAGCAAAGATGGTTTTTAGTCAGTGTTTGAAAAAAAAATCTTAAAAAGGGTATTGTTAGTTATGTGTGAATTTAATTTTCTTACCTGTCTCCATTATCTCCCATTTGTATAGGTAATGGTGGCTTGCCCATTGTAATAATCTTTAATTATTATTTGTGTTTGAAAATCTAGACTTCAGGGTCTACAGGGGAAAAAATGTAGAGATGAATGAGAAACAATTCAGCTAATTAGATAGGATAAATAGTCATGCCAGAGGTCAACAAATTCCTGTCCTGAACCTCTCAGCATGACATTTGGTCAATCTCTGATCCTCTGGTAATGTTGCCAAGGTAGACAAGGGCCCCTTAGCTTCTACTACTATCTGATGTTGTCATCAAGTCACCTTCACCTGTTTGTTCTACCACTGCCTCACTATGACCAGATAGATCATGGTCTCTTTCCAATACTAACTACAGAGACAAAAATCTTCTGTATCGTATTCAGATGCTAAAGCACTTTCTAACCCAATAACCCAATAACCCAATAACTTTTGGGCAGAGCAGCAGGGAAGCTTCTGTTCCAATACTGGAGAATGAGATCTCTCGCTAAAGAATGAGTAGGCAAAATACTCTGATATCCTCCTTGAGGCCAATTATTTTATTCTCAGTTTCTAGCTCTGGGCACACAATAATTAAAAAGTACATCCTTGCTTTTTTTTTTTTTTTGGCAACTCTTCCTGCTACTGAGAAGTATCTAATTCTCTATGCCCTTTAATGGTACACACTGATATAAAGTTAAATTTGTATATGTTTCAAAGAAACACATACATAAATAATTATCCATGTATTTTTTACTTATTTCCAAAAGTATAGAAGTGATGATATTTTTTGTTTCTAGATATTATAAAATATCCTGACTTATAGTCCAAGCCAAAGTAAAATGTTAACATAGATATTTACATCTGCCATTTTTGTTATGACTTTCATAAATCAGTGCAAAGTAGTAACAAAGTGTTTAATGTCATTTTTAATTGGCAAACAGTGGGTGGGAAATTATTTAGCAATAGAAGGTGAAATTATGAAACCAGTAAATTATACATGGCCTAATACTTTCCACTGGAAATTCTGAATGAAAATGTAGAAATATAGAATTAAAAAGCATGGAAATAGAAGAAACCTTAAAGGTCATTGAGTTCAGACCTGTCTCCCACCATGAAATCTTTTAACCACCTGCCTTGTAAGAGATTTCAGGTGCTCAATAAAGGAACAGAAGAAAGCAGGTACCTAGGTTCAGCCTGGGCATCTCTAGGAATTCCTTTCTGAAGGCGACTCACTCCTGTTGAACGTTTCCAACATTTAGAGTGCTCTTTTCTATGCTACTTGATAACATTTATTACCTTATTATTTGTTAGTATCACCTTGGTAGTCTCCAATCCGTAGAAAGAGAAACCCCACTTGAAAGAAATACAAGGGCACTTTGCCAAACTTGATCACCTTTCAGCTTTTTAAGGGGAAAAAAGATCCAAAAGGAAGCTCTAGGAAGAGCCATTTTATCTGCTGTGGTTATTGATATTTCATATTGTTTTAATATGCTGACTTATCCTGTCCAAATAATGAATACAAAAATTAATGTCATATAAATATAAACACAGAAGGGAAGGCTTAGCAAAATCGTCTGAAGAATAGAATGGTGCTGGGAACAAAAATCACATAAATGTACTCTGCTGTTTAATAGAAGTAGCTAAAAGGTATTAGTGATAATCTGTTAATTCAAGATGGCTTCTATCAGTTTACCTCCAGATAGCCTACATTTTCACAAGTGAGAAAAAGCAGGCACATTGTCATGATATCTCTTAAACCTACCCTCGTCCCCTCCCCTCTTCCTTATTCTGACTCTGAAAACTAACTCCTCTAGGATAAACCCTGATAACATTAAATCTGGAGCTACCATCAGGGCTGTTTCAATGGATTACCATGCTGAACCTCCTGGCCTTCTGTCTGGGACTGAGACTGGGGCTAGCTCTCGGCAGAAATGCTCATCAATCTTCCCTTGCTTTTGGCCTCTGGTTTCTGAGATATGGTCTAGTTTCTTGCTTGTACGTTTTTAGTAAGAGTCAACTGGGACAAGAGTTTTCCCTAAAATGCACTGACAAAAGTAGAGAAAGTGGGAATGAGAACATCGTAGCTGTATAGCTCTACCAATCTTAATCCATTTGGCCTCAGTTTACTTAAGTGGAAACTTACTGCTACGATGCTTCTGAGAACCAGACCTCCGTCTCCAACCCCTAGCTTTAGGAAAAATGTCAGTATATTTCACAGGTCACAGAATGCTTGCTGGGGACTGTATTGTGTATGTATGTGAAATGTATGAACCTATGTAATAGAGTGAATCATTTCCCCCAAGATGGATGGTCTCCACAAGTTGTTGTAGAGTTATAAAAAGGGCAAACATAGATTTCTTTAAAAGATGGAAAGTCTAAATACATCAGTGGCTTCACTTAAGATTCTTCATTTGTTTTGTTACAGAGGGTTGAAACAAAGTCACAGCTGCATTCCAGCTTTGTGTAGTGCAGAAAGTAGATAAGATTTTACCCCCAAAATATGGAAAAATGACATATTTTCCATTTATATGTGCTAAGTCAAATTTATTGAGATATAGTTGGCGTACAATGAAATTCACATTTTAAAACTATACTGTTTGATGAGCTCCAACAAAGTATGTGGTCATGTGGCCACCACCACAGTCAAGATACGTAACATTTCTGTGGTCCCAAGAAGTATCCTTGTGCTCCTTTGCAGGCAGTCCCTTCTCCCCACCTTAAACCCTAGGTAGGCCCTGATTTATTTTTATTCCATATAGTTTTGCCTTTTAGAGAATGTTTACTGTCAGGTGCAAAAAATAATACTAGTAATAAGTACTTACAGGTAAAAAGTTAAGACATCAGCAAGCTCTGATGGAAGAAATTAAAAAGTAACATATGACTTGTGTGACAATTTCAGGTTATAACTTCTGGTGTGAACACTAACTTTTTTCTTCTACACTGTGCACATCATGTTCAAACATTCAATGAGTATCCGGTGTTAGGCCCTATTCAGTGATCAGTAAGACTGACACTGCCGCCATAATCAAAACAATACAGTTTGGCTTAGAAACGGACAAAGAGCTCAGTGGAATGGAATAAGGAGACCAGAACTAGATGCACACATACATGGAAACTTAATATAAGGCAAAAGTGGCATTGTGCTCCAATGAGAAAAAGATCTTTATTAAGTGGACAGTTTGGCAAAACCAGCTCTTCTATTGGAAGGGAATAATATTACCTCACACCACACATGAAATTAATTCCAAATGGATTGAAAAATATAAATGTAAATAATGCTATTAAAATATTAGAAAATAATTTTGGAGAAGAATTGGAGTGGAGGAGATATTCCTAGGAGAAACAGAAAACCCAAGAGCCACACACATCAAACAAAGACATATTTGTGTGGCAAAAAGTGATATAAACTAGGTAAAACACAGATTGATTTATCATGGTGAGTTAATATCTTTGATAACACAAAAGTTTCTTGAAAACTGATAACAAAATAATCAAAAGAACAACATATCAGTAAATTTGTAACTGCCATAGCTCATACACTAAAAAGGTATTTATCTTCATTATTAGTCAAAGTGAAAATTAAAATGACAGTAAAATGTAATTATTTTTTTTTCCTTAGATTAGTGCAATTTTAAGGAAGAATAATACCCAATACTTTTGAGGATGTGGGAGAACATATATTCCAACATTGGAGTGGGTGCAAATAACTTCCATCATTCTGAATCAATTGTCAAGATTGACATTTTACATACCATTTTGGAAATCTTTCCTCCTGAAATAAAAGGATCAGTAGTCATACAATTATATACAAGACTATTTTCAAATATAGTTACTGGATTATTGTCTAAAGGACTAGAGACAGGCTGAATTTCTTTCAAGAGTAAAATAATTGAATAAATTTCAACACATCTACATTTTTAAATGTAATGTAGATATTAAAACGAATGATTTTGATGTATTGGTTGAC
This sequence comes from Lynx rufus, assembly GCF_022079265.1. Classification (NCBI taxonomy): domain Eukaryota; kingdom Metazoa; phylum Chordata; class Mammalia; order Carnivora; family Felidae; genus Lynx; species Lynx rufus. Next base: position 571,806 of record NW_025814841.1, read on the forward strand.
TTAAATGGATATTGATAGTGGTTTTCTTTTGAGAAAGTACATTGCACAGTAATGCATATAATGTGATTCCACTTTTGTCAAATGGTATGCATATGTTTTAAGGCAAATACATATGCATATATTTACATATAAGAACTTAGAGAAAGCTGTGAAGTTATTCACACCAGAATGTCAGGCTATTAACCCAAGAGTATCAGAGTAGAAGAGATCATTGTTATTTTTATTTTAGAAAATAAATCTTTAAAGTATTGTATCTATTATTAAAAAACACATAAAATTTTGAAATTAAAAATAAATTAGTGAGAAAATAAAAAGACTGAGCCAGTCTTCTAGATGAACTGGGGCCAGAGACATTAACTGTCTCTGTCATATACTGCATATACTGCAAAACTTGCTCACCAGTGCTCAGGAGACCAAGCCCACATTATGATGGGAGCCCAAGGGTATGAAGACACACATCATCTGAGGCCATAGTCATGGACAGAAATCTGGGCTAAGGCTCAGGCAACTATATTTATGAGTTAAAATAATTCTGGAATAGTGGTTAATTTTTAAATTAAATTTTCATTTCAATTGTCCTGGTAGCTGATATGCCAATTTGAAAATACAATCGTTTAAAAAAATTTTAATGACAGCAAGTATTATGCATTGGGATTTAAGGTAAAAAGAACTCTTTGTTACGCCCATCTGTTTTAATAGTGGAGAGAATAAATAGCAGAGGCATCAAAGCATGAATTCTGGAGCCAGACTTCTTGGATTCAGAACCTAGGTTGGTGTCTTCTAGATCTGTGATTTGGGACAAATTACTCAACCTCTGTCTATGCCTTAGGGTCTCCATCTGCAAAGTGGGCATAATAAATATACCTACCTTAGAAAGCTATTCTAAGAATTACATCAGTTATTATCTGTAAAACATTTGAAAAGATGGCAAATATGAATTGCTATGCACGTGTTTATTTTTTTTGATGCTTATTTATTTTTGAGAGAGGGAGAGAGACAGAGAGCGAGCAGGGGAGGGACAGAGAGAGACGGAGACAGAATTTGAAGCAGGCTCCTCCAGGCTCTGAGCTATCAGCACAGAGCCCAATATGGGGCTTGAACTCATGAACCATGAGATCATGACCTGAGCTGAAGTCAGAAGTGTAACCAACTGAGTCACCCAGGCTCCCCTCTATGCATGTATTTATTAAAGACCTTTTATTCTTCTGATCATTCTGCACCATTTTCTCAGCAATCCTTTCAGGATTTATTCTGGATTCTTTTCAGGATCTTTAAACTATAGATTCTCTGATGATTTAATCCCACATCATGATTTTGGTTACCTCCTTTGGACCCTAACAACAATATTGATCATTTTGTGAACTTCTTGGGGATAAGGAACTGGTGTCACAAAGTATCTTTGTACTAAGCACAGGACAAGTGGGGCACCTGAAAGGCTCAGTCGGTTAAGTGTCCAACTTCGGCTCAGGTCCTGATTTCAGAGCTCCTGAGTTTGAGCCCCATGTTGAGCTCTGTGCTGACAGTTCAGAGCCTGGAGCCTGCTTCAGATTTTGTCTCCCTCTCTCTCTCTGCCCCTCCCCCACTCACACTGTGTGTGTGTGTGTGTGTGTGTGTGTGTGTGTGTGTGTCTGTATGTGTGTGTGTGTGCGCGCACACGTGTGTTTCAAAAATAAACATTAAAAAAAGTTTAAGCACAGGACAAACTTCAGAGCATTCAATTCAATGTTATGAAGTTGTCAAACCTTCTTGATCATAATGAATTAAGTCCCGCTTTCCAATCATAAGCGAATGCATGTTCTTGTTTACTATAGGGTCAGTGTTAAATTCCAGTGTGCTCAGTTTCATAAAAGTTAAGTCTATACTTGCAGGTCTCTCTCCAATAGCCATATATATATTAAATGGATGAGTTGATAATAGAAATAAGTTTTCTGAGCATGAGATTTAAAATAAGGAATTCTTGAGATCATTGAAGAGTAGATGATGTGGTAAAACTTATTATGGGTAGTTTACCTTATAGTGTATTTGACCTGTTGGCCTTGAAGGGAATGCAGTTATTGAATTTAGGTTTAAAGCCTTTGAAATATGTAATTTACAACACATTTTGAAAAGGAAGTAGGAAGATGAGATCCTGGTTTTGTACTCTCAAAGTGCTTGCTGCAACAAGATTTTTTTTTTAGGGAAAAAAAAAACCTATGTTTCAATATTTCTGGCATATAAAAAATGTGCAAGAGAATATTACAGCACCCTTACCACATTTCCTAAGTTGAAATTATTTTTAGATGAAGGGAGTAGCCACAACTATTTTCTACAGCTCTGTTTTCTGGATTTGCTCTGTACATTACATATATATATATATATATATATATATATATATTCCTAATTATATTTTAAATGTTTCTAAAGTGCTACAAACCTCCTCTTTTGCACAGAGGTTTACTTTGGCAGTGTGTAATTGTTTTCATTATATGTTATCCTCTGTTTGGCCTTACTGTAAGCTAAAACAGACAAAAGATGTCCAGGAAAATTAAGCCAATTCTCAAATCTGGACATGGAAGAGTCTCCAGGGGAGGATTTGCAATGGAACTAACGTAGACTAAGGATCCTCTTTAATTTGCTATCCTGTCAAGGTTCTGCCACATCCATTATTGTGAAGGGTAATTGCATTACATATCAAATTTACCTCTCCCAGACCCCTGAAGAATTATCCTTTTCCAACTCCCAGGCTAACCTGACTTTGGATAACTAAACTTCAGCATGTTATGCATGGTAAATTTAGCTATTCCTGATGAAAACCAAGGACTGACGCTGGGCATTCAAACACAGCATGTATAGCCCTCACCATGTTCAGAACAAACCCATGAGGTAGGAAGAAGACATGTTTTCACCATTTTACCATAAGAAAACTGAAGACCCAAAGTCACAGTGCTAGGTAGTGGCAAAGTCATGATTAGAACCTGGCTTTTCTAGGCATAATAATTCTCCATTTTTATGTCACCACATTTTTATTCTAGGAAGTCCTATTAATACTGGGTCACCATGATTTAAACTATATAGAATTTAAATATTAAGTATATTTGACTTATCTGAATCAAAAGAGACTATCTTGATTGTGTGAATTAATGTATTCTCACTATGTGGACATTCATTGAGACATGTATCTGCAAATTCAGCAACAGAATATTGCAGCCTCCTCTGAGCCAAAGTCTATAATAACCTTTGAAAATACTCTACCTGCTGTGTTTCACAATTTCACATCTTAGAAATTAAAGGAGTCCTTTCTTTTTTTTTTCCTTTTTACCTGGAATATATATTATGTCCACTGTAATTTATCTCATTGTTTCAGTTTCTCTGTAAAATGGTAATAATACTAGTAGCTACCTCATAAAACTATGATTATAAACAATAAATTTAAGTACATCGCTTAAAACAGTGTGTAGACATTGTTAGAACTCAATGAATATTCTCTTCCTCTTTTTTCCACGCTCTTTTTTCTCCTCTTCTTCCTCCTTGTTCTTATGTAACCTACATCTTAAGAGTAACACATTATAATTTTTACCTATTTTTCTCTCTTCCTCTTTTCCATAAAAATACTAATTCTGTGCATCACTTAAAAGATTTAAAGTGGAAGTGTTTATCACTCTTTATATAATCTCTTTATTAAACCATATAGGAACTTTCTATTTCTTCGTAATACACTACAGGAGTACTTTCTAGTACTAATGTGATCCACATGATGTGGAAAGAGTTCTTGGCAGTAGGAAATGCCTCACCCTCTCAACTGGTCAACTTAGGTGTACCACCAACTCCTGCCAAGACACAGAACATTATTGCCTCAGTCTCTTTACAGATTCAAGGATGTTCATCGAAAATTCTGCAATAAAGGAGGCCCACTCTAGAGATTATGCCTTATAAAGTCCATCAGGATGGTGTACAGGATGGGACAATCAGGCAGTTTTGTTTATTCAAATTATAGTGGACTAGAATGCTTTGTAAAAGAAGACTCAGAATAAATTTCTGTTTACAACATTGAATTTGACCCATTTGACAAAGGGTCTTTTGGTTATTGATCGAGACATTTTGTATAAAATATTCTTTCAAGAGCCTTTGCAAAGTTGTTGAGGTCACCATACGTTCTTCACAATTATGACTGTGATAAATTAATAATCATCCAAGAGAGCCTCCTCAAGTGACTGGCAGTTGTTGCTGCTAGTTATTGGCTGGGGACTCGCCGAGGTCTAATGACCAGAGAAACTACATGCAGACTGTTCATATGGCTGCTTTCCTAGTATTTCAAGAATGAATATTCCTAGATACTCAGGTAGAAACTGCAAGACTTCTTAAAACCTGGCTTGGAAATCCCAGAATGTCACTTCTACCACATTGTACTGGTAAAGCCAGGTCAAAAGGCCACCCCAGATTAAAGGAGAAAGGGAACAGATGCCCATCTCTTGATGTCAGAAGCAGCATGCACTTAAAGGGAGAGAGGGGATTAATGGAAACCATCAATGAATGTCTGTCACACAGTTCCACCATACTGCCCCCCCCACTGCCTTTTTTTTTTTAACTCTTAAATCATATCTCTTTGGAACAGTAGATCTAGATCAGAGGTTTTGAAACCTTTTGAGATCGGAGCTGTCTTACTATCTTAACAATTATCGAGGCCCATTTGTCTGCTTAGTACTATCTATTGATATTAATTACATTAAAAGTTAAGATGGAAACATTTTAAAAATATTACTTTATTTTAAAATAACTGCAATAAAGCTACTATTTGCTAACATAAATAAATATATTTCAACAGAAACAACTATACATTTTAAAACAAAGATTTTCAGAGAAAAGAGTGGCATTATTTTACATTTTTGAAAATCTTTTTAATTGAAGACAGCTGACTTCCCATATCTCCTTCTGCAATATGTTGTTTTTGTTGAAGTATATGAAGAAAATACAGGTTTACAGAAGTATGTTGGAAAAAGGAGTATTTTTATAACCTCTTCTAATAATTATGAGTATTCTTCTTTGATACTACTCCCAAACTTGTGCAAGTTTCTTTAATGTTCATTCAAATGTGGAATCTGAATCCATGTCAACAAATATTTATACTGTTATGTGAAAATACTTCAGTCTCTCTTGGACTTTGAATAGATCATTCATCAATGTGATTTTGTAACATTTGGGAGATACTGATTATTAAATTTAAAAGATGGCCAAATGAAAAGATATATTTTATTATACAATATTTTAAAAATCACCTTTATTAATATCAACACTTAATGCATTCATTATAAGTCTTTATATAATGGAAAGCTGTCTGGCTTGCAGTAGTGAATACAGTGTTTTCAATATTTTGATTGTCTCTTGAATTTTATTTTTCACAACAAATATTGTCAGTTGTTTTCCTTTAATTGACACATTTCATTCATTTTGAGAAAATGGCTGCCAGATATCCGACTCTGAATAACTATAGCTTGTCTGTCAGTCAGTCGCTCAAATGAACTTGGTGCTCCATGAGCAGAGAGGCAGATCCAGTCTGAACATCATACAACTTATGAGGTCTTTTCTTGGAGACAACTATTACACTTAAGTGTGTGGTGTAAGTACTTTATACACATCTTTGTGTATTCACACAGAATATTAAAAATGTGTATTCAAGAGTTAAGATTTAATAAAAATTAATAATCTTTACTGTTTCATTGAGTGGATTGTTAAGGGAAACTCTTTTTTTCTTTTTTTAAAAAAATTTTTGAATTTACATCCAAGTTAGTTAACATATAGTGCAATAATGATTTCAGGAGTAGATTCCAGTGATTCATCCCCTTTGTATAATACCCAGTGCTCATCCCAACAAGTGTCTTCCTTAATGCCCCTTGCCCATTTAGGCCATCTCCCTACCCACAACCTCTCCAGCAACCCTCAGTTTGTTCTCTGTATTTAAGAGTCTCTTATGTTTTGTCCCCCTCCTTGTTTTTATATTATTTTTGCTTCCCTTCCCTTATGTTCATCTGTTTCGTATCTTAAATTCCACTTATGAGTTAAGTCATATGATATTTGTCTTTCTCTAACTGACTAATTTCGCTTAGCATAATACCCTCTAGTGGCAGGGGTGTACAAATGGTAGTTGCAAATAGCAAGATTTCATTCTTTTTTAAAGAAAAATTTTTAATGTTCATTTAATTTTGAGAGAGAGAGAGAGACAGAGCAGGAGTTGGGGAGGGGCAGAGAGAGAGGGAGATATAGAATCCAAAGCAGGCTCCAGGCTCTGAGCTGTCAGCACAGAGCCCGATGCGGGGCTCGAACCCACGAACTGTGAGATTGTGACCTGAGCCAAAGTCAGCCGCTCAACTGACTGAGCCACCCAGGTGCCCCAAGATTTAATTATTTTTGATTGCTGCGTAATATTCCATTTGTACTGTATCACATCTTTATCCATTCATCTGTCAATGAACATGTGGGCTCTTTTCATACTTTTGGCTACTGTCGATAGCACTCTATAAACATTGGCGTGCATGTACCCCTTGGAAACAGCACACCTATAAAGGGAAACTTTTTTTTAAGGTAAATTTGTGGTGGTGAAGAATGCTGTGATGACTGATATTGATGGGTAGCATTGCTTTGATTTGCTGTAGGGCACCAGCAGTTTCATCCATACTGCTTTTGCACCAAGGAAAATCTCAACATCATGAGAAAGGCCAATAACATCTTAATATTATTATAAAAATAATTTTGATCTTGTAGACTCCTTGAAAATGTCCCAGGGAATCCTCAGAAGCACTGATCTAGATCAAGTGTGAAGGGGCCATATGTCTGTTGTCACTAAAAAGAGCTCCTTCATACTGATGTGAGAACTGGCAAGGCAAAAAGTCCTGGTGGTGTGCTGTGATTAGACAGAGAAGTCCAGAGTTTAGTTCTCTGAGCAGCAGTCAGTTTCTGTATGGTATGGATTTGAACCCAGAAATTTCCAAATGACATGGACAGAAGATGTGGAAGAGGTGTATAATGGGAAGAAGTGGGGATCGTTTTTAGTATAAGCCCTGGTGCCCGCCTCAGTATATTAGCTTCTATTATCATCTCTATTTTTAAAAATATAACCACTCATTGTTTTTCTTTTATCATTGTTAAGACATAAATATAAAGATGCACAAGGGGAGTCATTCATTATATCTTAGTGTGGTAGAAAGGGTCCTGACGTAGAAATAATGTAGAATATCTATTCTAAATGTAGCCGCTTTTGCTTGGCTTGACATAAGTTACTCCATCTTGAAACCCATTTCCTACTTAAAAAAAATAGAGATTTGGAGTAGAGGATTTCTTCGTTACCTCCTAACTTCAAGGATATCTACATATAATGTGCTGACCCTGGCTGGTACAGGTTCACAAGAGTTGATTCTTTTCTCAACTATGTGTGTAGTGGCATCAGTTGGTTGCTTGAAATCTGCCATGGTGGGAGCATATCTATAACAGCCTTGTGCTGTAGAGCACATGCATAACTTGGAACTTGCTAGAGTGTCCAACTGATGAAAAATCATAGCAGAACTTGTGACAGGTGTGGGATTCACAGATGCCTTAGCTTGATTTGGATGTCTTTTCCTAATTGTCATACGTGGTGTATCTAAACTGTTCTGTGTTCTTGTAATTTACTTTGTTGAAAGAAAATAATAAAAATGCAATAGGGAGGGGAAAGTTTTATAAGCATATATCAAAATCCCTTTTTATTTAGTAATTTATTAATTTATTTAGATTTATGACCTATTGATATATTTCTTCCATATTATACAACTAAAAAATTAAGTTCCTTTGTATGTCTGAAATAATAACTGACCTGTTTGGGCCAATTCAGAATACAGAGACAGAAGTAAATAATGAAGTCAACACTTGAGAGTAACAATCCCTGACATAAATCAAGTCTGTCCCTCAGACTTCAGGACTCCTATATGTCTATCTTATATATCTTAAAAAAATGTTTTTGACCACCCAGATGTAGAGCAAAAAAGAGAAGGAAGAAAAATGATGGAACAACCAAGAAACTTTTACTAATTTTAAAAAACTGATACCCCATAGGACATATGCTGTCTTTTGGAAAAATACCTTCCCATGTCCCATTCCTGTCATGCTCACAGTCTCTGTACCCAGTTGTCATAACGTCCTAGTCTGACATGGAAAAATGCTACTATTTGCTTTTGGAAATGTGATTCTGTCTTGCTGGCAGGGATTCCTTTGAAAGATCCTTGACCCATTCTCAGGATGCTCTCAGTTTGCCAGAAGCAAGCAACAAAGGGGATGGGGTTTCACAAAGAGAGAATTCAGGGTACTTCGTGAGTGTAATTCCTCTTCAGGGCTGCCCTCGCATTTCTGCCAAGACCCAGCAAGGAGCCTTCATGAGGGTACCTAATCTTCTCTTTCAAAGATATCCTATTACTCAGGCTCCAAGCTATGAAGTAGAGCTTCAGTAAGCATGAAGTGGTTCTTGGGAACCTCTGGAGAAGCAAACATTGACAGGTAATGTCACAGCTGCCTATCACTATCCAACTGGGTTGATCTCTGGGCAAGTTCCCGGTACACACAGTGTTGCTTTTAAGTCCTGCTGATTTGGATTCAAGTTTTCCTTTTAGGATTTTGCCTGAAATTTCTGTTTGACTTGGAACTCCCCAACCAGCAAATTAGGTGAAATGAGCATGATAAAAAAAGTTCATTGAAATTTACCACAGCCATTTGAAGAAACTTCCAATAAAACCAGAAAAGAGAGCCAATGGCCATCTGCCCAGTGACATAAAACAAAAAGCTGCCCACTAGGAGATGAAATTAAAACACTAAGGAAACCAAGAACAGGAAGAATCCAACTTTTCTACAGTCTCCACTTATCTAAACTTCAGGCCTTCCCAAAAATTAGTGAAATCCATCTGGAAGAGTACTTAATACACTTCCCAGCTTGCTTTTCTTTTGCCAATGATAAAGTATTAACCAACACACACATAAACAAAACCCCCTTAAATATGAATGAGTGAATGGTGGGGTGCATTAAGGCACTCTGCCTTACACAGTGATCACCATGGTGAATAAAACTCATTTTTTGCACTCTGGCTCAACCCCAGATTAGTAGAGGAGATATGTAGATAAGATGGGTGTAATATGGGATGGAAAGATTTTTCTCTCAGAATAATAATATATCTATTTTTGAGATACATTTTCTGCTTGATAAAATGAGTAAGGATTGGCATGCCACCAGAAGAGTTGGTTTAAAAAAATAATCTCCTTTATAACAGGAGCTACAGTTCATAGAGTGTAAACTCACACTGACTATATCTGTATCAGCTATTAAAAAAAGAAAGACAGAAAAAAAAAACCACACAATTACCAAATAAGTTTTGGAAATCTAATGTACAGCAAACAAAAGAAAACAAAAAAAACCCCAAAAGATATCACATTAAGAAATGAAATAAAAAACAAAAAGGTAAATTGAGTGAAAATATAATCAAAACAGTTAAAATGGCATCTAGTTTCTAGTGTGTGTGTATATGTATGTATTTCTTTCTCTCTGACATGCATGATAAATGTATATGCTTGCATGTATATAGTAAAGTACTCTGCACATAATAAGCACTCAATAAACATTTGATGACAAATAACTGGCTGATGAATATATCACATAGCCTTTAAATGCTGCTTTTGCAAACAAAATCAAAGACTGAATGGTTTATTACTACATACAGACCCTGACACATGTGTCTAATAGACTTTAGATATTTGGCATTCCCTCTCTATATTCCACTTAATTATTGTATTAACATTTCCTCGTAATTTTTTCTTAGATATTTGTGTTTTCCTTCTCTTTCAAACCACATTTTCAAAACTAAGATATTCCAGGGTTCTGATATATGACAATAAAGCACATTTGCTAAATTTTTTGCAAACAATATTCATAGTTATAAAATGTGTGTGTACTTTCTTAGATTTTTGTGTGGAAGGAGTTCTTTCATCATTTTTTTTTACCAGTATCCCTTTGGGATAACTCAAGACCCCAACATCTGGTTAGTGGTTTCTTAGAAAGGCACACTTTTCAATACACAATGTTTTTTTTTCTTAAAATAACAATAACAACCTAATTTGCATGCTTTTAGTAGCTTAAACGGTTGAGTAAAACTTACTTTTCCTTAATAAATATCAGTTTTTACCTTATCACACCTCAGTGCACCTGTTCCTGCAATAATGTAACATTTTAGATTAAAAATACGTATGCACATTAATAATTTGGGAAGTGCAAAATATGGAAATATCTGCAATACTCAGTAGAAGTTGATTGATCCAGTGGTAGAAGCATGAGTAACATAAAACCCCTGTTGTGTGTGGGAGAGGTGGAGTAGTACAGGTCTAGTAGCAGTAAACTTTAATTTAAACCAAGATTTCATCACATTGACATTGAATAAATTTTTTAACCCTCTCTGGGACTGTTTCCTAATCTATAAAATTGGCAAATTTATAACTCAGACTTTTCATATATATAATGTTCACTCTCTGCAGATCACTATTCTAAGCACTTTCCAAATTGTAACTTATTTAATTTTCATGACAGGTTTATGCAGTAAACACTTCTAGTTCCACTTTAAAAATGAGGAAAGAAGATATTTCAACAAAGTGATTTTCACCTAGAAGGCCCCCAGTCAGTGGCATACCAAGGTGAGGCCAATTGAGGCACTCTGCTGCAGGTGCCTTTTAGTAGATAATTTAAAATTAATAAGAAAACCAACTAAAAGTTGTCTTGCATCTTATCATTATCAGACAATAGCAATTTTAAACAATGTCAGTGATAACATACTCCTGTTCTCAGAGTGGATCACTCCCATCCCTCATCCCTAAATACCCACTGGCCTCCATATTTGTAACCTTGCTTTTATAATTAAAATAAGAAAAATAAAATTACAAGGGTCTGTAAAACTAGAAAATTTAAGAAAAATATGAATAACCTCTAGAATTTCAGATAGCCTTGAATGAGTTAATTTATACATATATGTATACAGTGTATATATACACATACATGTGTATACGTACATAGTATAATACATACCTCCGTATGTATATACATGTGCGTGCACACACCTTTTCTCTTAGGGTAATTAACATCAGTGGCATCTCCATTTTGCCTTTATACTATACATATGATATACACTGGAGATTTGAGTTTGGTAAAATTTTCAATTGCAGTTTCTTTACCACATACTTTCTTTTCAAAACAAGTACATAGACATTTTTAGAGGAAGTTGCAGGTTTAAACATATAGTTCCTAAAATAACAATAATGATAGTAACAACAGCAAAAACAAAAGTAAGTAGCACTTCTTTCCATTATTTTTTATACTAAAAAAATTCAAGGGTGTTTAAGCCCTATAAAAGTTAATTTAATTGAGTCGTGAATCTATCTCAATTCAGCTTCAAACTTCATATGGAAAAGTCATATTTTGTAGTGCAAATTATCGAGATTGACTAGTTATAGTTATAGAAGTCCAGTGGATAATTTCTCAATTACCCATTTGGCCAGACTTCTAGGTCAGTTGGGACGTCTTAAGAGCAGTGTATACCAATGTAACAGAGTCAATTTTGGCAACAGATGTGATTTTTAAAAACAACAACATCAAAGCTCATTTTGGATGGATATACCCTCTAAGGATTATGTCAATTTAACAACTTAAAAATATTAACAAAAATATTAGTTTGAGTTTACAAATATTAATCCTTGGGTCTTATTTTCTATGAAATCCACTTATCTGCTTTTATATTCTTGACAAGACTGTAATTGAAAGCTTTGGACTTTGAGTCAGGATTTTTCAGTTCAAATCTTACCTCCCCAAGGAATTATGTAACACTGGCTTTCACACATGTGAGCTTCAGTTTCCTAGTGTGGAAACAGGTTGAATAACACATGACAGGGCATGCTCTGAAGAGTAAATGGATTAAATTGATGAAGCCTAGCTTTGTCCCTGATTTTATGATCTGTGCTCAAAAATAGTAGTTTCTTCCCTCACATCTTTCTACTTTTCCCATTTCTCCAAAGCCCAAGATACTTTAAGATAGCTCCCTGAGTAGTAGTCATTAAATTTCACCTCCAGTGATTTGCTATCTTTAGGAAGTCCCTAGATGGATTACATTTCAGTACCTGCAGGTGAGGTCTGGGCTGGCTAGCACACATAGCAGATTCATCCAGATGGGATTATGACTGGGAGTTTGTAAATTTCCTGCTATGCTCATGCCAATGTCATGAGGCATCTGGTGAGGAAATTCAGCCTGTTCATTTTTGAACAAGGCACCAAAAAATTTCCAGTATGTTTATTATATAGTTGTTTTGGAATAAACGACAAACAAAAGCTATATTTCGACATTAGAAAGATGTTGATGTATACTTAGAATTTTTTATGTGTGCCAAAAGAAATAGAACATTCCCTGCAAAAGTGTGTATTGATGTGAAATGAAACAAATGGTGCTTTATTTATTTATGTAAGGCTAGAACATTGGGAATATTGCATCATTTAAGCTTCATCCTTACAGTTCATTACCTACTAAAAATGAGCCCTGCTTATAAGAATTTGTGTGGTCAGTGATGAGCTGTGTTTTGAAATGGAGTGTTGTAGATTAAGCATTAGAAAGAGAAAAGGAAGGAAGGAAGGGAGAAAGGAGAGAGAAGGAGAAAAGAAGGAAGGAAAGGGAAAGGAGGAAGGGAGGTAGATATTGTACTTGATCTTTTGGAACATTAGAGAATATGTGCTTCAAAGTTGCAAATTGCCTAAACTCCAAGCTCAAAAATCTTAGAAATACTTTTTTTTCCTTGATGCACACCCACAAATCATATATTGATAGCTTAGAAATAAACTTAGCTTTTTAACAGATTTTTTTAAAGTTTGTCATTTAGTGAGGACCCAAGGTCAGATGTGAAGGCCTGTATCCTCAGATTTTCCCTTTTTCAGGGGGATGAAATTCAGATTCCCCTTAGCCTAATTCAGGGGGATGAAATTCAGATTCCCCTTAGCCTAATACTAGATATCCTCCATAGTTTGCCTGTCCTTCCCTTTGTTTCTTTCTGTTCTTCCTTTTTGTGTTTTGTATTTACATTGTCTGTATTTTAGAGCTAGTATTATATAGTAAAGTAATTAATAGCATGACATGTAGGCAACCCTAAATGTATAGTACTTTAACTTAAAACAGTTGGCATGTTGTACAATTTTATTATTTTTTAATTTTTTAACGTGTATTTATTATATTATTGAGAGAAAGAGAGACACAGCATGAGTGGGGGAGGGGCAGAGAGAGGGAGACACAGAATCCAAAGCAGGCTCCAGGCTCCAAGCTGTCAGCACAGAGCCTGACGTGGGGCTCAAACCCACAAACCAGGAGATCATGACCTGAGCCGAAGTCAGATGCTTACCCGACTGAGCCACCCAGGTGCCCCTTTATAGTCATTATTTAATTTAATATAATTTTTTCATCATGGTAAATATACTCTTTAATCCCCATTTGTCCATATATATATATATATGTGTATATATATATATATATATATATATATATATATACATATACACACACACACACACACACACACGTATATATATATACATACATACAAAAAAACACTAACACTAAGATATATATAATATTTTCTTTATCCGTTCATCTGTTGATGGACACTTGGGCTGCTTCCATAGTTTGTCTACTGTAAATAATGCTGCAATAAACATAGTGGTGCATGTTTGTTTTTGAATTAGTGTTTTTGTATGTTTTGGGTAAGTACTCAGGAGTGTGATTCCTGGATCAGAAGGTAGTTCTACTCTAATACCTCCATAATATATTTTCCACAGTGGCTGTACTAATTTGCATTCTCACCTACAGTGCGTGAGGGTTCCTTTTTCTTTACATCCTTGCCAACACTTGTTGCTTCTTGTGTTTGTTATTTTAGCCATTCTTACAGGTCTAAGGTGATATCTCATGATGGTGTTGATTTGCATTTCCCTGATATTGAGTGATGTTGAGCATCTTTACAAGTATCTGTTGGCTATTTATATGTCTTCTTTGGAAAAATGTCTATTAACTTCCTCTGCCCATCTTTTAATTGGATTACTTGTTTTTTGGATATTGAGTTGTATCAGTTCTTTATATATTTTGGATACTAACTCTTTATCAGACAGGTCATTTGCACATATCTTCTCCCATTGGATAGGTTGCCTTTTAGTCTTGGTGATTGTTTCCTTCACTGTGCGGAAACTTTTTATTTTGGTATAGTCCCAATAGTTTATTTTTGCTTTTATTTCCCTTGCCTCAGGAGACATACCTAGAAAAATGTTGCTATAGCCACTGTTAGAGAGATTACTGCATGTTCTCTCTTCCAAAATTTTTATGGTTTTAGGTCTCACATTTAAATCTTTAACCCATTTTCAGTTTTTAGAATGGGCATTAACTCTTCTATAAATGTTTGGTAGAATTTGCCTGTGGAGCTCTCTGGTCCTGGACTTTTGTGTTTTTTTTGGTGATTTTGATTACTGATTCATTTTCATTACTGGCAATTGGTCTATTCAGATTTTCTGTTTCTTCCTGCTTTAGTTTTTGTAGGTTTTGTGTTTCTAGGAATTTATCCATTTTTTCTAAGTTTTCCAAATTTTTGGTATGTAAGTTTTCATAATATTATGTTACAATTGTTTGCATTTCTATGGTGGCAGTTATTATTTATTCTCTTTGATTATAATTTGTATTTTAGGGTTTTGGGGGCTCTCTCTCTCTCTCTCTAAGTCTTACCAGAGGTTTATCAATTTTGTTGATGTTTTCAAAGAACCAGCTCCTGATTTTGTTTATCTGTTCTTGTTTTGTTTTGTTTTGTTTCCTTATCATTTATTTCTTCTCTAATCATTATTTATTTCCCTTTGCTAGGTTTTGTTTTATCTTTTTTTATGTGGCTCATTTAGGTATAAGGTTAAGTGGTTTACTTCAGATTTTTTTTCTTCCTGATGTAAGCTTGTATTGCTATAAACTTTCCTCTTAGAACAACTTTTGCTGCATCCCCAAAATTTTGGATTGTTGTGTTTTTAATTTTCACTTGTTTTCATGCAAATTTTCATTTATTATTTGATTTGTTGGTTAACCCATTCATTGTTCAATAGCTTGTTATTTAACCTCTATGTATTTGTGATCTTTCCAGATTTTTTCTTGTAGTTGGCTTCTAGTTTCATAGCATTGTGTTCAGAAAAGATGCATGGTATGACTTCAATATTCTTGAATTTGTTGAGGCTAGTTTTGAGGCCTAATATGGGATCTATTCTGGAGATTGTTCCATGTGCATTTGAAAGAATGTGTATTCTGCTATTTTAGGATGGACGGTTCTGAATATGTCTGTTAAATCCATCAGGACCAGTGTGTCATTCAGAGCCACTGTTTCTTTTTTGACTTCCTGTTTGTATGATCTTCCCATCGATGCGAGTGTTAAAGTCCCCTATTATTGTTTTACTATAAATTATCTCCTTTATGTTTGTTATTAACTGTTTTATGTATTTGGGTGCTTTCATGTTGAGTGCATAAACATATACAATTGTTATATTCTCTTAGATTATCCACTTTATCATTATAGTGTCCTTCTTTGTCTCTTGTTAAAGTCTTTTGTTTCAAAGTCTATTTTGCTATCCATCTGCATGCTAAATGTTTCTCCATCCCCTCGCTCTCAAATTTGCAGGTGTCTTTAGGTGTGAAACGAGTCTCTTGGAGGCAGCATATAGATACATCTTGTATTTTTATCCATTTTGTCACCCTGTGACTTTTGAATGAACCATTTAGTCCATTTACATTCAAAATAATTATTGATAGGGGCGCCTGGGTGGTGCAGTCGGTTAAGCGTCCGACTTCAGCCAGGTCACGATCTCGCGGTCCGTGAGTTCAAGCCCGCGTCAGGCTCTGGGCTGATGGCTCAGAGCCTGGAGCCTGTTTCCGATTCTGTGTCTCCCTCTCTCTCTGCCCCTCCCCCGTTCATGCTCTGTCTCTCTCTGTCCCAAAAATAAATAAACGTTGAAAAAAAAAATTCAAAATAATTATTGATAGATATGTATTGCCATTTTATTACTTGTTTTGTTGTTGTTTCTATAAATTTTCTCTGATCTTTCCTTCCCTTGCTCTCTTTCTTTTCTCTCTCGCTTTTTTTTTTTTTTTGCCACTATCCTTTGAATTATATTTTCCTAGGGTACCTCAAGGGGACAGAGATTGGACTAGGCAAAAGAAAGATTTAAGGATTTCTTACTCCCCTAGACACATACCATCTACTACCACCTTAGTTTTTTACCAGAATTTCTAACAGTGAAGAATAGGTTTCCCTAGTCCCTTTTGGTGACAGAGTGTTGGGTTGGGAAATGCAAGTCAATTATTTAGCCTGTAGACATGAGCTTCCTTTTTCTCTGATAGTGTTGTTAAAAAGGAAAAATTGCATCTATACCATTGGATGAAAGGCCATTTGGGATCTTAAATAGTTCATAAGTGACCACTAACCCATATACTGTGTTCAAGAACATCAGGAAATGCCCCAGTTCTGCACCAAGCATCAAAATTTAGACAGCTAAACATGGATTGATTTTGGCCCCCACTCACACTGATGGTTGAGTGCCCTTGGGCAGGTCAGAACCTGTACAACTACTGTGGTGACCTCAGGCCAGAATATACAGTACATGTGAGCAGTTGGTTTAATTTGTTTGTCTTTTTTTAAAGTATATTTCCTCATGAGAACTGCCATTGTGTAAATTATAATTAAATGTAAATATTATACTTTATAATCTTATAATAATTTCCTGATAAGTATACCTGATAATCTAGTCTGTAGTGTTATATTATAGTCTATTGCAGTTGGCTCTCCTGGTCTCCTATTTGCTTTCTACAGCTATATTTGCTCACCCTTTTAGGATGGAAATAACCTGGTCTTAATCCTTTCAATAAAAAAAGGCTGGCAAACTTCTTTAATGAGTAAATGGAAAAGGTTTTGTAAGGCAGCATATATAAAAAAGAAACATTAATACTAACCCTTCACTTTTTTAAATGGGAATTAAGGTCAGTGTTCCTAAAGCAGCCAACTGAAGTTCAGAAATTCTTTGGGAAGAAAACCAAACAGCTGACTTTCACTAGAGAGAAAGGCATTTCAGGAGTTGGGTGCTAAGCACTGGTAGTGTCTTTCCAAGTCATTTCTCTTTAACTAGGTCATCTCTTTTAAGAGAATAATGAGAGGCCATAAAAGAATCATCATTATGTTCATCTATTTAATTCTTTATTCGTAATTAGGTCCTTCTACTACTAAGATACAGTAAATCAGATTTTTTCCAGAAAGTCTAGCCTGTTTTGTAAGAGAAAGTGAGGCACTTAGAGAAACCTAAGTCTTTCAGTCCATCAGAAATTAATGATGCACTAAAGAATATATTTAAGAGAGCCTGTGGAAAGGAAAGCTTCAATCAGGGTAGAACATATCAAACTTTTTTTTTATACTCAAGTGGTAAATAGTATCTTTTTGGAGAGGAAATGTTTCTATGAATTATCTCTCATGAACGACATCATTTCACCCCTTAAATGTATATGTCATTTCATCTTCCAACACAGACACATCACTGCATCTGCTGTGAAATTCCCAGAGTGATCAATTGTCTATTTTTCATGTTCTAGTATATTTCAGAATTCAACCTCTGGATTTTAAATATGATGTGTAACTTACAAACACATTGGCAAAAATTTTGTTCCTTCAAAATTTACATACTTCCTTCAGGTCTCCCCAAATAGGAATTCTCCTGTTCATGAAGAAAATCTATTTTGTACTTGACTAAAAATAGTGTTGAAGTTAATTCCCACTTAAGAGAGTAAAGAATTGAGATACTGAAAAGAAGAGTTAGGAAATGGAAAAGGATTTACCCTTTGTCAAAGAGGCCATTTTTAGCACCTTATCACAGCAACAACATAAGCATTTTGTAAATTTAGTTTTGACAGGATTGAAATTGTCACTTTTTCTATCTGAGATAAACTTTAGTGTATATTCATATTACCATTTGAATAAAAATCTTGAGCATTTTAGCATGACAATAAACTCACATTTTAATCACATGTGATAGTTTACAAAGCCTTCACAATACTTTGGTATTATTCCCATATTAAAAGATGAGGAAACTGAGGCAGAGAAATTGAACCTTACCCCCAGGTCGTGCAAATACCTGGCAGAGTTCACAATCAAACTCATGCCTTCTGGTTGGTGTCCCAAGGTAGGTGTATATAACACAGAAACACAGAGAAAATATATGTAGTGTTGGTGAGCTACTAACCAAGGAGAAAGAATCTTTTGTTGTTTCCACCTCAATCAAGAGCAGATGAGGGTCAGAGACTTGGATTCTAGTCCTTCCTGAATGACTGAATCTCTGTGAGGCCTTCTTTTCCCTAGGCCATGGTCTTTAAAGAGAGGAAATTTCAGGAGACAACAGCCATTTGATCCTTTCCAGCCCTTGCACTGTGTGAATGTCTGTTTGTGTTTTGTAAATATGGCCAAATTTCAGTTATCTGATGAGTTAAATAATAGAATTAAAAAGGTTAAAATAAAATTAGTGGTTTCAAGCTCTGCCTTTTATTCAAGAATGCAGGATAAGAATTAGAAAAGCACATTGGTTTTATGGTATGATTGTGATTTTAGAAGTACCAGGAGAGTGTCACCTCCTAAATAAGCCCACAACATTTCCTGAAATATTTTCTTATATCCTCTTAGTAAACTCACATGCATACTTGCACAGAAATGTAGCAATTATTTATATTACTGGTTCTCAATTGGGCATGACCTTGACTCCTAGTGGGCATTTGGCAATGTCAGGAGACATTTTTGTGTGTCACGGCTGGAGTGCTTCTAGCATCTAGGGGGCGGAGACCAGCAATGCTGCTAGACATCCTGTAATTTACAGGATGCTCTCCCACAAGCTCACACACAAGAAAATGTTTTCCTGCCCTCAATGTCAATGAAGTTGAGAAACTGCATTTAAATTTATAAATAATTGAATGGCAGTTCTACCATCTAACTTGTTAGTTATATTTTTTTCCTAGGAATTTCAATTTTGGTCCATATGACATAGGTAAAGTATGTATATTTTCGATTATGAAATCTTCATTTCAGCTTATAATGATCTTTATGAACCCAGAGATCAGGATTTAATTGAGTAAACAAGTACCATTTAGAAAATTAAACTAACCAGAAGAGCACTAAGTTGGAAGTCATTCATTTATGCTTGTGTAAACTAATGCAATGCGAAGTCATTGTGAGGAAAAGCAGACCTGGGTGAATACCATGGTGAAAGGGGTTAGGATGCTGGAGAATCCTAAGCACCAGAGGAAGGGGGAGGCAAGGGGGATGATGGTGCCCACTTGGTCTACTTTTCAAATTTCAAAGACTAGCCCTACCATAAGCTACAAGTAGCAGCAGAACTCAACATATATGCATTTCAGTTCTTTTTTCTAATTCAGCTTTATGTGGTATGTGCCAGTGATTTTTAAAATAATCAACAATTGGAAAGAACAAGGGTAAAGAAGATGCTGATTAGTTAATATATTGACATTGTTATATTAACTTGAGATGAGGAGTCTCAATGATTCATAAACTGGGTCGCTGGCTTTTATTTTAGACTGTCTAGTTTGCCTTGAAAACCTAATAATAAACTATTTTCTACACTATTCATGATTTAGTTTATTCTCTTAATTTTTGCAACCTGAGTATTCTGTTACCTTTGGACTGCTTTTTTTTTGCCATTAAAGGTATTATATAACACATGCAGACAAAAACTCTGTTGAAATAGTATCCTGGAAATATAAGCTCTGTTTGTATTAATTATCTTTGTTGCTTAACAAATTATGCCAGAATTTAGTAGCTTAAAATAGTAAACATTTATCTTCTCATGATAAATGACAATCAGGGGTCTGGGGATATCTTAGCTGGGTGGTTCTGGCTCTGGGTTCCTGGTGAGGGTGCAGTCAAGGTATTGGCTGGGGCTGTAGTCTCCAAAGAAACTAACTGAAGCTAGAGAATCTATGCCAAGGTCATTCACTTGGCTGTTGGCCAAAGGCTTCATGTCCTCACCATGTGGCCCTTTCCACGAAGCTGCTTATAATATTGCTTCTCCCCCCAGAGAGAGAGAGAGAGACCAAGATGGAAACTGTGGTGTCTTTTATCTGAAGTGACATATCATCTCTTCTGCCATATTCTGTTGGTCACACAAACAAACCAATAGAATGCAGGAAGGGGACTAGGCAAGAATATGAATACCAGAAGGAAGGGATCATTGGACCATCTTAGAGGCTGATTACCAAACTAAAGTTGCCTTTAAATTCAGTAACCATTTAGAATTCATCATACTGGAGTATGAAAATATAACAATACACAGTAAGCTCTGCAATTGGTCACTTATAATAATGACAGCAAGCTTTGTTGAAAAAAAAAAAACAAGTGAACCCATGTCCCAAGAAGAGCTACACCGAGTTTACAGTATGCAGGCACAATGATCTTCAAGACAAAGCATATGTTAACTTCCGCTAGTTTTTTATTGTACAGATATAGCTTTTTGTGTGCTAATCCAGTCAGAATTCTTTCTGTTATACCACCAACTTTTGGCTTTTTGATGGTGTAACAAGTGTAATTCTGAGTATGGTTTGGAAAGGATTGACTTCTAGTCCCACTGTTCCTTCTCCTGGCTGCACAAACAGAGCCAAGTTCTCATCTTGGATGCCTCATCTGTGAAATAGTGGTAACAGCATTCATCTCTAATGGTTATTTTGAGAACTAAATGCAATGATGTCTGCAAACTCTTCAGCACTTTGCCTCACACACAATGAGACTATAATAAATAGTAGTTATGAATATCAGCTT
Source organism: Lynx rufus (assembly GCF_022079265.1). Lineage (NCBI taxonomy): Eukaryota > Metazoa > Chordata > Mammalia > Carnivora > Felidae > Lynx > Lynx rufus. The sequence goes on from NW_025814841.1 coordinate 592,686, forward strand.
GTAATCTAGTGTGTTTAAAATGTTTATTTATTTTTGAGAGAGAGAGGGAGAGAGGCAGAAAGAGAGAATCCCTGCAGGCTCCGCGCTGTTACCACAGAGCCCAATGCAGGGCTCAATGCAGGGCTCAACGCAGGGCTTGAGGCAGGGCTCGAACCCACAAACTGTGAAATCATGACCTAAAGCTAAAACCAAGGGTCAGACACCTAACCAAATGAGCCATCCATGCACCCCAATAATCCAGTGTTTTTAAATTGAACATCACAATCATTAGTAGGTTGTGAAACTAAAAAATTGGTTGAGTCAAATCTTCCTGTACAAATGAAAAAAATATCTAAGTCTCATAGGGTCAGAAACCTGAGTTCTACTTTTTACTGTATCACTAGAGTAAATATTGTTTCATGAAACTTTTGTCTCCTTTTTGTGAGCACATGTAAGCCCCTGTGTGTGTGTGTGTATTGTTTCTTGTCCTGATTGAAACTATTCCTCTTACTGGTGGTCACAGTAAAAAACAAAACAAAACAGGGGCACCTGGGTGGCTCAGTTGGTTAAGTGTCCAACTTCCGCTCAGGTCATGTTCTTGCGGTTTGTGAGTTCAAGCCCTGGGTCAGGCTCTGTGCTGACAGCTCAGAGCCTGGAGCCTGGAACCTGCTTCAGATTCTGTTTTCCCTCTGTCTCTGCCCCTCCCCTGCGCAGGCTGTCTCTGTCTCTCTGCCTCTCTCTCTTTCTTTTAAATAAATTTAAAAAACCAAACAAAACCAAACCAAAACAAAACAAAAAGGAATGTCCTTATTCTACCTGACTTTGTGTTTTTGCCTCAGGAGAAACAACCTTATTCTGTTTTTGTGATTGTGCCTCTCTGAACGTCTTGGAAGTTGGAATATTTTAATGCCTCTTTGTTGGAGAATCTCTTCCTGTCTAGAATCCCATTTGAAGATGAAGTCCTAGAGTGCATAGTGCCATGACCTTCCCATGTTCTATCATTAGACATGCCCCAGGCAAGGACAAGGCTCATTGCCTCACGCCCAGTAGCACAGTGGTTTTCAGATGCATTAATGGTAAGTGACACAGGAAGCTCAGAAATCCCAAAAGGCTTACTTGTCTGGAATCTTTTATGTAGCAACATCCATAAGGATTTTTTTTTTAGTTGTGTGATTAAATGAAGAAGTGCTGAGCCCCTGAGGTTTTTGAAATTCTAAACATTAATCTCTCATAATGAGGTACTGCTTCTCGTGGAGGAAAGAACCACTTATGGCCTTTCGTTGTCAAGTTTGCCAAATGTCCAGTGGTGGACCATACAAGTAAATTTTCTTTTTGCTGTTTAATGTCATATTTGCTTTGTCTTAAATTTTTATTGATAGTTATCATCAGTGACTTGAAATGCTTCATCTTCAGTTTATCAGTCAAGTTACCAGAAAACAAAAGTGTTATTACTTTCCAGGTCCCTGTTATCCTAAGGAGAGTGATGAATACTTTTATAATGTGAATAATTTTATACTTTAATTTATCTGCTTTTAAGTCAGATTGTTCAGCTAGTTGTATTAACTATAATGTTTAAAATGTTAAAGAAATAAGCTGTCTCTTTTTTTTCCCCCTTTTACAGTCTTCCCCCAGTCTCACCCTCCCCTCTTCCTACCACACACAGTATTTTTATGAAGGACATCTGGGAACTTTATTCACTGCATTCTCTTACTTTATTCATTGCTGGCCTAGTAATTCAGAGTCTAATCATCATCAAAATCACAATTGTAGATATTTCTGGGTTAAAATTGCTCAAGGAGAAAGTTCCTTCTAAGGGTCTGAAACAACTAGCATATGTTGCATAAGAGGTTTCTGTATACCCTGTGGCTATAAAGTCTGGAAGAATTAATGAATATATATATAATTTAAAAAACATTAAAATACAATAAAACATTATTATTTGTTCCCAGACATTTTGGCCACCATATAGTATATAGATTGTTTAGAGTATAAATAGTAAAGATACTTTACAGTTCTTTAAGAATGAAGGTTTGCAAACCTCTTTAGCATTAGACAGTAGTATCAGGAATCGAAAATATGCTGTAATAAGTCCTTTATCTTTTTATGGTTATGATTTACAAAATATTTTCATTTTAACTTTACAAAATTGTTTTGACATAAGTATCTTTGCATTTACTTTACAAGTGGGGAAACCGAGGATTAGAATAGTTAAGTGATTTCTTCATGGTCACAGTGTTAGTGTTAGGAAGCCAGACCTTTAAGAACAAATCCCTCATGGTATTTCTTTAGTCCTTAAACAATTCTGTGATGTCAATATATTATTATTCCCCTTTTCTAGATGCAGAAAGCTGAAGCACAGAGAAGGAAAGCAACTTGATCAAAATCACACAGCTAGTCAGTTGTCAGCCCAGACAACTCTTACAGAGTCCAAAGCTTCCTGTTTTTTCTTATTAATTGGTTTCTTTCCATATGCTACTTCTCATGTGGCTGTATATCTGAATCTCTTAAAATAAATAATACAATGGCTAATTTGAGCTGTTAATTCTCTTTATATAAAGCTGCAACAGAGAATTCACACTTCTTTTAACAGATTTTTGAAACTGCTTCTCTGAACCTAGCTCCAGACCAAAATATAAGTATCTGTCATTTGCATAGCATCTTGTAGATGGCCAAATGTTTTCACAATCTATTTGAGTGTGAACTTATGAGACACTTAGGACAGGTCAAATTAGGGTGATTTTACTAATGAGAAATATTTATCTCAGACAAGTAAAAGACTATAAAGTTTACATGGCCAATAAGTGAAAAAAGCAAATCACTCAAGTCTTCAATGGCACATCCTGGGAGCCCTCTGCAACGCTACGCTGAAGATAGCCCAGCATCCCATAAGATTCTGCCTGCCCGTGGGTTCACCAAGATTTTTCTCCCACTTAAAGGAAATCAAGTAGATGATAGAGAAGTTCTTACACCTGAGCTGATGGGCATGGATTGTGGTAGCACGGTCATAGACTCTGCGTTAGGTAAGGCAGGTGAGAATCCTGATTCTGCAGTGAGCTCTGTTTAACTGTTTGTTTTGGCTTTAAAGAGGTCAAGAATGTAAAAGCCTTAAGTGACATCCTGGGATATATAAAATTTGGGCTTCCTGGTTTTCTGAAAATAATAATGTTGATAATTTCAATATAAAAAAAAAGTCACGATGAAACTGAATGCTGACAGCAGCCAGCCCTGGGTGGGAATGTATATCAGGACAGATAAGAAGCTGCTAAGTATTGGCTTTCTCCAAATTATGTTTGTGCTCAGTCATGTTGAGTTAACTGAGAGGACCTACCAAACTATTTATTCTCTATGAATATATGGAATAAAATTGTCATGGATTTTACAAACTGAGGGTTTATGCTTCACAGTCTTGTGCAAGCTATTTCTCTTCCACATTATAATGACACTGTCTATTAATATACTTACCTTTCTCACTAGACAAGAACTGTACCTTTTGTGTCTTTATATCTCCATGACACAAGGCCTGTTAATACAGAAAACATATAAAAGTGGCTCAGTAGATGTTTACTGAACTGTGTTCATCCCATATAAGAAAATATATAAATGTATATGTTCTATAAATATACGTAATTACACTCCCACATCTATGTGTTTATCATTATGTCTTATCTGATCTACTAGTCTGTAATCTTACACCTGCTTGATAAAACATGGCATATTCAAGGGGAAACAATTACAGTCTACTATTTTATCCCATATGTATATGCATATGTATATATGTATACATTGTATTCTAGAATACATTGTATTCTAATTCAATATTCTGTATAAATATGTGTATCTGTAAAATTTTTTAATTTTAACTAAATTTAATTTAATTTTAAGTATATTTAACTGTAAGTACAACTTTTGACAACAAAAAATTTTTGAGCAAAAATTAGTTTAGCAGTTTCAATTTAGACTTCAGTGTGTTTTAATTTAGAAACCTAGGAAACATTTATTTTGAGAAGAAGAAAAGGTTTGAAGATTATTGATAAAATTTTGTTGTTAAGTTTTTAAGTCATAATGTTGGAATACACTCTATGAGAACGTTTTCAGTGTGTGTATATAAAATTAGAATAACTATTCACTTGACATCTGTGTTTGTTTGAAAGGATGATGGTGTAATGAACAGGAGAACAAGCATGATACTAACCCATATGCTATATGAAGATGGTATCTCCGTTTTGGTTGAGTAAATGAAAGAAAATACTTTTCAGCAAAGATAATTAATGAGGCCTTAAATAGCATATCATCATGAGCTGAGGAAAGAATAAGTCACCTTGTCATATAAAGTAATTACTTTATGCTTGGTTTGGGAAGGCCTCAAAGGGCCCACTACATATTGACCCAGCCATTCTTTCAATATTCCTGACCATGATGGTGGTGAAGGAGATTTTTCATTGTATTTAAAAAGAGATAACAAGTGAATGAAGAGTTTTTTTGTTTGTTTTTAACCATTGAAAGGTAATAAGGCAAATGTTTGGTGCCTTCTCCTCACGCTGCACCCCGTCACTCCAAACTGGTGGCCGTGCCTTTAGGATCAAGGCAGCTTACAGTAAGAGCTAAAAGTTCCAGGAGTTTAAGTCCCAGAGAGGTAGGAGCAGTAGCTAATTGGAGATTATCTGTCCTGCCTGAAAGCTTGAAACTGTACTCAAAATGACATGTTAGCCAAACAAAATACTGTAGCCAGACACATTTGGGTATGAAATGGCCCATTTGTGGTCCTTGCACTAACCAAGGAGCTGAGGCAGACATTAGTGGGAAGAGAATGGATGTGGGCATCAGACAGACTGAAGTTGTAATACCAGCTCCAACATTTGGGCTCTGTACCCCTGATTACATTATTTAATTTCTCAGTACTTCTAAACATCTTATTGGCATTAGATGGTAATAATATCTATTCCAAAGGGCTGTTGTGAGGAATTTAACGTAAGTGTTTAAAGACCTTAACTCAGGGTGGCTGGGTGACTCGGTTAAACATCAACCTTTGATTTCAGCTCCGGTCATGATCTCTCCGTTTGTGAGTTCTAACTCCACATGGGGCTCTGCGCTGGCCGCCTGCAGCCTGCGTAGGATTCTCTGTCTCTCCCTCTGCTCCTCTCCCACTTGCTCTCTCTCTCTCTCTCAAAAATAAATACATACACATTTTTAAAAATTAAAAAAAGACATTAGCTCATTGGCTGACATATAGACAGTGCTCAGTTAATAGTGGCTATTGTTACAGCCTTTCCACAAAACCTCTCCTCTTCAGGAGAGACTATCTGTGGCTGTTTCTGCTCTTTTATTTTCATTCATTTGTTTTCCTTAGTTCTCATGAAGCCAGGGGTAAGGGACAGTGCTAGAGGAGATAAACCAGTGGAATCAGGGGGACATGTCTGTGGATCATAGCCTATGTTTCCCAGGTTTGCTCTGACCAAGCCACTAATAAATTGCCAGGTGTTTAGAAGTTTCCCACAGAGTGGATACAGTGTAAGCACATTTTTGTCTTTCTCTATTTTTTTTCTGAATATAAAATTATATTCTCATTTTTTTTAAAGAAAGTGGAAAATATTTACTATTTCAAGAAGAAAATAAAATTCACCTGTATTCCCATCAGCCAGAGACAGGCAGTGTTCACAATTCAGTGTTTCTTTTCTTTTCCCAATGCATACAAATGTCTGAATACATTTACTGTAATTGAGAACATACTAAATAAATATATCATTTTGTATACTGCTTATTATGTTGAGCAGAAAGTTGTTGTGTTTGTTTTAAGCCATGGAAAACTGGTACTTTTTAGTCATTTTGTACCTTAAAATCTAGACTATACAATCTATTCAATAGATAGGAAGTTGGGAGGGTGGCCTTTATAACTGTGGGCATGGTTATTTTTAAATCTTAATATAGTAATTTACATTTGAGAAAGACTATAGAATTAATTTTTAGTTCTGGTAACTTGTTTTCTTGTTTCCCTTTCTTTCTCAACCCCCTAATTGCTCTCTCTGGGAAATAACTATTTGCTAAAGATAAAAATTATTTGTACAGATTCTAGAAATACATTCTATAAATGGGAGAAGGTTTATCACACAGCTTTCCTTCCGCTCCTCAGAGAAGAAATCCTAGGGGTTTTGTGAGATGCTGAGAAACAATTTGTTCCTTCTTAGAACTCAGAGTAATGGGTAATAGTTTGTACTCCTCTCTTCAGAGGAGTTTTGTGAGATGCTGAGAAACAGCATCCTAGGGGTTTTGTGAGATGCTGAGAAAAAATTTGTTCCTTCTTAGAACTCAGAGTAATGGGTTATAGTTTGTACTCTTCTCTTCGGAGTAAGTCAGGCCTTGGGGTACAAGACTGTTATATTAGCCGTTAAAATTATTAAATCTGATTCAGTACCATACTTCATAATAAAACTTCACTGCTAATACATCGCAGTCTCAAAAACATGATGCAGATTTAAAAATGAAAGAGTTGAAGGAACCATATAGTATGATAACACTTTTGGAAATCTTGAAAATATACTAGATGGTATGGTTTATTATTTTGTTTATATACCTATGTAGCATAAGCCCATATCAATTTTAGGATAATGATTGATTCTGCTGTGCATGTAGAGGGGGTGCTTAGGTTGTCTTTGCAACATTTTATTTTTTACTAAAAAGGAAATTCAAAGCAAATACGTCAAAATGTGACATATGCTAAATCTTTTTTTTAATGTTTATTCATTTTTGAGAGAGAGTGTGTGAGCAGGGGAGGGGCAGAGAGAGAGGGAGACACAGAATCTGAAGCAGGCTCCAGGCTCTGAGCTGTTAGCACAGAGCCCGATGCAGGGCTCAAACTCCTGAACCGCAAAATCATGACCTGAGCCGAAGTCAACTGAGTCACCCAGGCACCCCCATCTGCTAAATCTTAATGGGAGCTTCATGATATCTAATACTTTTAAGATTCCAAGATTTTAGACTTTATAATAAATCAGATCAGCCTTTTTAGTGAAAGACCAGTTAGTGAAAAACAGAAGGTTGTGAGTGGTCATTGCTTGTTGGGGATGGGGATGAAATCAGAAGGAACACTGTGAGGTGATCTATAGCTCCCAAAAGTAGATTAGCGAATCTTTAAAAGGGCCTTTTACAAAATTCCTCTGGCAATACATGTGGCAATGAGAACAGGTATTTTAACAGTTACTTATGCTTAGTTTCATTCTCTCTTCTTGTGTGTGGTTAATTCTAAGAGGGGCTAATTCACTGTAATGGTAATTTGGGCTCCCTTCCAATAGCACTTGAGTTATAATAAGCATTGCCAAGGCACCAAAGTGGTCTTTGTGAAAGAAGAGACAATGTCTGGTGTATGTAGTCCTTTGAGGAAAGTGAGGAAAAATAAGGATTTCATATCACTGTCAGCAATCACTGTCCCTTTCTTAGGCTTTGAATAACTGTTTCCATTCTAATCTTGCTAGTACTTGGACCAAGGGTAATTTAAATAAGAACTACTCAAAAAATATTATTCAGGAAAAGTTAGACCTCACACATAATACTTTGGAATGTTTATTATACAATGATGTTGACAATTTTATGCCTGTACAAACTTATTGTATGTTCCATTGATTAACCCCACATTGTACAGGAAAACACACAGACACATGTGCGTGCATGTGCACACACACACATACACACACACACACATATATGTAATTTTACCATTAATTTTACCTTGTTTAAGCAAATGAAAGGCAGGTAATTTTTAAAAAGCAACCCTAAATTTAAGAGATACTAAAGAAGAGAAGGAAGATAAATAGATCAACTTTATTTCAAGAAAGGAAGCAGTATATATGGAAAGATAATAGCCTAAAAAGTCAGAATGTTGAACAGAGGGGTTTTATTGGAAAAAGGTTAGATTTTAAGTGCTAATATCTTGCAATTTCATATGAAATACCACAGTAAAATGATAGCAGTTTTTTACCCAGTGGTGGTATTCCTGAAATATCTGTAAAGTTGTTAATTATGAAGGCTTTTAAACATCTGTTAATGTGTTTATTATAGCATCTGCTGAGTATTTAAATTGCATGATCCATGCTGCAGTGTCTCATTTAATGCAGGAGGTTTTCTTTAAAGATGAGTATCATAAGCCACTTGTTTGTATCACTGTCATAGAAGAAAAGAATATAGTTTGAAAAATATGTTTCTCAGAATTATCCTATAGAGGCTCTTACACTCCATCAGCCCTCTAGAGCTTACCATCTGCTGGGGTGGTCTCTAGTTCAGATGTCAAAGCTTTCTTTTTTTAAGTGAACCGGAATGTATTTTATGGAGCATGCAAGGGGTTAAATTTCATTCCAGATAAGAAACTAAAACACACACAGTTAAAGGAAGATATACCTGCAATTTTCTGTTTCAAACAGTATCTTCTTTATTTTATAAGTTATCACTTTTAATTGACATAAAAACAATGTGTATGAAGTTGCTTTGTGGTTCTTCCATTTTTTTCTGTCATTAAAGTGTAAATTAAGAATTTGGGAAAAAAGGTTTCTCAGTTGTTAGGCAGAATACTGGAGCTGTCCATGACTGTTTAAAAAACATTATCTATAGTGATTAAATTTGACATAAAATATATCTCATCCAAAGGAAAGTGAGGTATGTTAAATGGACCTTTAATGAAGTAAATTACAGTGAAATGAACGGAACCACAAGATATGAATGTAGAACTTGATACATATAGGTTGGGAGTATGAGAACGTTTGTATATGAGAGCATATGTGTGCAAGTAAATATATACACATACACACACAGACACAACTATATGTGTTATTAGAGGTGTGAACATTATGCTTAGTATATTTGAAAATATGGTAAAGTGCAAAGAAATTATCTGCCTGAGTCTACTCTAATGTCATATTAGAAATCCAGTAGCATGCTTTTGCACTGTGTGTAGCCTCAAAGGCATGCCTTTGCTCATTCTCTCTTCATCTCCTGAATAGCACATTCTAGGAGGTAGTCAGGGACGCCATCTTGCCTAAGCAAGCATAGCTCCTTGTATGCTGTCAGAGCCCTCCTGGCTCCCTCTCTGTCTTCCATCCTCCAAGTTTTTCAGGCCACATTTTTGTGTATTAAGGCAGATGTAAGAAGTGTATGCTGTCTCTGCCATATTCATATAGGATTGACTCTGGAAAGATTTCCTTGATTCCCTCGCTTAGAGGTTTCATTTCTTCCTTCATCCTACCCCATCAGACAGGCAGGTGGGCAGGACATTTGTACCTTTATTCTAGTACTTGTAACATACTTGTATTATAGTTAGTCTTAGTCACCAGAATCAAGTTTTATACATTCTTTTGCTTTCATTGTATAGCTCAGTGATTAAAACATGTTAGTTTCCATTGTGTTTGCTGGATTTTACTTACTTTAAATAATTACCTATAACAAGATGATTGAGAAAAGAAAAAGTAAGGAAGGAACAATAAGAAAAGATGGGATTATGTGGTTCAGTAAATGAAGATATATGTCTTCAGATCTGTCTACTTTTGCATCATTTACATTGGTCCCATTGATATTCAGAGAGGCATCATTAATAATTGTTAATGTGATTTTCATACTTTCAGGAACAAATGTAACTAGGCTAAGCTCACAATTGGGGGCTGTTAGTATTTTCATATACAAGTTCATTCATTCATGCATTATTTGAATTTATTTAAATTACTTAAAGGCACCTGGCTGACTCTGTCCGTAGAGCATGGAGCTCTTGGAGTCATGAGTTCACTCCCCACCCTGGGCATAGAGCTAACTTAAAAATAAATTAAAATAAATTTACTCTACTTAAGCTGAGCAGTTGTTTGCCCTCAAGGAGCTAGTGGTGTACTGGAGACAGTGCTATTATAAAAAAAAAAAAAAAAGCACAGGATGCTTTAGAAGTGAAGTATACAAAGGAAGGATATTACAGAGAGGAGAGTCGTGAAAAGTTGCCTTGAGGAGGAAAAGCATGAACTTAGTTTTGAAAAACAGGACCTAGCCTATGAAAAGGGAAGGTGAAGTAGAAAAGGAACATGTCAATCAGAGCAAAGTCATATGCAAAGGCATGGAAGCAGAAGAAAATGTGTGCTTGGAAAAATAATTTGATGTGTCTGGAGCATAGAGTGCAAAGGAGAGGGAAGCCGAATCCAGATCAGATTCTTCTATGCTGATTAAGGGGTTGTGACTTTATCTGCAGGTAGTGGAAACGGTTGGAAGTCGAGTTTAAGCAGTGGCGTGATGACGACAAATTAATGTTTTAGATCGATCCCTCTGGTTATGCCATGGATGATGGACTGGAGGAAGTCTGGAGTCAGGAGACCAGTTATAGGGCCAAAACAAATCCAGAAGAAACATGACAAGAGTCTGACCTGAGTTAGTGCCTGTGAGGATACAGAGATGTGGTAGGAAAAAAGGGAAGTGGAGAGAGGGGTGGATCTAGGCACTCTTCAGGATACAGAAGCAACACAGTCTGGTGCTGATTGATTGTTGAAAATGAAGGCAAGGAAAAGAAAAGATGACTCCCTGTGGCTTGGATGAATGGGTAGGTGGTAGTGGTGCCATTCATTAATATAAGAAACCTAGGAAGAGAGCCAGGTTTTTTGGTGAAAGACAAGCAAGGAAAATATTTTAGACAGAATGGTGCCTGGGGATTAAGGAAATCAGAAATTCTAACTTTTTATATTAAAACATATGTGCCTGCTATAGAGACATGATCCAAGACTTTCGTATTGTGTTCCTATATGATTGTTTCCTAATTGCCATTAAGGATATGTATTATATATTTGATAGATGTAGATATATACAACCATATTTCAATTTTTGATAAAATTAAAATCTTGAATACTCTGTTACTTTATAAGGGAAATTTTAAATCAAGTAATTTGAGAGCTTTGAGCATTATAAATAATCTAATCCAGACCTTCATTTCATAGATGAAGATCTAAAACTCAAATTATTTAAGTAACTTGCCCAAGTTTATGGAGTAAATCAACAACAGTACCTGGATTAAAATCTAGATAACCTCACTCCTGACTGAGTGTGCTTTTTATATGCCAACTACTTTTAAAAACATGTAAAGGGAAATATTAAGTAGACACTAACAAATGTTTTTAAAATTTCATCACTCTGAATTTTTTTGGGTGTAAGGTGAGTGTAAGTGAAGGTGAGTGTAAAAGAGAGATGCCAGGCTAGTAAAGTGTGTTTTGGCATAGGAAATATCGCGTTTCTTTATATATGAAGAGAGAATGACTTTCCTGGGTCTTGACCCAACTCTGGATCCTATATGTGACTGACCACTTGCAGCAACCACAAAAATGTGGTCTTTAAAAAAGTCAGAGCCTGGGCGCCTGTGTGGCTCAGTCGGTTAAGCGGCTGACTTCGGCTCAGGTCATGATCTCGCGGTCCGTGAGTTCGAGCCCCGCGTTGGGCTCTGTGCTGACCACTCAGAGCCTGGAGCCTGTTTCAGATTCTGTGTCTCCCTCTCTCTCTGACCCTCCCCCGTTCATGCTCTGTCTCTCTCTGTCTCAAAAATAAATAAATGTTACAAAAAAATTTTTTTTAAAAGTCAGAGCCAAGAAAAATTATTGTAGAAGAATTTGTTCATCTGGGATATTCTGGGGTGCCCTTGATAACTTAGCTTCTCTCTAAACCTTAGTGGGGATATTGCTACTATTCTTTTGCAGGTGATATAACAAACATACCCTCACATTATTCTCAATAGCTCAGAGCTTCTCCCTGTCAAACAGAGATAATAATATTTACATGAAGAAATGTAGTCAGAGGTAAATTCCATCAGAGTATTTACCAACTGTATTGGGAAATGTGGGGTGAGCCAATAATACTGGCAGCCATTATTGTTGACCCAACCTGATGATGTAAGTCTAAGTTTCCCACACATTGAGTGGACATGGCCTGGCATCTGACATTAATGAGTTGTTTCACCTTGTTTTCTATAAGCTCTTTGAACCTCAGTCACCACATCTGTAAAATGAGATTTTTGAAGTTCATGATATTTAATGTCTCTTCCAGCTCACTGATTCTAATGGTTTCTTTCTTCCATAAATAGTTAAGTGCTCCTTTAGATACCAAAATGAGAAATGGGATTCATGTCATACATATCAGCACAGAAACTATTTCAAATGTCTGCTAAATAGATCTGTTGTCTAAAAAGACAATTATACTTTGCCATGTGGTAAAAGAAGCAATATACTGGGAGATCTAATAATAGAAATTCTTGCAAATAATATATTTGGCCTCAGGCATCTTTTTAATAAAACCATAAACCTAGATATAGTTGCATTTTCAGTATTGCCACTGATTTATGAAACAATGATATTAGATAAAACTATCAACATTTAAGGCATTTTTTGCATTGTTTTACCTTTTTATTGCTTTTCCATATTTACCCTTTTACTTTATTTCACGGTTGTTTTGCCATAACTGAGTAATACCATATGCACCAACATTCAATGAGAGTCCACTTAATCTACAACATATTTTAAGTGAACAATGCCTTTGTCAATTTTTATAGGGCTTAAAATGTGTTTTTTTCCTTAAGAATTACAAGGAGAAATTCTATTCTTTGTGCTTTAAGATATGCTGTTATTTAAGAGAGCCCTTGAAGTGAAATGATAGAGAATGAATTTCATATGCAAGCATGTCATAATATCACACAGATTTTAGTTCTCATGAACACAAAGCAGCAAGAATTTTGAAGACCCGGTAAGAAAGCTCTCTCAAAATTCTGTCTCATCATGGAAAATAATAGCATTAATTCTCTGCTAGTCATTGGGCAAAAGACATGGGCAAGTGATTTATGACTGAACTACAAATGACTGATAATCTTGACTTCTTAAAAATATTTTTCTCTGTTTATTAATGCAACTTGTCACACAGCTGACTGTATATTTGCTTTCTTACCCCCTATAACATTTCCCAGAATGTTACAGTCACCAATCCGTGTGAAAATGATTAAATTAAAAAAATGAAAAATTATCTGTCCTTGAACAAGTTTCTCCCCATCTGTTCTGTTTTATGTATTCCCTGAATGAATATTATGTGTTACTGGAATTTGCCTATGACATTGATGGTAGTTTGCTTGTGCTTGATAACTGACTATTCTTTAGAATCAGGCACAACCTGCGGGGTCATCTAGCCTCTTTCAAAGCAACATACCAGTTCTTTCACCGACTCATTGTGTGATCATAGACTTAACTTCCCAGAGCTTGTTTCCTTGTCAGTGAAATAAGGACACATAATACAGTGCCTGGACTGTTATAAGGAGTCAGTGAGCCACATGTTTATAAAAACCTGGTACATACCCAGCCTTAGTAGGGGCTTAACATGTTGTTGTTGTTGTTATTCTCTTTGTTATATTTTAGAATAGCTTGCAAGAAACGTAATGGGTGGAAGGAAACAAATATGTTATAAACTACATACTAAGAAAAAAAGGTAGGAGCTGAGGAAAGGATTTTTAATGACCAATTGTATTAAAAATGCTAGCAAAGTGAACTTCCCACATAACTGGCCCTAGAGCCTCTCAACTCCCTTCAAATAAACTTGGCCTCCAATATGGTGAAGCAGAGTGAAGTAATCACCCTCTCATGATGCATGTTTTCCTCAAAGGAATGAGTAAATTAATTCTCAGTGAGCTGGCTAAAAATGCGATCAGTCGTTCATTCACCAATCAGTCAACCAGCCAGTCCAACATCAGAGCAGTTCCCGCAACTCTGAGGCTAGTGGAACATCAGAAGGTAGAGTTGAGTTGTTCCTTTTATCTCCATTAAGTCACCTAAGGCCTCTGAGCCCTATTTCTTAAACCATAAAATAGAGTCAATACCCTGCATGTAGGGTTGGCATAAGAATCAAGTCAGACAATGTCTATGAAAGCTTTTTGTAAACACTAAATCACCAAATGTAACATTATTTATTTGCTTACACATTATTTATTGTTCATTATCTCATTTCTAATGCCATCGTACCTTCTCATGCTGGCTTTTTGGCCAGTACTTTACCTAGAGTCAGACACTGAGAATGGCAGTATAGTCAAATAATTTTATGATTCAAATTGGGAGTCTCCTACTTTATAATCTATCAGGTCTTGCGGTCAGCAACTTGTAAGCTTAAAACTGACATCTTAGATGTTTCTAAAATATTAAAACTTGAAGTAGCCATCATAGTCTGTGAACATGTTTTTAAAACCAGTAGGGAAAATATGAGGACAATCAAATTTGTTACAAATTTTTTCTGAACCTGGCTGATATGACACATCAAGATGGATTTCACAGTTATACATCTACAGAGGAATGTTGAGAGATAAGATGAAAGTAGCCCTCCTTATTAATCACACATTGTATATTTGACTTCTGCCTCCCTCCTCAGCCTTTAAATCAACTACATCTGGTTTTTGCTACTTAAATGTGCCATTATCGTTTGTATTAAAAGGCAGTTACTCCTACAGAAAGCAGCCCCACTTAATTAAAAAATAATTAACTAGAGTTATATTCATGTTACTCATCACAGCAGCCCAAATAAGAATTTTAGTATAGGTTTTTTACATATTTTTACAGTAGGGTCAGCAGAATTTGGAGACTGTGATGAATGCTTACATAAAGCAGTTATTTTGCTTTGCTGGTGTTACCTTTTACAGTTAAAAAAAAAAAGCATAGTAGTACAGAATAGAGAGATAGGAGCTAACATAGATAGAGTCACAAAGCAGCTGATCCTTGATGTAGTCACTATATGCCAGAGGGTGTCCTCCTTTATTGGAGACTGAAACACATAACTGTATTACACCCAGAGCAAGTTGAGCTCTGGGAAATAACTCCCACTAACCAACTGCATAAGAAGTTGGTGTATAGGGATGCCTACTAGCTCAGTTGGTAGAGGACGCACCTCTTGATCTTGGGGTTGTGAGTTCAAGCCCCACGTTGGGCATAGAGGCTACTTAAAATAAACAAACAACCAAAAAACTGATGTATAATTATCACAGAGATCTATATTGAAGCTCACTGCTGAGTGAGTTCTCTCTCAGTAGAGAAATCTACATAGGAAACCAAGTTATTATTTGAGCTTTCTTGATAAGCAGGGAATTTGACATTGAATAAATTCAGTAGTCTAAATCACTGCTACTCAAGGAAGTTGTCGTTTTGCAAACAAGTTAAGAAGCTTGCTCCAGAATTCCACAATGTAAATTAAAGCATTACAGCATCACTTTCTTCATTGAGAAAGTCTTGCTCCTATATTTATATGCACATACACACATAGACGTAGTAATAGTGTGCTTAGCAACGTAGGTAATTTGCTTTCTGACACAGTTTCCTCATTTCATGTCACACTGTTCACAAACAGATCTCATACAGGTAATTCTTCTGTGGACCACACTTTTAGAAGCACTGGTCTTTGCCTGAATTAGAATTACATTGGGAGGCGTGTAAAATACATAGTTGTCTAGTATATACCCATGAAAATTCTGACTCAGTGTTCTGTTGTCTTGTACCTTCATCTGCATTTAAAAAATGCTTCCCATGTAGCTTTGATAAACATACAAGGTTGAGGAACTACACAATAATATGCAGAGTAATTAAATAGTACTTAGCTGAATAGGTTAGAGATTGAGAACATGGGTTTTGGCGTTGGGAGTTGAGTTATTGTTTTTCTTGGGAAAATTGCTGTGGATTTTGTAGGCCTCAATAGTCTAACCTATAAAGCAGCTATAACAATACATACCATATAAACTTGTAAGGTTTAAGTGCTGTTATAAAAAGAAAGTACTTAGTTCAATACCTACCACATAGTAGACAATCGATAAATGTCAGCTGTAAATGGCAGGTAATCACCTCCATGATGAAGATTTACCTGCCATTTTTGAGAGTATATTCATTCATAATTTCCAAAAAGAGAGTTAAAGGATGTTATCAGGAAAAGGAAAACATGATGCAGAATCCAAGACAACAGATGCCTGATACTCCGACCTACCTTTCCACTACCTTTCCATTGTTGTTCAAATATGTTAGTTCAATTGGAATAAAGCCAAGGTTAGATGTGGCTTCGTTTAGACCTTACATTTTGTCAAGATAGTTTCTGGATAGCTATTCTAACCTATCAATGTTATATTTGTTTTATAATAAATGTTTGTAAGTTGAATTTTTTTTCCTCTACTTCTAATTTTGGGAATAAAGGATGAAGGGGAGTTACTTTATATTGACCAAGAACATAGTCAGAATTTATTAATAACAATAAGAGTTTTGATTCTAACCTTTCATTTTCTCTATCTTGGGGCAGATTTATGTTTGATAAATAGAAATAAGCAAGAGATGGTGTTAGAAAGTGAACTGCCAGAGTTGCACAAAGGGGAATTTAGGTTTAGACTTTATTTATTACATGACAATAATATTACTATGGATTATAAAATAGTGGATGCATTATGGTTCACTAAATCAGTAAAAATCACGTAGCTGTTAATGATTTGGAACCCGGCTTATGAAGAACAACTTGGCAGAGCTATCAAGTGGTTAAGAGTGTTGGTATGAAAGTTAAGGACTTCAGCGTTCAAATCCAAGTCTGGCTGTTTTTGTGGTGTGTGGCCTTGGACCTGACTTCTCTGGGATGCAGTTTCCCCATATGTGTAATTGGGTAATAAAATGTAGTCACCACACAGTGGTGGGGGAGAATTAAGTGCACTGACAGGGAGGTGCAGGCCTCTTCTGTGTTTTTCAAGCGTGGTTATACTTAGCTTTATTCTCTCAGGTGTCTAACAACCTCCCTCAGAGTGTCACTTAGGAATTCCCCCTGACCCCTGTGGTATAATTTACTTTACAACCATTGTATTCCCTAAGATGGCACCATAGAGGACTAAATGTTACCCAAGGCAAGAAGGGCAAATGCTGCTTTATAGCTTATACTTTCAGTTCTTTTCTGCTTTTTTTATTTTTTTTAGCTCTCAAAGGAGCACTGAGAATGGTTTTAGCTCATTCCGTGGCTCTGCAGCTCATTTTGTATACTGTTGCCTATACTTGACTATTCTCTTAAAAGCTTGTGTTTGGGGCACCCACCCTCCTCCCACTGCTTGTGTAATTCCCCTAACCCAGCATGGTCTTTTACTTTTCATTACATGAATGAAAGCAGGAGGCTGAGTTTTTCTGAGACCGGTGGTCAATGTGGTCTATTGAAAGACCAGAGAACCAAGATTTAGATTTAAATGATCATGCTAAGGCTGCTGCATTCTTGCTGGGTGACCTTGGGCTCATCATTGACCTTGTCTGATTCTGTTTCCTCAGCCATAAATAAAAGCAAACCAAAACAAATCACACAAAACAATGAGGCCATCTGTACCTCACTCACATCTTTGCAGTAAGGATTGAAGGAGTTGTAGAAAATAAGAAAGCACTATCCAAGTGCAAATTTTCATTATGATTGTGAGGATTATATATATATGTATCAGTATATAAGGAGTTTGTTAGCAACTGGGTCCCTGTGTGCTCTGCTCCCATTTCCCAACTCCCAGAAATGCAGAGGATCCCTGCCAGATGGCTGATTTGCCAGCTGTGTCTTGTTTTGTCATTGTAAATATTACATGTTCCAACTGAGAAGCTTTGCTTATAATGTAGTATGTTTTGTCCTTTATCTCTTGCAGATTGAGAATTACATTGTGGAAAATATGAAGTCGGAGATGGCCCAGATACAGCAGAATGCAGTCCAGAACCACACGGCCACCATGCTCGAGATAGGAACCAGCCTTCTCTCTCAGACCGCAGAACAGACCAGAAAGCTGACAGATGTTGAGACCCAGGTACACCCCTGGGCCAGAGTCGACAAACTCTTAACTGAGCAGAATTTTTTCCCCTTTAGCATACTCCATAAACACAGAGCACATTTCAACCACTGAGATTGGGGAAACATACACATTTTTGTTTATTGGTAATAACAACAATGACTGCCTGACATGCTATGCATGTTTCTTTTGATTTAATGAAGGTTGGTAGAGGTAGCTTTGTGTGTGTTTGCAAAAACAGGACTGGCAAAGGACTTAATCAGCATTTAAATTCAAATAAACACTGCAGCTACCAACTATGATATGATATGTGTCAAACAAAATAACCATTTGGGTCAAATTGGTGCCTTTGATGTACATTTTTGACCTGTCTTGTTTCGCCTCTGATAATACACTAGCCATATGGCACCTGCAGAGTATTAACGCATTCAGTAGATACACAGGAAAACCAAAATTAACTTAGCAGCAATGTGTAGTTATATATATATATATATATATATATATATATATATATATATAGTGCCATGGACAACAACATACTTCTTTATGTACAATCATACTTATTTCAGTACAGATCAGTAAAATGCCCTTTAGTCAGCACTGTCACAAACCTACTATTACAGTTCAGTGAAAATCTTTTTGATGATTTGAAGATGATTTCTTGGTCCCATTTTAACCATGGAAGTAGTTGTTCCCATTACTATTCTGAAACCCAGGGGATGATTCTATCCTAGTGTAGTTGATTTCTGGAATTGAAGCTGAAATAAATTCTTAAAAGATAAACTGAGGCACATTGAATTGTCAAGAGTTTATTTGGGCATACATCAATTGAAATTGAGCAGCGTTTAGCTAAAAGTGGTTAGGAACATTCCACTGTGGGAGCTACAGGAAAGGTTGTAACAGAGAAGATGTGGAAGCAAATCAAGGAAATTATTTGATTGATGAGAGCCCAAGCAGTGGCCTTATTTCAGGAAGCCTAGCTGGCTGTTTGTGATTGGTTGTTCTCAATTTTCATTTTCTTCGATTCAGATGCACTGACTCTGGCTTAGGCTTTGATTTACTTAATGTAGGTTACTGAGGCATTAGAGCCACCTCAGTCTAATAGTCTCCTTATTTAATTATTTTAACAATATAAATTAAAAAATAAGATGCAACCTTATTTCCATTTTATTTTGTTTCTGTTAATGACATCACAGATCATATAATGATATTTAAAGATAAATAACAATGACAATTTATCTGGATGGAGCATTATATGTTATACAAACAGCTTTCCCATGTACAAATAATATTTATGAAAACCATTCAAAGCAGACAAGAGGTCAGAAATTTTGAGCAATTTTTCACACTGATACAGCTAGTGAGTTGAATCGGCACTCTCATTCCTTTCCTTTTTTTATCTCTCTGGATTAGTAGTACTAATAATTAAACTAATTAAATAAGAACTTAAATGTGGATTACATTGGAGCAGTAAACCACATAGGCTTTGGAAAGTATTTTTTGCTGCACACTATTATCAGATAACTACAGGGGATGGGGAAGGGGAAGCTACATGTTATAACTAAAAAGTATGAGACTTTATATAATCATTTATTATCATACTAAACAAGTATGGCAATCTATGAACATTGGCTTCTTATGGTATAAATAATATGAGAGTATTTTCTCTTGCTTTTTTTTTTAGAACAGAATACTCACCTTCTCCTACAAAGCATTCTGTATATTCAGAAACTGAAACAACACAACCATACTTGACACAACCATACTTGAGTGAATATTTGAAATTTTTATACATTTATGAGTTTTAATGACTTACATGGCAGTGTTTTATTTTTTTCCATCCCCCAAATACTTTTGAGTTATTTTTACTCATTTTCTACCTAGAAGTTGGAGTTGTGGTGGTGGGGGGGGGGGGGAGTCCCATTGTCAGCATCTTAATGTACAAATTGTACATTAGATTTTAAGAGATAAAAACTTGTTCTGCATCCTTAAGGCTAAAAAATATGTACTTTATGGAAAATAGTACAGAAAATTTGTAGGAAAAAAACGGCCTTACAGGGAACAGCTAAAACTAAAGAGTCGTTAAAGGCCAATTAAAGTTTATTAGTTACTCCAAGAAGAATTTCAAGATAGCTAAAACCTGCAAAATATCTTAAAAATCACAAATCTATCAGAACTTGTGATGAGAGACAGGTAGAGAAGGAAGACAGTAGCTCAGACCAACTATGTTCTACCTTAAGAAGTAAATCCTGGAAGTTCTTTTCATTTGCATTTTGTTTATTTTTTTAAATTTATTAATTTATTTATTTTGTGAGAGAGGAAACATGAGTGGGGGAGGGATAGAGAGAGAATCCCAAGCAGGCTTCATGCTGTCAGTGCACAGCCAGACCCACAAACTGTGAGATCTTGACCCGAGCAGGAGTTGAACACTTAACTGACTGAGCCAACTGGGTACCCCTTCATATTCATTTTAATGTCTTCTAATTGTGCTAATGTAAAGCTGTTTTCATGTGAATGTGTACACATGTGGTGCTCTGTTGAACCTTTGCAACAGGCCTTGTTTGTTCTACTTAGACATAGCCATTCAAGTGCACTCAAGTACAGATGCAGGGGCAAGTTTGCAGAATGAATCCTAAATTGTTTCTTAATCTAAATGCATTCTATTCTTTAATAATCAGCATTTATAAACGAATAGACCCTTTGGGCTATCCAAGTATGCTCCTACGTTTTTGTTCCATGTTAATTCTCCTTTGTTTCACATTGGTAAGTGCTACTTTTCCTACACTGACTTCAGGTTCTCAATTATTTTAGGAACTTATATCAATGGTTTTGCAACATATTTTAGTGTTCTAACTTTTACATGATAATGGTATAAAGACAAGTAACTTACTGCTTTCTAGTCCGCTGTCTAGACCTTCCAGAACTTAACAAAAGGTGGCAGAAACATGGTTTTACTGTAATGGCAATTAAAAATACTTATGTGTTTAACAAGCACCGTAATCAGAAAAAAAATAGATAATGAGCACGTCTAAATGACCCTGCTAGCCACGGTGATGAGAATCAGGTGCCAACACCATGCCCGTACCTTCCTCTTCAGCCTAGCTTGTGGTGTTTTTATCACTGTGTTATCAGTTTGTACCAATATCTCCTTTACTTCCAGTTCCTCTTTCCAAGTGTGCACTATGAAGGAGTTAGTTTCAGACATTATTCATGTCCCTTCCTGTAGTGGAAGTCTATTTCTGACTTCTCCCACGGGCCTATTTTGATTAGAGGTACACTAATAGACAAACTGTATTAGCATTCACCTCTCTTAATAGGTGTTTGGCTCTGTTCTAAGCAATTTTACACATATTAGCTACTTAATAATTAAAAAAAAAATCCTGTGGGGTAAGTACCACCATCATCCCTTATATGTAAGTGATGAATCACTAAACTGTATTCCTGAAATCATTATTACAATATATGTAAACTAAATTTAAAAATTAAATTTAAATAAAATAGAATTTAAATAAATTTAAATAAAATTTAAAAATTAGAAAAAAATATAGTAAAGATGTGGGAACTGAAATCCAGAGAGGTGAAGAAACTTGTCCTGAGTGAAACAACTAGTGGTAAATGTTAGAGCAAAAATTTTACCCCAGGAAATCTGGCATCACAGTCTACATGCCTTACTGGCTCCCTTTGTGTCTATTCTGCCTCTCTCAAGGTTCCTTTCTCTCTTTAAGGTTGTAGAAACTAAATGGGCCCAAGCAGAGGGTAAGATGGAAATCAGAAAAGACGAAAGTAATGTGAACCTAATAGTAGCAGCTGAAAGTTTTCTATAAATGACAAGGATACTGCTGCTGTTGCTGTTCTGCTGCTGCTGATGGCACCACCAATTATTGCCATTTTGCCATGTGCCTGCACATTGTCTCATGTGATCCTAGAATCCAGTGTTATCCTTGCCATTTGCTGGCTGTGTAACTAACTATAGGGCAGTTCCTTAGACACTTAGCCTATGTTTCCTCTAATTTCCAATTATTTATATAGGAACCATAGTCTTAGGAATGGAATTTAACCAAATTTTAAAAGGTATATTTTGAGTGTCTTCTTAATGCAAGAGGTTTTAATAGGTACTGTATAGAATACAATAAGTAAAGCAATCCTTATCCTCAGGTAGCTTAATTGAGTTAATGTGGCAAAACTTGTCTAAACCATTTCTTCCTTAACTTTCCATCAAATAAGTTAGCTATGAAGCCATTTCTTATTGCCATAAAAATGCATCTTTCCAGTCTCCTACTGTGGGGGTTTCATTGACCAATGACCCCAGCTGCTGTACTCTGAAATCCATCACTATGTTGATGCAGAAGGCACAATTCCCAGTGACACGTTGTAGTAGCAATACTTAGTCAGACCTGCCCCTGGGAGCTGTTGGACTCCACTGACACATGACTTTGGCTAAGGGCTCTCCCTCAGCCTTGCTGAACTTTCTCACAGCTTCCCTGGAGGCCAAGATTTCCACTCAATCTTCTTTCCTTCCCTTTCTTCTTCACTGTGATTAGACCTGCATCCTAGTCAGAAGGTGCTCCTAGACACCTCTGTCTTCTTCCCAACTTTCCTTTACAGGCATTCCCCCTAATAAATTTCTTATATGTGTAATCTCATTTTGTCATCTGCTTGTCAGAGGTCATACACCTGTTGTTTGGACTTCAGTTGTACAATTGCAAGTTTAAGCCAGTTCAGGAACAGATTAGTCAATGAGCATCAGTCTCTAGACAGAAATAGGTTTGAGAAGGCAGCTCTCAAAGTTGAGCCACTGGATCTCTTCAACTTGAAGAGAGATAGTTGAATAAATATTTAACCTTGGCCTAGTTAAAATGGCAGTAAAATGAATTTGCTAATGGGTCATCCAAGAAAAATACCCTGGTAATTAACTTTCTCACAAGGTCTGGAAAAAGTATTTGATAACCCATTTGAAGAGGTCTCAGTGAACTATGACCCACAGGTCAAATTTGAATTGCCAGCTCCTTTTATAAATAAAGTTTTTATTGAATACAGCTACACTCATTCATGTATATGTTGTGTATGGATGCTTTCCCAATAAATTTGAGTTGAGTAGTTGTACCAGAAACCATATAGCCCACCAATATATTTATTATCTGTCCCTTTATAGAAAAAGCTGGCCACCCCTTGTACTAGGATACAAATTTCTAGAGAGCAAGGATTTTCTCTGTCTTGTTCACTGCTCTTTTTATAACATCACTTGGTACACAGTAGGTTCTCAATAAATGCTTGTCAAATGATTATATTAACTAAACTAATACTAGTCCCTTAATTTCTGTAGATTTCGACCCAGTGCTCCTAAAATCAAAGGTAGTGTCATAAAGATTATATGTTGATTATTCTTTATACCCATAAATAGCTGATGGGTCAGAATAGGACTTTGAATAGAAGCACTCTACTGCAAAGTTACTCTGACCAACTAAGAACATTGGATGACAGCATTTTCTGTATACTCTAAGAAGCATGAGAAATTTGGCCACTTTCCTGCTTCATAGTGCTAGTTTAGTGTTGGAGTGGGGAGAGGAGAGAAATCAGATATCATTAGCCATGACAAGCAGAAGATGTCGATGTCATGGTGATTTGAAAGAAACAATTTCAATAGCCATGAGTCTATTGACTGAGGGAAGGTACCTTTCTTAGCCAGAGTGAAGCTGCTTGTGTACAGCTACATGAGCCTGTAGGAAAGAAGTCAGACTCCGGAGACAAACTACCTGGGTTCCATTCTGACTCCTCTGTGCATTAGCTCTGTAATATATGCACTGTCTGTACTAAACTCCATAACCCAATGAGATTTTCCTTGTGCTATTTATATATAATATAAATAAAATATAAAATATTACAGATAACAATTAGATAGTATTAATTCAGTAACATTATCATGACTAAGAGTAACAGTAACTCTCTAAGATTAGCTAATTTTCACCTTCAAATTTCCTCGATTGTTCTACAAAAATTTTCATAGGTGTTTTATTTTTTTTTAAGATGTAATATAGTCCCTTTTAATTTGGAGCACTCTTTCGATTTTTTTTTTTCTTCAGGTTTTTAAGATACCGGGCCCATTGTTTTTGTAGAGTGTCCCATATTCTGAACTTCTCTGAGTATTTCTTTGTGATGCATTTTAACTTATTCATTCTGCACGTTTCCTTTAAACTGGAAGTTAAGTCTAAAGGCTCAATCAGATTGAGTTGAACACTGTGGTGGGAGTTCTTTGTAGAATTACTCACCACTCCCTATTATCTGGAAGCACAAATGCCAACTTGCCGCACTCTCAGTGATGCTATTTTAACTCAGGGTAGAAGCATCCGAGGGGGTACTTTGTCACACTGCCTACTATTGACCAAATAAATTCTTTCACCAAGTTTTAAAATGGTGATCTTCTGATTCCTTGAACACATAGCAGCCTTTATTCCATTGTAAAAATCTAATTATCAAGACATCATATTTTGTTTTACATTTTTCATTTGAAAAACAAAATTAAAGTAAAAAGAAGTATAAACTACAAACAAAGCTGATTTCAAAGCTAACATGCTAAGAAGGAAATGTTCTTTTGTAGGAGATTTTCCTTTTAAGCAAGATCAGAGGCACTCTTAAAAGTATTAAAGGGAAGCTGGCTGAAATTCTCTAACTCACTTTGGTTGCAAAACTAGTAGTTTTTATTTAAAAATTTTTATTTTTCAATGAAAGAACTAACATTTTAGAGTTCATAACTTCTCAGTTTCAAATCTTATGTCTTACATAAGGAAGATACCCCTCCTTCCTTCCTTCCTTCCTTCCTTCCTTCCTTCCTTCCTTCCTTCCCTCCTTTCTTTCTTTCTTTCTTTCCTTCCTTCCTTCCTTCCTTCCTTCCTTCCTTCCTTCCTTCTGGATGTACATTGGAATATGTTTAGGCTAAACAAAATGAAATGTCTTAGTCATTTTAATGGAACACTTAGATTATTGCTAAGCAGCAAGTTTCACAAACACATGGCAAGAAAGTAGCCAATTTATCATAGTTTCTTGTACAATTCACATGGTAGCTCGTTTTTGAACTGTAGGCCTGTGTTAATACATCAGTGGAGAGAATTGAAATAAAGTGGTTATTTGGTCAAAGTGATGGGAAAATAAGAGAAGGGATTGGCATTTGTTCTCAGGAGTGACCTGAGATGACCTGACACCTAGCCTGGACTAAGTGAGATTTAAGATCTGTCTCTCTCCTTCTCTTATATTCAGATGCTTCTTTAGATTTAGATTTTAGATTGTTATCATTGAAGGCCCACTTAACATTCACATGGCCTGCTACCCTCTCCCTGACAATAACCCAGCTTGAAAAATAACTCACTGTCCATTGTCTAGTATATCATCCAACAAATAGCTCTGACTGTGCCAGTATGCCACCCATGCTGGGCACTGGCAGTTTGGAGGGCTCCAGATGGAGTAGTCCTGTCTCTGTGTAACTGACATCCTCCTGGGGGTAGAGAAACAGCAAATGAGCGAACAGAAGATAATTTCCAATAGTGATGATTTTATAAAGCCAGTAAAACAAGGGTGACTTGATGGAGGATGATGGGGAGTTATATTTCAAACAGTTGCCAGGAAGGGCCTCCATAAGGAAGAATTGATTGATAAGAAATCAGCCATGCATCTGGGATATGGTGGGCAACTGCAAATGCAAAGGCCCTGAGGTAGCAATGATTTTGGCATGTTGGGGTGGCAAAAAGAAGGACAATGTGGTTAGAGCATAATAAAACAAGAAAGGGAATGGCAGGATGAGATCTGAGAAGTAAGTAGTGTTCTGATCACATAGGACCATGTGGGCCAGGCTAAGAACTTTGGAATTTATTCACATTGCAAAGAGAAGCAATTAACAGATTTAACATTGGTGATGACATAAGGTGACTTACGTTTTTAAAAAGATCATTCTGGTGTTATGTAGCAAACTGACTGGAGGTAGGACAAAGTGGAGAAAAATTAGGAACTGTTATAGTCTCCAGACTTACGTATAGACAGCTTCATTTTTAATTTTAGATAGCTCAATTCTCTTCTCAGTGTTCTCTCAATATATATATATTATAATATATAATATATTATAGTAATAATACTATACTGTATATAATAATATATTATATAGTATATTATTATATATTGTATATTATATATTATAATATATAATTATATGGTTATATAATATATTATATAATATATCATATAATATATTATATATTATATTATAATATATTATAATAATAATACTATACTGTGTCTAATAATTAGTATAGTATAGTATAATAATATATAGTATAGTATTACTATACTATATAAATTATATATAAATTATATAATTATTACTATACTATATATAATATAGTATTAATATACTATACATAGTATTATAGTATTATTACTATACTATATGTAGTATTATATATAATTATATGTATAATATTATATATTATATATTAATTCTAGTTAATAAACAAAAAACTTGCATAGAAAAAATATGTTTACCAGTTCAAAATTAAATTGTGTGTATCCCCAATCCTTACATTCTCTACCATTCTCTCCTCTGGGCTGCTTTGAACTCTGTCCTCAAATCCCAGTTCCTCTTGCTCCTGTTTTTCCTCAAATGAAGTGACTCAGTAGAGGAAAATATTTTTTTTTAACTCTAAAACACTCCATAAGTATTGATTAATAGTGGTAACTTTTAGGTTGGCTTTCAGATCTATATTTATGACAATTTTATGAATGAATCATAGAAACTTCAAACTTTTTGTTGTTTATTTATTTTTGAGAGAGAGAGAGAGAGCGCAAGTGGAGGAGGTGCAGAGAGAGGAGGGGACAGAGGATCCAAAGTGAGCTTCATGCTGACAGCAGCGAGCCCAACTAGGCTCGGACTCAGGAACGTGGAGAACATGACCTGAGCCAAAGTTGGTTGCTCGATCGACTGAGCCACCAAGGTGCCCTGAAACTTTGAACTTTTTTAAAGCACAAATGCCCCATCTTGCTATTTTCTCGCCCACTCCTTCACCATCCAACACGTCACCCCTCCCCCACCATGGGACTGAGACCTAGGTGAGGAGAGTGGGATCAAGTCATGCAAAATGAAATAACACATGTGCCGAGGCAGATCCTGTCTTTATTTTAAAATTATGCTATGTTCAGCATGGATATTTTTGCACTAATTTTGATCTTTCAAAATGTTGCATTAAAATATTATCTTGATTACTGAATTTCTTGACATCTGCTTAAATTTTACAACTGAGAAAATTGCCTCTCTCATCTCTCCCTAGTTCTTGTCCTCCTCTCTTGCAAATCCATCCCCTTCCCCCACAACCTCTCATAGCCCAAGTCTAACCCTGGTCGTATCAGTATATTTTGAAAAGGTTATGTGCATCTGATGTAATCCCAGGTTTAGACCTGCTACAGAAAAGGAGGAAAGCTCTAATAGTGTCATTTTTAGAGGAGGACCTATAGATTGATATTGATCCTCCAGAAGGATTTCCAGGTCCCTTTCAAAAAGTAATTCTTTTTTTTTTAAGGTTTTTTTTTTTTTTTTAATTCTGAGAGACAGAGAGAGAGAGAGAGAGAGAGAGCACAAGTTGGTGAGGGGGAGAGAGAGAGAGGGAAAGAGAGAATCTCAAGCAGTCTCCATGCTGTTAGTGCAGAGCCCGACATGGTACTTGAACCCACAAACCTCCACAAACTGTGAGATCATAACCTGAGCCGAAACCAAGACCTGGGTGCTTACCCAACTGAGCCACCCAGTAAGAAAACTGTGATGGTTTTAAATTTTCAAATGACATAGGAAGCTTTTAAGCTAATTATACTTTTTTTTTCCTTGCTTTGTTTACCACCCTTAGAGAAGACTCAGGTAGAAGGGGTGGACACAACAGAGATAGGGAGGAATAAAGACAGTGGCACAGTTTGAAGGCATCTTATAGGATTGAAGTGTGTGATGTGTTTTTTTGGAGAATGAACCCAAAGCCTTTGGGCTTATGACTCACAGACTCATGTTATATTAAAGCCTGACTAGCAACATGAGTCTTGATGATTCAAGATAAGTTGAACATTTATATTTTCTAGAGTACCCAGTGTAGTGCAGTTGAAAAGAATACTACAGTCTGTCTTCAGTGCAATCTGGGTTCCTGGTCCCTTCATTTGCTCAGATGAAGACCCAAGATGGTTTAACTAAACCTCTTAGTGTTCTGTGTAGAACATTAAAATTAGAGTCACACTATCTGGGTTCAGAACCCAGTCCTTCCCTTGGTTCCTGCGTCAGTTTTGGCCTCTCTCTGAACCTTAATTTCCTCATTTATAAAGTGATGGTAGCAATTCTTCCTTAGTGTGTTATGTGCCCATGTTCATAAAATGACATGATATCTGGAAGGGTTGGCATGACCTAATATGATAGTTATTCAATAACTTTGTAGTCATTAATCTGTCTAAACTATGTCAAGAGCTGTTTACACATTTATAATTAATTTTTTTAAGGTAAGGGATCGAAGCAGGCAAATTTTACTTGCCTATTAGCTATTAATTGTTGTACACAATATCTAAGACTTTATAATAATTCTCATCATATAAATATTGGAGGCAAGCAGCACAATAGAATAATATCCTAGGGATTCAGGACATGATCATTTATATATGAACATGGATTTAACAATTCAATTTTCTTATTCAACTGCAACCTCAGTCTCGAATGAATACAATAATTAGGACACATTGTAAAACATTAATTAGTAGAATGTAGACCATTTAATTAATTATTCTGGAAGAAGTATCATTTTAAAAGGAAACACAGCTAAATGAAAAACTAAAACTTCTTTTCAGTCTTTGTGATTGAAGTTTGAAATGTTTTTATCTTTTATCTTTTATCTTGAGGTACTAAATCAAACTTCTCGGCTTGAAATACAACTGCTAGAGAATTCATTATCAACATACAAGCTAGAGAAGCAGCTTCTTCAACAGACAAATGAAATCTTAAAGATTCATGAGAAAAACAGGTGAGGATTGTTGTATTCCAAATATTTACAGGTGTACTTATTTTTATCCTTCACCTTTCTGTCAACACTTAAAAAAAAAGATTGAGGGGTTTGCAAAAATGGAAATATAGAGGCAATATAAGAAGAATAATACTGTTGCTTACACTCTTGAAACATTTGCTTTTTATAACTTTTAGCACTAATTTATCTAATGTTTAGTTGTGCAAATTCTACCATATCCACAAAAATTGATTCTATGATTGAATTCAGTGACACAAAATAGTGACAGTTTTCAGCAGGATGAAATCTGTAGCAGTAGAGGAAAAAAGTAGTCTCTGAAACTCTATAACTTGAATTGTCACTCTATCTGCCCTTAAACTTTCACAAAACTACAAGATTGTTGAATTCAGAGATCTTGCACTAGAGAGAAGCAGATTTTATTTTTCCCAGAAAATTATTTACGTGTAAAGCTAATTTAAGAGTTGCTCACCACCACCCCCCCCCCGGCCTTTTCCCCATTTAAAGTTATTTACTCTGGATATAATAATTTATTTAGTCTTATAGATGTGTTTTATAAACTGTGAATCATCTCAGGTAAGTGAAATGGGACTTAAAGATCACCCCAGAGGTGGGATGGCATATAGACTATATCATTTTGAAGTTATTGGCATTCATGATGGATAATTCAATCAAAGCAATGACCTCTGTAGGACAAATGCATTGCTTGTTAAGTGGCTTCTGGATATTTGAATGGCTTGAAGACGTTTCAGTTTTTGTCCATTATATTGGGTTTAAAACCATTGTGTTGCTAGAAACTAGTTCAATACCTTGTGTCATTAGAACTAGAGTTTCCATCATGTTTCTCACCAGGAAGTTACCTACGAGGACTGCTGGTTCTCTTACTTTACAGATGAGAGGATAGACTTAGTGGAAGTGAGTGATTTGTTCAAGGTTACACAGCTTGCTGGTGGCACAGCTGGGAATGTAATTCAGGTTTCTTTCTTCCTAGCCCTGCTCTTTCCACTGTAGCACATGGTCTTTCAATACCACTATCTGCAGCCTTGAAAGATTCCCTAACTATACACTAAAAGTAGCCCTTAGTGACAACAATTACGGTGGAACTTATACATGAAGAAGATAAACCTGGCTGTTGATTTAGAGTCTGAAAGGGGTCATGCATACTCTATGACTTGTATTTCTAAGTTTTACATTTATTTATCTTTGTACTGTGTCACGGGGTAAACTGTATAACTATAAATAAACTTGACAGGACTTGACCCTGAACTAGTTGCATAATGAAATGTTTTGGAATTGAAAATCCTGCTGAAAAGTACCATTTATTCTCCTGCTGTTTCACAGTAACCAGACATATACATGTAGCAGGTATATTTTACTTCAACCATCCCTCGGTTTTAGGGTCCCACCATGCTTTAACTTGGTTGCTAAAAGTGAACCCCCTTATAGTCATGTATTTCAATATGCTACTGTGAAAGCTTTGTCTAGGAATGGATAAGTAAAATGAAGTTTTTACCTTATTTTTCAGTTGTTTTTATAATTATGTAAATAACAGACCCTTAATGTAGAAAAAGGAGAAAGTACACAAAATAAAATGAAAAACCACAATCCTGACACATTGAGAAAGCTGCATATGTTGCTATATGTTATATAAAAACATATATTTTTTGTGGAAAGCTGTGTCATGCTATACACACTGTTTTTCAGCCTGCTTTCTTTGGAAACAGATATCTTTTCTCATGAATAAATATTCATCTAATATCATTCTTAATAATCGCATGGTATTTCATTTTAAGGTGTAACCTAGGGTGCTTTCAGTCTCTCACTAAGTATGTTACCATATGTGATTTATCTTTTAAAAAGTTGTCAGTATGAATCTACATTCTTCAGTTCTTCCCCTGCTGATATGTGTATTATCTCTTGGTCTGCATCTGACACTTGAGCTGTCAGGATACCATAAAAAAACCCGGGAGGACTAAAAGGTCTCACTCTTAACTACAAAAACAATTGCTGTCCCTTAAGTGTCACTGTACTCAGCTCTGTCTCTCTCTCCCTCTCCCTCTCTCTAGGTGGCTCTGCCTCTTTCTCTTTCCCTCTTTTCTTCTCATATTCATTCTTTCTTTTCCTTTTTCTTCTTTTTCTTTTCTTCTTCTTTCTTTTTCTTTTTTCTTAAATATATCCCTTCTATCTTATTTCCAAATCATTTTGGGTTTTTTGTTTTTCCATCATAATTCTTGATATGGCACATAGTATCATTTCCTACTATGGAATTCTCACCATGAAATTGTCTGTTGAAGGGAACCTGCTTACAAGCTGTTCTCTCTATTCCATTGGTAAAGCTGAGTCAAGGTTCAAGCACTTGAAAGACCTCTGCTTCAGGCCAAGCAAAAGAGGCTTGTCCTGGGCCACAGCCTCTCAGAGAAGGCTCCTTATCCCCAGCACATACCTGCCTTCTGCTGATGGATTTTTTTTTCCCTTATTAAATTCTAATTTCTAAGGAAAATTCAGGCCTTCTTATATTACAAATCACAACACTTATTGCTAGTGATGGTTTTTTCAGAGTTGTAACAATTCCTTTTTCCAGAAATATAACTATTTCACAATGAATTCAGGGATTTAGGTTTTAACTTGAAATTTCTCTGTGCTCATGCCTGAAAAAACTTACATGCATCCTTTCCTCCTACTCTGCACTCCTCTCTCTCTCTCTCTCTCTCTCTCTCTCTCTCTCTCTCTCTTTGACACTCAAGTATAGCATTACTTCACTTGTGGTTCCTGAGGGCATTTTTCTATCAGTGTGCCCTATCTCCTGACATTGCTGTATCTCTGTAGTAATCTGTGTCTTCGTGTTGAAGGGTCAAATGTGTTTAGCGGAGGGTTGGTGGAATATTTGTTCTTAAACCAGGTATAGTCTTCTATGAACCACTTAAAGTAAAATGTGCTTTACTTTATTTAAAAAAAATATCCTTTTGTGATGTACAGCATACTTCCCCTGTTGTGTTTATTGTTATTGTTTATTTCCCTATGTGAAATGAAATTATAGGAACTCTGCTCAGCACTTTCTAGAGCAACAAAGAATTACTACCCGCCCCCCAACACCATTTAAGTGGATTGAAGGTCAAAGTCATACGTGAAGCTGTTTATATATTTTTAAAGAAGCTTATTGATTATCCCTACCTATTCCTTAAATAAATCTTAATCCTCCAAATGTAGCAAAAAGCTATTTCTACATTTAGGCATGTCTGAAATGTAGGAACAACATGCCTTTAGTTGGCCAGGTCTGGTTTGGATCAGCTAATACACTTTGCAAAGGGGATTATCTAAATTAAGCTTTGCTTCCTCCCCATGGAATGTCAGGGGTTGTGTCTGGGTGTGTGACTTACCAGCTTTGAGTGTGATGGGGCCTCAGCTGCCAAGTCGGTGAGCTGGCCCTTATGAGGGTCCACCACTTCTTTGGCAGAACAAGGAGGAATATTTTATGGACGGGATTATACTACACAATCATGCTGAGAGGTCCTGCTGATTTACATCCTGACAAATTAAATGCATCACTTGTAGGGTTGAAAAAGGATTTTGGGGCTCATTAGATTCACTTCTTTATCCACTAAATGGCCAAAGGCACAAAGCAAGAATAGGATTAGCAACATTTGCTCTACTGTTTGTTTTCCTAACAGTCTAGTAGGGGGTGACTCCAAAAAGCTTCCAGTTTGCTTTCTTTAGGAATTTTTTTTCTTTTGTTGGATGCTATCCTAATCTTACAATGGTTTTGTTCCTTACCTCAAGGAAAGAGCATTTGGAAGTAAGAGATGAGTAATTGGCCCACGTAATTGAAATTATCAACCAAGAACCCAAGAAATTGTTAATGTTTACCTTGCACATAGAGGGCTGGATCACAAAGTGGAACATGTAATTGTCAACTTTTATTAGATTCCTCTAGTATATTTCCTGTCAAGTCAACTCAAGACCATAGAAAAGAGAGATGGATGGGGAAAGATATCATAGTTCAAATCCTTAGAGCTGAACCAAATATGTAACTGAATATTTTGATCTAAAAGTTTGGTAAACTGATTGGGTTTCAAGACACCTGTCCATCTCTGTCTTAACCCCAACTTTTTCCAAGGTGGGAGCAGAGCCAGGCAAAAAATTATTCCAGAAGAAATTATTCTGCCTGACCAGGAGGGTACACAGGAAGGGAAAGGAGCATCTTATGTACACAAATATGCAGTACTGGGGCTTTCCTGATACTTGTGTTGAATATATAGAGTGAATATTAGGGAAATTTCTGGTAACACCCATCCAGTGACGTGAAACTACACATGTGATGGACACTCCAAGATAATTTTATCAAAACTATCTGCTACCTATCTAATATCAGGCGAACATCTGTGCCAGGTGCTTTACCTACATTACTGCTAATCCACCAACTAATTCTGCAGAGTATCTATTATTATTTCTATTTTATATAGAAAGGGAAGTTCACAAAGGTCAGGTTTACTTGTCCATGACCAAACAGCTAGTTTATGGCAAAATTAGGGTTCAAGTCCATAATGATTTCCTGTCTTAAATATTATAAAAATATTTTTTCAACATGATGCAGCCTCAAGACTAATTGATGTGGCTGTCAAGTATCCTCTTAATACAAACAGATATAAGTTTAAAGAAAGGGGTAAGCCAGTTGTTTTTGGCCTATTCCTATATAGATCATTATTTATTCCTGCTAATACTGGAGTAGGAAATATAAAGTATTTATTTTACCTTGGGAATTCACTGAACTGATTTGACAAGCCTCATCTATCTTCTAGCTGGAATTTATGGGAAGTTACTAAGTTAACTAATTTTAAGTGATTGAAATGTGTGTACTTTCAAGATACTAAATTATATCTTACAAACAAATTACTGTCATGGCATAATAAAATATTGATTTTAATCCTGAAGATGCTTAAAGAAATGAAAAGTTAAGTCACAGTCTTTAAATTAAAGCCATCTTCCATTTGATAAGTTCTTTACAAAATACTAAGGTAAAATCCTGCTAACTTCTAGCATTAGATTAGGCTGAATTATATTAGTTGTGTATAGTAGGGATCAATAAAAAGCATTTCAATTTATATTACTCTGTTCTGTACCTTGTAAATGGAATACCTACAGATTGACTGAATGGAACATTTTTTTCCTCCACTCCTGTTTTTTTTTTAATTTTATTTTTTATTTTTCTTTTAATTTACATCCCAATTAGTTAGCATATAGTGCAACAATGATTTCAGGAGTAGATTCCTTAATGCCCCTTACCCATTTAGCCCATCCCTCCTCCCACAACCCCTCCAGTAACCCTCAGTTTGTTCTCCATATTTATGAATCTCTTTTGTTTTGTCCCCTCCCTGTTTTTATATTATTTTTCTTTCCCTTCCCTTATGTTCATCTGCTTTGTCTCTTAAAGTCCTCATATGAGTGAAGTGACATGATTTTTGTCTTTCTCTAATTTCACTTAGCATAATACCCTCCAGTTCCATCCACGTAGTTGCAAATGGCAAAATTTCATTCTTTTTGATTGCCTAGTAATCTCCATTGTATATATACACCACATCTTCTTTATTCATTCATCCATCGATGGACATTTGGGCTCTTTCCATACTTTGGCTATTGTTGATAGTGCTGCTATAAACATGGGGGTGCATGTGTCCCTTCGAAACAGCACACCTGTATCCCTTGGATAAATGCCTAGTAGTGCAATTGCTGTGTTCTATTTTTAGTTTTTTGAGGAACCTCCATACTGTTTTCCAGAGTGGCTGCTCCAGCCTGCATTGCCACCAACAATGCAAAAGAGATCCTCTTTCTCCACATCCTCACCAACATCTGTTGTTGCCTGAGTTGTTAATGTTAGCCATTCTGACAGGTGTGAGGTGGTATCTCATTGTGGTTTTGATTTGTATTTCCCTGATGATGAGTGATGTTGAGCATTTTTTCATGTGTCAGCCATCTGGATGTCTTCCTTGGAGAGGTGTCTATTCATGTATTTAGAAAATGAATTTAATGGCATATAGCATTTTTAAAAACTTCAATTTCATTAATTTTAGGATTTTAGAGTGAAATAGAATTCAGAATCAAACTGAAAATCCAAGGGTAATCTTAATTTTTTCCTTTCCCTGATTCCTCGCAACTCACAGTGACTGTTGATGCTGTCAGTCCCATCCCCTAAATATTTTTGTCTTCATCTATCTTGTTCATTTTATTGCCACTGACTGTGTCTTAAGTCCAACTCCCATTATTTTTTGTCTCGGTCATTGCAGTGACCTCTGTGCTTTAAGCCTTATGTCTCTCAAATTGATCATACAGAGCTCTGCCAAAGTCTTCTTTCTAAAATGCAAGTCAGATGATTTTTCACTCTTTTTAGGTCCCCAACACTAATTCAGCCCAACTTTTTAATCTCTATATAGCATCTACCTAATCCCATATTGATTCTCTGTAACTAACTGAAGAGAGTTCAAGTTTTTTAGCACTGAACACAGTCCATGATCATTATCCTAATTTTGTAGCCTTACTTATTCAAATCTTATATTTTAGAAAGTATGGTCAGATGGCTGAAAACATGAACTCTGAGGCCAGACTGCCTAGGTTTTGTTTTTCCATTTTCGTATTATAACCGACTCTGCCACATACTATTTCTGTGACTTTGGGCAAGTTACTTAAACTCATTGTACTTTGGTTTCCTAATTTCTAACACTGGGATGATGATAATAAAAGCACATGGAATTGATGTGAGGATTAATTGAGTTAATGCATATAAAGCACTGAGAAGTGCCAGACACACATAACAAGTGTTTAATCATGCAAGTTGTTAGTATCACACTGTAAGTCTTGAAGTTATTTCATCTGATGTTTTGATTTGTCTGAAATGCTCTGTAGTTCTTTATTCAACTCACAAACTCCCGTTCACCCTTCAAAACTCAGTGCAGATGTTAACTTCCCTAAGAACCCTTCTCTGATTCTACCTGATATATTCAGTCATTACAACTTATATGATAACACTGTACATTGTTTTCCCCCATGATTTCACTTAACCCATCACACTGTAATATGTGTGTATATGTGTGCTTGTATGTGTGTGTGTGTGTGTGTGTGTGTGTGTCTTAATCTGTCTCTCTACTATTGGGCTGTGACCTTCTGTAACACAGAGATTATATTTTATTTATCTTTGTCTTCATGCTCCCAGGCACAATTCTCTACACGTTGTATATATAGTATTAAGTGCTTTTTGAACGTTGAATGAATGATGAACTGGCAAATGTCCCGGTAGTTCTATGTCATTTATCTCTGTACACACACATACACACACACAGACACACACAAAACAAAAACTAAAAAATATTTTTGATGGAAAACACAAACCACCTAGTTTATATTAAATATTGTAAATACATTAACAGTCCTTAACATAAATAAAATAGAGATGGTGTTTACACTGCTACTCTGCATCCTCAAAAGCCCACTGCACGGCTCCCAAGGTTATCAGTCCACATTTTGACGTTTGCTAATTCAGCCCAAGTTTTAAATATCTTTTTTTAAATGTTTATTTACTTTTTGAGAGATACAGACCATGAGCAGGGGAAGGGCAGAGAGAGAGGGAGACACAGAATCTGAAGCAGGCTCCAGGCTCTGAGCTGTCAGCACAGAGCCCAATATGGGGCTCAAGCTCACAAACTGTGAGATAATGACCTGAGCCAAAGTCAGATGCTTAGCTGACTGAGCCACCCAAGTGCCCTCCAAGTTTTAAATTTTTAGATAACATCTTGCCAGACCATTCTAGACTCATGACTTTTTAACACATCTCTCTGATTAATAAAAAAGTGACACAGACTTGATCTAAACATTAAATTATATACAAAAGTATACAGTTAAAAGCCAAGCCTCTCTAATTCCATACTTCTCCACCATTACCACTTACTGCAGAGAATCATCAGTAACAGATTAAGTTGGGGACTTTTTCTTCCAGACTTTTTCTATGAATATACTAGGATATACATGTGTGAATATTTATTGTGTGTTTACACAGACACACACTCATATCCAGTCACACACATGCATAAATACGTACTGAAATGATGAATACATATGTGTATAGATTGTAACTACTTTTTAAATGCTGGGTTCATTTCTACTTTATAAAAATTTATCATGGATATATTACACATATAACTATATACACATGTCTCTCATTCCTAGGTATAGATACACTATAATTTAAAATTTATTAGAATTTTTATGTGATTATTTAAAATTTTCATACATATTGACAAATTATCTCCAAATTTTATATTCTCCCCAAGTGTGCATGGGCTTTCTAATTTCCCAAGCCTTGCTAACCACTTTATTAATCTTGCCTACTTGAAAAGTTAGGTTGTACACCTTTTCATGTTTATTGACCACTTGCATTTCTTCTTCTATGACTAGCGTATTCATGTATGTTTCCCTTTTTTCTATTTCATTGTTTATCTTTGTTTGATTATGTCATGCAAGCCCTTCAATGGATATTAAAACTTTGTCATATATGTGGCAAAGATGTGTTTCTGTGGTTTGTCACTTATTGGGCATTTTTTATAGAAGTATTCCATTTTTATATTTTACAGTGTATCCATTTGTATTTTTATCTTGCTTTCTGACTTCCACACATATTTAGTTTATTTTTATTTACCCCAAATAAAAAAAAATTTGCCAATGTTTACTTGTAGTAATCTATGATTCTGCTCCACATTTGAATTACATCAACATTTGGCTTTATATTTTAAGAGAAAATGTGCTGTGTTCAAGTTAAAAATTTAAAGTATAAATTTAACCTGTACTCACTTTACTCTTGTTTGGAAGGGGAAAAAATTGATCTTTAAAACCCATATTTGCAACACATGTTGACACCTTACATATTAAAAACAATTAAAAAATGGAAACATCTGTGAGCAGTTTCAGACAGATAAAAATGAGAAGGTTTCTATATTTTCAACATCTTCCTCCTTGTTTTAGGACTATCTTTACACACATTGAGCTTAGGCAACTGTCACCACTGTGAATTCATTGGCTGCTATGTTAAGAACTCTATTGTGGGAAACAATTTGAAAGGGAGAGCTTTTTCTGTGAAAGTTTCAAGATGTGTTCAATGATCTGAAATATTTCCAATAAGACATGTTGGAGGAGGCCGACTGTGGAAATGGAAAGAAGTCAACCAAAATCTTCAAATAAAGTTTTGTATATACTCAATTAGAACCTTTTACTGAAGTTCAAGACCTAGATTATTTTGTTTATTTTATTCTTCATTAAAGTGCACCTCTGCCTTACACTAGAAGTTAAGTGCCAAAATTTTATGCATGTGTCTTCTCAAAGTGCTTCTAGAAAGATGGGAAACAGGAAGTACTGAAAATCCTGTGAGAAACTCTGTCTTCAGATTTCTAGCTCTATTTGTATAGATTTAGGTACACAGTTTCGTAAATTGTTGTTTCGTGGAACACGCATCCTAAAACATGTGTCATGATAAAAACTGTTTATTTAATCTAGGCTTCCCCAAAACTTGACAGAGGGATTCTTAACAAGTGAACACCTGATAAAAACATACTGAATGCACTCTGCACTCTAGAACACAGTGTACTGGAGTGTAGATTCAGCATCCACGTTTCGGATTATGCCTTTGTGTGTAAACTAAACTCGTTGCCCCAGGCCATCATCAGGGAGAATTATAACTACTTTGGCTATTTAATTTTAAGACACTAGAGCTGTAATGTTGTCCTTCACATCAGCCTTCATTTATAGAGGTCTCTGTATCTAGCTGAAGTGACCTCTCCCAACTGATACGGAGAGGGAAAATGTAAGAGAACCAGTAAAAGTCTTCAGGACAAAACTGGATAAAATTAAATTTAATGGCAAAGCGGTTAAGGCAGAGTGGTGTTTAAGAAAATCTCAGTTCAGATTTAAAAAAAACTGGCTTGACAAAGAAACTTTGTTTTTATGCATGTAAAAGATTGGTAGGTTGAAATATTGTGAGAGACAAGCTCGCAGAATAACCAGATGGAGCTAAGGAGATGTTAAAGTAATGCCTTGATTCCTGATAAAATATAAATGGGTGGAAGAAGTATGTATATTAGATATATTTGATTATACCAAATCAAAGTGGAGCGACTCTCATGCTAATGTTCATAGCACTGGGATGTCGTGGGCACATTTCTGGTCTGACAAGTTATAAGACATGGCTTTTTATCTTGGTTCTGACACCACAAGAGCACAATTTTTGGATAAGATATTTAGATTCATACTAACTGGGACTTGTAATATCTACTAAGTCTGAATCTCTATATTGCTTTAAGAATCAAAGGAGAAGGGTTTTAAAGTGCTACCCAGTTATAATGGTATATTACAAGAATGTGATTAATAAATAGAGATGGCATGTGAATTTTTCTGTCAAGAAAGTTTTGGATTCAAACCAGTTTGGAATGATGAGAAGAAGGGGCTGACTTCCCAAGTAAATAACTAATGGATGAGAAGTATCAAAGGAAAGAGAATAGGGTTTTTTTGGAAGCCAAATGTGAAGAGAAGATGGAAGTAAGGGATGAGCAGTGTCAGAGAAAACAGAAGGGCCAAGAGGAGATCAGTCTTGCCTGAAGAAGTCTAAAAAGTTATAATTAACATAAGGGATATACTTAATAAAATTAGTAATTCCTACAGTGTAAAAGTTGCTAAAGGAACTCCAAGTGAAGAAATGAGATGAGAAAATGGCTGGAAGAGATGGTGAACTGAAGCAATGTGACATGTTTCCAGTTTGCCTGTAGTTTCATGCATATTATTTTTTCCTGCATATATTCCATTCCAAATCCTGTGAGGTGTCTGTGATGCAGAACAGGGTTCCTACTTCTGTGAGCAGTTCCATCTATACTTTGCATAAATATCTATTTTAAGATGACAGGCTATGTTGATTTCTTTTGATACCTGGTAGTCATGGTGCAGTAAAGGTTGTTCAGTGAATTGTGAAAATTAATGTGTTTTTTTTTTTCCAACGTGTTAAGTGGATATTCTTTTTACTCAGAAAATTCAGGCCTTTTCTTCCATAAACCTGTGCCCAGAGTTGTTTCCTTTGGCAACAGGAATTCTTTGATCAACTTTAAATTCTTAGCTCCTTCCGAATTATCCTGAAAAACAAAACAAATAAACAAACAAAATTCCTTTACTGACATTTCAGTTAGTAACCATCTTTAAGTATATATTCTCTTAAATAGGGAGCACATCAAAAGAAGTAGACAAACATTGAAACATTGGTGTAAAACTCCCCCCCCAAAATAACATTATGTCTGACATGGAAGTTTCTTATAGCTGCTGTTGTTTTATTTGATGTATTCTCTCTAAAAATAAATCCCTAGAGTAGGAATGGCATCATTTTATGTTTTACATCGTGCTGAGAACACTATTGGCATTTAACAAGTAATAAATACAAGTTATAACTATAGCATGATATTTTCTAAACCTGAATGTTACCTACTGATTAGGAAAAATGAAAGGCCAATGCTTATCTGTTTTTAGAAACAAAATGGCAATTCAGATTTTTATCCAGTATTATATGACTACATCATCCAAATTTTGATCTTTACATTATTATCATTTTAACTTTTACTTTTTTAAATTTAGTGTTTATTTATTTTTGAGGGGGGTGTACACAGAATCTGAAGCAGACTCCATGCTCCAAGCTGTCAGCACAGAGCCCGACACAGGGCTCAAACTCACAGACTGCGAGGTCATGACCTGAGTTGAAGTCGGACACTTAACCGACTGAGCCGCCCAAGCACCCCTACATTATTATCATTTTAACAGCCAATTCTTGGCAGTATACTATAACAGTTTTCTTGGCAGTATACTATAACCCTTGTGAATTTAAAAGACAATTTTTTTTGTAAGTTAACTGATTTTATATTATGAGCATCTTGTATCTGATCATTACCCCTAGGAGAATAAACAAAAATAATTAAAAAGTAAACTGAAAATGAGCCTAGAGACACGGCTTTTCTTATCTTGCACAAGTCACAGAGCTACCCCAAATGGGTCTCAGTGGAAATTTTCACATGTGAATCTGGACATGCTACCCAAGGTGTCGTAAATTAGTAGGGTGATATGAATAGAAGCATCCCAGTATTTTTCAGGCTTGGTATAATAGGCAACATGCCTGTCATATTCTGAGGCACATTTTCTTGGAAGACAGGTTTGTTAGCAATGATCCAGAATGCCCAAGAGCAGTTTTCTCCACACTTGTTAATCTGTGTACAGGCTAATCAGATATTCCAACTTGTCCCCTAGAACATCAGGTAGGAAAATTTGGCTCTTCTAACAGGCTCTGTTTTATGATTTTAAGTATTACATGTAAAACATTCCCTGGAGTCCCCTTTTTGAAAACTTATAGGAATGATTCAGTGCTACATTTCTCCAAGGTAAATAAGTGCCCAGTCTGGTATGTTACATTTGAATAACACCTTGTAAACGAAGGGCTAGTTGGACTTTCTGATTATGGAAGTGAGAAAGAATAAGGATTTCCTCTGAGGAATCTTAGTATATTATACACTCTATAAAATGTAAATACTTTTTATTTACAGTTGGTTGCTAGGATCCAAGAGTGCTTCTGCATTTTCTATCATTTTTAATGTGCAATATGCAAGGGGAGTATCTTTTGAAGAGTTGTGAGAGGAGGTTTCTCAGTTGAAGGTTACATCACCCTGAGCAAAATTCCAAGTCTTTTTGTAAAACCATGCCACCAGCCTGTGGTCTTCCTTTTCAGAACCATTTATGCAGTGATCTGTGAACTTGTGGTGCTTTTAGGCCTCATTCTGAAACTTAAGTTGAGAGACAAAATAAGCTGCGGTTATGATGCAGGACCAGGCATCAAAAATCCCAAGAAATCTAACTCACTTGATTTTACATAGCTTACTTTCTGGTCCTGTGGTTTCTGCATCATAATATACTGTTACCTAGCCCCAACAGAACTATTGTGAAATTTAATCATTGTTAATATTTTGAGAATCCTAGATGAATGAAAAGTAAATTTAAAAAAATAGTTTCTATATTTTGTTCATATTTTTTCCTGAACTATTCTATCAGTTTCTCATTGGACCTATTTTCTTAATGAATGTTGAACTGTAACTTTTACAGACTCTGATCATTTGGGTTCAAGTCCGCTACCTTGGATATGAGATATACCCTAGGAAATGAATTATATTTAAGAAACTGACGTTACTCTGACAACAAATGGTCTAGTAATTCTTCATTTGATATGTTATATATATAAGTCCTAATTTAATATATGCATTAAATATTTGTTTTATATATAGTCTGAGTCTTTCATTTATAAAATATTTCTACTGTGACGTACCTAACTAAAATTGCTGACTTTAAATAAACTCAGGAACTAGTTGAATCACATTTCTGTATACTGTTTTTAAAATAGTCGTGTCTTTATTTCCTTGTAGTTTATTAGAACATAAAATCTTAGAAATGGAGGG
This sequence comes from Lynx rufus, assembly GCF_022079265.1. Lineage (NCBI taxonomy): Eukaryota > Metazoa > Chordata > Mammalia > Carnivora > Felidae > Lynx > Lynx rufus. The sequence goes on from NW_025814841.1 coordinate 634,973, forward strand.
AAAGCACAAGGAAGAGTTGGACACCTTAAAAGAAGAGAGAGAGAATCTTCAAGTCTTGGTTACTCGTCAAACATACATTATTCAGGAACTGGAGAAACAATTGAACAGAGCCACCAACAATAATAGTGTCCTTCAGAAGCAGCAGCTGGAACTGATGGATACTGTGCATAACCTCGTCAGCCTTTGCACTAAAGAAGGTGGTAAGAATTTCTTCAGTGTGGCATAGTAGATACTTGATTTAACATGGAGCAAGTAAATATTCAATATAACTTTATTGGTTGTATTGATTGCTGTATAAAAGCAGTAAAAAGAATTAGTCTCAGAAGCATTTCATGAAATTTGCACTCACAATTTTCTCATTTTTTAACTTCAGAGAATGTATTCATAAGCTCGAGTTTGTGAATTCACAATATATTCACTAAAAGAATGTGCTGGTTTTTTTTCTTTCTTGCTTGCTCTTAGATAAAATCTGAAATACTGTCGTGGATAAATATTTGATGTCATGGTGGTAGACATTTAAATATAGAGGGCAGAAATTAGCCAATATTCAAGGTTGATTCAGAGTCCTGGGGAGAGTTTCAGGAAGATTCCCATTTTAAAGCTAACGTTAAATATTTCTTTTGTAGAGGGGGAGAAAGAGGAGTCGCCTGCAGGGAAAAGGAGATATAAAAGTTACCAATAACTATTGTGAAGGAGAAAGAATCTTTATTGTTAAAGGCTTTTATTAAGATAACTTATGGGGGCGCCTGGGTGGCGCAGTCGGTTAAGCGTCCGACTTCAGCCAGGTCACGATCTCGCGGTCCGTGAGTTCGAGCCCCGCGTCAGGCTCTGGGCTGATGGCTCAGAGCCTGGAGCCTGTTTCCGATTCTATGTCTCCCTCTCTCTCTGCCCCTCCCCCGTTCATGCTCTGTCTCTCTCTGTCCCAAAAATAAATAAACGTTGAAAAAAAATTAAAAAAAAAAAAAAAAAAGATAACTTATGTTTAGTCCTGTGTGGAGAAGACCTAACCAGAACATCCAGGCATATTTATTCTGGGGTGTCTTTGTGACAATGGAAGTGCAATTTTTTTTAATTCCAGTATAGTTAACATATATAGTTATATTAGTTTCAGGTGTTGGAAATACAAATTTTTAATATGATTGGAATATCTGGAGCCATTTGACCATTGACAATATTTAGGCCTATGTGTCTTCAGAAAATATTTATCCATTTGCCCAGCCCCACCCAACGATTATTGAATGAATGCCTCTGGGTGTGCTCATCCACTTCACACAGATCCTCTCCCTAGCCTCAGGAGGGCTCTTCAAAGTTTGAAGCTTAAAGTCATCTTCTGTAGTGGTGCTTCGCTAATCAGCCTTTCTCTGAGTGAAGATGCAAAGAATCCTAAATAGTGATGAGTGAAAGAGACCACTTCCATCTGAAAGCTCTGGTTGTCACTAAACTGTGGCATATGTGACCATTCACATGGTGGTTCAGTGTGCATATGCAGTACACAGACTCCTTTAATTTAACAGTGGGCTTGAGTTATATGAAAAATTAGCTCTATTCCATGCTTTCATGTATAGATACGAATATAGATGATAATTCCATCTGAAGTGATCTTGTTTTAAAGACATTTCACATTTCTCTATTACACTCCATTACCTTGAATTCTATCTCCTTTAGATAGTCTAAACAAGTCCTTCCTATACTTTGTAAGGAATATATTTAAACAGTAAGTTCCCAGAGCTCCATTTGGGTGTACTCAGAAATGTGATTGGGAAGGAAAAAACCTGCTAATCAGTCAGCGCCTGCCAAAACCTTGAATTAGAGTCCACTGGAAAGAAAGCATGGTATTATTTTGCCAGAGAATTTTAATAGAGCTCATGAGTATTTAGAAATTAAGTATTAATATGAGACATATCTATTCTCATATTGAACTGAATACATTAGGGGGAACATTGAAAACATATTTTTCTTATCATCCTGAGACTTAAAGCACATGGAGTTGAGTATTTCTTTCTTTTTTTTTTCCATGATGTTAGAAATATCAAGCCCTGGTGATTCTCACAGAGCTCATATGTCTGCCTGCTTATCATAATTTCACTTCTTTTCTGAGTATTTGTCTAACAAATATGTCGTTAAACTTTTAGAGGCATGGGTGGGAGTGACTGCAAAAGTAAAATTCCTGGCTGGGTTTGGAGTTTGGGTGCAATGTCAGGCAACCAAACATCTGTTCGAGAAACATTTATTAAACAATTATGATCCTAATAGATGCTACCCATCACATACACTCAGGGTAGAAGAAAAGTAACTATATCTCTTTTGTCATATAGCATATCCAAAACAAATAAAAATAATAGAGACAACTTGTCTAATACTTCTCTTGATATTTATTTTCCTTTTAATGATACAATCCTAAAATGAATTCCAATTTAATTACAGGACTGGTGATCCTCATGTAATTCTATTGGCCCATTTTTCCAATGGGTTCTGTGCTCTTATAACCATCGGTTTTATTTGCTTCTTGCTAATCTTTGTTTTAATTCTGTAGTTAAGCATTCTAACTAAATATTTGATCATTTAAGGACTCATAGATGACACAAAATGGAAATGCCTCTTATTGAGGTATCCATCAAGATTTTAATTCTCTGCATATCTTCATTTTCACTGGTGCCTTAGTCTTCAGTTATGGTGAATATAAAATTTTAAATGATGCATATATCATAATACTGGATTAAATATCAGTCACTAAAATGAATTTTTTTCATTTTAATTCTAAAACATATAAGTAAACCCTTTCCCAACTTTTGTGACCAACAACTTATTTATCAAATGGATTTATTATTTATCAAAGGATTATATGCAAATATTCTACTTTTAAATTTAAATATATGCAGGTACATCTAAATCAATATATCACAATAAATGCATAAATTTTTTAAAATATAAATTTTAAAAATTCAAAGAGAATTCTTCTGAAAGCTTTTCCAAAATCCTCATGAGCTGTGTTAATGATAAAAAAGCCAAAATGTTTAATTGACTTTAAGGGTCCTCTGTTTCCAACTTGACCCAGTCACTTCTGGAGACGGCCTGAACATATCACTACAAAGTAATAGAAGAAATTTGTAGTGCATTTTCTCTGTCATCGGCAACTAATTTAACCTTTATGAGGTGTTTCATCATTTTGTAAAGTCAGGATAATTGTGTGTACTTTTTAGTGATAGGGAAAGGATTAAGTTAGGTACTGCATGTAAAGGCAAACAGCACATGACATAGTTGACTCATTAAACTTTAGTTCTTTCTTTCTCTTCCAAGTAACAAGATTCAGTTAAACACAAATTTATTAAGTGCTATCTATAAGCAAAATTTCTTTCATGGAAATTGTCTGAACACAATGCTCAAGAGTTGAGAATCATCTAAACTCTTTCTTTTAGCTTTTGTTTTCTTGTCTAAAAGGGGATCATAATGCATACCTGATGAGTTTATAGTAAATTAAAAGACATTTTTATAAAACATATAGCATCAGTGCCCATCCACAGTAAATGCTGAAAAAATTGTAGTTAGTTTTATTTTTATGGCTTCTAAAGTGCTTAAAACTCACTAAAGTTACATGATAAAAACATTCTTAGGAAGTGCCGGCTGGAAATTTATCATTTCCCCAAACGTGTTCGGCCCAGGAATTGTGAATCCATCTTTGCACATAGGGATTATTTTTGTTTAGTTTCACAGAACTTTTCCTACTAAAATATCTAATGTCATAAGATGCATTTAAGCTAAGTACAATTTTTGACAAACACATTTTCTTAAATAATTTGCCAACCTGTCCTCTTCTTGTTCCAAACAGGCAATAGTGGTGTTCTAGGCAAATAATCATTCCAAACTGAATTGCATCCATTTTGTAAGTCTTCTGGGTAAGATACTTTTTTTTGTCTTACCTTTGTCTGCAGACATTTGGTCACATTTATTCTTAGAAACATTACCCACTAAAAAAATATTGCCCTCAATGTTATCATAGCGTCAAAACTTAGCTGATTGCTTCATGGTTTTGGCAATTCACAGTTATTGCTGGACTTAAAAAGTTTACATTGATAATGGCATGGAAACAAGGCTTTGCATTCTTTTGGGAAGGATAGTCAGGGGCTGTGACTGTCAGACATTCACCATTCATATTTCTGTTCAGAAGTGATTAAACCATCGCCACATACATTGAGCACACACAAGGGAAACATATTATGTGATCAAGAATTTAATTTGTAACAGTGCACTAAAAAAGAAAGAGAGTAAAAAAAGAAAATAGTATTTAGCCTCCACCCTCCACCATGGGCTGGTTTTCTTACTGTCTAAATCAGCTTGGAGCATACTTCTGCTATACCAAGGTACGATTAGTAAATTTATCCATTCACTTGAAAATAGTTATACAGCAACTGTTATGTTTCTTATTCCCTTCTGGGTATAAGAATATTCCTCTCATCCATTTCTATTTAACAAATATTTTTTGAGTTCTTGTTATATAGCAGATGGGGTTTGGACCACTGGGTAGAGAGAAAAGATGTAATTCAGTCCTTAGCGTCAAGGAAACTAGAATTTGGTGGGGAGAGAGACAGATAAACACACAATGACATTTCATAAACGTTTGGTAGAGGTGAGGCCAACATGCCAGGACACTAGTGAAATATACAAGAGAAACATTAAAATCATGACAGAGACATGATGAGGGCAGAATACAGCATCTACAGTCTTAAGGATGTTGTTGAGTGCTTACTATGATTCAGGCATTGCTTAAACTCTTAAGTGTATTAACTTAGTCCCCACAATAACAGTATGAGGTAACTACTATGGTTCATCCCATACCTAAATGCGTAGCCTAAATCTCAGAATCAAAGCCAGGAAGACAGTGAAATGTGGAGTTAGAGAGGTAAACTGAAGGAGATCAAGGAAGCTGCATTTTTTTTTCTCTGAAAGCAAAAGGGGGTCATGCTAATATATGAGGACAATATTGACATTTGCATTTTAGAAAAATTACCCAAGTCACATTGTAGGAAGAATGTATTGGAGAGTTGGTAAGCTTGGAAGTAGGAGGACCAGATAGGTGTGTTTGCCATTTTTTAAATATTAGCAAATATTTGGAGAGTAAATACAACGTTCTGAGCCCTTTGCATATATTATTCAGTTCTGATAACAGCTCTTTAAGCATGTGCCCTTATTAGCTTTATTTGACAGATAAGGAGACTAAGCATAGAGAGGTAAATAATTTCTAATTATCACACTGCTAGCAAACGAGCAAGCTGAGATTTGAACCCAGTGTCTGATTCTCGAGCCTGTATGTTATTTAATATACTATGATGGGGAGGGAAGAGAAAGAGTTGATAGTGGTTTTCATCCAATTCTCAAAAGGATCCCCTAGGAGAGAAATAATGAAGTCAGATTCAAAGGGGGAAAATGGAAAGACAGATGGAGGGGAAATTTGTGAACAAAAAGAATCAGAATCAACAAGAAATAAAGACCTATTAGAAATAAAGTCAAATATAACTTTTAATTTTCTACCCTGAGTAACTGATGGGATATTGATGACATTCCTTAAAATCAGCAACATGTAAAGAGAAACAGGTATAAGGGGGAAGCATAATGAGTTTAGTTTGGGGCATATTAACTGAGGTGACTATGGGAAAAGTAGAATCTGGAAGTCAGAGAAATAGGAATATGGAATTCAAGAGTGAAATCTGGATGACTGCATAGACTGCTGTGTCCTCACAACATGGTAAGTCCGTGCAGCAAATGAAATCATTAAAAGTGCATATAAAGCAATGACTCAACCATTTGGGGGGTTGTAGATCCACTAGAGAATCTGATAAAAACTAGCCTACCATTCCTTCTCGCTTAGTGCAAACATTCAGGCACAAGCTTATGTGTAATTTCAGAGAATTTACATGGTAAGATTATGAACCCAGTTTAAAATCATAAGAATGTAAAATCAAAGAGAGAAAATTGAGAGTTCTGTAAGGGATGGCCAAAAAGAGACCAAAAAGAAAACAGAATTAGGGAGGAAAAAACAGTAATGAACAGTGTTATGGCAGAGAGACAAGACTGCTATGAAATGTCTTGTCTTAATGGCAAATAAGCAGAAAGGCCAAAAAAAAAAAAAAAAAAAAAAGGCGGACTGAGACGTGAACTTAAACTGAGATGTGGAATGTGGCTTCCTATAAGGGAGAGTTTGGTTGCATGTATGGCTCAATTGCATGGGCAAGAGCCTGGGATGCTTGGGTGTCTGACTCTTGACCTGGGCTAAGTTCATGATTTCATGTTTTTTTGAGTTCAAGCCCCACATTGGGTTCTGCACTGTGCTTAGCATTCTCTCTCTCCTCACCTTCCCCTCTCTCTCCCTTTTCCTCCCCCCCCCTCTCTCTCTCTCAAAATAAATAAATACACTTTAAAAAATAAATTAACATGAGCAAGAAGAAGTGAAAGCAAAAAAATATTATCTGCCCACACCCAGCAGACTGGCCCGTGAAAGGACAGGGAGCAGTATGTGTTGGGATGTACACAGGACAGATAGGAGTAAAAGAAACTTAAATACCGAGAGACGTGCGCATGTTTGTTTAGGTCCCTAATATGAAGCGCAAATTTCAAATTATAAGGAGCTTCTCATGCAGCTCATTAAAATAAAAAATAAAAATATATAAAAAAACTTCTTTCACATCATGTGAAAGACATAATGATGGATCCTATAAATTTTTAAGTGATCTAAATTATTTTGTTTAAAATATCTTTCCCAGAGGCTGATTGCCGTGGTATGGAACTTCTGATCATTATTTTCAGTCCTCTGGCCTTCTGAAAAGGGGAAATGAGGCATTTATTTCTTTCCCAGTGCTGAGGAGACATTTGGTTCTGTTCTCAGAACAGAATAATTCTACCATCTGAAAGGAATTTACCTCCCGTGTAGTGTCTATTGAGTTTGTGAAGTAAATCATTCAGTCAAGGGATGAGATAGTTTGAACTCCTGCAAGTCCCTTGAGTTAAGAATGATTCTAAAAACATCACAAGCAATGGGAGGAAATTAAAACTTTTTGAATGTCACTTATATAAACATTGATAAAAATAGAATATATCATTTTCATTGACTGAGTAAAATATTTGGGTTTTCGTTGACTACTTGTAATGCACAATTTAACATTAGGTAGAAAGAGAAAGAAAAATACAGGAAGTCATCTGCTGAACACCACAGTGAGCACTTGTTCCCATTTAATGAGGGAAATGCTTTATCTTGACAGAAAATTGTATGTCAAACATTTACAATTTCCTTAAAATGAACCACACTTTCTAGCACTTCCTTTCATAAAACCCAATGGCTTTAAGGGGAAAGTGACTGTTTATTTTTGGAAATGGTATATTTCTCCTTTTTGATGGAGCATGTTATCTGCCTTTTGAAAAGTTGTAATTTCTGTGGAAAAAAATTGCGTGAATAGCAGATAGTGAAACTCATGATAGCAAAATAAAAAATAGTACAGCCTTTGACCTCTCCCATGAATCATTTCAAAACCACATCTTTTGGGGGAGACTTGAAATTTTGTGGTTAATTCTCTTTTGGAATTAGAGTTTCAGCTTCAGAAACTGAACTATCACACACACACACACACACACACACACACACACACACACACACGTGTTGCCTTGATGTTCCAACATTTCGACTTGAGTAAACTCCATTTCTTCTTCTCTTCTGCTTTCATGATCTGATTGATTAAAGCAAAGAAGCAGAAAATATTTTTTTAAGTTTATTTATTTTGAGAGAGAGAGAGAGAGCACACATGCACATGATCAGGAGAGAGTCAGAGAGAGAGAATCCCAAGCAGGCTCTGCACTGTCAGTGCAGAGCCCGATGTGGGGTTCAAACTCATGACTGGGAGATCATGACCTGAGCTGAAATCAAAAGTCAGATGCTTAACTGTCTGAGCAACCCAGATGCCTCGAAGCACAAAATATTTTTAATAGAATTCCAACTAAGTCATTTCCTGGACTCATCCACACTCAAGTTGAACTGAACAAGTATTTCCTGAGTCTAGGGATATAATAGAGCAGTGGTTACTTATAGATAAGCTATGGTACTTAACGCTGAGTTCAAGTGATACCTATAATTACCTGGAGAGAGAGAAAAAAATTTTATTAACATAATTTAGTACGTATGCATCACATCAACCATACAGTGAAACCCTCATGAAATGTCTTCAGCTTTAAGAAGGGAGAAAGATGAAATAAAACCTGAGAAATACAACAACTATACAGTTAAGCTTAAATACATATAAACAAAATAATATTGATTTTTAGCATTTAAAGAACCTTTAAAACTATTGATAAAAAACATTTTTAGTTTCCTATTGGAGCTTGTCATTTATTTTCAACTAAAGAATATCAACATCATAATTAAATACACTGGAATCTCATCTTACTACTGGCTTGGATGTTCACATTCTGAGTGGGACCATCTCCTATGAGGAATCACATTAATATGTGACCTACTAAGAGCCATGTATCTTTTTAATGAATTTATGATAAAGTTAAATAATTAAATTAAATACCAATTAAGCCAAACCTCTTTTTCTTTTTATTTATTTATTTATTCATTCATTTATTTATTTATTTATTTATTTAGAGAGACAGAAAGAGAGAGAGAAAGAAAAAAAATATGAGTGGGGGAGGGGCAAAGAGTGGGGGAGAGAGAGAATCCCAAGCAGGATCCTCGCTATCAGTGCAGATCTCGACACGGGGCTTGATCTCATGACCCTGAGATCATGACCTGAGCCAAAATCAAGAGTTGGATGCTTAACCAACTGAGCCACCCAGGTGCCCCAAGCCAAACCTCTTTTAATATGTGTGTTTTTTGTGTCTCTGCATATACTCATAATTATTTTAAGTTGTGAACATTCTGTTTTCATAGCAAGCATGAGTTCCTTTAGAGTAGTGAATTTGAACTTTGGGTTTAATTTTAAGTGGAGATTTGGTTCTAAAGGAAGTTTGTCCCGTTGTTGTGGCCTCATATACACACTTACAAATGCACAAGTAAACTGAATCCCAACCATAATTAATCCTCCAGCTCATCTCCCTAGAGTTAGGTTACCTTAGACTGAGATGGTTACCTAACCAGTGTCTGGGATCCGCTGTGACATATGACATTTAGAGGGCAAGGCATGGTGGTCTAGAAGGAATAGGAATCAGGGCATCTGAGTTCTAGCCCCAGCTCTGCTGCCAGGTTGCTTCGTATAAAAGTACCACACACCTTAGTGTTTGATGGCCTAGACAAATCCACACATTTTATGACTCATATCAATCATTCCGTTTCTTCTCTTGGTTTTGTATCACATCTGATGACTAGGGAAATCCCAACTTCAGAATACAACCTTAGCATGGCAATCAAGTATTATTTTTCAAGTATATTTTACCATAAGAGTAAGAATCGAAGTGACATACCTCTGGTGACAGTCAGTCTTTATTTATTTAAAACTTGAAGTGTTTTGGTGTTGTGTCGTGGGGTTTTTTTGTGTGTCAGTTTTCAAAAGCATCTGGCAACTGCTTTCCATTTTACAGCATTGCCCAAGGACTTTCAGTCCATTTTTAATGACTTTTGCTGAAATTACTTATTTGTCTACTTAAAACACAAAAGATGCCCTTTAAACTTTCTCACATGCATGAGAAATCTTTTGTTCAAAACCACTATATTCCAGTCAGGCCAAAAACATTACATGGGAAATTAACACACATGAAACACCTGACATATTTTTGTTAACGGAATGACCTTCTGAACAAATGGCAAGGGTCATGTAGCACTTATAACTGCCCATCAGGGTGCCCAAAAGGGTAACACAGAAATAATTTTTGTGAAAAATGAGTATTGCTTGTTTAAACAAAGGTTGTGTGTAAATCCCTTTTCAATTTTCTATTCTTTTTTTCCCCATTCTTTGCTATGTTAAGGGTAATATGCATTAAATATACACTCATGTGTATATATATATATATATATATATGTATATGCATTAAATATACATATATATATATGAGTCATTTCACATTAGAAGAGCATTGGAAATTTTTAAATACACTAAGCAAACTAGAGTACGAATATGTAGAATTAGCTTGATGCTTCATTATTCTACACTAAAAAAATACCATAAAATTAGCAATCTACCTATGGCATAAGGTGGTTTGCATGTCCACATAGATTTAACAGTTTATGCACTTTATGCATACACCTCAATATTATTAAAAATGTACATGCCTATAATTATACGTATGGGTAATATATTCTCCAGATAATTAAAATGTACCTCATTAAGTAGTAAAATGTTAAGAAAATTAAAAAATATTGTGATAGTAAATTTTCTGCATTGTTTTCATCTTCTCCTTTTTCATAAAAAATTGAATAAAACCAAAGCTTTTAATAATTTAATTCATTATATTCAGCATGACTTAATTTGCATCATAATACAATGCCATTGAAAAAGTATATAATTTGTCCCTCGTACACTGCCCAAACTCTTCTCATTTCTTATTTTTGCCCACTTTTAAGATTACTGTCTCTTCCTCCTACACACAAAAACCCTTTTGATTATCATTTTTCTTGTTGTTGTCTTCATGCCTTATTCTAGAAGATGAACACAAACACACTCCCACACAAATACCCACACATATGCTTACTCTCCCTTTCCCCACTAGCGCCTCCTTTATACTTGTCACTTCAGCAAATAGTTCAGAGGCTAGAAGATCAAGTAACTAGGCTTGTGAGAATAGTGTCTAAGACTAATGGAGGTAGACTTTGGTCAGCACAATTTTTAGGATATAGATATTATGAAATCCAATGTAACTGCTCAGGCAACTCTTATTTCCTAATCCTCTGTTAGCTTCGAATTTGTGGGCCACCAGTGCTCCGCATTTCTGCTGAGAATTCCCATCTCACAGATAATTCTACTATCTGTTCCTTTCTTCTCTTCTCAACAGTTTTTCTTCTTTCTTGTCTTTTCTGCCCCATGTCACTTTTCCAGTACTTCTTGCTTCCATGAGAAGAGTCTGTAGCCATCCAGAATTAAGGCCTGTCCTGATTTACCCAAGACCCTGGATATGACCTTGTCAGCTGAGATAGGTATTGCTGGGGACTCTGTGACAGATGAGTCACTGGAGTCCTATTTGAGTTTGACTTCACTCCAGGGGCCAGTAAGAAGTAGTTAAGATTCTTAGCTTTATAGTTAAAGAATCTCACTACTTAGAAGTTTTGGTGAAGTTAGAAAGCATCTCTGAGCCTCAGTTTCCTCATATATACAACATATTGATAAATATACCGCATGAGGGGGGCGCCTGGGTGGCTCAGTCGGTTAAGCATCCGACTTCGGCTCAGGTCACGATCTCGCTGTCCGTGAGTTCGAGCCCCGCGTCAGGCTCTGGGCTGATGGCTCAGAGCCTGGAGCCTGCTTCTGATTCTGTGTCTCCGTCTCCCTCTGCTCATGCTCTGTCTCTCTCTGTTTCAAAAATAAATAAAACGTTAAAAAAAAAAAAAAGAAAGAAAGAAGGAGGTAAACTTATTTTTCCTCCTTTCAAAAAAAAAATATACCACATGAGGTATTTATGAGGACTAATGAAACAAAGCATATAAAACATACTTGGCTCACAAAATTCAGAGTTGAACACATAGTAAGTGGGCTAGTTACTAATACTAGTATGCCAATTAATTTTATTATGATCATGATTATTATAGTTCCACCAAGAAGATGATGGCTAGTTATCTACAAAATATACACATACACAGAATAGGGTTTTTTTTTTTAGAAAAAAAATTTTAACAAAACTTTAGTTAAAATTATAATGTAGCAAGTGAATGATGTTCAAGTGTTCTCTTATACCAGGATTAGAGGGACTGTGGGGAAAAGAATAGTAGATTTTTTTAAAAAGAAGCTTTTAGCTACTTACCCAAAGACTTCAGGTGTACTCTATATAGTACATATATACACATAAATACATATAATATAAATATGCTACATTAAACTGTATGTAATTGTCATTTTTGTAGGTTAAACCAATCATGCTGAGATGTCAACCCCCAGATATTTAGGTTCATATGCGTATCTTTTATATAAAATAAAGTGCCAACTTGGAAATTTTCATTTCAGAAGCCTCAAGCTTTTGTGTATTTAAGTAGCTATACACATGTGATATGTATTTATAGAGTCACTGGTAAGTTTTGCTCACCTTCATACCCACCCACACAATATTGAAATGTTGAATATTGCCTGTAAACCTTTTAATTTTCCACACCCTAGAAATGTAAGGTATTATCTTCTCCTATTTCTAAAAGTCCTTTCAAATAAGTTAGGAATCTAGAGAGTGTCTTCAAATGACTTTTCCATGAGATGCCCACACACCTGGCTGAAAAGAATAGAATCTAATCAATCAGTTGTTTGCTTGTTTGCACCTTATCAGATATGGTGATTTACTTATCCATATGCTCAGTTAACTTCAGTAACCTGTCACATTGAAAATGTATGGATTTAGGGTCAGTTCCTGTACTGTGCTCTCTGTAGTGATGATGGTCTAATAAGTAACATAAGGATTATCCTTAAACCAATAACTTGATCCACATATATTCTGATGTTTGCTAAATACTAGAGGTAGGAATCATTAGCCACATCTAAGATTTTAAAGGAATAAAGAATTTATCCCTTTAAAGCAACTTATTAGGAAATTAGTAGAATCAAGGCCTTCAGCTTTTTACATTGTTTTTGGTAGCAAAGGCTAATTGCCTTCTGTGTTCTGTACTAGGTTTCCTGTGACTCAGAAGTACCAATTCCACATTCCAGGAAGTTTTTTCTTGAGGGTTCATCTGAATTGAAGTGACCTTCCTCCTAAGCTTTATGGTTCTTCCCTCCAGTCAGCCCAGTGGCAGACATGCCATCTGGATTGAAATTCATTGGGCAAATAAAAGGCAGAGCCAGATAAAGTCAACAGTTGCTACAATCAGGGTCTCAGGTGTCTTATTGACTGAATGTTGGCTGGTGAAAGACATACATGCACCTGCTTGTGTTCCTATTCTTTCCCTTTAGATCATGGAGATTAGCCTATAGAGATAAGGCTAAATGAAAAGAATGAATAATGATTCTTTCCTGAGACTTTCTAGATTTATTTGCTGATATTGGTGTGCATAAAGTCTTTGAATTGCCATACCAGGCTTTTAAAATTAAGTTCAGATAAATGTTTTACATGTTTTATTCACTCAACTGTTATCTCTTCTGGACAGCCTTTCCCAAGTTTACAGATAGAATATATTCTCCCTAAATATTCCCAATGAATTTGACACATATATCCAAAATAAAAATTGTGCATTATCTCTCTTTGGTGCTGTAGTTAAGCTGCTAACATTATAGTTCTAGAAGCTGTTGCTAGTCATCTTGTGACCAGGTAGAGAGTTATCAACCGAGTCAAAAAGAAAAAAAAAAGGCACGAAACTAGTTCCTGTTCACATTCTTTGAAACCTGGTTATGCTTTACCTAAAACTCGGTTCTAGATTGTTCATGATTGAATAAATTAACTTTTTGCTTAAGGTAGCTTGAATTGAGTTCTCCTCTACATGGAAGGTACTAATCATGGATACAGCTATCATGAGTTTTCATGGAAGACCTACTAATGAAAGACCTACTATGTATAGTAGGTCTTGTAGGTCTTTCTCCCATCACACTGTGATTACGTTAAGAGAAGATGGTGGTTTTCTTATGTTTGTATCTTTGCTGTCTAGGAAAAGTCATGCACATAGAAGATGTTCAATCAATATTTGTTGAGTAAATTAATATAGCATAGATTAAACTAAGAGGGGACAGGAGGCAAGCTTTTAAATTGAAAAACCAATTAAAAAGCCACAGTCTATTTGTTTTATATTTAGGCTTTCATTATTTTTTAACTGATGGCAGTTGAGGGAGAGTAGTGGGACTAGTAAGGAAAAGAGAGAACACAGAATTTGGAAGGAAATATTAAGCAACATTAAGCAAATGAAAGTTGAGGTAGCAGTAGGAGCTGCCCAATAGACAAATAGAAATATGGATCTGGAGGTCAAGAGAGATGCAAACATACAATGTCAAAATGCTTATATCTTAGAAAGCTTTTATGTAGAAGTTTGAAGCCATGACAGCTTGCAAAAAGAGCAAATGTATAAGAAATAGAGATCTGAGAGTAGAATCTTAGTCAATATCTATATGGTAGGTGAAGAGAGGAAAGGAACTCAATGAAGATGAAAGGGAAAGGACAATTAGAGAATAGTAAAGGGACCAAGAGAGATCAACACAAAAGGCAAGGGAAAAGATAGGCAAAGCCGGCTTCTGTAGTATGGGTGAATAAGGTGGAGGAAATATCAAATGACTTTGGTCTTCTTAGTAAACCATAAAACAAGGTCATATATAAAGAATGAGAGATGATAGAAGTAAGATTTAGCCTTGGAAAAGTGGAAAGGTCTGAAGTACACTTTTCAGGAAGTATAATAGAAAATCTATTAGAAAGGACCAAGGGTTTGACTGAGCAGCATGGAGAACATAGCTGCGTTTAGAAAACATGCATTTGGATGTCATTAAATAGCCTCATTTTAGTGTTTGCCATCTGGAAGCAGGGGTGAGAGAATGAAAAAATGTCCTTCCTTGAGTTGGAATTTATCCATGCAAGGGATTAGTAGAGGAAAGGACAGTGGGTGGAGAGCACCATGAATTCCACCTGAACTGTTTTTAATGCCTGACTCTGTGATAGAAGTTAGGAAGAAAGGAAAGCAAGGAAGGCTTAGTAAGGGACTGATAGTAATGGTGGGCATCCAGACTCAATTAGTGGAAAGACAGACTCATTAAGAATTAAGGAATGGAAGAGGAAAAGAAAATAGTGTGTGATCAAAGAGGGAACTTTTAGATATAAAGATTAATTTTTTAATTCATGCTTTTAAACCAGTCTGTTATTATAAAAAATTTAAACTACTCTGACAGATAGATTAACACCTCAATAAGGTTTCCAGTTCACTCCCCCTGGCTCTGTCCAGTTGATGCTTGTTATATCCTCCGCCACCATGTTTTCCATATCCATCTCTTGTCACTTACCATGAATTCCTCCAGATATCATCTTCTATTTTTATTAATTTTATTATTTATTTTTTATTAATTTTATTAATTTTTTGAAACTCTAGATCTCCTATAAAAATGTATCCTTAGTTCTGACACTTGTAATGTTCATTAAATTCATCTTTTTATTGTTTTCCTGTGTTTTAAAATGTTTACTATGTGCCCAGTTTTATAATATGTAGCTGTACATCTCTAGTAATTAACAAAGAAAATAATTAGTCATGCAAATTAAAGTTATGGAATTAAAACCTTTATTAACAATGGGTTATTAAGTACATTTCATCTGAAATAATCTTTAAATTTTAACTGTTCAGAGGAAGTTTATATATGCAGCAAGATTAGATTACCTGGTTTTTTTTTTAAGACTTTAACAATAGTATGATGTGATGCAGCCGATGAATAAAATAAACCAGTTAGCCAACTCTGACAAGGAGAGGCCAGTTCAATATAATCCTAATGTAACCAATCAATTGTAACTCCCTAACATTTGGGCAGCTATAATGTTGGATTTGAGGGTGGAAGATCACTACTCCATTGGCTAGACTTGGTGGCCTTTCCCAGCCTGCTAGTGTCCCTTCTATAAGAGAGAATAATAATATAGTGTTGCCATTAATCATATTATTATTATTACTGTAACATTAATAATAACTACCACTTCTTGAGTTCTTAATATAATTCAGTCACTCTGTTCTGAGTAACATAATTCATACACTTGCCTCGGAGACATGTATAACTGCTCCACTTTGTAGTTTATAGAAGGGACCTTTTCCAAATGATAGTATATAGTACAAATGTCAAAGGAGAGCTGTGAACAGAGCTTTTAAACTGATTTTAAATCCTTCAATACTCTAAACTATGGCCTGGATCGAGATTTCAAGCATAATATTTACTAATTAATAAGTAATTAAATACAAGAAGTCCAATTTTTCTGGAAAGAATGACTATTTCTTCTGCAAAGAATGTGTTTCTATTTTTCAAAAATGCCAAACCATATTTCAAGAAAATGAAATATCTTCATGAGGTTATGTTGCCATTGCAACAACAAGAACTCCACAGTATAACCATAGTACTATGTGTGCCTTTTATG
Source organism: Lynx rufus (assembly GCF_022079265.1). Classification (NCBI taxonomy): domain Eukaryota; kingdom Metazoa; phylum Chordata; class Mammalia; order Carnivora; family Felidae; genus Lynx; species Lynx rufus. The sequence goes on from NW_025814841.1 coordinate 651,164, forward strand.
GTGGAATACTCAAAGCATTTTTCCAGTTATAAGACTTATATTCACGGTTTGGACATCACTTTTATACGATTAGTTTCCGGAAAAATAAAGTAATACTCAAAGTTTTTCTTTTTTCTCTGTTATTGAAAACGTGTGTGGGTTTCCCTTTTCCCACAAAAGGGCCTCTTCACCCACATCTTCCTGAAATGGAAAAGAAAAGAGGAGTGGGTGACAGAGAAGTGGGAAGGGTGCATATTCTCACTGCATAACTAAATAAGGGAGAGCAGGAAGTGGTCTATTCAGTAAGAGAAGCATTTTCTCCTTAGATAAGTGACTTTCTCCATTTCTTACCCAAAAAAGAAAACTGGGTTTACCGTTGAATTCCTCTTGACCACATCTTCCTGTGTTCATCTTCACAAAGGAGCTTAAATTTTTTTGGCATTTCTTTACATCCCCCCCCTTTTTTTGCATCTAATTTGGTTATTTTCAACTTTTTTCAACAGATTAAACATTTAGAATTTAGGAAGGTTTTGTTTAGTAGTCCATTAACTTAAAATAAGCAAGCACAAATGAACTATGTTGATGTTTTTCAGAATATTACCTTTACATAACCCATCAACACACCCATTACAATTAAAGAGGGCTTTTGAACAAGCATTTATATATTCATTTTAAAATTGCTATTTGCATATATTCTGTGCAGTGCTTCTTCACTGTCATATGAATGTGTAGTCTTCTGATTACTTATTCTGTGTTGATATTGCAGCTGTAATTATTTATGTAAGTAGGCAAAACCATTAGCACAGATATGAGCTATACAGAAAACCATGACACTATTAAAAGTTATAATTCTGTATTTTTGTTATGGTAGTGTATCTGAGTGGATGTTTTATTTCCTTTAAATATAATTGTTTTTGAAAGTTGGAATATAATTGTTTTTGAAAGTTGGAAGTATTTATACTGAGATAGTCATTCTTTGCACCAATTTAGACTTCCTAATTAATCACCTATAATTACCTATAAATTAGTACATTACCTATAAATTACCTATCAATTAATAACCTCATGCATCTTACATTTAAATCAGGCTAGTGTTTTAGATTGTTAGAGCATGTAAAATCAATTTTAAAACATTGTTAAATAATATACCTTTGATATTCTCAGTATAAAAGGCCATCGTGACTCAAAGTGATTGAAAGCAGGTATTTATTAAATAACATGAGACTTTAAGGTCAAGATGATAAGATAATCCTAAAAAAAACTTCTTGGAGGGGTTAATGCAACAAATTACTAACATATATATTTATTAGAAAATACTAATTATAAATATTTTATACATATGCCATGTGTATCTTTAGCAAAGGACTACTAAATATGAGTCATTTTTGTATTTTTATTTCACTAATGAGAACTTCATAATGGATGAAGTTCAATGAATAAACTTAAGTTCTCAGGAGAGCCTCTCTAATTAAATTTCCTTTTCCATTTGACTTCCACCCTTCACTGAACTCTTCCCCTATATAAGTTCATTTCAAACCTTACTCATTTGTGTTCTTTTATTTGTGTTTTATTGGCCTGATAGCTTAACTTCAGGCATTATATAAAAACCAAAGTTCGGTTCCCTTTTGTTTCTAGGTAAATAAGGTTAGAGGCTCTTTTCTACTTTCTAAATCTAATTATTTAAAAAAAATTTTTTAATGGGGCGCCTGGGTGGCGCAGTCGGTTAAGCATCCGACTTCAGCCAGGTCACGATCTCGCGGTCCGTGAGTTCGAGCCCCGCGTCGGGCTCTGGGCTGATGGTTCAGAGCCTGGAGCCTGTTTCCGATTCTGTGTCTCCCTCTCTCTCTGCCCCTCCCCCGTTTATGCTCTGTCTCTCTCTGTCCCAAAAATAAATAAACGTTGAAAAAAAAATTAAAAAAAAATTTTTTTAAATAAAAATTTCTAGGAGCTTATCAGGCTAAAGCCACAGAAGAACAATACTGCCTACTTTAGCATTTTAAACCTCCATACTGTATTTTTATGCTTGAATTTGTGATCTTTATCTCTTCCTCCTCCAAAAATGCTCTAGCATTTTTTAAAAGTTTCCTATGAAACGTAGGTGAGAACATTTTAGAAATTTTGCAAGAAAATTGACATAATTATTGCCAGTTAGAGGTGTTACACCATCACGTCATTTGTCCCTTGAATTGATGTTCTAGAAGTTATAGAGAAAAACAGGATTTAAGGAATTAAGCAAAATATAAAAAAGTGTTCAGTTAGAAATGGCTCTACAGATTTTTCCATTACTTTTGTAATTTTGTGAGTCAGGTCGGATCTATTATTGTCTTTATGATTTATTTGTCAGTAAATGCAATATTGACATTTGTTTGGAGGAAATAAAGGCTTGCTTAGTTATAGTTGGAGTCCATTTGGGTACTAATGGTACTGATATTCTTGTTCACATATTGCAATTTTTTTTTTTGCAGTTTTACTAAAGGGAGGAAAAAAAGAGGAAGAGAAACCATTTAGAGACTGTGCAGATGTATATCAAGCTGGTTTTAATAAAAGTGGAATCTACACTATTTATATTAATAATATGCCAGAACCCAAAAAGGTAAAACCAGAAGTGTTTGTTTACGAGATGTAAAGCAGATCCTAGTTGAATTGCTGAATAATCAGATTGATTTGTGGGCTTGTTAAACTGAAAATATATATGCCTGAGCTCTTTTCTCCCAAAGATACTGTTTGCCAGGTCCATAAAAGATGAAAACCCTATTGTACAGACCTCCCCCAATCCCACACCTCCTGTCCCTCTTTCACAAAGTTTTCTATTTATCCTCTGTTCATTTCTGGGATGTCCCATTGCTCATAAATGCTTGCCTTGCATAGATTACATGTTGAAGTAGTATGCACTTCAAGTACATGGAGAAGAGTTAGGAGCAATCTTCAAAGTCCCAAGGACCCAGATGGCACATATCATGTACAGTCCAGATACTTGTAGAGGGGGAGCCAGGGCCATATAACTGTTTGCAGAATCATTGCTCCTATTAGGGTGGGAGAAATGTATTCTATCTTAACTCACAATCTTGATAGGATTTGCTTTTCATGTTTACCTAGAAGAGTAGGTTGGATGATAGGATTCATCAGTATGTTGAATAAGATCCAAAGTAAACTTTGAAGCAAACACTATGTTCCTGCTGTCATATCTCCTTTATATATGCTTTTCCCCTATTTATTCATTAAATCATCCATCCATTCCTTCACTCAATACATATTCAGTGAGTGTCATTCATCAGTCCCTGCCTAGGGACACAATATAGAGCAAACAGATCCCACTGTAGTGGTGAAGACAGACAGTTACACAGATAATTACAACATACTGTGGAGATGTAGGGATTGAGACAGTCTGTTTGAAGCAGAATATATGGAGAGCCTTGAGGAGAGCCTTGAGGAGAGCCATGCTCTTTGACATGTAAAAGCTTTATGTAGCCCAAGGTGCCAAGAGGGACCCAAAGCTCCAGGAAGACCACCTGCCTTTGTAATGTTCCATGCTCAAAAGATGAAACAACTTTCCTCTTCTCTTTGCCCCACCTAAATTACCAGCCCCATGTCCTCATTTCCTGTGGATACTGAGCAAGTGTTCTTAGAAGGCCTTTCCTAATTCCCTCAAGCAGCTTTGAATGACTTTCTCACCAGCAGGGTTCTACAAGGCAAGGACTGTGTCTTTGATTTTCTGGGACCCAGCACAGTGTCTGGCACATAGCAAGTCTTCAGTAAATATGTGTTTGAATGAGTGAATAAATGACCTTCTGATGATAATACCAACACTTCCATGTAGTATACAGTAAGTCAGTCTAATTTAGTCTTCTTGATTATTAGTCTCTTTCGATGGGTGAAAGAAATGCATCTTAGAGACCAGTGTGCCAGATGTTACATCATTGTCAAGAGCAGAGTCTGGACTCCCCCAACATCCTGTCTCTCCTCATTTCAGTAAGGATTAGTGGTTTAAGTTAGCTCAGTGTTTTTTGTTTTTTTTTCCATTTCCTCGGAAAAAAGTTTCTTCTAAAAGAGTCTTTTCATGCTGTTCTATAATGAGGAAGGGTGGGGGGGGAGTTCCATACATTGCTACCTGGGCCACCCACCAAAGAAGTTTAGTTTCACCTGTTTTTCATTTGGGGCTTCTGTGCAAAACCTCACTTAAATTAAGTGCTCCATGGATTAAAAGGGGGAAAAAAACTGTGAAGGTACAATGGTGACTCTGGTAGTAAAGAGAAGAGGGTAACTTATTGTAAAGGGAAACATTTTGAATCCTTTGGATCTTATGATAATGAAGCCTTCTTACTATACGTGCTGATATCTTAAAAGAATACTTAAGCGTAAATTCAATTGGTATTGAATTTACACATGTATACACATCCACATACTCACACACCATCCATAGTAGTGTTTAAGTGTATCAGAAACTGTCCTGGGAGAGAGGAGTGGAGCTAACAAAAATACTCTATAATTTACCTACCGTATTCCCCAAGACCTGAAAGAATCCCCAAATTATTGTCAGTTCCACTAAAATAGAATTTGACTATAACAATAAAGTTATCTAAAAATATTAAGTGACCTTCCTTTGGACATCTAATGATTCTATGACATATATGAATATAAAAATAAAACAAGTTTTAAGGTTTTTAGATTAACATTCACACTTTCAGAATCCTTTTCACTCTATCACCCAGTACTGTCACATGGCCCTGGGTTTTGGCAGAGAGGACATTACAAATAAAGTTTTGGTCATTTCATGTATTTTAATTCATGTATAACTACCACCAGTTTGAGATACAAATGATGCACAGGCTGTTTCAGAATCACTGCTCCTGTTAGGACGGAAGAAAAATATACTATCTTAACTCATAATCTTGAACAAATTTGCTTTTAATATTTACATAAAAGAGTGGGTTGGAGAATTCAGTTCACTAGTTCACTGGCTGACTTCTGTGTTGGTTTCATCAGGATAGCATGATTTCAACCTACACCTCTGCAAAATGGTGGATTTTGCATGTGATGGAGCTTCAGGGTTGTTCCTGAATAAATTACATCTAAAATATTAAATTCACAAGTGCCAAATATCTGCTTAGTCAAGCTTTAAGGTTTGGGCCTAAGAAACCTTAGCAGGTTAGCAATAATATCAGTATAAACGTATAAGAGGCAAATTTTTATCACTGTGGAGACAGCCCCAGAGGAAGGAAGTTCACATGTTGTCTGGTCAGGACTATCATGAGATTTTAGTTTTATTGGAAATAGAGCATAGTGAGAGAAAGCGATCACTGAACAGAAAGGAGAAAGACTTCGGCTTTCTTCTTGACTTGGGTGTTCCTTCCTTTGTTTTATTCTTTCCCCTTTATGATCACAGGTCCTCTCACAAGTACTAATGCAGTTCTATTATGGAAACTTTAGATTGATAAACCTGTGCTTTTTCATACATAGCAATTTTTTAAAATCTCATTTAGCATGGCATTAGTAAGAAAAATTATTGTATGACTTTTCCCTAGTATAATTTAGAAGCTGGTCAATACAGGAATTCAAATGCATTCACAGTTTGCCAGGTCTATTCTAAGCACTTTAGATGTAAAAACTCATTTGTTGACTCTTTTCAATAACTCTATGGGATAGGTGCTCCCGTTGTCCCTGTTTTAGAAAAATAACTTGCCCAAATCACATAGTAAGTATCGAACACAGGCTTTGTAATAAAGGCATCAACTCCAGACAGTATCTCTTGGGGGCAGCGGAGGGGAGTACAGCGGAGAGGGAGCTAAGTAAGATAATTGTGTTTGTTTTCTTGGTGACTAAAGTTGCACCATTTATATTTTTTAAGTATGATTATAAGCCACCCTGCTCCTTTCTACCTTATAATCTCACTTTCTTCTCCTATATTGATATAAATCATTGGAATTCTCTATAAAAATGCTTGGAAAATGCATCAGATGTTCACTCTTCTCAGTAGATTGTGCTTTGTAGATCTAAAATTCGGTGCTACCTTTGGATATGCTTGGCACAATCTTTGCTTATTGTAATGCTTGCAGAAACTCTAGCTCTAGCAAGGGTAAGAAACTTAAGGCCAGCCTATAAAAATAAAACAAAAAGTTCATATATGTAAGATATGGGATATGGACCAATCAACAAAATTGAGCTATTAGGCAGTTGACACAAACTATTACAAAGTGTTCATCTTTTAGGCAGAGTAAGAGTTGCAAGCATACAGAATTGTTTTATAGTTATTTTTCGGACATCACTCCCTTCCAAGAAATAATGTCTGCAAAGATCAGTGTTATCTTTTCAAATGAGATGTAGAAGTCAAAGGCAGTTTCCTAGGACTATTTAATTTTTCAAGCAAATAAAATACAAGGATCAGATCATTCATGTATTTATTTTTTACTTTTGTGTTTCTAATGACTGTGGTTATTTTTCTCTCTGAATTATCTTCAATGCATAGTAGTAGGAAGTAGGATTTTTCCTTTCATTTCATGAGTTTCTAAAACCAAATTCTTTATAGCCAGTTTAGTTTAATCCAAAAAACCAAACCATTAAATCATAACTCTGCTTATTGTAAAATATTAAAAATTTGTTTCTGAATTATAAGTCCCCTAATTCTTGGGAAAGGACCATAGCAAATGTGTTGAGCCTTTTTTTATTTAAGTTTATGGAAAAATAATTAACATCCTCAAGCCTAATCATTCCAACTTGTATGGAGCATAAAACCATAAGAACTATGTGAATCAAATTTCCTTTTTTTGTTTGGGTTTAAATCTCTGTATTATGTTAAAAGGTATTTAATGCTTGAAAGCTTTGACCTTGCCTGGGATAGGAGCCAGTTCAATCTTTTCTTGGATAGAGTTAAGCCCAAGTCATATGATCAATAAATACAACAGGCATTGTAAATGTAGTACGGCCCTTGTCTCCAGGAAGGACACCACCAGATAGCACAGACCACACAATATTGGCGAATGAACTTTTCAAGTCCTTTCATGTCAAATCTTTTGAAATCAACCACCTATTTTCTTAAACTTCCTTCATCTGTTAAGCATAGGCTTTTTTGTTTTTCTTCTGACTAGAAATAACATGTTTGGTGTTTGGTTTTGGTTTTTTTTTTTTTTTTTTTTGGCTATAGTGAATCCAACTTCTTAAATAGATATATAATAAAAAGTAGCATGCTCAAAAATTAGTGGTGTCAATATTATTATATTTATATTAGATATTATATTACTATATTAATTATAAGTATATAAAATATATAAACTATATTAATATAACATATTATTAAGCTGGTAATCATAAGGACAATTTATTGAACTGCCATGGATTTTGACTTTGTACATTTCATATTATTCTTATTATAAACAAATTATATGCAATGGTAATTATAATAGTAAACTATAGTATAATATGTAAGATATTACAGAAAATATGTGCTGTAATATGTAAGATATTATACAGATTATATAATGCATAATGTAAACACATACTATCTCCTATGTAAAATACATCTTTGAGATGAGAGTAATGACAAAGCCTATTATGTGCCAGGCACTATTTGAAAAATTCTACATGCACTGACTCATTTAGTCTTTGCAAAGATCTAAGCAATAGAGAGAAAAGAGTGGAGATTTGAACACAGGCAATTTGGCACTCAGGTCCCAGCCCCTAACCAATATGTGATTCATCTCTATTGTGATCATAGTCCACAATGGCAACTATTATCATTGCTGTTATTATTAAGTCAGAATAAGAATTGTGGAGCATATGTCCAACCTGTTACCTTCTCTGCACCTCAGCTTCCAACCTGGTAATCTGCCTGAGTAACCTCTCTCTCTCCATGTAGCTCTGACTCTCTCTGGTCTTTATCTAAAAAGTGCTTGTAGAACATCTTAACATTCTCAAGTTATTGAATACATTTGTTTAAAAGGAAATTTCTTTGTCTAAAATTTGTGAATGATTTTAAAACTTTGTCTAGGCTTTTAATAACATAGATAATAGTAATAACAAAACTGTGAAGAATAGTTTTCTCTACTCAACATATATTTACAAATGTAGTTATTCCTTTCCCTGAGTATGTAAGTTTGCAAACACAGTTTAGCAAACTTCCAGGCAGTGTCCATTAAAAAATAAAAATCTGGAAAAAATTCTGGCAGGGTAAACCAATTAAGGCAGGGTAAAACTTTAATTAAGAAACAAATGACACTAGGGGTGCCTGGGTGGCTCAGCCGGTTGAGTGTCCAACTTCGGCTCAGGTCACGATCTTGTGGTTTGTGAGTTCGAGCCCCGCGTCAGGCTCTGTGCTGACAGCTCAGAGCCTGGAGCTTGCTTCGGATTGTGTGTCTTCCTCTCTCTCTGCCCCTCTCCCACTCTTTCTCTCTGTCAAAAATAAATAAACATTAAAGATTAAAAAAAAAAAGAAACAAATGACACTAGTTTCCTCTAGCGAAATGTTTCCTTGACACTTTCAATTACTCTTATTAAATATCATCAGTAAAATTCCACCTTGGCCACTTGAATCACCACCTATGCCTTCTTTAACCTGTGCCATCTGGATTTTATTATCATTGGAATCCTGCAGTTGTCTCCTCAAGGTCACAAATGACTCCATCATTTTAAATTTAAGTGTGCATTTTCTTAATCCTTATTTCTCTTGACTTCTCTGGAATATTTGATTAAGTGGATCACTTCCCCGAATCAAAATCTATCCCCAACTTTCACTGCATTCTGTTGATCAGGTTTTCTTATTTTATCTTTCCTTCTTGCATCTTCATTTATTCAACAGATACTCATTTAGTACATGCTATAGGCTAGGCCCTGTTCTAGGCAGTGGAGATAGTGACAAATAAGATGAAGTCCCTGCCTACCTAAAGGTTATTGATGTATTTTACCTCCATCAACCCATTCTTGGATCCTTCTCCTTCCACACATATACATGTTTTTCCACCTTTTACTTCTTCAAATAATCCATTTCCATGCTCTTAGCCACTGCTTTTAAGCAGATTACTCCCAGTATAATTTTGAATTAGGTAGACATGAGGTTCAAATCCTAGATCCAGTACTTCTTATTAATAATAGCCATTAGTAAGTTACTGAAACACTCTAAGCACTGTTTTTTTATCTGAAAAATAGATATAATAATCATATCTATGTCATTATTGTGAGATAAGTTAGAAAATACGTATATAGTGTTTAAATTATCTAGCACTTAACAGGAAGCATGCTATTGTTATTGGTGATTGCTTTCTTATTCCTTTAGTCTCTTATCCATATTCTTATCCTTGTGGTCAACCTCCACTAGATCGTTTGCAGCTGTTCATTAAACCACCCCCTCCTTTTGGATGACTATGCTACCTCAAATTCTATGTGTCTTTTCTTGTATGTTAGCTCTCCACTTAAATTGTTCATTTAGATCACTGTCTGTATCTTCTTCAGGTCACTAGAGTTGAAAATTATGAACTCCTACATCTCCATAAGCCTACAGGAACAATCACTATTGAAACTTCTAGGCATTTTGAGGACAAGATCCAGTTTTTCTTCATCATAGTATACCCAAGTGTAACACAGAATCAATGCCCCAAAATGCTGTTTGAGTAAAAACTAAGTGAATGAATCAGTTAGAATTGGGGAGGAGGAAAGAGTAGCTAGAGGTTGGGTTGAGGCCAAAGAGTGGGTACAGATTGGTTAAGGGATTAGTAGAAGGGGAACCTTGGGACAGGGAGTGGAATTTCAATTTATAATCTTGGATGTGGGTCAATTCCTAGGGACAATAAAGATACACTGATGGGTGACTGTTGTGAAATTAGAGGAAGAGCCCTCTGGAGAGCAGTTTGCTTAATTTATATGCTCCCAAAGAGGCAACTGTCTCGTAGTTCCTTTCACTCTGAGGAAGTACATGGACAATTTGTCCTTTGAATGACAGTTGTTGCCATTGTTTTCATACCCCTTAGCCATTTGTGCTCCAGACTGAGGGCTTCAGGGAAAACGCTTGAGGTTTTTCCTTTACTCAGACTTATCACTGTGCCCACACAGCCTGTCTGCCACTGTTGCATCATATCTATACCTTTAGCCAGACTCCACAATGCATTAGCAGTCAACTGCCAGGGGAATGGTGTTCTCCATGTCTAGGACCTTGAATAATCAAACTGCCACATCCCTACTACATCAATTACAGTGATTACTCTCTGAAGATAATCCTGTTACAGATATGTTTCTCTCCCTGGGTGGACTCTGGGGGAAATGAATCAATTTCTAAATAAATACTATTGTTTTAGAGTAATTGAAATGAGTATAAGTCTTTGATAGCATTGGCTAACTTTCCACAGGGGGAAGAAATGCTTGTCACACTCAAAAGGAATATAGTATGTCATATTCTCCTATTATTGTTCATGACAAAAGTTTAAGCAAATAATATGTTCTCCATACGCTGTGGACCAAATTTTGACTCTAATGTAATACTGAACCATCAAGACTAATGATTGTAGTATGTAACTATACAGGAGTTAATGTGCAATGAAATATGTAATAGCTAAATATATATGATTTTTAATTATCTTTTCAAAATCATTATTATTATTATTATTATTACCATTTCAATTAATTAAATATTTAAGAATTCTGAGTCTTGTGTTTTGGCAATAAAGTGGTCTGTAATTTTAGAAACCTAGATAGCATTTTTTAAAATTGAACATACATAAGTGCCTATTACCATTCAAGATAAAACTTCTTAAAAATTTTTTTTTAATCTGACACTGAGACAATTTTCAGCTCACTGATTTAAATTTTTACAGGCAATTTAAGTAATATGATGGAATGTAATCAGAAACAATTCTAATATAAAACTAAATACCCAATAATATATCTAAACCAAGATTTTTCACATAGTAATTTTTATTTAATTTATCTGTGGGCCTACCTATCCTATTTCTGGTTTTGAAACATATTTGATGCTCTTTTCTTTAAAGCAGACATAATTTTCACTTGACTTTGTTTTCCCTATCTCTGTTAGGTATTTTGCAATATGGATCTTAATGGGGGAGGTTGGACCGTAATACAACATCGCGAAGATGGAAGTCTGGATTTCCAAAGAGGTTGGAAAGATTATAAAATGGTAAGATGGAGGAATTTAATTTTTTGATGTTTTATCATGAGGTTACCTTCACCACACTGTGTGATAAGCCCTTGTACTTTTAGGTGTTTTTTCAGTTATTTTAAAAATAAAATGATACATTAGTCACATTATTCTTATTAAACACAAAACACTCATAAATCATTTTCAGTAAATGATTTCCATATGTGCATCAGAAAGAAAAATGTATTACTGAAATTATTTGGTGAACTGTTATGTATTATCTGGATTTGTTCCTGGTTGAATGAGGGTGGGGAAAGCTAGAACTCAGACCCAGGTTGAGTACATGATCCAGGTCAAAGGAGATGTGCATGGCTCTGGATTATGGAGAGGTACTTCCAGTGGCCTCACTCATGTAGCTGGCAAGTTGTTGCTGGGTGTTGACTAAGAGCTCCTCCGTGTGGCTGGGTTGGGCTTCTCCCAGTATGGTGATCCAGGGTTATCAGACTTCTTATGTGACAGTTGGCATCCCTCAAGCACAAAAATAAATCTTTTTAAGGTTTATTAGACCCAGAAATGGTACTGTATCACTTCTACTGCTTCCTTTGGTTAGAGTTAATGAGAGGGCCAGTGTACATTCAAGATTCAAGGAGTACACAAGGGTGTGAACTGTGAAGCATGGTTCACTGGGGTCTCCAGAATTATAGCAGACATCACTGGTCACCATCACTATCATTGTAGCTAATCTTTCTAATGCTTAATATGACACAGCCCTATACATAAATTCTTATTCATTTTTTATATCAAACCTATTAACTATCTCCATTTTAAGAGGAAAGTCAGCAAGTTGGGAGATCAACTTTTTGAAGATAATATAGTAGATAGTTTATATTTTTTTAATCTTTATTTTTGAGAGAGAGAGAGAGAGAGAGAGAGAGAGAGAGAGAGAGGAGCAGAGAGAGAGGGAGACACAGAATCCAAAGCAGGCTCCAGGCTCCACACTGTCAGCACAGAGCCCGATGTGGGGCTCCAACTCAAGAACCGTGAGATCATGACCTGAGCCAAAGTCAGGCACTCAACCAACTGAGCCACCCAGGCGCTCCTATAGTAGATACTTTAAATAATGCACAATCCAATAGTCATAGAGTCAACGCCTACTAAATTAACTATTAAAATCTGCTGACAGAATGTCAAGATGCAATAATGGAAGAGGCTTCCATTTATGGACTAATTCCATAATTTACATCAAAATGTTCTGGGTAATTCTTGTTTTGACTAACTTTTGACAAATTCCCCTCTCAGAAGGTTAAAGAAAAGGTGAAGAGAAATGTATGAGTCTAAGCTCTGTCTTAATATTCTTATAGAAAATGTGTGAAAACTGTAGCTAATAGACATCACACTGTACACATTAGTAGGTTCATAGTTGGTCAAATGACAGTTAAAATGATTTGAATAAATGAAGGGCATCTCTTGTGGTGTCTCTGTGTCTACTATATTTATTATCAGATACATAGTTGAATACTCTGAATGTAGGTTAATAAAGTTTAGAGTTATACAAAGTTGGAACCTTAATGTCTTCAAAAAAGCATGAATTCAAGGTAGAAAGGAAAGCTACAGCCAACAAGATAGAATTCTACAGAGATAAATATAGTCTTCCACCTAGACCAAAAATACACAAAATTAAGTAAGAGTATAGGATGAAAGTGACAAATTAGCTTAAGAACCTGGTATTTAAAGGATGGATAGATTTACCTGACTATAAGCTCATTTTGTGTTGCTAGCTATTAAAAACCAAGACCAGTGTGCTCAGTCTATTTAATAGTTTATAGTCTCAAAAAATGCAGACTCACCGGTGTCTACTGTAGTCTGATTACATCATTAATAATGCTTTAAATTCTTGTGGATTTTGAACAAGTGAACTTATCCTATAAGGTGCAAGCACTGAATGGATGGGGCTGTAACGTGAAGGGAAAGCAAAGCATTTAGGTATAAACTGTCTGATAGCTATTTAAATTGACTGGGTGGAGGTAGCCTGCTCCTTACCGTGTGGTGTGGTCCAGAAACCAGCAGCACTAGCATTGTCTGGGAGCTTCAGAGAAATGCAGCATCTCAAGCTCCATCCTTGAGTTAGAATCTAAATTTTAACACTGCTTTAAAGAAGGAAGCCCCATAATGAGTGGAAGAACATTCCAGAGAGGCAAAATTTGACTGAGTATGAACAAAAGTCTCTGATGATTCTTTCCAACATGAATGGACTGCCTATTAAGTGGTGAAGACCTCTCTTCAGTGGAAACACTCCAGTAGAATGTAAATCACCAGATTATAACAGAGAATATTAGTTCCACTTCAAGGTCTCTTTCTACTTATGTGATTCTAAGAACATATGGGAAACATTTCATCTAAATTCTCAAAAAAAGGGCCTTGCATTATGTCTATATCAACAGTTTGAATCTTCACCCTGCCATTTGCAAATGGAGTGTTTTTGGCAAATCATTTAACCTATACCTAACTTACTCACCAGTTAAAAGGGGACATTAATGATAATACCTCACCTGCCTTGCAGGGATGTTGTGAGGATTAGATATAAATAAAACACTTGACATACTACATTTTCAATAAACAATAGTTGTTACCCAAGAATAAGACATCAAAGAGTGCAAAATTTTTACTTGCCAAAAATACTATTTTGCAAACTATCTTATCTCAGGATTATTTAAACCACTAAAACGGAATGTGAAGAAGTCATCTGAGAATCAGACTGTAGATACAGGTTCAGGCAAATCTGAAAAACATTATTATTAATATCAATGATAATAGAAAAATGAATATAAAGTGATCATCATGGTGACTTTCCATAATGCTGAATTATTATTTGTAAGCACCTGCTGCCTTGGCAAACTAGACACATTAAGTAAGACAGACTGACCTGAAGTATGGCAATGATTCATGTCTTATAAGTATTTATGTATTTTAAGCAACTTTTTTCGATGTTTGACTGAGACTGAATTATTCTTTAATTATAGCTTTGGGGAAGTTTACCCCTCTCCCCTCCCCGCTTTTTTTAAATACAAAGACTATCCTGTTTCATTCAAACTAGAACAATTTATCAGCTGAGTGTCAATTCAACATGGTCAGAAAATTGAGAGAAGTGCCAAAATCTGAAACATTTTGGCAAAAATGAGTCTGACTGATTTTTTGTTTTAATTGAGAGAATTCATCACATGTCACAACTTGGTTAACTTTCACCAAAACACGTGGTAGAAAGTGTTCCCATTGTTTTCCTCCAGAGATTTTTACCTCTGGACAAAATAAGGACTCCCAACAAGAATGGATGTAGGTTCCTTCTGCCAACTCTTCTCAGTCACACCCACTTCTGTTCCTAACATCAGAAGAACTGGCTGCTAGGGTGTTGGATCCTTTGGGAAAACACAAACTTCTTGGCATGCCCCACCTCCTCCTCAATCTTCACGAGTCTCCTGTTATACACTAAGATGCTTCACCTCTTTCTTGAGTGCTGAGTACAGAAATAAAATTTCATCCTGCCTTCCTTTCTGCCTCGCCTCTCTCCTTCCCTTTATTCTGGTTGATATCTATGGGCTGCCTTTTGCCTCATAAGGTTTCCAGAACAATATGTTAAAATTATCAGCACATGAATTACAAATTCATATTGTAATTTATTATTTTTAAACCTCTCTCACCAGGGAAGATTTGCAACTTATTTGATTCTTAACATTGGCTTTAAGCCTACAAAAGCCTTTTACCTGAGCTTTGTTTTCACTTAACCTTCCTTATGAGGGGATTCAGCAAAATCTGGTTTATGGATTTGTAAAGATGTTTGCAGAGAGGGAAGTCTGCAGTGGGCCTTTTTAATGAGGCACTTAGGGAACCATTTTAACTCTTTCAAGCCAGGAGGATACCATTCAGTGGCCTCCAGCAATGGCACTTATCAGCAGTACTTTTGCATATATAAAGCCCAGTCAGCTTGGAATTCCAAATAGTACTCTAGTGGCCTAACTTTATGGAAGGTAGTGACTAATGCCCTGGAGACAACCTGGCTTTGTGTTGAAAACAATTACCCCCATAAACAGAACTTCCTACTGACACAAATATTCGGTCTGAGCACCATACCTTCTGGGAGTTCTTTGAGCACCATACCTTCTTAGAGCTCTTTGTTTCTGGAAAGAAATTAAGAACATATTTTCAACTGCTTTTTAACATCTTCACATTAAAAAGAGAAAAATATATATAAGAAATTTAAAATGTTGAAGTAAATCATTCTTTTGATCTTTCTTGGGATGAATGTCTCAGCAGTTACAGGAAGAGATACATGATTGAATTGTGTATTAAAGCACCTCTGAAAAGCCATAGATCAGTAACCCTGCCTTCATATCTGTTTTCTTTAATCATTTGTATGGAAAAAAGATGAAACCCATAAAATACATCGACTGTGTCTGGTTTCAATTGTGTTTCAGCTATAGAAAGTCAACACTTCCTAGAAGCATTATCCGACAAAAAAAAAAAAAAAAGCAACAAAGTATAGAGACAATTATTTTATTAACTTGGGAACTTACAACCAAAACTGAATATTTCTGCAGGTCTTGGCCAAAATTAATGAATATTGATCTTTCCTCTGTGTGTATTTTTTTTTTAACAATATGCAGTTTTTAAGGCCAACTTTAAGTATTAGATTAGGTTAAATTCCAGTGTCTGTTTTTGCCTTTCATTAAAGGGCTAAAAGAGGATGAACAATGATTAATAATCTATCTGAAATTTTACATGTGATTGTGATTGAAGTAACTAAACATAATAGTTTCCATGAAAAGATATGACCTAGCATTGTCGGATTTTTATTACTATTTTTTATTCTTTTGATAAAGACTTGCTGCTTTTTTAGTGTTAGCACTAACATTTGTATAAGCTTTTATTTTTATTTATACAGATGTTACAGGTTCTTTGGAGTAAAATATAGACCTATGGTAATCCGGTATGTGTATGATAAAGTATGAGCCTGGTTTTTTTGGATGTGGCCATCTCTATATTTTAGGGATCAACATACTTTTTTTTCAAGGACAGTCCCATAATACATTATCAAATTGTGTCTCCTGATATGGAGCTCCATATGAAGATGAGGTTTTATGCCTCTCTCTTTCCTGTGTACCACTCAGATAATTTCATCTGGTTACTATATTCTTCCTCATTTGCATTCAGAATAGCTGTTCCACATCATAATTATATGATTCCCCACCTATGGTACAAAGCAGACTCATCCATGGAACCTTTCAAAAACATACATATCTCTAAGCACACCCCAGACATATTGAGTCAGAACCTCCATGTGGGAACCAAGTCATCTTATTTTTAAAAAGCTCCACAGCTGGTTCTGATATGCACTCCTGGTTGAAAGCAACTGTCAGAGCTATGAATTTATTGGCATGAGTTTAAAATCTCAAAAATTACCTCTTTTGCAGTTCTTAAAACTTATGAGATATAGACAGAAAGAGATGAAAAGAACTAGGACTAAGGGACAGTTGGAGGACACAGCTTCTCTCTCCATTAGGAAGCAGAAGTAAAAATAAGAGAGTAGTCTACACTTTGGTTTATGTCAACCAGTGTCAACCAGTTGGTTTTAATTTCTTATTTATTTTTTCTTTATTTTTAAAAATGTTTATTTACTTATTTTGAGAGAGAGAGAGAGCACATGCAAACTGGGGAGGGGCTGAGAGAGAGAGAGAGGAGAGAGGGAATCCTATACAGGTTCTGTGCTGTCAGTGTGGAGCCTGAAACGGGGCTTGATCCCATGAACCATGAGATCATCACCTGAGCTGAAGTCAGGAGTCGGACACTTAACTGACTGAGCCACCCAGGCACCCCTAATTTCTTATTTAATAATTCTTGGATTAAAATGACAGTACTTATTTATATAAACCAACACTCAACTTGCTGTAAGAATACATTAGTCCCTAGCATCTAAAAACCTTTTAAATAATTGTTTCAGTATCCCCTTATTCATTTCCAGGCTAAGACATAGTCCCGGATTGTTTTTGCTCCCTTTTGCATACAGAGTAGAATGAAACCTGCTTCTCCTCAAATAGCTCACAGTCTGATGGGAGAGAGGCAAGTAAACAGAACATTACTATGTATTGTGATATATCCTTTAACTATAATAACAACAAGTAGATTTTTGTTGTTCTCATGTGTCAGCATTGAGCTAAATGCTTTCAGTATATTATTTCTCTCTCACAATCTTATATATGGAAATGACATTTTTAAAATTTTTTTTTTTCAACGTTTATTTATTTTTGGGACAGAGAGAGACAGAGCATGAACGGGGGAGGGGCAGAGAGAGAGGGAGACACAGAATCGGAAACAGGCTCCAGGCTCCGAGCCATCAGCCCAGAGCCCGACGCGGGGCTCGAACTCACGGACCGCGAGATCGTGACCTGGCTGAAGTCGGACGCTTAACCGACTGCGCCACCCAGGCGCCCCTGGAAATGACATTTTTAATCCCTGTTTTGCAGATAAGGAAACTGAGTCTAAAAACTAATAATCGGAGGTTCCACAGCAAATATAGACAGAGCAATGCTTCAAATTGGAGCAGAGATAGGGAGTAGAAGATATTTAATCAAAGCCAAGCCTTTATTTCTAGGCATCAGATCTGTAGTCTGCCTGATAAACTATGCAATAGACAGTTTACTAATGTGGGAACCCATTTTCCTTTCTTTGACTTATTTTTCATCTTCATGATGAAACAGTGTTTTCTGCATGGCTGCCCTTAGCTTTTAGAAAGTTCCCTCCCTACCCTCCCTCTCTAACAGTCATTTTGATTCATTGTAGCCGAACATCTTGTTCCCACCATGCACCATGTTTAGACAGTTTATCTGGCAAGGTGCATGGAATAGAATTTTTATTTATAAAATCAAATTTTGTTGTTTTCCTTTCAGTTGCTTCTTCTTCTCTTTTCACTCAGAAAAAGCAAACTGTTTAGGAAGGGATGTTAATCTCCACTCAGAGGAGGTACAAGACTGCGTGCCATGCTGGGGACAGAGGCTCTCATAGGAATGACACTAATCTGTTTTTGAGGCTCACTGGAGATCACTGCCCTTTTTCCCTAGGGAAGCTGAGCAGTTTTATCCCTGCAGTGCTTTCAGCAGCATGGAAATATGTGACCTAAAACTTAACACTTCATCATTCCCAGCTTCCTTATTCACATTTAGTATAATTGCTGAATCCCTTCTAACTGCGCGCCAGAGGGAATCCTCAAGTGGCTAGAGTTGACGCGTCTAAGCTGAGAAGAAAATGCAAGGAAAAATCCCAGCAGTCTTCTTTCTCCTCCCAGTGGCTGCTGCAACTGAGAATGTGCTAATTCTTTGACTTTCAGTGCCCTGTAGCTTTTTGTTTTGCTTATTCATTGGAGAAGGTAAGCTTCACTCTTCTTTCTGGTATGTAGCCTTGCTGCCACGAAAATGTGTAAAATTCTTAGCACATCCTAAATTGCTCTGATATTCTCTGCCACTGTGGAACTTTGGCAAAGTATGACTTGTGCATCTCGGAAACAGAGAAGCAAGGGAGCACTGGAATACTGACTTCTGGGGGTCCTATATCTTTGCTCTGAGCTACAGGACCTCAGGGGAGAATATATGCTTCAGGGGAGCATATACCAGTACAATTTGAATGAAGAGTGTTGAGTTAATTAAAAACTAAGTTAAATTTGGGAATAATCTTAAAAGTGTGCTTCTATATGTTAATGAATTTTGTTTTAATTTTAAGTATAAAATTATATATTCATTTGCACATTATTGAAAATGTAGGGCCAGAGTCTGGAATTCTGGGTCAGTGGTTCTTTTTTAGAACTTTCCCGTAATTAAATGCATCAAAGTTCTACCTTCTGTTTTTTTGTTTTTGTTTTTGTTTTGTGTTTTGTTTTCACTAGAGCAAATAAGACACCTGCAAAGCAACGTAAGTTAAAATCTTCTAATGTTTTATTATTTTTCTAGTCTTTTGGAGTAATTGTAACAAACATAACTCTAAAGCATTTTTTTAGTGATTTGCTTTTATTGAGCAAACCTAATATTTAAATTAGGTTTTATCAAAAACAAAACAGAACAAAACAAATGGCTCTTTTCCCACTAATACTGAACTTATTTACATAACATTATAAATCTTATCAGAACAATAACAGAACAGGCATAAATGGTTTGGGGACCCAACACTACTGACGTTTAGTAAGTAACTCAATTGGCAGAGACAGTAGCACACAAATGTATTTAATGCATTTAGTATCCTCTGGGCATACACGCACACACACACACACACACACACATACACACGCATACATAAACTTATATATTTTAAGTTCATTTATTTTGAGAGAGAAAGAGAGAGCACACACAAGCAGGGGAAGGGCAGAGAGAGGGAGAGAGATAATCCCAAACAGTCTCTGCACTGTCCGCATAAAGCCCGATGCAGGGCTCAAACTCATGAACCATAAGATCACGACCTGAGCCAAAATCAGGAGTCTGGCACTTAAACTGAGCCCCGCAGGTGTGGCAATCAATATATTTCAAAGAAGGAGTGTGTTAAGTTTGTTAAAGGAGAAATCCATTAAGAATACTTCTACTATAGTTATAATTCTATAAAGTTGATATACATTAAATTTGAAAAAAAAAAACAAGATTTTCAGATTTTATCGTCTGTATTGGGAAAATGAGAATTGCTGTGATTATCTCAGTACTACCGTCACACTTCTTAAAAGTAAAACCTTTATAAATGATTGCCTCCGTTAAATGTTTCTTTCTGAAACATCAGGGTGTATATCCTGCTATGCTGGAGGTTTGTCTTTCAGATATCAACGTGCATGGGACAAATGGGGAGGTTGTTTGGACATAGATCCATGGGGCTGGTTCTCAAATATTTTGATTCTCTGTGCAGCCAGGAATTTTTTTTTTTTTTTTCAGCCAGAGCTCCAGTGATCGTGATTCAGTGGGCACTTTAAACAACAAGAATTACGTTGTTTTTGTTTGTTTGTTTGTTTTTTGTTTATTTTGTTTGTTTTGTTTTTAAATGCTCAGAAGTGTTTTGTCAGTGCAGTACGAGCTAAGGCACAGCATGTTGTCTCCAGGAGCTTCAGGGGCAGGAGGATACCAGAGAAGCAAGCCCTCTTCGGAGCTGGGCATACAGGCTCCCTTTTGGCCTGGGTGCTGGGCTTCAGACCCTAGCCCCAGAAGAGCCAAGGCTGTGTTGAAGAGGTTGATGCGAGTGGAGCTGACTGTGATGAGTGTTCATTTCAGGCCCAGGCTCTGGAGCAGTTTTACCTGCATCTCTGGCCCAGCCACAACAAGGTCCCTGATGGTGCCGGGGCCCAGGGCCGCTGTAATCTGCTTGAACTTCACCTCGATTCAGCTGTCTGCTGGGCCTTGTTCACCTCCAGCTCCAGCTGGGCCCAGGGACAGACCAGTTCTAGCTCTCGCACTTCCTGTACCCACTGGAGCTCCACCTTCATCTCAATGGCGAAAGCCTCTCCTTTCAACTTGGCCTGCAGCACAGAGCTTTCTTCCTGGATGTGCAGGGTCTCTGCATGGGGCTTAGCCCTCGCCTTGGTAGTTCCACTGCTCTCCACAGCAGTGCTCAGAGCCTCCACTCCAAGAATTATCTTTAATTACTTCTCTGAATGTCATTATTAAATGCTATAGTGTTTTCCTCCCTCCTTCCCTCCCTTCTTCAAACTTCAATAAAGCATATGGAGTACTGGGTGTATGCTAACACTCTGTAGTCTTTGAGGCTTCACAGATACAGCACAGCTTCTGTCCTCAAGGAGCTCACGGTTTGGTCAGTAAGACAAACATGCAGTTCAAGAATTACATTAAACTTCAAGCGTTGCCAAAGAATACTTTTTGAGGATTCGAAAACTGAATATCCTAATCTAGAATGTCAGTAGTTTCACATCACCAACATTGAGAGTTGGCTTTCCTTGGGGGACCACTTCTTTTTTTTTTAACCCACAAAGAAACTATTTTTGAACATTTAACAACCTTGACTGGAATTGCCCTAACGAAAATAAGAGCCATGTTAAGATTCAGGTGTGGGGCGCCTGGGTGGCGCAGTCGGTTAAGCGTCCGACTTCAGCCAGGTCACGATCTCGCGGTCCGTGAGTTCGAGCCCCGAGTCAGGCTCTGGGCTGATGGCTCGGAGCCTGGAGCCTGTTTCCGATTCTGTGTCTCCCTCTCTCTCTGCCCCTCCCCCGTTCATGCTCTGTCTCTCTCTGTCCCAAAAATAAATAAACGTTGAAAAAAAAAAAAAAAAGATTCAGGTGCAAAGCAGCCAGCTAGGCTCACTCACTAGCTTTTACATGTCAACCTTCTGCCTCAAAACCCAAATCCATAACGAGAGAGCATTTAAATGATTCCAGTCCTGGGTTTACAGGTTTGCTTATTAACATTTAAAAATGAAAATGTTAAAGCTAGAAAAGTCAAAGGTCTAGTAATATGTTTAAGTTATTATCTGAGTATAATTTGACTCCTGAAAAATAATAACAGCAACAACAACAAAAACAATAATAATATTGTTAAATATCTTGTCCAGGAATATCCTGATAGTATTCATTGAAAACGTTTGAATTATGTTCAAAATGTTCCATTAACTAGTATTTTAGAAACATTTCCAAAAGCAGTCTGTGACTGAGAAGTGTTTACTGGTGAAACCTATTAACCAGATGCATTTAATCTGAAATCATCTGACCTATACAGATTTGAATATCAGCCTTTACTGTAATAAGAATTAGACATAAGACTCAATGGAGAGAAATGTAGCAGAAAAGTATTGAGTCACTAATTGGAAAAAAGTGTGAAAAATGTCGTTCCCTTTAAAGAAAGTTTTATTATTATTTAGAATATAGTTAACACTGAACATGATAAGAGGTTTTGTCTGAAGTAACCGCTGCATCTCTGTCTTCTTTTGTAGGGGTTTGGAAATCCCTCTGGTGAATACTGGCTGGGGAATGAGTTTATTTTTGCCATAACCAGTCAGAGGCAGTACACACTAAGAATCGAGCTAATGGACTGGGAAGGAAACCGAGCCTATTCACAATATGACCGATTCCACATAGGAAATGAAAAGCAAAACTACAGGTAAGTCCTCCTTCGACTTAGGGCCCAACTGTCCTGGGCCTCGCCACTGACTAGTTTCAGGGGAAAGATGTGAAAGACAGAGTGATGAGAGCCATCCTTCAGAATGAGAATTAGGTCATCTAGGCCTTTGGTAGGGATACAAAAATCTCAGTAAAGGCTTCTTAAAAGCTTTAAATTTGAATTTTCACAGACTATTTTGATGTTGGCTCAGATACTAGAGGATGAAGAATTAAGTCAAGCACAATAGTATTGTTGTTGTGGTTTTTATTCCTGTTATTGTGGTGAAATAGGTGCAGTGAATTCATACCTGTAAGACTGATGGCAGAGAATTGACTCAAACTCAGTGGCTTGGAATAAGTACTCCTTTCTATGATTTTCTACTTACATTTTATTCACCTTTCTTAAATTTTCATTTTTTCACATTATTTTGAAAGTGACAAAGAGGAGGTATAAGTTTATGTTTTTATGTGACTTATGTAAAAGATAAGGTGAGGCATAATTTAGAATTTTTTGGAAAATAATGTAAAGGCAAGAATAAATTCAAATAATGGCATCAATGTACACAATACATCATTGTAGATGTACAAACTGACAAATTCTACACTTTCTTGTTAACACCCTGGTTTTTTTCAGCAGCTTGTACGCTATCCAAAAAAAAAAAAAAATTAAAAGATGGCTAAGCAAGTAATGCAGGATGATAAATTCATTCCCCAAACCCTTATTGTGTTACTTCTATGTTCTAGGAACCCTACCAGGCACTGGTAATTTTGCAGTCGGTGATAAGGTCTCTAGTCTCCTAGACCTCACAGTCCAGCTTTGTAACTAGCTAGGTCACTAAATAACTGGCTGGCATTCCTTGACAACAGGGAACATATTTCCATTACTTTTATATCACTACCTATTAATGCAATACTTGGCACATATAAATCCTTAATAATTGCATGTGACAGTTTCATAATCAGCAAATTAGTGTTGCAGTGATTTTTAACTCCCCATATTGTAGCTACTCTACCTCAGTCTTGGAAACGTGATTGTGTGCATTAAAGGGTTGGCACATAGCTTCAAGCAAAATGCAGTGATAGCAACTAAAGCCTTCTGCTGTTTTTCCAACCTGTGTGGCCCTCTTATAGTTCCACGGTTTCTGCTGCTTGTGTCTTTTTGAGACATGCTATTCTTTAAGGGTTTGAATCCACAACATTTTGATGAACATATCTCATTTTATTTTAATGGATTATGTAGGGGATTGGATCCTTAGAGACATAAGGATCATTTTTTTAAACAAACAGTGATGATGTCACAACAGTGGGATAAGAAATAGATCTAAAGAGTTTTCATCATCTCATGGGAGGGTAGTGAGGGTGTACCTAATGACAACTCAAGAAACCAAAGAAGAGACATTTATAAAATGCAATGGAGTGTAAGAAGATGTGTTTCCAAGGAGGTCAATATTTGGGGAGTTTTATAACAAGAGAAACCACTGTAAAACATCAGGGGTACTCTTATGTAAATGTTTTGACCTGAAACTTGAAACTATATGGAACTTGGCTAATGTCAGACAGCTTGACAATAGGACTAGCAAATAATTAGTCTAGTCTTTTTCTAGGCTCCTGAAGAATTTGCTTTGGTTCCTTTCCAAAATGTCTCTCAGTTCTTTGTAGGTGTGCGTGCGTGTGTGAGTGTGTGTGTGTGTGTGTGTGTGTGTGTGTGTGTGTGTGTGTTTGCATGCATACACATGTGCTTGTGAGGCTGGGGTGGTATTAAGACAAAGAGTGCATGGACAGGTTTAGGAAGATTGTCAGAAACCAAAGTAGGCTTCAGGGTGCATGGTATGAATGTCATTCTGGCATCTGTGTGAGGAAGGAGCTCTTACTTCCTCTTAGAATGCCCCACTGCCCTCATTGATCATTTCCTGTCCCTACGATGATGTATGATTCTGATCTTCACCCATATGATGCAGATTTATGATTGAAAAGCAAATCTTCCCAGATAGAGTAAGGCATGCACTCTGGGATCCCCATTTTTCTTTCTTGAGAGAATTGTGAACCTTGATAGGCACGCTGCTGTAGTAAAGTTGGTGGCTCTGGCCCTCTCTCTCGGCAGGACCCAACAGAAAATAAGTCTGTAACCATCACCTTCTCATGCAGTTGAGTATAAGATTCATATTGGCATCAAATGGGAAATTAGAATTCATTAAAACATAATGCCTTTTCTGGTGAAAGCTTGCTTAAAATAAGCACACTATGAAATGGTCCTATTTACTCTTTCGAAGAAAATCAGACAGAAGCCTGAAAAGGGAGTACACCCTTGTGACTCCCCTCCCCACCTGTGTCATCACTCACTCAAGTCCAATAACACCAGGTGTGGCCTGAAGTTAGAGCCCAGAAGTCCGACTTTGCCTCTGCTTCTCATCCACTTATTTCTCTTTCTTCTGAATTAAGAAGGAATTTCTTAATTTCAGTGATAATTTATTAAAAGGATTAACACTAGCATTTGTGTAGTGTTTTATAATTTATGAAATGGTTTTTAACACTTTAAGCATTCAGTCTTCACACTGAAGTTTTGAGGTACATATTACTAGACACATTTTAAATATGAAGGAAATGAGGCTTTGGTCAACTGACCTGCTCAAACTCAAGTAAATATCAACTAAAAACAGAACTATGGAATTCATATTAGGATTTTGGTTTATTTTTTAAAATTTTTCAATATTTCTTCCTCCTCCAAATTAAATTCAGATGATTTTTTGAGAGTTGTTTTTTTTTAAGTATTCTATCTTAACAAATTTTATTTTGGAAACTTATAATAGCTGTGGTCATAATGTATAAATCTAAGTTTAAATTTTTTTTCTCATGCTCTGGACACAAACTGATAAAAGTAAGTGTTGTTGAATGGATACATAAGCTTACAAATGTACATAGAATACACACACTTTCCTTTTATTCTCTAAGGAAACTCCAAATGATTTTCTCAGATAGAAAATAAAATCTATGGAACCCAGGAGAATATATATAAGGAAAAAATAATGTGAGAGTGTCATGATAAACACATCATGTAAAATAACACACAATTAATGTGAAATTATTAAATACTTCCTCTAGAGAGGTAGTATTATTCAGGTCCTCATCATCTAACACCCAAACTATTGTACAGCTTTCCTGCCTCCAATCTTGATGCTCTCAAATATATCATCCACACTATTGTTGGGATGGTTTTTCTAAAAGATAATCTGACTTTGGTTTCTTCCCTCCTTCATATATTTCATCAATGTTCAAATATCTACAGATTAAGGTCTGTCAGTAATACACTTTCCCAACAACTATCAGCTTTCACTAATACACTCTCCCAAAAACCTCACCTGACCAGATACTCCTCATTATGACTATGTTCCAGAAACTACTTGCAATTTCCCTAAACCTTCTGTGTCTCTGGTTATGTTATATTGGCACCCACACATATAAACTTGACTTAGATACATCTTATAAACCCATAAGATTCTCCTTTATATCAGGAAGTTTTCCCCAATACATGTTATGGTATGTGTTGTGATGAACTCACTCCTAGCCTCCCTTCGGAACTGTAGTGCTCCTTCTCTCACCTTCCAGGAATGTTGCTGGTTTACAGCCTGTAGCCAGGGTCCCCTGCCTGAGCATTGCCTGTGGCTGAAGAAAGTCACATCACCCGAGGTCACTATCCTGCAGACAGATTGCATCCAATGACTAGTCAATACAGGAGTATATAAAGGACCCCTTGCCCCAGTTTGGGACAATTCTGAAGGGCCATCCCAGGTTCAGAATTCCACTTGGGATTAGCCAAGCCCTCTACTGTAACTGTGTGTGAATTCATCCTCTCTCTGTTCAGTATTGCTTTCTTCATTCTGCCATGGGGATTGATCCTGAGAGCCCTCCTTTATAAATCTCCCTACACTGATCTCCTCGAGAAATGCATCATCTTCACATAGGCCAGTTTGGATGTTTTGTGCTCCCATAGATTCCTAATGGGTCTGTGACGAACTATCCAGTATCCACATTCTATTATAAGTCATTAACAAGTATTTATTAAATAACTGTGCTTGTTTCCCTTTTCTACTGTTTCTAAGCTTCTTGAGAATAGGAACCATTTTCATCAAAATTCAAGATAATATATCTAAGTTAGCAAAAATGTTAAGTGATAGTTAATAACTCATATTTGGTGAGCAGATACTATGCATCAGACACCTTGTTTTCACTTGAAAAAAATAGGCATGGTACACGGTCACAGGTACTGAGATGAGTAGAAGTTATTTGAGGTTCAATATCATAAGTGTGCACCATATGGCCATCCCTCAATAAAGGGAAATACAGAAGTCAATTTCTAGAACTAAATACACTCAAAGCACATATTCTAACAGATAAAATTTGTTTCTTCTGGTCCTATTTCTGTCTTTAATAATTTGAATGTTCATGGGCATTATCTTATCTCTTTTTCTCAATTTTCTGTCTTATAAATTAAGTTTTTGTAAAGTTGCAGCTCAAAAATTGTTTTCTAGAATGGAATTACTTTTCTGTATATATTTCTTTTTTATCTTATGCCCCTTTATTTCTTTGATAAATTTGGTCTCTCTAATAAATACTTCAGTAAGAGGAAATATCAAATTGCTGGAAACATCAGTTTAGGGCTTACAGTGACCTTTTAGTTCTCATGAAAACTTTGATGGCCCTAATACTCGGAGTTTAAAAAGCAAATACACAACTACCCCCACCACAACAAATGCTTTAAAAATAACAGATTAATTGGGGCACCTGGGTGGCTCAGTTGGTTAAGCGTCCGACTTCAGCTCAGGTTATGATCTCACAGTTTGGGAGTTCGAGCCCCATGTCGAGCTCTGTGCTGACAGCTCAGAGCCTGGAACCTGCTTCAGATTCTGTGTCTCCCTCTCTCTCTGCCCCTCCCCTGCTCACTCTCTGCCTCTCTCTGTCTCTCAATAATAAATAAACATTAAAAAAAATTTTAAATAACAGATTAATTGTGGATGTGGCGAGATGCTGTGATCTATTGGAAAGTGTTTTGGAATAGGAATCAGAAGATGTGGAAGCTATTAAATAGTGAAGTCTGGCTTCCATGTTCATAAAACCAAGTTGGTTGTATCCGTGTTCAGAAAAACAGAGCTATGATAAGCACTGTGGAAATAAGAGATTTGTTATACAGATTACACCTTGCACAACTGTGAGATGAACTGGGATAGTGAAGGTCTGAAAGGTGAAGGTCCCAGCATAGCAGTGGACCAGCTGGAGCTTGCAGGGAAATCCAAGAAAACAAGCACGTCCAGCCACCAGAGGAGGACCACAAAGGGGGAGATCTAAGGAACTATGTCACTTCAGGGTAGCTATGCTACCAATCAAGCATCCGTTGACAGGTCTGGGACGGTTGACAGCATGGGAAGGCAGGCTGGATGCAGAGTGGAAAAGGACAAGCTGGGAACTGACAGGCATCTCTTCCATATTGACTGATGGTCAGATTCAGGCCTCTGCTTCCTCCCACCTTCCAAATCTCACACCAAGTCCTCTTTTGGTGAACAAGGAGGGATATCCTGGGAAACATAGTTCCCAGATTAACCAAGTTGACAGTAGTTTAATCTAGCTATATAACGTGGGCAATTTACATGTTACTTTAATACCTCAGTTCTGTCATCTTTAAGTGGGAATAATGCCCTCTCTCCTATCATCCTCACCATTTGTTATGGAGATCCAAGCAAAAAGAGTATGCAAACATACTTTGTATTGGACAAATTTAAATGCCATGCAACTATAAAAAATTTACATATTTTTATTTCAATTTGCATCACACCCAAGAAATTTATTACTGGTTTTGATAAGAAAATTAATTATATTCTGTATTGCAATACATATTCCACTGTCCCAGAAATGTTTTACTGATTGGGATTTTTGTCTGTTTGTTAATTTGGCTTCAAGACCCAGTCCAGGTTCACTCATTTCATCTGTGATCTCTTCAGTCAACTTTTACTTAGAATAGTCTACCACATACCTACCATAAATATTTTTTAAAAATCCCAGTCAGTGTTCCTCAGAAATGTCTCTTTCTGGATTCACCTTATTATTTCTTCCTGATGAGATTCAAATTAAATCTTTTTGGCGAGAATGCTGTATAAACAATATTATGTACTTCCCATTTTATCACATCCAAAGGTACAAAGAGTTAATTTGTCCCATTATTGGTTTGGCTAAGTTTAATTCACTTAAGGTTTTGTTTTCATTTTTGCAATGGAATATGTAATCTCTTAAAGAAAATTCTTACAAAATATAATGTATAAAACCCATAAAGCTTATCCATTTTGGTTAAAGTGTGGGGACCTACTACAATATCCTTTTGGCCCTTTCATTGCTAGTACCTCAGATGTTTGTAAAGCAGTGTTGTATTATATTATTATAGCTAAAAAAGTAAAGATTTACCAATTGGAGAAAATTTAGTTGTGCTACTTTAATGTATACGAAGAAAAAGAAAATTACATGAAAAAATTTCAGCCTTGTTAGAAAGGCACAGTTTTTTGAACATGTTTTATTACACAAGTGATTTTGCATGTTAATTTTTTTTCTACTTTTGGTTACACTTTGTTCCCTAAAGTTAATTCTTTTATCTTACCATGGTATTAACTGGATTATTAAATCCTTTATCACAGATAGTATAATGACAAGCTTAAAGGTAACCCCTCTTTGAACCAACAGAAAATCTCTATTAGTAAAGTATGAATGATAATGTTTAACCATTTACAATGTTCATCTTATAATTACAATCTTACTATAATATTGATGCACAGTTTAAGAATATTCTCCATATTTTATTATCTCCATGTAATTTGTTGGGGATGAATGATACCTTCAGGGTGAAACTATTTATGTGTTAAAGCCTTGTTCTGAAGAGATTCCACATGAAGAAATGAATGGAATGTTTGGGGAAAAAATTGTCAAAAAAAACCCTTAAAAATAATTTAGTCATTAAATATCTTTCTGCACAAAATTTACTTTTGGCCAACATCTTTATTGGGGAAGAGTTTGATGTAATGGATAAAGCCTTGTATTGGGAATTAAGAGCCATGAATTCTAGCCTTGGATCTGTAGTTATTTTCTGAATGACCTTGGACAAGTTACTTCACTTTTCCAAGTCTCAGGTCCTCAGAAGTAAAATAAGAAGGTAAGAATGAAATCTTTCCAATTCAAAAATCTTATTTTTTTTTATCATTAAAATACTCCCATGTCATGTATGTATTTCAAGGACAAATTAGTGTAGAGTGAAAAGAATTCTCTAGAGCCTCCCACATGAATTTAAGCCCTGCATTTTTGTAGGTATTGCAAAACTTGTTTTACTCTCTGTAGTGAAATGTTTTTCATTTCTGTGATCCTCTGGGCTATACAGTCCTGGCTAGAACCAGTAGCAGATGTGTTGAAATACCAAGAAGAAAGTTATTTTTTACAGCACTTCTGGACTGATCAAGGTAGAAAAAAAAATAGGGAATCCTCTGGCTGTTTCTACCCTCTTGAATTTTTAGCCTAGATTGCAAACTCAAGGCTTTAAGTCATTTTATTTGTATTTCCAAATAATGTATCCAATGTGGGAGTTATCTTACTATATTTAGATTACAATTTTTGTTATAGTTCCTTCCTGAAACAGAGAAAAAAATGTTTTATTCAACAAAATTTGTATTTTATACTCTGACCGAGACAAAATATTCAAAAGGAGAAAGGAATGATCTTACAAAGTCACTTTGTACCTCTCCAGGTCTTCTAATGGTCAGGAAAATCCCTTGATTTTATTAAAGTAGATTAATGCCAGTTTCTAGAGTCCTGGATTTTTCTAAGCCAACAAAACAAATATCCCAGTCCTGTTAGGTCTAAGATTCCCAGAGGATTCCTGCTCTAGAAAAACTAATGCTGGGATTCAGACAATTGCTATTCTCGAAACTTCTAGGTTGGTGAGAGTTGTTAGAAGCAGCTAGCTCTGCCTCAAGGAAATAGTCTAGAGAGATGTCCTGTGATCCCACTACTGGGAGTCCTCCTAGTGCTGTCCACTACTGAAAAGATGACAGCTCTGTTTTCAAGGAATAAAATAATTGTTATGTTCTAGTATGTGCAATCCTAGGATAAAATATCCACAGGGATTTCAGCAGTCAGATATGTATGTGTGTTTACACATGTGCCTACACATGTGTGATGAGGATAGGGGAAGGAGCAGATAACAGACAAACAGGCAGTTACAATACCATGAACACAGTGAGTTCACCAATAAAGACAAGTATGGCATGAATAGGGGGATCTAACCAATTTGGGAAGCTGAGAAGACTTCCACAGGGTAGCCTAAGTTGACATACAAATGGCAAATTGGAATTAGCTAGAAAAATAGTCAAAATTGGAGATAGAAGAGGGAATAGCATATGTTAAGCCTCATAAATGAGACCTGGTATGTCTTGCTAGGCCTATGGTTAGATTGATGTAAATGGTTAGCTTTTGCCTAAGCATGGAGTATAAGGGGACAGGAACAAAGCATAATGCTAAGAGCAAAGAGGATAGCCACACAACTCGTAATATGGAAGAGATTTAGGACTGGCAGCTAGTGATAGCTTCTGAGGGCAGCTCATTTGAAATGGTCTTTCATGTTTCAGTCAGTTTTTTTTTCACTCAGTGTTTTGATCAATTTCATTCAATAAATATGAACAACAACAATGTGCAAGGCATTATGAGTGAAACAAAACCCACAGAACTCAACCCCTATTCTTTAAGAGCTTCAAAACTCTGTGGCTGACTTGATTTTCGTTATCCTTCAAGCCTCAGCTTGATCTGAAGAGTTATGCTTCCTACATTGGATAAGAACCCCTTTCTTTCTGCTGTCACTGTGCTCTGTGCATATCTTTATCAGACTCCTTATTACACTGGATTGTAATTGACTATTATTTGGCTCTTCCCTAGATTGCCCCCTCTAGGAGTGCAGGGATCTCTCCACAAGGTTTGACATGTGACTGGAAAGGAAGCGCTGTCTGATAAATATATGAAAGACATATCAACAAGGATTTTTGGTTGTTGTTCATTCAACAGACAGCTGGCTACTATTTGGCATTTATTGATCTAGATGCTGGAAATCAGAGATCAACAAGTAAAAATTCCTGCCCTCAGACGTTTATGGTTTAGAGTGATGGCATATGCCAATTTCCGTGTACGACTTTCATAAAGTGCTATGTCCTTTAGGTTTTGGTTTGTTGGTTGGATGAGATTCATTTCCCTGATCTATTCAACTCTAGGCTCTTCTGTTTTGTTTTGTTTTGTTTTGTTTACCTGTAAATGATATGCAAGAATTTCTGTATTGCATGATGCCAAGCAAATGAAATACAACATTAACAAAATAGAAAGACAATGTACCTTGTTTTGTAGGCCAACTGATCTTGAAAAAGGATACTGTGTTGTTGACACTGATAGGTAGTTTTTTTGGCTACAAGAACTAGGTTCTCTGCCTACAATTTTGATAACTACCACTAGGTGTCAGTAAACATTGATTTTATAGAATTCATCATGGATGAATAACTGAGAGCTTAATGAAAATTACAAAATTTAGTTAATTATACTTTTTGAGTAGAAACTTCAAAATTGTGACAATGAAAGTATAAAATATTTATTACTCTGTAACTTATAATTTTTTCTCTCTAGATGATTTATTTCTTTTCTAAGAGTCTTTACCCATTTCAATCATAAACATCGTAAAAGCATTATAAATAATTATGCCAAGTATCAATAAATATCAACATTAAATGCATCAACTACAAATCTTGTTTAATAGTAGCATCATAACATTCAGCTTTAATATTAAATAAAGTATTCAGCTAAATATTTAAAATATCTGCAAAGTGCTTAGATATGTCTCTTGGTGCTAACAAACAAAGGCCAGTGTTTATGCTGATATGCTCATTCTCTATTGAAAGAATCAAAAGTACTATTTTATTACCTGGCTCAGTTAGAAGTTCAACTAAATAGCTGCATAAAGATTTTAGTTTTATTCATATTTAGGCTTCAACTTCCTTTCCCTCACATACCTTCCTAATCAATTGTGGAGAGAACTTTCTAAGTCTGATCATTATATACAAATTTGAAGGTCACATCATTGTTATAAAAGAACTATTTCAATGAACTCTGCTTTAAAAATAATAGATGTGATTAAAGATCAAATGAACAGTTGGTACCTATTTATAATCTGATTCTTAAAGTACACCTTGTGTTCCTAGAAGAAGAATTACATCTGAATGGTGTATGTTTCTTTGACATCTTCTAATCCAGAAGATACTCTAATTATGAGAAGCATCAAGTCAATATTTCCTTTAAAAACAATAATTTTAAAGATGTAGTTGTCTAATATACATTATTATTCTGTTCATTTCTTAACTGAGTATAATTTTGCTTTAATCTATATAACTTCACTAAAACTACTCTCTTAAAAGTTACTATAATTATTTTGAAATCAGAGTCTGCTTTTATTTATTTGTCGAGCCAGCTAGTCATCAAAAATTTATCATGTTGCTAATATTTCCCTGATACTATTTAGTTGTTTCCAAACTCGAGTGTGCATATAGTCAACTAGGGTGTTTGTTTAAAGTGTAGATTTCTGGGTTCCATATCCAGAGATTCTGATCTTAGATCTGTCAGTGTTACCAACTCCACCCAGGTGATGTTGATGCAGAACTAAAACTTTAATGACTCTAAGAGGAGACACCATCCTTGCTGGTCTTGTGGTGCTGATAGTTTAGAAGATAGAAGAAAACATGATATAGCTGGCTTCAAACAAAAGTTGCAGCTGCAGTATGTTGTAGCATATCTTTATTTTTTTAATCAAAGAATCATGGACCTTTTTAAAAAAATGATGGCACTATGGATCTTCTCCCCAGAATAACTGAAAAAACTGAATTTTGTTTATATTTCTGTGTGATTCAACTCCACACTCAAAGTCCAGGGGTAAGAACACTTGGAATTAGACTCTAGTTGGGCAATAAAGAAAAGTGGTCTATTCAGCTGGGGTTGAGGATGGATGAGATACATTGGAGGAGATTAAAGGGTACCAGGAAAGGCTTCACAGAGGAAATCCTTGGGGATTTGTGAAATATGAGTAGGTGTTCAAGGAGAAAGTATGGAGGATGTTGGCAGAAGGAGAAAGGTCATAAGATTCCAGCCAAAGAGGCAACGTGGACAAAGACCCAGAGATGGGAGAGAGCCTGCACCAGTTAGAAAATAGCAAGTATCTCATATGTGGGAGTTCACTGTGCTACAGAAAACAGAAGGCCATGTTCCATGATAAGGAGTTTGGATACTATCTTATACTAATTTTGAAGAGAAATAAGCACACTGATGATTTTGGTCAACAGAAGAATCTGCTTATGCACACTGGAGCCTTATTTGTAGAACTTATAGCAACACATTATCCAAGTACAACAAGAGAAAGTATTTCCTCTTTGCAAAGAAACCTCAGACAATGCCTCTCAATGGCTTTCAGCATTCTACTCACCCTTTCCCCTCTGTCTTCCCCTAGGGGATGCTGGAAAGAAAGTTTCTTGCTGCTCTTTAAACAGACATTAAAATGAGAACAAACCTACCTCCCTTGAACTTGCTTATGCTAAAAAAATCACCAATTTCAATCACAAGTTTTACAAGGTCTTGACTTAATTTTGGGGGGGAAAAAGCAAACCCATAAACTCTTTTAGATGGCCATGGTCTTTTGGGCACAAGAAGGGTGTCCAGTCAGTGATCCACTCATGGGGAGCTGACTCTGTCAGCCACACATGACCCCAGGGGAATTGAAGTATGTTTAAGGGACTGTTTGTATTTTTTAGAGAGGTCTTAGTGCCATATAATTCATTTGGCACTCATTTTTTTCTACATATTCTTAGAAAAGGGGAGGAATACTGGAAGAACTTTGCTGTATTTAGAACTAAAACTAGAGAATGAGTACAGTGTGTATTTATGAACTTTGGAAAGTATGGTTTCATGGTCACAGACTTCATGAAAATTATCTTTACATGTACAGAAGAGAGTGTACTCTCTCAGCAGTATGAAGAGGCACAGAAATAACAGTGTGCGAGTTCTCTATTTTCCTTACAGGAAGAATTTCTCCTGAGTTTTGAACACAGGCAACCTTCATGCCATTGAGAAACTTTGAAAACTGTATTTTACTGGACTTTGGAACCGGGATAGCTGGTAACAGTGTTTCCAGTGTGAAGACCTTGAGGAGATTTGGGTGGCTGATAAACTCATTTTTACAGAGTTCTACATTATATTAATATTTGCAAATCAAGGGAGAGACATTAAAATGTATGCTGTGAAAACAAATAGGTGGAAACTTACCATGCAATTTGTGCATGTATAATGAAAACCAATCAGAAACAGAGAACAAATAAAACTGGAAATTTATCTTTCTCAATCAGAGCACAGATTCCTATGACCAACACTATCTCAAACATTTTTCACTTACACATCTTCCACTAAACATGATCAAAATAAATAACAGCTACCTCAGGGCATCTGAGGCTTAAGAAGCAAATAAGATAACACACTCCTTCTTAGCATAATGGTTAGTTTGATATACAGCAATGCTGCCAATTACTCAATAATCCAATTCCATCTAAGAACAAATGACACCAATTCAGGAAGATTGAATATGATGAAGAAAGCTGTTGGGGAGGAAGGTTGACAATTACAGGATGAGTTGCTATGGGTGATCATTTTCAGGGATTTTTTTCCCCAGTATCAATTATGAGTAAAGAAAGGGGAAAAAAATCACATGCTGGATTCAGCCAATAAAGCACCCTATTATGTCAAAGAAACATAAGATTCTCAAAAAGTTGAAATTTTAATTTATAAAGAATAAACATTTGAACTAAAGGATCATTATTCAGGCATCTGGGTTAAAAATAATATAGACCTGGGGTGCCGGGGTGGCTCAGTAGGTTAAGTGTCTGATTTCGGCTCAGGTCATGATCTCATGGTTTGTGAGTTCTACCCCACGTTGGGCTCTGTGCTGACAGCTCGGAGCCTGGAGCCTGCTTCAGATTCTGTGTCTCCCTCTCTCTCTGCTCCTTCCCCACTCATGCTCTCTCTCTCTGTCTCTCTCTCTCTGTCTCTCTCTCTCTCTCTCAAAAATAAATAAACATTAAAAAAATAATATAGACCTTAAACTAGGTAGTTAGTCAGAAAGTTTCTTGTCCTTTGTACTTAGTATTCTGCTTGCTCTATATAGAACGAGAATAATTTTCAAAGGAAATGGCACCTTATGAATTTGAGAAAATTTCATTTTTAATTTCTCCAGCTTACTACCTACATGCACGTCTTTAATTAGCTGCATCTCTATCTCGTTATTTTCATCACTCTCCATATGTTTATGTATATCTATCAATATCATATATATTTTAATTTAATTTAGATTTATTCATATAACTTATGTTTCCTGAGCTACTGTGTATTTTATGGTTATTGGTTAGGGAAGTTTGATTCCCTAAGTTGTAACAATCCTTTAAGGATTTTATATGTATCACCTCATTTAATCTTCAGGACAGTATTAAAAGAACATAATAATTTTTAGAGCCATTTTACAGACGAGGCAACTGAGGATCACAAAGATTAGCTAGGTTGCAAACCCAGAAAGTTAAGTTCCAAACTCTATTCTGTTATTCTAATTCTGGAGGCACACATGTACATGACATAATCTTACTCTTCAGAAGCGAATATTTTATTTATCCATTTGTGTGTGTGTGTGTGTGTGTGTGTGTGTGTGTGTGTGTGGAGTATGAGGAGAGAAAGGAAAGAAAGAAGAATTTTTTTTTCTTTTTATATGAAGTTTATTGACAAATTGGTTTCCATACAACACCCAGTGCTCATCCCAAAAAGAAGAAGAATTTTTACTAATGACTTTATTGTTATCCATTTTCTTCATTCATATTTTGTACCACACCACCTATAGCTGTTTGATCTTTATGTCTTTTTAAGCATCTTTAAATCTCTGTCATATTCTTCATTTTTGACGAGTCAAACTTCACATTATTAGGTCTTTAATCACCCTACTTGCACCCTCTTTTCTTTTGAAACTTCTTTTGAACTTTTCCTTCTACATATAGATTTATATCTATGAATGTAGATCATCGCCATGCAGCTGTCTATTGTAGGATGTATTCACTTATATTTTCATACGTGGACTGACTTTTTTTAGATATTTTCCTATCATTGTCTCGCATACTCCTTGACAGGCTCTTGCAAACAAATAAATAATTATGTTCACTTATGGAGTAAGACAATATAGCTCCAACATTTGAAAAACAGTGTTGTACATAATGACACTGACTTAATAGAGCCTCCTCCAATAGAGATCGCAGCCCTAGATCCAACATTGGAAAACAAACCTTCTGTCCTCTAACAAACAAGGTGAAGATTTTTTTTTAATTTTTAAGTTTATTTATCTATTTGTAGAGAGAGATGAGAGAGAGAGAGAGAGAGAGAGAACAAGTGGGGCAGGGACAGAGAGGGAGAGAGAGAGAATCCCAAGCAGGCAGGCTGTGTGCTGTCAGTGCAGAGCCCAATGCAGGGCTCAAACCCATGAACCACGAAATCACAATCTGAGGCAAAATCAAGAGTCGGATGCTGACTAAGCCACCCAGGAACCCTAAGGTAAAGCTTTTGAAACAGATTTCTAAATGAATATCTAGGTTCCAGAGGGAATTATGCGATAGAGACACGTGTACAGATATAGGTCCCTTTGTAAACTCAATGGTCTCATTTCTCATATGGACTCCCCAGTATTTATTTTAATGGGTTATTTCATGAGCTATTTCTTCAAATATCAACAGATACAAATGAATTACATCCTCATTATAGCAGTATCCCAATATAATTTCATCAGATTATTAAAGCCATCAATATTGGGCAAATTTCACATCAGAAAATAAATGCCCAGGGGGCTTGAATTGTAAAACATAATTAAATTATAGAGTTAAAATGTTATTACATGTAAGCCATATCTTGAATGGGTAAAACTTAAATTCTAAACAATTTTAACTTAGTTCATGATTGACTCAAATATTTATTGTATGCCTGTTGTGTTTATAGTGTATGGAGTTTATAAAGATGGCTGGCTTATAATATGGTAAGGAAGAGAAAGCACACATGTAGATAATAATACTACAGTAGGCAAAATGAGATGTGCCACAAGAGAAGCAATTTATCTATGGAATGACAAGTTAGAGGAGAAGGAAGAGAGGAGGCATCCTCTGCAATATTTGTGCTTGTCTTGAAGATTGGCTCATTGTGGAATTGTGAAGATAGGGAGAAAGGTACCAAATCAGTAAAGCTCTCATCACTTAAAGATACACTAGACAATCCCGAACTAGAGAGAATAAAATGTTTGTCTCAAAATTACTATTTTGAAAAAAAGATATAATATATATATATACATATATATATATATATGTATATATATATATACATATATATGTGTATATATATATATATACATATATATATATGTATATATATAATATAGGACTCAAGTCTCCCCTTGTGGTAAGATAAATTTATATTCTTTCCTGTATCTCAGGGTTTCCAGACTTAGTAATTTCCACTAGAACTTTATATACTTAACAAAAGGGCATTTAAAACATAAAGAATTTCAGCTTCAAATACTAATATAATAACAGGAATAAAATCTATCTTAAATGTTTAGTATCCAAATAACTTCATTGTCTGTCTTTTCATTTGATATGCCCAGCACATTCAAATGACTGATGAAAACCCTTTTCTTTCTTATCTTTTTTTTATGTTAAAATTGTGCTATGGATTTCACAACCCCTTATTTATTTATTTATTTATTTATTTATTTATTTATTTATAAATGTTTATTTTGAGAGAGAGAGAGAGCTTGAGCAGGGAAGGGGCAGAGAAAGAGCAGAAGAGAGAGATTATCCCAAGCAGACTCCTTGCTGCCAGCGCAGAGCCCAATGTGGGGCTTGAACCCAAAAACTGTGAGTTCATGACCTGAGCTGAAACCAAGAGTCAGACACTTACTGGACTGAGCCACCCAGGTGCCCGTCACAACCCCTTTACTGAAAATATCCTCTTCATCCCTCTCCAAAAGTCCATGTCCTCCATATCCTCCAAAGCTTATCTCTTCCACTAATTTTTTGAACAGTTTAGCGTCTTCTGAGTTTTTCTCTCACCCTTTTTCCAACAATACTAATTATTTGTATACTTCCCAACTATGTCTTCATAACACCAAACAAATGCTTAATCTTGCTAGAAGCCTAAAACAAAAGCTCTTTTCTCTATATATGTTTTGACAAGAGATACATTGTCTTTATTTTCAGCAGAAGATGCCACCTGTATCATTTACACTCCATCTAAAATACATGCTCTGCTAGTCTCTTTGCTAATGGTGCCCAGCTCTTTCGGTAAGGAAAGGAGGGAAGTTAGAGCTGAGACAGCCCTGGAGCAGGAGGAACTGGGAGAGAGCAATGTTGGGAAACTCAGTCAGATTGAGTCATTGTTACCAGGCTTTGAAAGAAAACCATGGAGGTCATTTTGCATTTTCTTCAAGTGATTGTGAGGAAGACAAACTAGTTCCATATGGTGGCAGGGCAAGAGCTCAGAGCAGAAGAGAAATCTGCTGCATGAGATCTGCTCAGCTTGTCAGTTCGAAAGACCTTAGAGTTCAGATACTGAGAGTCTTTCTACTGTTTTAAAGAGCCAAGGCCAAACTTCAATTTGTCATACATACAACTCCCACTGCCTTGGGTAATGAAAGAGCCTCTTGACTTCTGAATACCATAAAGATGTAAAAATGGAAGAAGCATAGGAGTCTCTTAAAGTAGATAAAATTAGTGAGAAACCAACTTCATGACATTGGGCTGCCTATTTTAAAGAAAAGAAAGTTATAGAATCATTTGTATGATCCATAACTATTTTGAAGTCTTTTATTTAATAATAGAACTTGCTATTGTCCTGCATTTATTAAGAAATACAATTTAGCCTTTCTGGTTATTTAAATTCTATAAGTGAAAGAAAAGGGATAACTATGTGTTCATTGAGGATGACTAGAGAACCATCTCAGATGACTAGGGAGTAGTGACTAATTTCAACGTGCACCTGTCTGTTTCATTTTTCCTTCAGATGCTTATTGAGGGCCGTCTGGGTGGCTCAGCTGGTTAAGCATCCGACTCTTGGTTTTGGCTCAGGTTGTGATCTCAAGGTGATGAGATCAATCCCTGTGTCTGCTTGGGATTCTCTCTGATTCTCTCTTTCCTCTGTCTCTGCCCCTCCACAGTCATGCACATTCAATCTCTCTCTCCCTGTCTCCCTCTCAAAATAAATAAACATTAAAAAAGACGCTAATTGAAAACAATCATAATGCTGACATTCTGTACAGCCACTGACCAAATCATGGTAAGAAATGTGGGGGTTTTATCCTCATTAATTAGGAAAAATGGGTTTAAAAGGATGAATACCATCATTTTACTCAGTGGCTACCGTTTTAATCATATCTAATC
Source organism: Lynx rufus (assembly GCF_022079265.1). Classification (NCBI taxonomy): domain Eukaryota; kingdom Metazoa; phylum Chordata; class Mammalia; order Carnivora; family Felidae; genus Lynx; species Lynx rufus. The sequence continues at coordinate 690,885 of NW_025814841.1, forward strand.
ATGTTCTTTGCAGTTTTTGTGTTATTTTAGGTGTTTTGTTTATTTTCATTTTGGATTTTGGGGGGTTTTTTAGTGGTTTTTTTTTCATCTTCCATATTTCTGTCCCTAAGCCAAATCCTTTACTCTGGAATAATGTTTGGTTTTTATCTCCTAACACATCATCCTTCATGAAAACCACATCTACACTGGCTGAACATAAGAAATAAATGTCCAGGATTCCCATGGTGTTATTTTGGGGGAGTATTCTTTATAATGACTCACACTTCAATTTTCCTTTCACTACATTCATATGCAAGGCCAACTTTGGCCCTTCTGTATATTGACTTCTCTTTTGTAAAGTGAAGTATCATTAACATAGAAGAGAAAGCCATGGTTAGTTAACTATACATAAAGACTTCAGAAATTAGACAGAACCACTGTGTAAAAGAACCACCTAAATATTCTGTTTGAACCTCAATTTAAATAAGTTTCCTTATCTAATTAGAAAAAAATACTTGGTGTTGGTGAATGGCCAGCTCTTAATTTGCCTGTATCAGATAACTAGCTAGGAGTGTTGGCTTTGGGCCAATAATTGCTGTTCTGTACTAGCTAAATAGTTGCTAAGAAAGATTGAGCCGCTTAACTGTTCAGATGACCTACCCTTGACTACACATTTGCTCCCAGAATCCTTGTGGGATTCCACAGAAGCATAGTTGTTCTCATTTGTAAATTTCTTAAAATAGTGGTGAGAAACATATTTTTATGAAACACCATCCCTGTTTCTCAGTGCAAGAAAATGACTCTCCATGGTGCCTCTTCCCTAGAACATTCCCCTGTGACATGCTAAGGATATAGACTCAGACACAGTGAATACTACTATATATAAATTGCAGGTTTAACTCGGTCTTGTACAGTGAAAATCCTCTAAACGTTGATCTTTTCACTTTTATTTATTTTTCATTGAGATGTAATTGACATATAACATCATATTAGGTTCAGGTGTATAACACAGTGATTTAATATATGCATATAATGCACAATGGGCCTTCTAGGAATGGGGTCAACACATGGAAATGTGCACAGAAATGAGAATAGGTTGATTTGAGGGGTAAAGTAATTGATAAGGCTGGTCAGGAAATGGTCAGGAAATAAGTGATGATATGTATGGGGTTAGGTGGCATGGGAAAAAAATAGAGGATGGCAAGATCTTCCAAGTCTTTGTAAATCACAATAAGGCATTTGGACCTTATCTTTCATGTGTTGGGAGAACAACTGAGGGATTTTAACCAGAGTAGAAGAATAATGAGATGCAGGTTTTTGAATGAGCCTTACAGAGCATGGATTTTAGGGCAAAGGGGAAGGAGCAAGATTCAAGGCAGTGAGACCAGTTGTAAAACTTTTCTAATACAGAAGAACTGCCAGGACTAGAAGACTGACCTTTTGATGTTGATTAAAAGGATCTGCAAAAATATTTCTTTTTACTTACAGACTCTAACATATAGCAATAATGTAGTTTGTAGAGGCAAAGGTCAGGAAAAGACATCGTTGATGTTTATTCTACCCTTTATATGCTTGCATACATATTTAGAGATATATGAAGGCGTCCTTAAACTTGTAACAACTGATGGTATAGTCATACAATAGCTCCAAATGAAGGTGGAGAAGGATATGTAATAGCATGAAAAAATGGTTATAAAATTATGTGTGGAAAGCATGGTATAAAGAAATATGTAGAGTACAGTTTGTATTTATACATGAAAAGAAACTATTTTGGAAGGTGCAAAACTAATGTAAGTGATTACTTCTAGACAGGTAGTTGAGGCAGGCCTGTGGGCAACAACTTTATGTGCATTGTTCAAAATTTTTATAAGAATATGATCAGATATTACATATATATTTTAAAATAAATATTTTCAATTTGGAAGGGGAAAACAAGGAAAAGACTAAATGCACATAAACCATAATGTCAAGAGTAGTTATATTCAGAGATGAGATTTGTGTTACTTTCTATTTTCTTCTTTTTGCTTTTCTCTACTTCCTAAATTTATAATTGGGCGTTCCTATTGCCATGGTAACACAAAGAAACCATTGTAAACTATGAGGCTTAAACTGCAACCCTCTTGTGAAAGGATAAAAGTATAAACTATATCCAGCACATAGCAGTCACTTACTTAATATCAATAGAACATTGGTGCTCAAGTTACCTGCAAATGATAGTGTAGAAAATTATCATGTTCTGGAATCTCTAGCCCCATCAGTGAGCTTAGAGCTACTAACAGGATACTGGTATTGACTTACCTTTTGAAAAAAGAAGGAAAGTCATCACTAATCATAGAGAAGCCAAGAATCAGAGTTGGAATTTAGCATGGCTCATCCAAGAGCACCTGTGGGCAAAACTCACCCAGTCCCAGTGGAGCAGGAGATTTTAGGCCTGCAGTTGCAGCCACATAATTTTGGAATCATTCATCTTCTTCCCCCAACTGATTCTGTGTTCACTAAACAAGCAACTTTCCAATTATAATTTGGCTTTCTGTGTGAAACTCTAAGAAAAACGTGAGCCTGGATTCCACAATGTCCCCATTTTGAGTGTAAGTGGCGAGCTAACAAGAGTCTCTCTTAGCTTTGAGAGTGCGTGGCTATCTCTGAAAGGCTGAGAAAGTGATCAAATCTGGAAGGTTGTGAATTCACATAGGTAACTTGTCCCAGGCTCCAACTGGTGACCTCTCAACCTTACTTTCCCCTGATGAAACCCGCCTCCAAGTGGGCTATCTACAACCTAAAATGTAAATCCACATTTAAAAAATTCTACAATTCTTGGGGTGCCTGGGTGGCTCAGTAGGTTAAGCATCTGGCTTCTGCTCGGGTTGGGATCTCATGGCTCGTCAGTTCAAGCCCCATGTTGGGCTCTGTGCTGATAGCTCAGAGCCTGGAGCCTGCTTCAGATTCTGTGTCTCCCTCTCTCTCTGCCCTTCCTCTGCTTACACTCTGTCTCCCTCTCTCTCTACTCAAAAATAAATTTTAAAAAAATCTACAATTTTTGTCACCAGTGATTTTTAGCTGGCCCCTCAGAGTTTTAAAATACAGGCTTATATATGAAAATTTACCTTTAGAAGCTTCCCCAACCTACTATTAACTATAGGTTCTATTAATCATTGAAAACAACAAAATTTGAGTAGGGCTTAATTGTATATTTTGCTCTGACTCAAATCTGCAGAATATCTGTAAAATGTTTTCACACAACCATATAACATTACTGTTATTTTCTAAAATTAATATCAACCTTGCAAAATAATAAGTGGACCTTTACATATACTTAGGTGCAAACCCAAGTCAAATATAGGTATCAAAGAATGAAAATCCAAATATTAATTGATCTGTATTATTTTTTTAAATATTTATTTTGAGAGAGAGAGAAAACGTGAGTGGGGGAAGGGCAGAGAGAAAGAAGGAGAGAGAGAATCCCAAACCCGTTCTGTGCTGTCAGCAGGGAGTCTGATGTGGGATCGATTTCACAAACCATGAGAGCATGACCTGAGCCGAAATCAAGAGTCAGATGCTTAACTGACTAAGCCACCCAGGTGCCCCTCATATTATTTCTGTTTAATAATAATGTAACATTTGTTCAGAGCTGGCCTAAGTCCCAGTAGTGTCTCCCTCATACAGAGATATTAACTATATTGTGAGTGGATAAGATTTATAAATAAGACTCAGGTACAGAAGTGGTAATACACGTGGATATGAAAAGAATATTCCTAGATGATTTTGATGAATGATAACTGAGGAACCATGTTAGGTAGAGTTGGAAAGAAGGTAGAGGGTCAACTAGAGAAGACCTTGTATATCAAATTGACAACCTGACAACCTGAGTGTAGCTATTCTGAGCCCCGAGGAACCACTGAAGGACCTGAGCAAGTGTGCATTTGTTCCAATTGACCAGATGGATATAAAACAATATATATAGGGTCAGTAGGAAATGACCAGACATCAGAGAACTAATTACATTAGGCATCAAATGTGATTTATCCACTAGTTTTTGAATTATAGACTAGTATTCTTCAGTCTGCAAAGAGTAATATCAGATACTAATTGAGAACATAAATTCCCAGTCCTAGTGAAAAGGCCTTTTTCACAAATAACCAGATGATTTTTTATATGTACAACTGTTGCAGAGCCTCGGATGTACGTTAATTTAAATTTTATATAAGAAATGTTTCTAGAGAGTAAGGTAGGTTAGGTTCTTAGAAGAATGCCATATTTGAGGTTAAACAGTTGGCATTTTGAACTTAATTTTAGGGATACTCCTAGAATATAAGCCCCTTAATGGCATGGCCCTTTGGTATATCTTAAGTGCTTAGAATAATTCCTGGTATGTAATATGTGCTCAACAAACATTTCTTCAGGGAATGTATAATGATTAAGAACTTGGATTTTAAAGTCAAACATAGCCAGATTCCAGCTTATTTATCTTCTCTAAATCTTGGAATGCAAAATTGGTATATTGATGCTCTTAGATCACAGATTTAATATAAAAGTAAATTAAAGAATAAATGGAAAGCATTTAGCAGATTGTTTGGCACAGAGCAAGTCCTCAATCAATGACAATTATTATTAGTATTGCCGTTAAGAATAATGTGTACACATCATCACTGCTTAACATTAACATAGTTGTATGCTGTAATGGCACTCTACAAGGCATTTTTTTCTTTGGAGATTAATACTTGTAGTAAAATCAACCCATTTTCCTTTTGTGGATCCTGTACTATCAGAACCATATGAGTTTGAGTATGCATTGTGAAAAAACACCAAACACACAAGCCATAGAGAATTTTGCTGTCATTTGGAGTCTTCCTTTTCTTCCTTTTCTTTTTCTTTCTTTTTTTTCTTTCTTTTCTTTTCTTTCTTTCTTTCTTTCTTTCTTTCTTTCTTTCTTTCTTTCTTCTTCCCCTTTCTCCCCCCTCCTCTTTCTTTCTTTCTTCCTTTCTTTCTCTTTATTTTCTTTCTTTCTTTCTTTCTTTCTTTCTTTCTTTCTTTCTTTCTTTCTCCTTCCCCTTTCTCCTCCCTTTTCTGTCTTTCTCTTTCTTTCTTTCTTTCTTTCTTTCTTTCTTTCTTTCTTTCTTTCCCTCCCTCCCTCCCTCCCTCCCTCCCTCCCTCCTAGATTGGGTCTTGCAGTAGTTTGTTAAAAGGGCTGAGTGCAAAGAAAGGAGGAAATAATGAAAAAGGCAAATATTCAACAAACTGGTCTTATGGGTTCTGTAATTCTGTTGAATAGCTTATCTTTTTCCTTTTTTTAACTTCAGGTTGTATTTAAAGGGTCACACTGGGACAGCAGGAAAACAGAGCAGCCTGATCTTACATGGTGCTGATTTCAGCACTAAAGATGCAGATAATGACAACTGTATGTGCAAATGTGCCCTCATGCTAACAGGAGGTAAGTCCTATGGGGCCATTCTCTAAGTTATGTTTCATTGGTTTGAGGCTTGAAGTTTCTTATCTATGAGAAAGGACTGTGATCTTCTGGTCAGGAAACTTAAGAGCAAGTCCCTAGAGATCATTTTGTTTTGCCCACTAATTTACCATGTGCAAGACATTGCTAGCATATTTATAAGTTTGCCTCCTCCCCCATTGTCTGTAAAGGGGGCATGCTAAGCTTGGTTCTGAAAAAATTCTTTAGCTTCTTTTTTTTTTTTTTTTCAACGTTTATTTATTTTTGGGACAGAGAGAGACAGAGCATGAACGGGGGAGGGGCAGAGAGAGAGGGAGACACAGAATCGGAAAGAGGCTCCAGGCTCTGAGCCGTCAGCCCAGAGCCTGACGCGGGGCTCGAACTCCCGGACCGCGAGATCGTGACCTGGCTGAAGTCGGACGCTTAACCGACTGCGCCACCCAGGCGCCCCTCTTTAGCTTCTTAAAGTGCCAGTTATTCTACCTTCTAAATAATCATAATGATACCCATAGTGGAATGGGTAACAATTTGGGAATTCAGCATACACGGGAAAGCCAACAAAAAACAAACAAAGAAACAAAAAAACCACCTTCTTACAAAGTATTTTGCAACTATGTAGTACGGTTCATTGACCATTCTATTGAAATTGAATAAGAAGAATAAAGAAGTGTACTGAGATCTAAAGTTATAAAATTCAGACCAGCAACACTAGGGCTTTTCAATGTATGGTATTGACTTCTGCAAGACATTTGAGCTGGTCTAAGAGATACCATTAAATAATACTATATCACCGAGTAAGAAAGATAAATCCTTTTTTTAACCTTCTCATTGTCTTTGAGCCTTCTGATTGTGTCAAAAGAAAAATTCTCAGTTTGGTGCTAGTGTATCTATAATACTTCTTGAACACTTACTCGATAATCATTCAATAATCTTTAGAGCAAAGAAGGAGAAAACCCTTAGGCCTCAGGCTCAGGGCCTTGGTTAGACAATGGAACCTACCTAGAAGTGAATAAAGTGATCTTGTTTTAATTGTATTGGGTTTTATATCTCCCTTTTATTGTAGCAAGTGGTACTGTTTTCTTCTTTAAAAGAATTATATAATCTTTGCATTTTTAAAGTATTCACAATATTTGATCTATAACAAATTATTGATTTAAAGAAAAAATTAAATATTAATAAAAATTATAAATGGATGATGGCAAAAATCTGTGAAGTTGATGCATGACTGGCTGAAGTTTGAGAAACATGTGGCTGAAACCCAATGGCAAGCAAGGTAGCTCAAGTCAAGCTATAGGTTCTGGCAAGGAAGGAGTTGGCACCCAGCAAAACTGTAAAGGAAAACTTTTTTCCAGTGCTTCTCTTCTCACAGTTTTTTTGTTCTTTCTCTCTCTGAATGGAATAGCAGTCACTCCAACCCTCAGCTTTCCTGGTTCTCCTTCTGTGTTAATCTACAACAAACCATGTTTTCATTGACAGTAAGGAAAAAAAAAGCCTCGAAATCCATTATTATATATTAGTATATGTTATTGCATAGGTTGTACTCCCTTAGTTGAATGCCAAACCAGCTGTGTGAGATAAGCAGGGAGACAAACTCTATCTCCACTTTGTACATAAGGAAAATAAAAGCAAGTTAATGCTTACCATTTTATATTTAACACCCAGCACAGTAGATGTGGCACACAGGAACTCAGTTAAAAGTATGGCACATGAATAAATGAACATTTTGTAACCCTTGAAATCATGTTCAAATTTTGAAGCCAGTGAAATGGATCATTAGGTTGACACTTTGTCATCAGTTAACAGAGCATGGGAGAATAGGGAGGGGTGGTTTTACAGAAATCTTTCCACCTTCATCCCATCCCTACGTCCTCCATTATTACCACCACCAAATCACATCCCATTGACCCCCCTCCACCACACTTACATTAACATCATTTCAACATGGGACCAACTCTAGTATTATCAAAGCCAACCTGTTACGATTCTTCTTCTATCATATCCTCCTCCTTAAACTTTAAAATGCTATTCTGGCATCATATGCAACCTCATCAAATAGGTAAAAGTCCTCTATATGTAACTTTATGACCCCCTCCCCAAAACAGTTGTTAAAATTTAGATTGGTACCCACAGGTTAGGTTTTAAACTGTTTTCCTGAAAGAAAAAAAAATTTTCATTACTTCCCTGATCCCATAAATGGAATTGTCAACAACTTTATACAGAGACAAAAGGACTTTGATTGTCTAGTTTGCTGTTCATTTTAATATTGAAATGTGCTTCATTTTCTCCATGTCTATTTTTACAGATAGCTTTTCTTACCAAATAAATGCAATGCCTGAAAGAACAACAGTAAAATATTTCAAATGTTGCCTTAGAAGAGCATTCCAATATGTTCATATTTCTGTCATAATAATGAGAAATATAGAGCTAAGCAAAGAGGAAAATGCACCTCTTGGTTGTTGGTGAGAAAATTTCATTGCTCAGATTTATGATTTTATTTCTGCTTCAAATGATTGAACTTTGTCATGTTCTTTCATCCATAATCATTCCTGGACCTGCTTCTTACTCACCAATAAACACATATGTTGGGGAGAGAAAATTTCCACTTATTGCTTGGGCTGGAATAGTCTAACTAAATGTGTTTTTGTAATAAACGCCATTACCCTATCAAATATCCTTTTGAAAGAATCCAGGCCTTGCAAACCTATTCACTCTGCAAAGCTAAAATGTGGAATTTAGATGGCTAAGAACTGGAGAGCATAAGGATGAATGTCAATGACAGTCCAGGTAACTTGAGTATTGCCTGGAACTTTAGGTCCTACTTAGCTAGTCCCCACTACCAGTATTTATTCTGTCATAGTTTCCCTTAGAACCATTTTCTTCATCTAATGGTTTTTCCTTTCTTTTTTAATTTGTATTTGAACTTGCTGCCTATTTTAAATAGTTTCCTTTAAGCAATAAGATTTTATAGTCTTTGAAGCTAATAATTCATAGTTTTCTGTCACCATCAATTAAAGTTTTATTTCATCTTGTTTATTTACAAAATTTTTCCTTTGTTTCTTCTGAAAGAAATTAAGGGTAGAGTAAGATTTATCGCCCACTAACTGTCCTAAATAGTTTTGTGCAAGTACATGCAGGGATTTGGGTTGGCGAATGTGGTATCGTTGCCACCTTTATATGACAGAGATTGAACAACAAGAGACGAGCTTAATTGAAAGCAGAAGGTATTTCAGTTAGGCATAAAGTAGAACATTTTGATCTTTCTTTATTCTTTCCCAATATCCTAACTTCTTAACTTTCTTCTATCAATTTAACATATTTTTAACAAGTAACTATTACAGATCAACTACTCTTAGAGAAATGAGCAAGACAGAATAGAACTTGCATCTATTGAGGGAGACCATCAACAAAAGAGTAAGCAATAAATAACAATTTCAAACCATAACCAGTTTCAGAGGCAAAATATAACATGATGGAGTTGTTGGAGAAAGGGGAAGTAACTTTAGATTGAGTGTCCAGGGATCAAATGCTGCCAGGGAGGATTGTTCATTTTTGTGGTGGACATCTTCAAGAAGAGAATATAAAGCTATTTTATCTAAAAGAGCTTACTTATGCATGTTCCTGCAGTTGAGGGTCTAGACAAGAAAGTCTCTACTTTCTTCTGGTTCTGTGATTCTATTATTCCATGTACTCACTGTGGCTGATGTAAGGAAAACCATGTGATATTATTTTTCAGTGCATGGGTTGTGATTCGTAGTATAGTGTAGAGTGGAAAGGAGGTGTAATGGGCTGAGAAAGTACATTTACATCAATAGAAATAGATACCACAATGCTTTATACCTCCTTTCCCAGAAGTATATGTACTTGTTTCTACCTTACCAGAAAGCCAGCAATTTTTCCATCCAATGTAAATGTTGAAAATTTTTCATGTTTTGTTACAGATTTCTTCTGGGACCAGAATATATATTTCAAGGTCAAAATTGCCCCATACAGTTGCTTCTGTGCAACTGCCCTTTTAATTAATAGTTAAATAAAGGTGATTTATCAGCCCAGATTTATAAGCCAGAAATGTCTTTGTTCTATGATGGAACTGACCTTAGGAAAATTTGTAAGTTTTCTCCTTAGGTTTCCTCCTATATGTAGGATATTGTGAAAAATCCATATACCTCAGTATTGGGAGGGACCAAGTTAAGAGATGATTGTAGGCAGTATTTTCAGTCCTGTAGGACAGTTCGTTTTGTGCCTTCCTGAGCCCCAAGAAAGGAATCAGTTTCTTTTAAACTTAACAGTTTTATCTACTATTTAACATTAAGAAAATGAAAATGTAATCTCATTCAATGCATGCTTTTGTTTTATAGGGATTTATTGTATATAAAAACAAATATGTAAAAATCTTCTGACTCCAGAATTCTGAAAAGGAACAACTTAGATTGTCACATTCAAAGCGAATATTACATTTCAAGAAAACGGGGTCTTTAGTACTAAATTAGCATTCTTCAAATAGTCTTTCTAAAAGACTATTAGAAACTACAATTACTAAAGGTTGCTGACAAAACAAAACATGGTATTGTTTTACATTCTGTTCCTTACCTTACTTTTCTTTCAACACAGTTTCCACATTTAGTGTATAATATAAAAACTATGTAAAAATGTGACCTAACCTTCTACAGAAAGAATCTGTTGTGGTAGAAACTCTGATCTCTTTTCCCACGCATAAACTATGTCAGACGACAGACAAGACTTTGCTAAAGCTAACAAAGGATATTTCTCAGTTCAGCCCTTAAAAGACAGGATAAAGCCATACACATAAATTTCTTAGTACACCCTACAACTTCCCAGATGCTAACAGCAGAGTTGGTAAATGCTTGCAGGAAGAGTTGATATTGCCTGCTATATAATCTTGAAGACAAAGAAAATGAAAGAAATTAGCAGCTTCTCCAACTGGCAAATGACGCTGAGTGACAAGATCTTTGGGAAAATATAATCATCTTAGAGTTTTTAATAATCCAGGAAGGATGTGCTAAGCATTGCCAGATAACTGGCATTCCCTAGGTTTTAAGGCAAAAATGTTGAGGGAAAAGATCCATATGGATAATTTAAGGTTGACCACAGAAATCTACATTGCATTACTTTATTTCAAAGCAATTTCTCATTTGTACATATCCAGTACACAAAATGTTCCACAAAATGTGTGTTACAGAGACTCTGTGCTGTCTACTACTGTATACTGAGTGCCTAGCACAGTGCCTGGCCCATAGTATGTGCTCAATAAATATTGGTCGAGTGAATGAATACTTTATCACAGGCTCTGAAAGGGCATTACAAAGTCACAAATGATCCCAGTGAGAAGGCATAAAAGTAAATCAGTGTGAGTCTGAATGTGACTGTTGCTTGAACTGAGGTTTAAAATACGTAAGTATACATATGTATTTGCAGGCACACACATGAAACAATTTGATGAAGATATGAGAATTGGGACTAAATTTTAAGAATAACTAAACCCCAGAAGACTAAGCTCGAGAACTGGAAAAATTTGTTAGATTCCTGTCTTCCAAGTAAATATGAACATTTCTAAGTACAAATTTATATTCCTATTTTCTGAAGGAAATTTTTGCTTATTGGGAAAAGAAAAGCAGAGAATATCAGAAAATGTCTTTCAAACGGTAAATTTGGGAAAAAAAAAAAGTGAACCAGAACTGATAGTCCCATAGTACAAGTCTGCCACCGAAGGTTAATAATTGACAATGCATGAGAAATCATCAAACGCTTACTTTTGTGTTATTTTACTCTCATAATAATATATCAAATATTACTGCACTCATATGAACAGGCATTTTTGCATTATATTAAATGGTTTATATTTAATAACTTACAGGACACTTCTAAAAACCCTTTGAAATCAGCACCACAGTAATGCTTTTGGCAAGAAGTGAGATACAGAAACATTAGATAATTTACCCAAGGTCACAGAATTAGCACTAGAGGTAAGATTTGAACACAACCTCCAGATAAGCCATCACTTGATCTGCTCCTTCTCCGGCCTCTGTTAAAATGAGTGGCATTCAAAGGCAACAGGTATCTCTCTATTTTACTGTTTGCAGCGCGTTAGCAGGGATTTCCTCATTTAAACCTTAAAAGTGAAATGAGGTGCAAGGGAGGGAAGAGACAGTAAGAGAATACCTAAAGGTTTTCAGTGAATTCAAGATCACTGGCCAGGATCAACAACTTTTCATCTTTGGAACAAAAAGAAGAGAAAGGGAAAAAAAGCCAAGTCCTTGGCCTGAGAGGGATATAGTATGAGGTGACAGAGAGAACACAGACATCTAGGAAAGGTCCTTTGCCTCCCGCGTGCTACTCCTTGAGGCTACCTATGGATAAGGCCAAGTTTGTGCACGTGAACTCAGTAAGTGATTTTCATAATGAAAAATGGCACCATCAGTTTTGTGCAGCCTCATTCTTAGTTAGCAAGAGAGGAACTCTTATGTTCTGTGCAAGTTCTTTTGTGCATTGCTGACTAGAATGTATGCATTGAAAATGAATGAAAGAAATCCATAAGAACAGATATATCTTTACAGTTTGTTGTACTTTTTACCTTAGAAAGGAAGTGTTGAGAGACATTTTGTTTAGGATCAGAAGAATTTGAGAGTTAGGTTTCCTGATTTTCAAATAAATTTGAACTTCCTGAGTACAAAGTTTAGAATCAAATTCCTACTTTCTGGGCAACGTTTTATTTATTGGTGATAAAATGTGAGTTTTCTGCTTCAAAGATAAAAGACTGGAATGATTTTTAAAGGCCGGAGAGCCAGGCATAGTTAGGACAAAGCTAAATTTTAATGAGTTAAGTGTAAATGAATTAGAAACATGCATCTCAGATTTCTTATTAAAATATACATGAGGTTACAGGTTATAAAGAAAAATGCTTGGCCACGTACAACCCAGCAGTTGCCAATCTTAAAACATTTGAGACATTTTATCAGTTGTCCCAACAGCAGATGGACACTGCTGGTTTCTTCTGTCCGTTGCTTGCATCACTGCGTTCTTTAAAGCTTAAAGTGTCTTTCCTAGATTAACTTCTTTAGCATATTGCGCATTTGTTATTCCTAGGCACACAGAGTTAATATTTCCCCAAGATTGTAAAGCACATATAATATTATTCAGCTACTTGGTATCTTATCAGAGAGGAACTGCAAACCCAGGCATACTCTCTATATGTTCACAAAGAACACCTTCATTCCATGCAAATTTACATAGGTACTGGTTACCCAGGAGCACACAGGATTATCTATGAATGCCAAGGAATACATATGAGTAACAAGGACTCCACTATACTTTTGCCTGTTTTCTATAATCATGCTTTAAAACCTTGTCTTTTCAGGATTTATGTTTAAAAGAGCTGGCCATGTTCAATTTTTTCAAAGAAAAGTAGAAAGTAGAAATTCCTTTGTTGTTTTACTGCATGTGTCAGAGGAAATGGAATACTTACTTGCACACAAATAACTATTTTTGTTTCCTTGTAGTTCAGAATATCTTATAAAGGACACTGCAACAAAAATTGTCATGAGAAATAATCACCCTTTCTTTTTGTGTCGTGCCATCTTAATTCGTCATCTTTATTATCATCAACTGCTCTGTGATAGTCCATTATGTGCAAGGCCCACTGGTCTTAAGATAAAGCGTCAAATACATTAAGGTCTTTGGTTTCAATATGATGTCAAAAGAAATCACTGAAAACAATTGTTCAAATCATGTTAGTTACTTAAATGCCATTGTTTTTACAATGCAAACGTTGCACAACTTACTCATTTGGGTCCAAATTATTGCATATTTCTCTAAGAGACCCTACCAAGCAAATAAGGAGATATGTTGGCACTGATGACCTGGTCTTTATTATTAAATCATTACGGTGCCTGCCCCACAAGATGTAATCCTTTGTGTTCCTACCCTAAACCTTCCATCTTCCTTTCCACATAACTTACACTAAGCACTTATTTAGGATTCTACAGGACCGAATAGTCAATGTGTCATCTTATTTGGGCCATACGACTATGCTGGGAAAATGGTTGGCCAGACATTATAAACCACATTTTATGAATGAGGAACTAAGTGACCATGACCTTGGAACCATCTCCTTACTGCTAGGCATCAGTGTCTTTATTACAGTACTTGCCACATCAACTCAGGTTGTTTGAAGGATGAAATAAGAGAATGCATATAAATACTATAGCATAGTCCCTAATGTATATTAACTATTTTATAAATATCAAATATCATTATTATTATTACTGCTTAGGATCTCTTGGTTATTAACTGGTGCCATCAGCATCAAAGTCTGGATCTTCTAATTTCTTGTCTGGTACACTATAGGCTTTCCATTGCCCACAAGAAAATTTCTGAAAATAAAATAAAAACCTCTGTGTTCTCTCTCCTGTTTATTTTGCTAGCCTTTTGTTGTCTAACCCCTTACCCACTGGCAGTCCAGTCAAGCCAGGCTGCTGACAGACACTCTCTCCTACTCTCTCAGGGTACACACTGTGTTCAGAATTTCTTTCTGTTCAGTGAATTCACATTCATTCTCAGAACACAGCTCAGGTGGTAAATAAGCCAACTTTGTGGACCCACTGACAGGACGTTCTGCCTCTGTATCCATAGATTTCCTTCTTCTCTGTTTAACAACCCTCACCTCATTGTTAAGCAGTTTATTGTCTCGCCCATGAACAAAACTGTGCAGTCTTTGAAGACAGGATTTCTGTTTTATTCAACCCTGACCTCTATATCTTTCTGTTGGTTAATATTTGTTGACTTGATTCTAAAATCATTTTTTTCCCCTTCATCATTCTGCCACATATGCTCAGGATGACTTTGGCAGACCATAGTTACATAATGAAGGTTCTCAATAATATTTGATTAAACATTCAGCCTGATAGATCTGGTTCCCTTGGTTAAATATTGGTTCCTATTTCGAGAGAATGTTTTGCTTATTCATCTGATGATGGACAAGTAGACTGGATAAACTCTAAAGTTTTCCATGAACGTTGTTCAACTTTCCACCAAGACTGCCTGTTTCTTTACCTTTATTTCCTGAGAGTTTCCCCCGTGTTCACTATGTTCCAGTGAACAAGCTACACTGATGTTCTTTTAGTTTCTAAACATGTCAAGCTCTCTTTCTTCCTCAGAACATTGGCATGTGCTATACTCAGCTTAAAAGAGTCTTTCCACATCTTCACATGGCTGCCTCCCTCTCATCCTTCAGATCTCATTAAATACCAGCTTGTTCTGTGAATGTGAAAAGTCAAGTAGGTCTCCTTTTATTCTCCTTCATAGCTCCTTGATTCTTTTCTTTCTTCTTCTTTTTTTAAATCATGAAGTATCGTAAGTATTTTACTTATTCGCTTGCTTTTTGTCTGTTCCTCACATGAGAAGTAAGTTCCATGAAGGGAGTGACCACTTCTGTCTTATTGAGTATTGTGTTAACAACAGTCACAATAATTACATATTGAAGGAATAAATAAAGAATGAATGAACGAACACAGTAGGCATGGATGTTATATATTGTGGTGTCTATCAAATATAACTTTTTAGTAAACTAAACTACTTCAGACTCTGAAAATTTACAAGGAGAAATAGTCAAAAACAGCCAATCTGTCAGTAAGCTTATAGTCACTCCCCCAGTCATTTGTTAAGCAAACTGTTAGGTAGAGTGCTAAGTACATGAGGTAGGCCTGTAAATAGACCATGCCTTTACATTGTTCTTAGGATATTGGATAAAAGACTGTGATTTGATCTTCTGACCTTCTCAGCGTGAGGCTGCTATTTTCTCATGTTAACTATGACCCAGCCATATGGTCTTCTTTCGAGATATCCAAAATGCCATTCCCCTTACCACAAACATTACCCTCCGTTACTCATCAGAAAAAATATAGAAGATCAATTTGTCTGATTCTCTCACGTGCCCCTACTGTTTCTTGTGTCTTTGCTAAACTCATCCAAAATTTCCTAATGAATCTACCCTTCAGCCTGTGCCCTTTATTGCCAGGCTGCTGTTGGAAACAGACTCCTGTCTTCCCACAGTTGTCCAGAACTCTTGTGACTTTCTCTAAACCAAACAAAAATACATACTTTTACCTCGAGTACCTAATGTAACTTGGAGGATCATTCTATGATTCATAGAAGTTCCTAATAATAGAGTAGCTGCCTTTCCTTCAGAGACCATGGTGGATATTTGAAACACTATGAAAGGATCATTAACATGATGGAAGAGTGCATCAAGAAGGTCAGAGAAAAGGAGGAGAAAGTTGAAACACTGGAGCAATCAAGTTGGGTTTCATTTGGTGTTTTGAGAGTCTTTAGGGTAAATGCATTCCCTAATATTAGAATGCTTTTTGTAATACAAATAACATATTTTTACTAGTTGTATTTATCAAAAAAATTTAAAGGAATTAATCTTAAGAAAAAAATGTGGAATTTTACAGTTCTTCCTTCCTTGCCAAACAAGAACTTTCTCGTTTCTCATGTTTTGACTGCATTAACATCTATGTTGTCTGCATACAGTTGGAAAAATAGCGTTTAATACAGTCTTTCCAAATTCAAGACATACCTTATTCTTCTCTAATATGCGCTGTGATTAATACAGCTTGCTATGTCTCTAGTATGACTTTATAAACACAACCTTGCTGTATTCATCTTCCAAAATTGAAAAATGAGAACAAGCTTTTCTCCATTTAACTTTTTCTAAAGTTTCTGCAAAATGATGCTTGTGTTATACACAAGTTAACATCAGTTAAACATCAGTTGTACAGCTTTCTCTTTCTTTAGCTATTAGTCCCTTAGGTATAACTCTGTAATCAAAGGGAGGTCAGCTGTATCCAAATAAAAATATGCCAGAATGTCTCTGGCATAGATCTCTCCCTAAAGATTTCAGTAGTGTTACTTCAGGAGACAGAGAAAAAGTACTATGTTTTATCTAAAAATCGAAGAACTTAATTCATTAAAAAAATAAATTACTAAGTTACCCTTACAGAGAACTATACAAGCATAGGATCTCCATGTTGCTCATCAAGTTGTTTTTCTTTTTAATAAGTTTTGAAAGAGCTTGAACAATCACAGAAAAAAAAATACTGCTGTATAGACACTGTATGGCTACTATTGATGAACACTTCTCATATTGCTGTAAAATATAGGGAGAACATAGTAATTCAAATTCAATTTGTGCATCATAGTCATTGCCCAGTATCCAATTAGTTTCAGAAGCAGCTGAGGGCCAGTTGTTGGCAAAAATATGAAGTAGATGGAGAACATTTCTTTCACTCTATGTAGATATCAGTTGTCAAAGCTTCTGAACTTCCTCGCTAATTATTGTTCTAGTCCTAATAACAAGCTTAACATGGAATGACTAAGGGTATCTGCATTTTACTTGCCCTACATATAAATCTAGGTCTGAAATAGATCTTATCTTGAATCCCAGAAGTTTCCCATCATTACAATGGGAAATGAGTCCCAATGGAGTGACCCTGAAGCTTGGTTTCCATGGAAGCTTTCCTCTCTACTCATACATGGCCTAAATTGGATGTCACTTAAAACAGTTGCACTTACCCAGAAGCTTTTTGTTGAATGCCTCGTATTTGCAATTGGTCATAACAAGTATAAATGAATTCCACCTTGGTTAATTCCACTAATTTCCAGATGTTCAATTTACTTATAATTGTTTCTTCTCCTTCTTTTCTCTTTCATTATTAACTAATTTTTCAGGCTGGTGGTTTGATGCTTGTGGCCCATCCAATCTAAATGGAATGTTCTATACTGCTGGACAAAACCATGGAAAACTGAATGGGATAAAGTGGCACTACTTCAAAGGGCCCAGTTACTCCTTACGTTCCACAACTATGATGATTCGACCTTTGGACTTTTGAAGGCATAATGTCGAAAGGAGTCATAAAAGCAAATCTGAAGCTACCAGATAAGAAACTGCTTGAAAACTTCTGAAGCAAACAATATTGTCTCCCTTCCAGCCACAAGTGGCATTTATGTGAAGTCACCAAGGTTCTTGACTGTGGACTTGGAGCCTTTAGAGTTCACAAAAGTCTCTAGATGGGATTAATCGTGTTCATAAGTCTTGACTGTGGGGAATGCCACTCACCATCATGTTTTAAAAAGGGAAGAAACTGCTCAGTTCACTGTGCTTCAAACTACTACTGGATCTTATTTTAGAACTATGGTAGCCAGATGATAAATATGGTTAATTTCATATAAAAACTGAAGAAGAAGAAGAAGAAGAAGAGGAGGAGGAGGAGGAGGAGGAAGAGGAAGAAGGAGAAGGAGAAGAAGAAGGAGAGAAGGTATAGGAAGAGGAGGAGAAGGGAGAAGGAGGGAAATGAACAACAACAAAGAAAGAATATACATGAAAAATACAAACAGGCCTGCCGTAATCCTTTGGAAAAGATGTATCACACAAGTGAAATGGTGTTATTTCTATGCAAACCTACTAAAAATCAGTTTATACTTTTGCACAATTTTGATAAAAGTTTAAGAATAATAGCATTGCCCTCTAAGTTGGTTAAATGTTAATGGATTTCAGAAGCCTAACTCTTAAGTCATACTTACTAGTTGATTTCAGTTAACCCATCTTCAAATGTAAATTCCATTTTGGTAAACCATAATGACTTGTAGTGCATGAAGAATAATAGTGTGAGTTAGAAACATCCTCCATTTACTCTGATTTTTTGATACAGTTTTCAGAAAAGAAATAGACATGATCAAGTATGGACATATAAAGCAAAAAATTACCCCCCATGCTACAGTTTTCATTTACTTTAAAAACTGAGTGACATATAAATATATTTATAGCGTGAGTAAAATTTAAAGAATGTGAAATATACCATCAAGCTCTTAAAATAATATACATGCATTTAATATTTCCTTTGATATTATACATGAAACCAGTATTTTAGAGTGTATTCAGTTGGAGTAAAACCAAATAAACTGGAACAGTTCATTTTACAATATCTTCTTGCATGTGTACACTTAAGTGTAACTTCATTATTTTTAAAATCACCATTTCAATTCTTCATTATGTTATTTCATGCTAATTTAATTTTTGCTAATTAAGTGAAACATGTTTTCCAGATTCACCCTGTTCCAGTTTCTAGGAGAGATACACTTTGAAGTCTATAAAAATAAAAGAAGAATTATAAATACCATTGTACGTAGCATGTTTATATCCATGGTAAACCTAATAGCTGTTTAATCTGGAATATGCAAGATTGTCCTTCATTGAAGCAAACAAACACAAGTTTTGAAAGAAATCTACTATACTATTTTACATTATTTCTTCACGTTTTTCTCTCTCAGGCTCTGTTTTCATAAGCAACTTCTGATTTTTAAAAAATTATTTAGTGGAGAAAATTGTCAAAATTCTGTATTAAACATAAGGAAAACACCCCAAAAGAGAAAATTAATCAGTTATCTGAAAAATTGTGACTTCTAGCTACTATAATTCTCTCAATGAAAATATTCCTATGGGATAATCTATCTTAAGTGAATTTGGGGGGCACAAGTTTTTGTGGCAATTTGAATTTAGTACAGTATTTTATCAAAAATAAACACTGCCTCTAAGTGTTCAAGGTTACAGTAGTGAAGCATTTTTATCAAAATGTGAGTTATTATGAGGTAAGAAAACTGAAATACATATTAAGTGTCCTTAGAAAAATAACCTTGTTCAAGGCAACAATATAGATTTCCTCTATTTGAGAGAATAAAGCTATTCCATTTTTAGGAAAATATTTTTTAAATTTGCCATCAAGTCTTCATGTTTATGCATCTGTAACAACCCCATTTTGCCTCACAAGTGACATTCTCCCATATTATGCAGTTCAGTTCTTGGTGACTCCTTCATAGCACTGTTCAGCCTCTCCCTCTAAAGTCCTTCTTGATTGTTTTCATTTAAGTGAATGAAAGTGAGTGTTTTGTTCTTTTGTGTTCCTACAGATTTTTGTTACCAGTCTTTTGATAAATACTATTTCCCAACTCATATTACAAAAATAAAATGAAATAATGAAAAAAAAAAGAAAGCATGATATTTACTGTTTTGTTATCTGGGTTTGAAAAAATGAAATATTGTTTCCAATTATTTATAATAAAGCAGTATAAAATGTTTTATGACTTCATTATGTGTACTGTGTAATGCTTACAGCTGTGCAACTATTTAATATGTGTATCCTTTACATTTTAATTATTTCAAGATAAGATAATTAGGTATTAGGATCTTGTCTTTATGTTTTTATCTCATTAAACTTTATGTGGTTTCTAGACCATTTTTCTCACATCAGTCACAGATTTATTTGATTTTAAATAAAACTGAAAATGTATTCATGCAACCTCATCTCATTTTCAATAAATGTTTTACAAATTTTAAAATTAGAGATCTAGGGGCGCCTGGGTGGCGCAGTCGGTTAAGCGTCCGACTTCAGCCAGGTCACGATCTTGCAGTGCGTGAGTTGGAGCCCCACGTCAGGCTCTGGGCTGATGTCTCAGAGCCTGGAGCCTGTTTCCGATTCTGTGTCTCCCTCTCTCTCTGCCCCTCCCCCGTTCATGCTCTGTCTCTCTCTGTCCCAAAAATAAATAAATGTTGAAAAAAATTTTTTTTTAAATTAGAGATCTATAGAAGTATGGAATCACTGGGAGAAAAAAAAAAAAAAACTACTAAATTAACTAATCCCTCAATCTCTGAAAAACTTCCAGTCTGGGATGTGATAAGAAAGCTTAGCTCCATTAGAATGTTAGATCAAAGCAATGGGTCTCAGTCCCACATCTCTGTATGGTTGTATGTTCTACCAGTTATGATGCCATATTATCATATAACAATTGACAATAAATTCTGGGAGCTCTGAACTGGAATAATGGGAGATGTGTTGAATATTTGAGAATGGAATAAAAGGGAAAGCATAAGGAGGTGCTACCAGCCCATCATGCCTGTAATCCTATCAGTGGTCTTATAAGGTCAGTCTCCTTAGAAGGAAGTTTCTTACTTTGCCCCTTGATTCTGCACCCATTAACACCACACTGATTTGAACATTTATTAACTTCCATCTACATGATTGAAAAACATATCCTTTCTCCCATTTTCTGCTTCTATTTTCCCATATCCACATAAGCTTATTCTTAGAGCCAGACTTCTGAAAGTTTCTCCCCAGCCCAAAACCCTTCAGTGTTTCCTCACTACTGCCTAAATTTGAAATAAATATGTCAGGTTAACCCCAGCCTACATCTCCAGATAACTTCACTCCACCTACTCCATATTTCAATCAAAATGAAGAAGCCTCTGTGGTAGACTAATTACAAGTATGACCACTACCATTCCCCTTTCTCTACTCCTGCCCTTACAATGTGACTTTGCAGTTCATCCCATAAAAAGGTGGAGTCTACTTCCTAAATGGCTGGCTTGAGACTTGCACTAGCCCATAGAATGCAGAAGTGCCTATATGTCACTTTTGAGGGAAGGTCTCAAGAGTAATTCAGCTTCAGCCTACTTCTCAAGGTGAAAAAGCCCAGGGTAACTTAAAGGAAATTTGGAGATCACAGGAAGCAAGTTTACCAGCTGAGACCCCTGCCCCTAGTCCCAACAGCCACCACCTGACACACCACATGACACCAGATACGTGAGGGATCTCAGCTGAGATCAACTGAACCCGGCTCAGATGAGCGGAACTGCCCAGAATAATCAGAAGAGACATTAAGGGATGGTTGTTTTAAGCCACTACATTTTTGGGTGTTTTATTAAACATCATTGTAGCCATAACTAACTAATACAGAATGAAATAACAACCAACCTCTCGACACACACACAAGATTTTTGTGAATCCTAAGGTTTCAGAACCACTCCCCAAAATTATGTTCTCTTCCTTCAGATGGGCAAATGTTCTAACAGTCCTCCATGGTGCATCAAAATTTTAGTTCCTTCCTGATACTTTTTCTGATGTCTTCTAATAATCATCACCCTCTCTCCACTCACCAAGCTTTTAACACATTTTGCTTGAGCTTTGTTTTCTCTTTTCTACTGTTTTATAAGAAGCTGTCTCCTACTCACTTTTTTAATTCCCCACAGTACCTGTTAGACTCTTGTTATTTGTTCAATGGAACTGAATTGCTCTGAAAGATGAAGAAATCCCTTCTATCTATACAAAATCCAATACCTGTAGATTTGACCACTATCTTAAGCCATTTAAGATCTTAAGCCATTTGCAGACTTTAAACTTAGCTCATTTTCTTCCAGAAAAAAAAAAGATGTCCAAATTTATAATTTATAATTTTAGTCAGCTCAGAAATTTACTTCATTACCAACTTTGCTGGAGCATTTTTATTGTGTAGATTGAAAGAGGTCTATGTGTTTCTTTTAACTTTAAATTATGTAAATATAAGAAATGTGCTGTTGAATAGTAATTATTCACCTTTATTACACATTTGCTATTGTTATTTTAGCGTAAGACAATTTTGAATTTAGATATATGGATTTAACCTTTGGGATTTTGCTCCTTGAATAAGCATTGTCTTGTCTAACTCAAGGTCAATACATTCTTATGAATTCTTCTGATCATTACTGTATTGATTTCTTACTTGATATCAGCCATTGAGGTTAAAATTAAAATTGAACATACAAATAAAGGTAAACATAATGAAAAAATTCCTAGGAAATATTGACGTTAAACAAGTCGTTACATCTCTTGCATTCTTTCAAAAAAGAAACCAACAGACTCACCTGAAATAGCAGATAATGGTTAAGGTTTAATAACTCCCAGGGCTTTGCCTTTTAATCAAGGAAAAACAATTGCAAACTCTGCCATATTAACTCTCATTTTGATGAGAAATGTGAAAGTATATTTTATTTTATCTTATTTTCGTGGAGGGCAGAATGACTCCTGCTATCCTCTTTTACAGGCAAGCTCCTACTTCATCCACTCATAAGACCAGTGTGCCTCCTGACCATCCATCCATTCTATCTTGGCTTCCATGGGGAATTGATGTTCATGATGTGATGGTGGGAAGCAGAAAGTTACCACTATCAGCTAATTTTGCCACAGAACTACAACTACCCTAAGTTTCTCTTATATACAATCTTTTTTTTTTTTTTTTTTTTTTTTTTTAGTAAATACACATTGGCTTCCCAGATATGCTGTAAAGAACCAGAATCAAACAAAAGAAAAGTGAGGGGGGGTGCTAAAACATTTTAAGTTAAAAATGGATTTAAAAGAAATTATAATCAAGGAATATTCATTTGTATGAATTGTAATACAATGTGTAAGCATCAAAACAGTGGTATAAAAGGTTAGAGAAGACATTATTCAGGTTCTAAATTAACTTAAATATTTCCATTAGGAAAGGTACAACCATAATAGTCATAATGAGATGCTGGATTATACTTATATAAGCTCTTCCTTTGGGAAATTATTTTATAGCTGTAATTTAATGATAGAATGGGAATTATATTTAACAAATATACTGAATCATTACTAGCATCCAGATGAAGCATTAGGCAGAAAAATTTTAATTAATAGGATTAAGCTACAAAAAGAAGACTGAGACAGGAGTGATTAAGTCCACTAAAGGTTGTGTTGTGGGATAGCTGTGTATAATAATGATTAGTGTGTAAAGACAAAAATGAGTAACTATAACTCAATAGTAAATTTTATATATACATGTTTTTAAAATTAAAAGAAACATGTAGGCCTCTCTGAATTCACATAATCGATTTCACAAAAGATGGCATCTGAGCTTTATTTTGAAAGTTTATTGGGAGTTTACAGAGAGACAGAGGAACTACAAAGGCATAAAAATGTCAGAAAGCACGGAGTTATGGGGAACTCCAAGTGGTTCAGTATGAATGGACTATAAAGTTTCTTTGAGTGAAGGGTAAGCAGGAGATGAGGCTGGAGATAGGGCCAGATAAGGAAGGACTTTAAGTCATGTTCTTAAGCTTAGGCTTTATTTTCTTGTTAAAGGGAGACAGTGCAGGGTTTTACACACTTTAGGAAGACTAAATGTGCTGCAATTAGTAGGAATTGAAAGGGAGTAAGACCAGAGAAGTTTGAATCAGTGAAGATGCTATTCTATAAGCCTGTTAAGAAGAAAGACCTGATCTATACAGCAGTGGCAGTAGGAATGGACTGAAGAAGTTGGATTTTGAGAGATACTAAGGAAAAAAAATCCAAAAAATTTAATGATTGGATGGAAGGTGGGGAAGAGATGAAGGTCATTTCATATCTTTGTCCTGATTAATTAAATAGAAGGTGGTACAGATGTCAAAAGAGGAATCACAGGTTTTGAAGAGTAGCTGATGAGTTAATTTTACATGTTGAACTTGAGATGCTAATGATTCAAGTTTTGCAATTGGATATATGAGTCTGAGGTCGATCAGGACTGAAAGGGAAGATTTGGGACTCTATAGTATCCAGGCAGAAATTAAAATTACTAGATGAGATTGTTTCAAGAGAGTAAACAGTAAAATATAAACTGGATGGAACATAAACATTTTAAAAAGCAGGTAAACAGGGAGAATTCAAAAAGAAGATGAGAAATTGTGGTTAGACAAAAGAGAAACCAGGAGCGAATAACATCATAGTAGATTGCATTAACAGTCAGGGATGCTTAACTCCTCAAAGAGGGTGGGAGGTACTATGACTGCAAAGTGTCCATTGAGTTTGGCATTCCAGGGTGAATTGGTGATTTTTTATGGGGGGCATTAGAGGTTTAGAGGTTAGAAGCCAGAGGGTAAGAGGGTTCTGAATAAATGGTAGATAAAGACATAAGGGGAACTAGAGTTTAGACCTTTGCTATGTAGAATGACCTCTCTATAGCAGCATTACAGATTGTGGACTAGGTTGAGGTGCAGGATCTCAGGCCCCATCCCAGACTACTGAATTAGAACCTTCATCTTAACAAGATCCTCAAGTGATTTATGGATATTAAAGTTTGAGAAGCTTTGGTTTAGAAAATACTTCCAAGGAAATGCATGAAAATGGAAGGAGATAGGGAGGAAACTAGAAGGACAAGGACAAGGATAGGGATGGTTTTTAGGATGAGAGGTGTGTGAAAGAATTTTAAGGCTAAGGAAAAAGAGCTAAAGGAGGAGCTGAAAGGAGTGGAAAAGTCCTTGATGGAGCAAGTACTTTGAGATAGCTAAGGATCTGGAGTTAAGAATAGAAGGGGTAAGGGGTGCCTGGGTGGCTCAGTCAGCTAAACATCCGACTCTTGATCTCAGCTCATGTCACGATCTCATGTTTCGCAAGATTAAGCCCCACGTCAGGCTCTGGGCTGACAATGTGGAGCCTGCTTGGGATTCTCTCTGTCTCTGTCTCTCTCTCTCTTTCTCAAGGCAGATAAACTTAAGAAGAAGAACAGAGGGGTGAGAGGAGGCTGAATTTGAGTAGGAGAATTATTCCTTCTTCTAAGAGAAGAGGCGAGGAGGGAATGAAATGCCATAGGAGGAACAGCCACCTAATGGCCTGTTTTATAAAGGAAGTGGAAGAAAAGGAAGCTTTATGAGAGTATAGGCAGTTCAATTAAATAGTGTTTGAAGATAGGTCTGGAAAAACCACTTAACATAATGGAAGAACTAACTGTCCAGAAGAGTTACAACTTTACCAAGCACTGTTAAAGACTTAACTGAGATGGGAAATCATGAATGTGAAGAGACTAATCCACTCTTTCCAGTGATTTCTATATGTATGAAAATGGTGTAATGCATAGCACCACTTAGTGTAACACCTTCACACTGCCACACCCAGGTTTCTTTGCACCTTCTAGTGTCTAGTTCAGCCAACACCATTTGTGCCTGTGAATGTTCACACCCAGGAAACATTGCCTCCTCTTTAAAGGCGACCCAAATTCCCATAAACTCAATTACTCACCCTTCCCCTGTGCTGCCACAGCATCTTACTGCTACTTATATTGCAGGATTTTTACAGTTTGACTTGTGTTCCAGTCAACTGCTAACATACTTGTTCTTGCTCCAGATCAAGAGCATTTGGGGTCAGGTATCAAACTTAGTTTTGTGTTGGTAGGACCTAACACTACCTAGAATATTTTTTGAATCACAATTAAGGGCAGGTTATTTGCACGGTCTTTTTCCAATCCAGATTATAAACTCCTTGAGTTCTTGTTCTGTGACTTATTTTATTTGGTTGTAAGTAAAGGTTTGTTCATTGGGTGGGTTGGTGGGTGGATGGATGGATACATGACACATGAATGAAAACAGCAGGAATTCAAAAGGATCTACCAAATCATTTTTTCCCTGAGAGTTTATATTTTAAGAAAAATGCTTTCCTGCTTTCAACAGGAAGATTATGAAGACACATTTTTTCCCCAAACATCAAAGAGCTCATGTAAAAAGAACATCAGATTATTTATATACAAATGAGAATCATGTGGATTACATTTCTTCAAAATTAAAGATATTTTGTTTAAAAGTTTAAGGAAAACCAGGAAACAAGCACTGAATCCTAGCATAACAAACCATTTGATAATCTTTGAACTGCCTATGTCCAAACTAGTGATTAACAGTGAGTCTAGGGCTCAGAGAGCAGCAATACCAGTCTAAGTATTTCCCTCCAGGAGGGAAGACCCAGAGAGCAGGATGACAGCCTTTCTTTGGCCTGTGAAAGGGGGAGAGAGGGACTCAGGGATTTCCATTCTTACACAAAAAGACAGAAGACTCCCCTGTAGTCTCTCTTGTTTTGATGTAGTGCTTTTGTGAGACTTCTGGTTAGGAGTGGGAATGAGCCACTTGGAGAGGGTGCCTGGGTAGACAAGGATCTGTAGAAATTTGTTTATTGACTGTCACTGAGCCTTAAGATTCTGAGAAGTCTTATAGCAAACACTATTGGTGCCTCTCCGTATTGACCTCAACAAAGGAAAAGATGTTTACTGCGACAATCCAGCAAAGAGATGTTTTGTTTGCTTTCATGTTTGTTTGTTTGCTGGCCAAGAGAGCATGCTCAGCACCTGGATGCGGCAAGCTAAAACTAAGGGATAATTAATGTCTCAAGAAACAGGCTTCAACAGATGATAGGTACTTGCAGATAAATGCCTCCGCTTCTTTTCACCTCGATTGAAATGACTCTGAGGTGTAGAATACACCTGCTCAGATTCCCCAGCAGAAATGAGCTCCAGTTGCTCACACAGGCAACTAGCTTGATAGCACACAACTTATGGACTTATTCTCTTCCATGTCTTATCTCTAATCCTTTACCGGTATTTCCTGGAATCCCCTCCTGAATAAACTACTTGCCCTTGAATCCTTTTCTCATGCTCTACCTCTGGCAGAATCAAAACCAAGCAAAGTCTACATGTGTCAAGGTACATTCTTGAGAAACAGATGCCTCCAACAAGGTAAAGTCCATTTGAATAAAAGCAATCACAGAGGAGTTTCTATGAGGACAGATGGAGCTTGTGATCTCTCATCTAGTTACCAGTTATGAGTTATATTTTATCTCTGTTACCATTATGCTTCCTTTTGTGTGGTTTTGTTAAATATGCCAGGCCAGAATCAAATATATACTATAGGTAACTGAGAGAAGGATATATGCCCCCTCTGTGTTAGAGCAGAATAGTGAAAAATGATCTTCCCTGAAGCAATTTTGGGGTTGGCTATAGGGACTGGGAAATTCTCTGAGGGGGAGGTGAATCTGAAGGGAAATGAATTAGAATAGCCAAGTATTACTGTTCTTCCTCAGGAGAGAATGCTTCCTCTACTGTAACCTCAGAGTATTTCAGATTAAGGGAGTCAGCCAATTTCTTTAGTGTGTCTTCAATTTAAATGTACCCTATATGTAGTGGTTGCATCAGCCCAGATCCAAGCCAGTGGCCTACACCCACCCTATTCCTCTAGTCTTCCATTTCAGCATTTCTCACTGCTCCACCCCTTTCCCTGCCAACTTTCTGTTGCTCCATCCTTATTCCTTCCCAGCTATGTAGACCCACCACATTCTTAGTCCTGTAAACCGCATAACTCAGTCTTTCATATTCTGAGACGTGATTACATGCAAACCCAAGCTGGTTTTCAGCATTACTCTTTCAGTGGGAAACATCTATTTGGCTTAAAACATTTTAGTATGTTTTATTGTTTTCTAACATAAAGACCTTATTTATTTTCTCCAAGAAATATCTTATCAAAATATTTATTTCAGACTGTTATATCCTTTTGCACTGAACTTTCTGCTCAGAGTCTCACAGGTCCAAATCAAGGCTTCGGTAGGCTGCTTTCTCATCTAGAGCTGGGGATCCCCTTCCAAGCTCATTGTTGGCAGAATTAAGTTCTCAAGATTGTAGAACCGAAGTTCTGTTTCCTTGCTGGATGTGAGCTGGAGGCCATACTCAGCTCCTGGCTGCTCTCAAAGCACATTGTCTGTATGGGCTTGACATAATCACAGGAGCCCTTTAAATCAGGTACTAGATGTCAGAGACAAGAGTGAAATCCATCGCATTCACAGTCTGGGAGATTATATAGAGTAAGTACAATAAGAACAGGGAATCTTTGGGGCCACCACAGAATTCTGCTTACCATTTGTGATAAACCAAGGGTATAATAATACTCTGCTTATCAGGAAAAAGATCTAGGCTTTTGGGAATGGTTCATGTGCAGTGACACATTGTCATATATGGTTAATAACTCAAGAAACAATCTTAAACAGATGACATATCTGTAGATAAATGCCTCAACCTATATGTATATATACATATATGTATATGTATGTATGTATATATACATATATGTATATGTATGTATGTATATATACATATATGTATATGTATGTATATATACATATATGTACGTGTGTGTATATATGTATATATATTTTATATATATATATATATATATATATATATATACAGAAGATCTAGACCAGTGACCTCGCACTGATATATTTTCCCTGGAAATTTCTTACCCTCTCTGAAATTATTTCCTCAGTTATTAAGCATGGATAATGATAATCTTTATCTGCTTTTTTTTTTTTGCAGTATCACTGTGAGAATCAAATGAGATAAGTATCTATTATGGGTATAAATCTCAATTTCACACTTGCAAGCAAGCAAGGAATATCACAATAGTTTATATTGTAATAATATACAACACACTATATGTTTTAAATCACCTTAATTTTATCTTCAAACCCCATCAGATCAGCAAGAAAATCACTTCAGTCATTTTGGGGGCTGCCCTACCCCAGCAGATATAATGGTCCAAGAGATTTATGGAGAACCAAGCTCATGAAGACCACATCTCCAGTCACTCTCCATATCATTGACCCCTGAGGCACCCATTCTCCCTATCCCAATCGTCTTCATCTGGTCCTGGGATGTTGGAGGGCTGGGAACTGGACCAGAAATATATCCCAGCCAAACTGTTTTGATTCCTCAAACACAGAAATCTTCCCTGTCCCAAGTCCTGTATCTTTGTGCATTTGGGTCCTGCTGTCCGGAATGCCTTCCATTTTCTGCCCTGTGTCCAGGGCTATTAAAAATCCCAAAATATTCTTTAAGAATTTACTCAAACATTACTTATTTTATTATATCTTCTTTGATCCACAGTGGCCTTATCCCTGTGCCCATGAGTCTATAATACTTTTAAATCTATAGAAACACCTAATACAAGGTATTATAGCTACTTGCTTGTGATTGTCTTTCTTCCTCACTAGATCATGAACTTCCTGAGAGAAAGAATTTTGTTCATTAATTGCCATATTCTTTAAGTTTAGCACAAAGCTTAACATTGCTGCGCATCCAAAAATATATTTGTTGAAAGAATCTCAGCATGTCTCTCCCTCTCTGACACTCTGTATTCTAAGTCTATTGAACTTTTAGTCCATCCTGTTGATCTAGTTCTCTTCTGTTCACATGCCTTTGTGTACTATGTGTATCCATATATTTGGTATATCATATGCTTTATGTATATGATACTGCAGGCAATACTAGGGAGCAAAATCATCATGTTGAAAACTAGTAAATGAAGGGAAAGAATCTGGCATTTATCCCGCCTATCTTCAACAAACTTTTCCTCAGGATAACCAAATAGTTGATGTAAATACTTCTGCTTATAAAATGATAGACTTACAATATCACCATTTTGCAGCCCCTAATGAACTAGTAGATCTAAGCAATGGCTGTTAATATCTATAAAAATAAAGAACTAAATATCATGTGACTACTGATTGAATCATTGTTTATCAAACATTCTTACCAAAAGGCAAACCTGAATCTGATCCAGCCTCTAGATCTAACTACTAGCTAACAGGATCCCTTTTGATTCTTTTTTTAATTTTATAATTTTTTAAAAAAATTTATTTTTATTCTGTTGAACGAGAGATAGAATGCAAGCAGAGTAGGGGCAGAGAAAGAGAGAGAGAAAGAGAATCCCAAGTAGGCTCCGCACTGTCAGAGCAGAGCCCGATGCAGGGCTCAAACTCACAAACCATGAGATCGTGACCTGAGCTAAAATCAAGAGTCAAAGTCTTAACTGGGCACCTTAACACCTAGGTGCCCCTACTGGATGGATCCCTTTTGAAATGAACAAACTGTAACATATTTATAAGACAATCAGGGAAATTTGAAAGATAAATCTGTTTAAGTTATTTTTAATTTTTTTTAACATTTATTTATTTTTGTGAGAGAGAGAGACACACACATAGAGTGCAAGTGGGGGAGGGGCAGAGAGAGAGGGAGACAGAATCCGAAGCAGGCTCCAGGCTCTGAGCTGTCCACACAGAGCCCGATGCGGGGCTCGAACTCACAGACCATGAGATCATGACCTGAGCCAAAGTCAGACGCTTAACCAAAGAAGCCACCCAGGTGCCCCTTAAAGAGAAATCTTAAAAAGATATGCAAGTCCAATGTTATTACAAAGGCATCAAAAAGCAGGCTTACCTACTAAACGCATTTTTAACCTCATTTATAAGTTATGCAAATATTTTTGTTGAAATTTGTAGTGACTTTTCATCTTCCTCATGAGGTCATTTTTTCTGGCAAAAAATAATACCTTTGACTATTTTAATAAGTGGATTCAAAGCCCACAATAACTTTTTATTTGTAAGATTCTTAACAGGTGGAAAAAAGTTTCCAATATATTTTTCTTTAATTCAGAGATTAATGTTTCAGAGTAAACACACTGGTAATTACCACTTTCAGAAACAAAGTATCATTTTGTTATTATTGAACCTGGAAAAATCTCTTAGCATCTTTATTTTTTTTATTTTATTTTTTTTATTTGAGAGAGAGAGAGAGAGAGAGAGAGAGAGAGAATGCACAAGTGGGGGAGAGGGGCAGAGAGAGTGAGAGAGAGAGAGAGAGAGAGAGAGAATCTCAAGCAGACTCCATGCTAAGCACAGTGAGTGACATGGGGCTCAATCCTGCAACCCCGGGATTATGACCTGAGCCAAAATCAAGAGTCAGACACTCACCAACTGAGCCACCCAGGCACTCCTCTTAGCATCCTTATTAAAATGATTTTTCCGGAGCACCTGGGTGGCTCAGTCTGTTAAGCATCTGACTGCCTCAGGTCATGATCTCACAATTCATGAGTTTGAGCCCAGTGATGGGTTCTGTGCTGACACCTGAGAGCCTGGACCCTGCTTCAGATTCTGTGTCTCCCTCTCTCTCTATGCCCCTCCCCAACTCTCTCTCTCTCTCTGTCTCTCTCAACAATAAATAAAAATAAAATGATTTTTCCATAACAAAATTTTCTTTGAATTTCAACTTTTTTAGAATAAGTGTGTGATTTTTAAAAATAATCCATTAGTTATGTTAGTGATATCCATTTATCTTCAACAAATTTAGAATACTCTTTTATGTAGAGTAAATGTGTAGATTAGCTTTAAGTCCACTTAAATCCAACATTCTTGAAAAGTTCCTTTAAAGTATTAAGTCTCTCTAATTGTGCCATGCTTATACAGAAAGATTTTCATGACCGCTCCCTATCTCACTACATAGTATTTTGAAGATTCTGCTATATCTCAGATGTCTTGCTTTTATATAGAAGGTATTCTTTAAGAGTTTATGTACCAAACATTTCTGGGTTTATGTACCCTTTTGCCTAAATCACTTACCTATGAAGGATTTAAAAAACAGTGTTCTCTGCTCAATATTGCATTGGAATCCTTCTGGGAAATTCCGGGAGAGCAGCTGCTTCATCAGTGGTTGCACTTCACAGTTATTTCCACAAAACATTGCTTTTATTAACAAAATAATTTTCTGCTGAGAGTGCATCATCTTTGCTACATCTTTCTTTTGGTGGTTTACAAAAATAAGTATTTCTTTGTGTATTTCATTATTGAACTAGAATTTAGAAAATACTGTCAGCTGAGACATGTTAGCAACATTTGTGCTTTCCTCCAACAGCATTGCAAAATTCCCAAGTTGGGTGGCTTCTTTCTAATACTCAAGTCTATCCATCTGTATCAATCTTGTTCATCTTTGGATGATTTTATGACAAAGGCATGCATTTAAATATGTAACTACATTTTCATGTTATTTTCTGTGTATTACTGTAGCCATTTTTGTTGTGGTAGGAAGAATAAGCATATCCTTAAAGGCATTTGGCTTTCTGTTTTTCATTATTAAGTAACAAACCTCAAAAAAACATCCTTTAAACATTGATTGTTTTATTTAGTAAATTTTGCAAAATATGGTTGAGTGTCTCGCAGCTTTAAGCAATAAACAAAGGTATAGATATTTGTTTTTATGTTCTGACTATTTCCCCCAAAATTTCTCATACTAAATGTGAGAGTCAAGCAAGGCACCAGAGGCCATGGAGATAATTAGTAAGTCTTAATTTGCTTACATTGGGTATCTTTGAATTTTGTATTTTACTAATGTATTCTTTATTCTTTTCAAATTTTTAAATGTTATCAACAGAAGTAGAAGTTGTAATATTTCTCCCTGTAATCAAGGCTTGTCTTGGATAGGTCTGGTAAATGACTCCTACTGTGAAACCAATCTTCTCTCCTGTAAGTGCTCCCAGGGGGGACCAGCTTATATTCATGTTTGTAAACCTAGATTGAAGTTCAGTGTTAGGCACAAGCTAAAAAACTGTTTGTAGAGTTAAAAAGAACTGAAGTACTAGATTTTGATTAAGCTACATATATTCTTACTCTTTCAAAGGATGACATTTTCTCTAGTTTACTGCATTTAGTTCATTATCTAAAGTTCATGTCCTTCTCCTTTTAATGAGATTGATTATAGATCTATCAGTGTTTAATTAATAATACCAGTTTCATTAAGGTGAGATATATTTTATCATGATTCTTAAAAAATAGACTTTATCCAAGCATTTGAAATCTTAGTTAAAGATCTGCTATATTTAAAAGGTAAACTGTAACCGTAAAAAAAAAAAAAAAAAAAAAAAAAAAAAAAAGACTTATGTTACTATTCTCAGTGCCATTTTCTACATTTAAGGAAACAAGCGTCAAACCAAACAAAACCATTACTGGGGCATGATATGTGTGCTTCCCTTGGATATTTAATGACTAGGACTAAAACAAATAATATTTCTTTGCCTCCACTTAATAATATCATTAAGGTTAGTCTCTAGAAACATGCCTGAAATTTAAGACTTCTCTATTATTAACCACTATTTATTGGCCTTAAATAATAGAGTTGGGGCTATTTAAAAAAGAGAGAGAGAAAAAAGGATAATTTCTACATTGAGGGTTTGCTGTGTAACTTGGACCAGAAGCTGAATGGAAATGTTTCAAGGTAGAGATCCAGTTTTAGCTATTAGCTACATTTGCAGTTCACAGATGCAATTTTAAGAAGGCAATAACCCCCTACGTTATGACACTTGAAATTCCAAATTCCAGCCAGTCAATATTTATAGAGTACCCACTGTGTGGAAAATGTTGTAGTGGCACCATGGATAGCTAAAAATAAAGTAAACATTTTATGACAAGGAATGAACAATTCAGTTTGGTCACCCTGTGTCAAACCCTCAATATCATGCTGGTCACTCTGCTATGAAGTTGAATGGTACATTAGTAAGTAAATTCGCTCAATTCACTCAAGCATTTTTATTTTTCTGCAATACTGAAGTCTTGTCCCTGATTCCTTCATACCCTGAGTGCTAATTGCAACATACTGAGCTCGTCCATCATTTCCATCCAAGGTTGCTGGGATGCTGAGGCAAATTTCCTAGGCTCTGTTTGCATGCAGTCTCTTACTTCCTCTCCATACACTAATGAGTGGGAATTAGAGCCCTGTTTCCAAAGAGCAGACTGAAACTCTCGAACAAGGAAGTAGAAAGAAACGCTGTTCCTACATTTTTGGGAGGATACCTCAAAAATTAAGAGTAACCAATGATAAGTGAAAGGGTCATCCCCAACCAGAGGTTAATATACATCACTGAGCAAGCATGCTAGTATTGGTGGAATACTCAGTCTAGAAAGACAAGATTGTCCGAGAACCAAAGCACTAATTAAATGTATTCCAAAAACAGAATCAATAATTGTACTAGCATTATAAGAAGGCCTTTGGGGCGCCTGGGTGGCTCAGTCGGTTAAGCGTCCAACTTCAGCTCAGGTCACGATCTCATGGTCCTTGAGTTCGAGCCCCGCGTCGGGCTCTGTGCTGTCGAGCCTGGAGCCTGCTTCGGATTCTGTGTGTCTCTCTCTCTGCCCCTCCCCCACTCACACTGTCTCTCTATCAAAAAATGAACAAATGCTAACAAAAATTTTAAAAAAAATGAAAAAGGCCTTGAATACGAGTGTGTGTGTGTGTGTGTGTGTATATATATATATATATATATATATATATATGTATATATATATATATGTATATCTGGATAGGTGTGTGGATGGCACTCAAGGAGACTTTGACCTTGGGGAGAGGAGGTAACCATATTAACATTTTAGTGGAGTCGGGGCAAATAGCAGACCACCCTGAATTATTTCAGGAAATCTGAACATAAACAAGGCAGAACAGTAGCAAAGCCCAGTCCAGTACTGTAGGAAGTGAAGCCGGAGGAGCCTAGCAATAAGTTAGAAAAATAGTTTCAGGAAGTTGTCATGGATAATAAAAAAAATGTATTATTTGGGATGATGTTTCCTCTGGACAGAGGACAGTCTCATGTCAAAAACCCTGGAGAGGGGGCGCCTGGGTGGCTCAGTTGGTTAAGCGTCCGACTTCAGCCAGGTCACGATCTCGCGGTCCCTGAGTTCGAGCCCCGCTCAGGCTCTGGGCTGATGGCTCGGAGCCTGGAGCCTGTTTCCGATTCTGTGTCTCCCTCTCTCTCTGCCCCTCCCCCGTTCATGCTCTATCTCTCTCTGTCCCAAAAATTAAAAAAAAAAAAAAAAAAAAAAAAAACGTTGAAAAAAAAAAAACCTGGAGAGGAAGTACTGACTTAGAAGGCAATTATTAGGTTGTTGAGAGGCAATCTTTCTTTCTCTTAGGCCCTATCTAAAGCACAGAGATGGAGATGGAGAGGGCGAGCCCAATTGCAAGTGTGAAAAAGTAGTTAGAAGCCCTCTCCTGCAGCATTTCTTTCTTTCTTTGTTTATTAACGAACACAGTAAGTAAATGCTGCGTAGCTGGTACAATCCTAGGCTGATCACAAGACCCATACATCCTCTACATCACTGACTTTGTATTTTTCTGGGGGAGATTAATTGGTTAGTACATAAATAATTTAATGATAACTAAAGATGCTATTAAGAAAATGAAGCAGGGTAGGATGTCAGAATGAATGGGCAGGGGATGAGGAGGCCATTTTGGAAAGTGATCAGACATAGAGAGGACTTTAATGTGAACAGTGAATTAGGCAAAGGCTCCGAGGACAGAGCATCCTAGATGAGGAGACTGCAAATAAAAAGGCCCAGAGGCTAGCATGCACTTAGCATGCTAGGGAAAGAGCAGAGGTCAGCATGGAGGTTGTTGAGGGCTGGGAGAGGTCACTGGGCTGCAGAGGTCTGTAGCACCCTACCCTGTAGGTGTGGATAGTGTGTGTTAAGGATTGAGGTTTTATTCCAGGTGCTGTGGGAAGCAGTGGAAGGTTTTGAGCAGAAAGCAATGTAATCTAATTTAATTCTGTAAAATTATCTCATTTTTCTTTGCTTTATGATGAGAGCTATTGCTGGATCATGATACTCTACACCTCTTTCCTATCACTGACATCACTCTGGCACAGACCATACATCAAATATCATCCTAAGTCTTATTCCAGAACGTCCACCAGTCAAAGGTATACATTCTCTCCAGCGTATCATTCTGAGGAAAATTTTGGAAAGGTAAATAAATAAAAATATAACCAATTATAGGGGTGCCTGGGTGGCTCAGTCGGTTGGGCATCCGACTTCGGCTCAGGTCATGATCTCACGGCCCGTGAGTTCGAGCCCCACGTCGGGCTCTGTGCTAACAGCTCAGAGCCTGGAGCCTGTTTCAGATTCTGTGTCTCCCTCTCTCTCTGCCCCTCCCCTGTTCATGCTCTGTCTTTCTCTGTCTCAAAAATAAATAAATGTTAAAAAAAATTAAAAAAATATATAACCAATTATAAATAAATAAATAAATAAATAAATAAATAAATAAAAAGAAAAACAATCTTTAAAGGTGAATTACATGGAGAAAAAAATTTTAAGCATAAAATGTTCCTAATGATAGTAAAGTTCTTCTGTTGGTACAGAATCTAGTAGCAGTGGAGTTACACTTCTTCTTTTAAAAACATGGTGCCAAAAATTCCTAAGTGATGATCAGAATAAAAATAATCCATTGGAATGGAATTCTGGCAAAAGATGAATGCTTCTTGATTCAGGAAATGCACCTCGGTGTTCTCTCATGACTGCCACCTCCTTTTTGACACATTTCCTATTGCACCTAGAGACACCTCTCATTTGCCACCAGGACAGGCACCATGATTTAAAAAAGAAAAAAGAAAAACTTCCATTCTAGGGAGGCTGGGTGGCTCAGTCAAACATCCAACTCTTGATTTCTGCTCAGGTCATGATCTCATAGTTCGTGAGATCAAACCGCACATCAGGCTCTGTGCTGACAGCATGGAGCCTACTTGGAATTCACTTTCTCCCTCTCTGTCTGCCACTCCCCCACATATTCTCTCTCTCTCTCTCTCTCTCTTTCTCTCTTTCTCTCTCCCTCTCTCTCAAAATAAATAAATAAACTTAAAAAAACCTTTCATTCTGTAAGCTTCTTTTATTTTCATAGGGGTCACTTGCATGGCTATGTCTCTATATTGATAAAACTTCCAGTTAATTCTCACTACCAAGTGATCCTCTTTTTAAATCATTTCTATGCCTATACTAAGAACTATATATAAGGTAAATAGATGAGCTTTTGTAAGACAATGTTTTCACATGCAGAGAAAGGAATGAATCCCTTCCACTTAAAGCTATGGGACTTTGAGCAAATTACCTAAACTGTCTGGACCTTGAATGTGAAATTTATTTCACATTCAAGCACCACATACATGGTATATATAATAAATGGAAGATTTGCTGTTAATAAGTTGTCAAAATAACAATTACCAGTGCAGCCTACTATTTTAATGAAGAAAAGAACATAGTGAAACTATAAGCATTTCTGGTCCCAGAACCATCTAAAGAAATTC
Organism: Lynx rufus; assembly: GCF_022079265.1. NCBI lineage: Eukaryota > Metazoa > Chordata > Mammalia > Carnivora > Felidae > Lynx > Lynx rufus. Next base: position 727,889 of record NW_025814841.1, read on the forward strand.
AGAGAACCCTTCAAGAGGGTTTGTAAGAAAGGTTATGAAGTTATTTGAACATAAGAATATTTTTAACTAAAGTTACATAAACTCACCATGTAGTAGCTCAAGTTCCAAATGTGTATTTTAAGAATTAAATAAGGAATGCAACGAATAAAATAATATGATAAACATTTATGAACAAGAACAATCTTTCAGGATGATTTCTCTATGACGATCTGTTTTACATGTGTTCCTCTGTGGGCACTCTTAAGTAAAACCCTGCAAAACTCAAGAGATTACTTTTCCAAGGATTGGCATCTAGATTATTTTAAAATGACATTTCTTATTTTTAAAAAGAGGTCACCTATTATTTCCAAAGGAGTAAAACAGTTTCTTGGCCTTCACCTCTGAACTCTCACCTTCCCAAAACACATCTCCAGCAATCTGCAAACCCGTCCATATGGAATGATTTAATTTGACAAAGGACTAAAATACCAATTAACTTTATTTTAATTGACTCAACTGTGTGATGTCTGGAAAAGTTGATGACTCAAAAGAAAATATGACAAGAATGTTTTCAGATCAGAGGGAAATTGTGAAACTTTTGGCTGGGCACCAAATAGGCAAACTTTGGCAACATCCTGTAATAAACACCAGGAGAAAATTGTGAGGTATGCAACAATTTATTCAGGACAATTTTTAAAAGGTTTCCATTGGATAAAATGGCCTTTTCTTTTTTCATTTAATCTTGAGTGCCTGTCTGTGTTTGGTATTCTTCACAATGAACTACAAATTAGAACCAGACCTAGTACAAGCATCTCTGAAATTCTCCTCAGTCACTGTTGACCTGTGACACCCTTATGATTTCTACTGTGAGCCACTATTATGAGCCGCTTGCCTTAAAAAAAAATCTTTACTATTTCAGATGGATTAGGATTGAGCTGCAAACTTGAATTCTCCAGACCAGTTTTGTAACTTTCTAGAAATTTGAGTTTCCAGACCAGACGGCATCATACTCACCTAATGTGTGAAAGGTGAGGATACTGAAAAGGTATCATAATGGTTCAGAGCTTGGATTCTAGCACTGGTTGAGATCTCCGTTTTAGTAACAGATTTCTTACGTAGTAGCTGGGTGTCCTTGAGCCTGTTAGTTAACCTTTCCATGCCTCAGTTCTCATCTGCAAAATGGAGCTAACAGTATTAGTTCCTCCCATTTAGGGTTATAACAAGGATAAAATAAAATAAATCATGTAAAGTGTTTAAGCACAGTGGACCTAATTATATTAAGTTTTATAGCCTTCTCAGTTTAGAAGGGAAAAAATACTGATTTTATTTATATGTATTGGGTCAGATATTCAACCATATAAACAATTCCCATTGCTTCACAGGGTAGTTTAGCTAAACTATCAATCCCTCCTGGCAAACATTAGTTAGTTTTAGTCTGTGGAGTGTATGAGAATTTAGTTTCAGCATTCACATCAGACAGAATGGGTGCACCAATTTTGTTTGTAAACATTACCTCAGGTAAACTTGATTCTGAAATCACGTAATTTTGTTGTTTTTTTTCTGAAGCCTAATTCAGTAGCAGTCAGGAAACCTAGACCAACCAACTATAAGAAAAATAATATAACATTAATTTTTATGTAGGCCCCTCATTTCTATCTATTCAGATTGGTTTACATACCTAAAACAATGATGAATTGATTGTAAAGGGTCCCATGTCTTAAGAAATTCATATATATTAAAAGACACAAATTTTTATATATTAGATGACTTCTAAAAAGAGGTAAACTCTCTGGACTTCCTAGGCACAGGTTACCTGAAATTATATGCTCACTGTTTTCTAAATATCATCCAGGAGACTCCAAAGGACAATATCCTCTCACCAAGCTTTCAAAAACAATGGAATCCAACTGGGGTGAGCGAAATGATTAATCTTCACGGAATGCAGAGGGGGAGCAGAAGCGCCGCCAAAGGTGAAGAGTTATATATAACACAAAGATGTGTGGTTTCAGACTGACACCTTGCATATTATCTAGGAATGAGTAGAACCAAAATAATGACTGCAAAACAATGGTCCTATTGTGTTCCAGGAATTTAATAGAAAAGCTTAGGAGATACAAGTCTTCTGGATGGTCTTCCAGGGACCTTCAGTAATATCCCTCAGGGCTTGGAGACCTTTGGAAGACATGACATAGCTGAAAATGCACAGTAACCAAAGAAGCACTTTTTACCTTCTCAGCTCTTTGATACCTCACCGAAGTATAGTCAGATGCAGCATTGTTCTAAGGGAAATCAAACTTAATCACTACAAAAAACCTATTTCCTAGAAAGCATTTCCACTTCTGTCTTCAGATTTGGCAAAATTCAGTTTAAATTTTATCTTTAACTCGAGCTCTTGATGATACATTGAAGAAGTGTGAATGGAAGGAAAGACTCAAACCAAAGACTTTATGTGGCTCACAGCAACAATATTTCTTAATTCAAGTTGGTCTCCTCCCTGATTCTTAAACCTGGATGTTGACGAATGTCACAAGGCAAAAAGTAAGTAAAAAATGCTTTTGTATCTTGCCATAATAAAAGGAGATGCTTAAAAAATTTGAGAAATGGTCAAAATAAGGATTTTATAATTCAGTAACCCGACCAGTTTTGATATGCAGGAAAGATGATGGTGATTTTCTAATACACAAGGGATGAATGTGTCAATAATTTCAAATTCTAAATTTGTCTAAAAGAAGTAAATATGCTTGGCAGAGTGCTTGATATGTTATATACCAACAAATATTTATAAATATGAATATATATTTTTATATATAGAAGAAAGGAAAGGAAAGGAAAGGAAAGGAAAGGAAAGGAAAGGAAAGGAAAGGAAAAGAAATGTGTATACACACTTAATTCATGTTAGCAGTTGCATAACAATCTATTACATTAGTTAGTATCTATTTACTAATTTCCTATAGATCGAAATTCAGATTGTTTATATATAATGCTGAATTAAACTTTCTTACACCCAAATCTTTACACACTTATATGAGCTTTTAAAAGTGGAGTTCTTGGATCAAAAGGTACAAATAGTAGTTTACAAACTTGTATCCCTAGATATCCCTAGATATGTCCATATTCAAACTCAAATCTTAAAAATATCTCAATTGGGGCACCTAGGTGGCTCTGTCGGTTAAGTGTCCAACCTCAACTCAGGTGTGGGTTCGAGCCCCGTGTCGGGCTCTGTGCTGACAGCTCAGAGCCTGGAGCCTGCTTCAGATTCTGTGTCTCCCTCTCTCTCTGTCCTCCCCTGTTCACACTCTGTCTTTGTCTCTCAAAAATGAATAAATGTTAAATTTTTTTTAAAAATCTCATTTAAATAAATGCAGACCTGAATAAAATACTCAGAATACAACACAACACAAATATAAAAGAAAGGTAATGAGACATAGAAGATACAGTGAAGTAGTCTAACACGTCATATTAAACAATCAGAAACAGAAAATTCAGATTGTATGGGAGAGGCAAATTTTGAAGACAAAGTTACAAAACTAATGATAGATATAAATGTTTAAATTTTTGAAAGACCATAAATTGATAACTAGGGCTATCATAATAAAGCTAGAGAAAGCTAAAATAAAATTTTTTAAATGTAAAAGCAAGTAGGGAAAAAAGACAATATAAAAGGGAAGTAAAGTTAGACAGTAAACAACCAAAGAGCAACATTGAAGGTATGCTGTGAATTGAAATACAGCATAAGTTTCAAAACCACAGGCTTTTGAGTTGAGAGTAAACTCAATTTCAGCCAAAAATTAAGAAGCAGCTTCCAGAATAAACTAATATAAACGTAGACCTTATTTATAGAAATCCAGTGACTATATTACAATAAGGGGAAAGGGTTTAGATTTGCTATATGATTTATTTGGTATAATTACATTAAGATTGTGGGGCTTAGTTCTCGTAACATCTTGTTTCAAGTGAGGAAACTCAAAGTTCTGTTATTCCAGGGGCAAATGAAGAAACTGGGGATATTCAACAGGAGTAACATCTAGAGATCTAGAGAGTTAGTTTTAATCAGCTGTCAATATGAACAGCTGCCACAAGAGAGACAAATTAGCTATGTCATATAGGATAGATCCGAATGCTTGTCGCCTAGAATAGGAATTAAATATGTCTGTACCTGGGAACTACTTGTGCATTGTCAGATTTTGAGGAAAAATAACCTGATCATTAGAACTAAACACAGATGGAATGACCTCTTTCAAAAGATAATGAAACTCCTATCATTAGAGATATTCAAAAGAAAACCTAGAAAGGACTTGGCAAGTAGGCTAAACAGAGAATTTAGGAAGTATGTGAAAAAGAAAAAAAAAAAAGAAAAAGAAAAAACAGCTTTAAGTTATGTGTTAGTTGGCCTGGAAGGAGTTGAGCCACCACCGAGAATATCTCTGGAGGAAAAAATAGAAATGATTGGAAACTTTCACAATGTCCCATCTTACCTAGGAAAGACCTCAGCCTGACTATATTCAAGTCAAAACAATCAAAATGAAAGTTAAATATTGGCCCCTTTTCTAAATTTGAAAGAAAAACCCCAGTTCCTCCTACATTATGGACTTTTATTTGAAAAAATCTGTTGGGTACATTTACTCACTTGTCTATGATGAGAGTCCAAGAAAAAGTATCCAAGATCTAATGGCCTATGATATTATTGGGAGTGCCGATTTCCATATTTTCACTCTGATATTTTGTGAACTGCACTATACTATTTCTTTGGATGAAGTTAAATCACTTAGTGACACTGAGGAAAGGAAATTTGGCCTGCTGAATTAAAATTCTATAAAGCAGAGAGAACACTAAACTCAGCAGAGATGTCAAAAGACAGAATCAGACCTGGATTCAAGTGCTCACTCTGCCATTTACTGATTTACTAGTTGAGCAAGTTACTTCACCTCCCTGAGCCTTCATTTTCCTATCTATAAAATAAGGATAATAGTAATTACGTTAAGGATTATTGGTAAGTTTAAATAAGAAGGGAAAATTCTAGCTCAGTCCTGGTACAGTTAATATCTGAGATGTGTTAGTTTTCCTGTCTTGGACTCATTGATTCTTGATTTATTTGTTTGTTTGTAAGGAATGAATAAAATAGTTTCACAACACCTAAGCTGCATGAAGGTAAGAACCAAATCTGTTGTTTACCATTAGATACCAGGGCTTGGCACAAAATAGGCACTGACAAATAAGTCAGTATTATAATTTAGAGTACTTTAATTATATCATTAATCTGAAAAACAAAAGTGAAGATCAACATTTCCCTGCCACTTTATGACTTGAATTATTATGCTAAAGCATAAACTCTCTCTCAAAACTCTCTCAAAACTTAGGAAATAGTAAATTCTTTTTGTACTTTTAAATGCTATGTCTCAATAGGAGCTATATTTATTATTTTCCAATGTAAGAGGCCACATACTCTATAGGACAACTTTTTGGAACAGGCCAAAACCCCAAAAGCCCTAACATCTAACCAACTAAAGCTGCCTTTTAAGTGTGTATTTGTAGATGTCATTTTTTAAAAAAATCAACTTTCCACTTCAGCATAAGAGCCGAGGACCACATTTTCAATAAAATCCATCTGGTTTGCATTGCATTTCAGAATTCAAACCCAGGTGTCTTTCATGTGTGTTTAATTTTAGAGGGAGAGAGTACCACAAGAAACAGAATGATTTGAAGTTGTTTAATAACGCAGATAAAGGATATGCTGATACTGTATTGCCAAAATACAATTACTTCTTGTTGTTGCTCTTATCGTTGTTGGTATGGACTGAATTTAAATTTTCTTTTAAATTATAAGCTTGGGATGTAAGGCAGTAAGCATGATTTTGGGTATACATTGTGCTTCATGCATTCATAGGTGTTCATAGATAGAATGCACTTGATGAGAATTTCAGACACTAGACCCCCCCCCCCAAAGAAGAGAGTGGAAAGAAGGGAGGGAAAGTGGGGCAGAGAGAAAAATTCTTCACTAATATCTTTATCAAACAATTACTCATCCTTGGGAAATGTGGTTCAGTTTCTTTGATAGTGTAATGTTTAAACAAAAGAATAATTATTACACTAGTTACAGAAATCAAGCTGTCTTGGGGGAAAACTTTTTGATAAATGAAAGGCATTTCATCTTCTTGTGTACAGAGTGCTATAAAATTATTTCCCTTGGGAGAATGAGTCCACTTTTAATGAAAATAAAGCCCATGCTATGAGTCCATACACAGTGCTTTTAGCCCTGCCCCCAGTCATCAGAAAATCACTAAACATTCACAGCTCTCCAGTGTTAACATAATAGATGACATTTTATTTGCTAAAGCAAGTAAATACCACCAAATGTGTGACTGTCAAAGACAAATTCCTGATTTTGCAGAATCACTAACACTCAGAAACTTAAGTTTTCTTGAGAATGTTAATAATGGTTTTTCTTGAACATCCTGAACAGAAGTGGACAAGACATGACAGGACAGGCATCCATGTGGAATTAAGATGATACACATTAAGAGCATTTTTAAAAATTAGTAAACTAAATAATATATCCAAAACCCTAAAAGTATAATTTATTACGAGGAAACTAGCTCTGAATCTAAAATTTCCTCTCATAATTTTCTATACACGCTATGTTCTGCCTTTAGGATGAGCTTTCAACAAACACAGCCCTTAGTTGGTAAGCACAAGCTCTCCACATTCTCAGCTGAAAGAGAACACTTCTCAGAATGCAAAGATACAAAAGTCAAACTTATCAGGTGCAATGATTCATATCATGTCTTAAAAAAATCTCTTTATCATCTTATTTCTTACTACGCAAATAATCAATACAAAAGCACCAGGAAATATTTTGGTGGTGGAAAAGCTCAGGTACCTTCTGGGCACCTTCTGGGCACCTTCTTGCATTGCGTGACTCATGGTTACAGGGACTGGGGGAGAGGTGGCTTTGAGACCTCTGTGGAGCCACCTCTTGGGTATATTCAGCAGCTTACACCCACAGGTGAGAAGGGTGCAGCACCTTGCTTCTATGCATTGGTCATATATCTCGCAGACTTTCAGGGAGTCCAGCTTTGTGTCCAGTTCATTCATGCAACACCAGCTCCATGGCTTAGCAGGTATGTGACACTGAGAAATAACATCATTTATTTCAACTCCACTGGTAAAGTATTAAATAAGACAATGTACTGCATACACACAGCTCATTTTTTGGTCCGTAGTAGGCATTTAGTATGCAACTACTAGTACCATTACTATTCTTTTTCTTAACGCCCCCAACCCAAGATGAAAATTGTTGCTTAATGAGGGCTTATCAGAGTGCACTGGGTCAAATATAAGGATTGTCAACCAACAAACAAACATTTGCAGTCATGTTCAAATTATAAAATACAGAAACATTCTTACAAGCTAACTAAGACAAAGGATCACATTTTCCCTTAAGAAAGGCAGAAATAAATTGGATTTTTCTGACTATCCCAGTTTAAAGACTATAAGCCTTATTAAACACACAGTAAATAATGGCTTTTCATTAATTTGATTTATTTAGATGTAAAGAAACTGGAGAGATGCACATCCTGAACTTATTATAAATCCAAAACTCCTGAACTACAGAAAGAATGGAGTAAGCATATAGTCCATACTTCAGAAGCAGAAATCAATGTTTTAAGGGTTGAAACAATTTCACTAACACATGGAAAGGATTTTTTTCCAGATACACTGCAAAGATTTGCAAATAAAGATTGATAATAGAAATACAACACAGACCTAAGGTGAACTTGGTAGGTAAGCCAAGATTCAAGAGGTCAGAGAGTTATTTCCTTATGATTCGATCTTCACCTACCTAAGTTCCCAAGAGATCTGCAGACCTTGTAGTAGTTGACTGGCAGCAGCTGGGGTAGTTATCAAAGTTTTCATTGGATAAACACTTATTCAGTACCTATTATATAGTCAGACACTATGCCAGACTATAGAAACACGAAGATGACTAAGATCCTTCTTTTTTTTTAAATGTTTATTTACTTATTTTGAGAGAGAAAGAGAAAGCATGAGAAAGAGAGGGGCAGAGAGTGAGAATCCCAAGCAGGCTCCATGCTCAACTCAGAGCCCAACATGGGCTCGGTCTCACAACTGTGAAATCATGACACGAGCTGAAATCAAGAATCGGATGCTTAACCAACTGAGCCAACCAGGCACCCCTAACTAAGCTACCTTAGAATTCTGTAGCATCCAGTGGCTCTAGAAACATGCGAATGAGGAGTTGTTGTCCAGCATGGTAACAGAAGTTATCAAAAAGCTGCCAGAATGCAAGGTGCCATGTATACCTACAGCAAGGGGGCAGTCCCTCTACCCTAGGGAGAGAAAAGATTTCACTGAGGCTGTAACACCTGAACAAATGGCTTTGGAATAGCTGCCTAGGACAATCTGGTCACAAGTGGCTGACCTGAAGTTGTATTTGTACAGCACTTCATACAAAATTGATAAAATGTCATTTGTTCACAAGAAAAAAAATATGGAGGAGGCAAGACAGGTATGAGGGATCACTCTTAGTCTCTCTCCCCTCTCAGTATCATGACTAATTTCAACTAAGTACTTCGAAATGAATAGAAGTTTTCAAGATTGAAATGAGAAGCAAGGCTATCCCTGGCAGAAAAACAAGATGAAAAAAAAAAAAAGAGAATTGGGAGAATTGATAAGAACTGGATCTCATTCTGGTAGTAAATTAGAATCTCTTGATGGGTTATAGAAAAATACCAATGTCCAAGTTTCACCTGAACTCAATTAAATCACAGGATCTGGCATGGGGACTTGGCATTGGTCTTCGTTTAAAGCTTCTAAGGTAATTCTAATGTACAGCCAGACTTCAGAACTATTGCTCTAGCAAAATGCATGTGGGAGAGGGAAAAGGGGTGCAGAGGTAGCAAAAAGTGATGCTGGAGATGCACATCTCCCTTACAGATTATGAAAATTGGGTCTCATCACATAAGCAAAGTAGAGAACTCTTCATTAATTTTTAATGTTTATTTATTTTTGAGAGGGGAGGAGAGGCAGAGAGAGGGAGACAGAGAATCTGAAGCAGGCTCCAGGCTCTGAGCTGTCAGCACAGACCCTGATGCGGGGCTTGAACTCTTAAACTGTGAGATCATGACCTGAGCCAAAGTCGGATGCTGAACCGCCTGAGCCACCCAAGAGCCCCTCATTAATTTTTAAATGGGAGGTGGTATGGTAAGATGGGCATTATGTCATTTTGGAAGTAGTGCAAAGATTGAGCTGAGTGGGAAGTATACAGAAGACAGAGAGACCAGAGTCTATTGACTCAGGTCAAGGGATGATACCTGTGGCAATTGCAGTTGGGGTGCAGAGAAGGGATGGAATGAGAGACGTTTAGGATCCCAGAACCCAAGTCCTGGGAGTGTGAGGGAAAAAGAGAAGTCAAAAAAAAATACTAATCTCAGGTTTGAGCAATCTGATAGATGTTTTTTCAATCATCAAATCATCACATACAGAACAGAATAAAAGGAACTGGTCTGGAGGTAAGGAGATGAATGAGACATTGGACAGTTTGAGGTCAGTGTGCACAAGCAATAATCAGCTGGCATTTTTCAGAGCATGTGTAGATTCTTGGTGGTGCTCAGAAGAAATATCTAGGTTGCAGGCTTGGAGACAGGGTGATGTGGATATCAGCAGGATAGCAATGGAAAGTCTCAGGGGAGGATGACTTCTCCTGGAGTGAAAGTAGGACAAGAGATGGCAGAGGTCAAAGCCACAGAGAAACATGACTTTAAATGTCTGCTTCAATTAGGGGCACCTGAGTGGCTCGGTCAGTTAAGCACCCAACTCTTGATTTCGGCTCAGGTCATGATCTCATGGTTCGTGACTTCCAGCCCCCAGAGGGTTCTACCCTGACAGTGCAGAGCCTACTTGGGATTCTCTCTCCCTCTTCCTCTGCCCCTCGCTCACTCTCTTCCTCTCTCTCTCTCTTTCTTTCTCTCTCAAAATAAATAAACTTCCAAAAAAGTTTAAATGTCTGCTTCAATGAAAGAGTGGCTCTGGGCCATATAATACTTCAGTTTGAGCACCTGATCACATACAATATCACTGTAAATAAAATGTTGCTGGTTGAAGAATGCACAGTGAAACACTCCAAATTAAAATGAGATCCCCCTTTTTTAACCTATGTAATTAACCACCTTCACAGCTCTTTTTAAATCTGAACTGCAAATATATATTTTTTTCTAATAGCACATCCTTATTTACAACAGGTAGGCTTGGTAAAACAATTTTAGACAGTATCTTAGGAGTATGAATCAATAATCTAAAGAAACAACATTGTTTTACTAATGCACCTCATTGCTGGTTGTCTATCTTAAGGAACAATTATCCAAACACACAAAATTTTTTATTAAAAGGGTATTTAATTCATAGTAACACTCACTGTATACAGGATATTATTTATAATACTGAAAAAATCAGAAACAGAAATACCTGTTATGTGCTTTAACTAATGATGCACAAAATGGCATATTTTTGTATTATAATAATCAAGAGAATATGTTCTGAGATAAGATTTTACTGCCTGTTGGCTCTGTGACTGTGAGAAATTACTAACTTTACTAATTTTCCTAGCCTTCCCTTACATTATCTATAAAAGAAAGATAGTAATACCTATTATGTACGCTTGATCTGAGCATTAACTGGGGGAAAATGAAAAGTAAAATGGCTAACATTTATTGAGTGCGTACAATAATCCAGGCACTCTTCCAAGGGTTAATATTTTATATATATTTTAAAATTAATCTTCATAAAACCATAGTAAATTCCTCATTTTAAAGATGAGGAATCTGATATACAGCGGGTTGAGCAAGGTCACACAACTGAAAGATGTAGGAGTGTGGATGCTGACCAGACAGACTCCAAAAGCCTTGCCTGTAACTGCTGGGTGTTTGACATCTGGGAGGACTCAATAAATACAGATGATTATTGCTATTGTTACTAATTTAAAACATCATAAAGAAATACAAGAGTGCTTGCCTTTGGGTGGTAAGCTGATAGATACTATTTTTATTCTTCTATTATTCTGTGTTATTTTTAATTTTTTAAATAATTAACTCTCAACTCTACAGTGCAAACAAATAAAACAAACTTAAAATAAAATAAAACGCAACAAGAGTCTGAGTTCTACTTCTGCTTCCACCAAGTCGAAAGTAATTTTATTGAGTTGTTCACTTCAGTGCTTTTTCAGTATTCTTATATATAAAATAAGGGTGATATTTAACAGTGATTTTCAATATTTCTAACAATTGAATTCTTTAAGAAAATACATTTTAGGAGGCACCTGGGTGGCTCAGTTGGTTAATGACTGATTAGACTGGATTTCTACCCAGTCATCTCACAGTTTGTGGGATCACGCCCCACATCAGGCTCAGCACTGAGCACAGAGCCTGCTTTGGATTCTCTCTCTCCCTCTCTCTCTCCCCCTCCCCTACTATGCTTTCTCTCTTGCTCAAAATAAATAAACATTTTATTAAAAAAGAAAATACATTTTAAAAGCCTAGTAAACAAATCATCATATGTCTTCTCTGATTATAGTAGGGAAGAGTAGGAAATTTAAAGAGGGAGTAAACAGAATGGGGAGGCCTGGGCTATCTTATCCCTACAACACACACACACACACACACACACACACACTTAACAGAGGGTTAGTTATGTTGCAGTAACAAGCAGTCTCAAATTCTCAGTCACTTCAGTCAACAAGAGTTTCTTGCTCATGCTGTATGTCTAAGATACAGAAGTGGGGGTGAAGAGATGTGGGAAAATGGAGGTAGTGGATTGGTCACTCAGAGACCCAAGTTAAAGGAGTCTCTTCCATCTCACTGATTTACCTACAAAAATTCTTAGACTTCTTGGTTGTGAGGACAAGGGAAGAAAGAGACTAGATAATTGGATAGAGTTTAATCTTTACCAGGAAGTGAAGTCTGTCACTTCTGTTCACATTTCCTTGGCCAGTACTGGTCACATTGCCCAGCCAACAGTGAGATGACTGTGAAGTACAATCTTGCTCAGGCCTGGCAGAGTAGGAGAAGCAGTCACTGAAGAGACCCAGCAATTTCCTTCACAAGCACCAAGGAGGCCCCAAAAGACCCTCAGAGCACAGTCTTAAGCCATCACTCAATGAGATGTTTAATCGTATCCCTCACACTCAAGGAGTCTGAGTCTTTGAGGTCTGCAAAGACTTTCAATGGCTGCACTTTGTTAACCCTGATATGAAACGGGGCATGAATCTATGTTATAATGCTTCATTGACCCTTCCTGTCCTTACATTTTTAGGTACAAACAGATGTCCATTTTCTTTTTTCATGTGAACACAATCAATAATGCAGTTCTGCACTTTGCTTTTCATTCAATGTCACCTTAGAAATGAAAAATGGATTTGATGAGTACAAGGAAGTCTATGTTCAAGTAAATACTAGAAATACTGGAAAAAAATAAGTAGGCATATTTATTGCAGAATTATTTACCTTTAATATGCTAGCATAGTTGTAATTTTCCATGAGGTAGTTAAACCATGCAGCATTTCCCAGTATCAAACTCTTTGCATTGAGCTATTATTCAAAAGTCTAAAATCTCATGCTCCCTAGAACACATTTAAGAAAATGCCACATATTGTGAAATATGTTATCTATAGTACAACCAGTATTTTGATCCTCATAGATGTGCTATATTTTGGCTTATCTTATTGTTTCTAATGCCTTCAACAGCCATAGGAGTGAAATACAGATAAGCAAGTCCCCAAATCCCAAATCCCACATGATAGTGGGTGTGAAGTTGCTTAGCAGTGGTGCCCCTGACCTGACTGTAATGGTGTTACCCAAAAATCCTTGCATGGTGCTACGCAACAGGGGAGCTAGTTTTCAACACTAACCCTGATAAGTGAGAACTTCTTCCCCACCCCCACCATCTAAGGGAGGAGAATGTATCATCATCTGTGTCAACAGAGCACATCCAGCAAAGAGAAGACAAAAAGAACTGAGCATTCAGGCCACAGAGAGCTACAGAACCAAGCAAACAAACACCATGCCTGGGACACTCCAATATTCTGCAAAACCTTTTCAAGATAGGATTCTGAAGAAAAAAATTGCTAAAGATTGCTAAAGATTGGGTGACTTTTCTAAGTATAGAAATGAGGCCTGAAAGTAAAGGGTCTCAAAAAGAGAAGTTACAATGTTAACCTAAATGGTGATCCTTTGTAAGCTAAGAATGTCATGTATCACAAAAAATAGTTTAGCAGAATTCAATAGATTAACCCACTTTTTTCCAGAGTTTATATCCCTAGACACATTGACCATGAGCTTCTGCTGACTTATTTGTGAGAAAAAGGTTAACAGTTTTTTCAGAACCACCTCTCAAGCCAAGAAGGTAATATAGCCAGAATCCAGGAGTGGCCCCCTCCTGCCTAGATGCCTTTTTCCATCACTGGTCCCCAGAGGGATGCCCACCCACTTGACATGTTAGGCAAAAATGCTCTTTGTTACTTGATATGCCTTTGCCCTAAGTCCTTCTTGTTCTTCACAAGCAAAGAAAGGCACACTTTTGGTAACAACTTGTTACAGAAGTTTGAGCTTTCTGGAAAGACAATTCTTGGATTACAGAGTTCATACTAGAACCAGGGTTACTACTGGCTCTAGTTTATAGTCAATTATGCATGTTACCAAGAATCTACAGTGACCACTACCAGGGTTCTCCAAAAGGTCTAAGTGTCTAAAGAGTTTCTACCACTGTTGTGTATTCATAACATATGGTCAACTCCAGTACATATTTGACCTGTCTATTCATTTGTGGATTATGAAATGGGCTTAAATAATTTTCTTCCTAAAGTATGTGTTTTGTAATTTTCATGTCACATTATTATAATTTTAAGAATAGCAATTCTATTTTAAATATTTTGGAAATTACAATGTTTATTTTTTGTTTTTCCATACATTTGATCTAAATGCCCATGCTTTTCTTCAAATCCCCTCTAATATATTTATGTTTTGAATGAAATGAAATATAACCACACGTAGATATAGAGAGAGTAAGAGACGTAGATAGAAATGTGTCCTCAAACAGGAGGACAATCCCCATATCACAAATGCAGGTATAGCAAAATATATATTGGCTCCATCTGGGCAGGCACTATATTTCTCTTGCTTGCTAGAACAAATCCTATGGTAAGTACTCAAAAAATATTTGCAAATTATTTAAGCAATTCCTTAGGAAAATATAGAGCTGGAAAATTTTTCTTTTTCATCACATTTCTATAAAACTCTACCATCAAAGATAAACTATGATTAAGAACTTGAAATGAGGGGCGCCTGGGTGGCTCAGTCGGTTAAGCGTCCGACTTCAGCTCAGGTCACAATCTCACGGTCCGTGAGTTCGAGCCCCGCGTTGGGCTCTGGGCTGATGATGGCCCAGAGCCTGGAGCCTGCTTCTGATTCTGTGTCTCCCTCTCTCTCTGACCCTCCCCCGTTCATGCTCTGCCTCTCTCTGTCTCAAAAATAAAAACGTTAAAAAAAATTAAAAAAAAAAACTTGAAATGAGTCAAACTGCTTTCATTCAAATTCCAACTCCACCATTGAAATACCTGTGACCTCAAGCCTTACAGTTACATCTTCTAATGCTTCAGTTTTCTTTGCCTTTAAAATGGGGAAAACAGTAACCCTAACTCAAAGGGTCATAATGAAGATTAGGTTAGAGTTATAATGAGGCTCAGGACTGAGGTGTTCAAGTATGTAATAAATAAGCACCAGGTAAATGTTTACTACTATTACTACTACTACCACTGTAAGGACGATGACTACCACTGCTGCCATTTTCCCTGGACTGCAGTTTCTTCACTTAGGAAACAATATGTATGGATAATGAGTAGCTTTCAAACCCTTTCAGAATAACTATTACGGTTCCATTAGGGAAGCAAACCTCTTTGAGTGATGTGGACTAAGGGCTTATTTTCAGTATGATACCATATCCCAAGATGTGAGTTGTAGAGCAGTCTATGGAAGGCTAATGCATCTGTTGGGTAGTGGGCCTGAAATGGCTGTAGGTCAGCAGAATCAGCATCTGGGAAGAATCCTAAACATGAAGCAGGGAGAGCACGGACTAACAGACCCTCAAGGACAACAGAAATCCATGAGGTCAAAGTGGAATTCACCTCCACTTCTTACCACCTCCAGCAGTGGTGATGTGGATGACCTGTAGAAGAAGCCACCCCACTGCACCACATGTGAAGCATATATACTATGCAACAGCAGAGTTGCATCAGGACCAACGGAGAACATGGAAAAGCTGAAGGAGCTATGGAACCAGTTGTGCCCTACGAATAAGGTAATCTGGCGGATCAGTGACAGTATATATGTGATGGCCCCTCCACTGAACTTCAGAGTATGATGATACCTCTGCATTTACCTGCCAGATCTACACCAACCTTCTCTTGCAGCCAGCCCTAATCTGGAACCACTCAGGGAAGGAGAATCTGGAAAATGTAGTTCTAGTGAAGCTTCACTGACATAGTCCAAAGCCACTGCATTTAGCAACAGTAGAAGCATTATAAATGCTCATAAAGGCCTGCAATATCAGAAAAAAAGGGAAAAAGTACTCTAGCTGAAGGGGGCAAGGACTAAGGAGCCTAAATCTTTTGGCCTATTCCTTGTATCTCCTCCACAGCTTGCCCTCCCCAGAATTCTTCACAGTTTGAAAGCAAACTTTAGTTGACCTCTCTTTCTCTGGGAAATACAGATCAGTGTGTAAAATATGTTGGATACGTTCTATCACATCATAGACGTATGATGTCAATTAGGCATGAGACTCTTAGGTAACATAAACTTGGATTTACAGTCAAGATAATACAAATTATTAAAATCAACTCTAGATTCCATCATTTTTCAATAATAATCCAACGCAACACTCTGAAAAACTATATGGGCAGCAAATGTCCAAATAATGACTATGCTGATGCTTCAGTCTAATGTTGATGCTTAGTCCATAGGGAATAAGGAAGGAGAATATGAATGCTTCCTAAACCACTGCAATCAATTGGTGACCCCAGGATTTAAATACATTTAATCCATGGGATTTACATCTGCACGATATGCTGCCTTTAGTTGTTGTTGTTGTTTTTAACTAATCATCTTCAAAGTAAAGATAGTTTTCCTAATAATTTTTAAATTTAAAAAGACTATATAAAATATGAAATGATATTTCTCATGAATAAAAGTGTTTGGAATGAAAACATTTTCACTTGGCACATACTCAGGGTGCATTGTGTGTGTGTGTGTCTGTGTGTGTGTCTTTGTGTGCATCCCAGTAGCCATCTGGGATTTAGAGGTAACTATCTCTGGGGTTGGCAAACATTTTCTGTAAAGAGCCATATAATGAATATTTTCAGCTATAAGGGCCATATGATCTCTGTCCCAATTACTCAGTTCTGCTATTATACTGCAAAAGAAGCTTTAGACTATATGTAAATAAATGGGCATAACTATGTTCCAATAAAACTTTACTTTTAAACACCAAAACGTAAATTTCAGATAATTTTCACATTATGAAATATTATTCTTTAACATTTTTCCAACCATTTAAAAATACAAATACCATTCTTAGATCACAAGCACAAAAACGTCAAAAGGCTGGATTTGGCTCATATGCCATAGTTTTTACCAACCCCTGACCTATCTCAATGGAAATCATTAGCCAATTAAGAAAACTAAAATGTTTTAACCAAAACCTGCAAATATTTAACTAAACTTTCTCAAATAGATTTAAGAAACTTGAGATTTTTAAATAGCCAACTAACTTTCTACCATTAAAACACAATGATTGAAAACTCAAATCCATTTGGATACTCAACATTGCAATGTTTTATTTCCAAGGTTGTACCAAAATAGTATATATGCTTCACATGCGTGCTGTTGGGTTGAAAACCCTATTATTTTATTAAATAAGAAAAATAAATTTTTGTATTTGAGTTTGTTTTTAAATCAATGCAGGCCTTTAACAAAGTTAAGATTACTTCTTGGCTACATAGGAGCATGTCAAGAATAATTAAATAATCTCTTGTCACATCATCACAGTTAGTTGCTGAGTATCTTACTTTTTCTATATTATGGAAAAAATGAAAACCTAAGCATTCTGCCAATATGTTTCTTTTCCTAGTGTTTTGAAAGTTTACAAAGCCATCAGTTGCCATGGAAGCAAAAGAATATAAGTTGTAATGCATAAAATATGTCCAAACATGGTATGGATTATCAGATCAATCTAGTGTGTGAGAAAGACCTTCACAACCCTGCCAGTTGATTATGGGTTTTGTGTCCCACGAGGGATAAGCTTGGTATTCCACGAGGAAATATCATATTACGGTGTTGATTCCATTGTGTTTATCTTCAGCAAGTGTTCTGGGCAATGTTATCAGAGACAACAATTTTTAAAAAAGGGTTTCAATCTTTTAGCAAGAATCAAACTACAAATAAATCAAGATTTAAATTTTCTCTAAAATGAAACTGGATTACAATTTAATGTATATTTCCAGGGAAGAATAAAACTATTAAGTTCATGTTAAATCTCTTTTGTCTATAGCCATGCATTCTAAAATTATGTGTTTTATGCTAATTAAATAATGATAATAATAATAGTAATATAATAATAATATAATGTGAAGAAAACATTTCATCCAAATAATCCAATTATTAGTATAGAAGACTATAATCCAAACCATTCACATTATTTTATTTCTCCAAAACTCAGATATGCCTAAGTTGTTTTTATTTATTTATTTTCTGTAGCTCATCTATTTTGGTTCTTAACTACTTTCTCATTGAAATATTTTTATGTTTGTGAAAACAAATTGGTTACTAAAAATAAGTACCTATTTTTACACACCTTTTGTTTTGACTGGAAAGAAGTCACAGGAGTATTGGCCATCATCAAATAATAGAGAAGGGAAATAATGCATCAGGAAGTTAAAATATTTGAGGGCTTTAAAATTAAGACAAAATGAATAAAAATATATGCACAAAATATGGTATTTCAACCTAGTCATTGGACTCTTCAACCTCTTCATTAAATGTGAAACAAAGTTGGGGGGTCTGGGTGGCTCAGTGGGTTAAGCCTCCAACTTTGGCTCAGGTCATGATCTCACGGTTTGTGAATTCGAGCCCTCTGTCGGGCTCTGTGCTGACAGCTCAGAGCCTGGAGCCTGCTTCCGATTCTGTGTCTCCCTCTCTCTCTGCCCCTTCCTGCTCATGCTCTGTCTCTCTCAAAAATAAACATTAAAAAAAAAAGTGAAGCAAAATTGAGAAAATGGCCAATAAAATACAAGTTTTAAATACCACTCCAAATTCTTTGTTGTTATCCAGTAATTGCTTTTCACAAGGATGATAAATGAAAGTGTATATGTTTTCAGTATAAAATGTGATGTATATTCATCAGACATTCTACAGAAACAAGAACAAAAAGAGTATGAAAATTATTTTCAAAAAGATAATTGGGGTGCATGGGTGGCTCAGTTGTTGAGTGACCAACTCTTGATTTCAGCTCAGGTCATGATCCAGTGTCATGGGATCAAACCCCATGTCAGGCTCCATACTGAGCATGGATCCTGCTGAAGATTCTCTCTCTCTCTCATCCTTTGCCCCTCTCTCCCTCTCATGTGCTTTCTCTCTCTCTCTCTCTCTCTCTCTCTCTCTCTAAAATGAAAAAAGTAAAAAATAAAAAGAAAGATATCTTATACCAGAGGTGAGAAGTTACATAATCACAAGTATAGTCCCAAAATAAGTTTTGTTCATTACCCCAAGCATAAATATAACACCTCATTCCTAATCTACAGTTACCTATCTATTGCAATATTTCTTTCTACAAGATATTATAAGATGACCACTTCTTTTTCCTCCATAGAAAACTTGATCACCCTTGTGAACATTTTCATTCTCACACTTTTGGTCCTCTCTGAACTTCAGTCTCTTTATTTGTAAAATGAAGATAAGCACATCTACATCATCATGCTTGGGAGAAGGAAGTGAGACTACATACATGAAAATATTTTTCAAACTGGAAAATACACAGGATAAGCCATCTATTATTTTTATGATTTGTAAATATACTATTTCAGGTTTCCTTCACTACTCACCCACTCCCAACCACCACTATAGTGACATGATTAAAATAAGTGAATGATGGGGAAATTCAAGCCCCCTTGATATGGTTGCATCATCAATAATCTTTTGTATATGTTCTTATTTATTTTGGTGAAACCAACCAGGGGATCTAGGACCACGTCTAGGGTGCAATGGTCATGAAAAAGCAAGGCAGACAAGAAGAACCTTCTTGATTACATATTGCATCAGGCATTTTGCTAGAAATACATAGTTTTTTTAATCTTTAGGAAAATACATACATAGCAATGTAATGCCCATTTTAAAGATGGGCAAAGTGATGCTGAAGATTCAGGATTTGTGGTAGAGGGTACTGTGTTGATATTGGTTCTGTCCAACATGCCTGCTAAAGATACAGTTTTCAACCCCTTAATTAATACCTCCAAAAAAAATCTCTCTGTTGATAACTTCCCATCTAAATGGAGGAATCAGACAATGCCAAGTGTGGTTGTGAACAAAATCTGTTGAGCATCAATTAAGCAGGACATTTTTGGCAGTAAACTAGCTGTGAGTGAATGACTACACAGGTGATTCAGTGACTAAAAAAAAAAGGTGGCAAATTGTCATTTTAAATAGCATGCACCATCACCCAGAAGTTAATTCCTTCTCAAATTTTTTTCTTCCGGCCCCTCTTGCCCGACCTTAGCCTTGCTCATACATACAACAAAAGTTCCCCTTTTTGCTCCACATGCTGTAGTCACTTATCTTTCATCTCCAGTGGAATGAGTTATTTTTCAAAACAACATAGTCACTGTAATAAAATGGCCATGTGGTTAGGTTAGCACAGAACATTTTTGTGCAGAATAGACCTACTTTGTTCCTATCTATTATATAACCAACATTCATTACTGAAGCCTTAAGTTTACATTTTAGATATCTAAGCAAAAATGTCAGAAAGGAGTTCCTTTATCTTTTTGTCCTTATTGTTAAATGGCCCTTATTCCTTTCTAATTGAAAAACAAGCAGGCTCAGTGGTAGAAGGCACTTTCTTTCCTGATCCCTTTCATTACAGAAAGAGTTTGGTTCTTAAAGAGCACAGGCTTTGAACTCAGATCTGCAATGGCTACTCAGGATCTCAGTATGATCTTAGGTAGGAATCTTAAACTTCAAAGCCCTAATTTCCTCATGGGAGTAATAGCCACAACCTTGACTTACTGCTGCTGGGGCTAGCAAATGGGACATCTGTGTGAGAAAGCTCTCTTTAGTTTGTTTTTTAATGTTTATTTATTTTTCAGACAGGGAGAGGAAGACAGAGAGAGACACACAGAATCCGAAGCAGGCTTCAGGCTCTGAGCTGTCAGCACAGACCCTGATGTGGGGCTCGAACTCATGAACCTCTAGATCATGACCTGAGCTGAAGTCGGATGCCCAAACAACTGAGCCACCGAGGCTTTAAATGGTAATGTCTTGACATTTGACACCCCTTCCACCATGACTTGTTCTTGTTTGGCCACTTGTTTATGGAACAAGAAATGTTTCCAGAGGGCCTAGTACATGGCAGATGTTGTCTATCTGCAATGAATGGTGGTATCTCTTAATACTTATGGAAAATTAGAAAAAGGTGAAGTGATTGGTGTCTTTAAATTCTAACACAGGTTTTTAGGGAGAGGCAACTTGAGCTGGAAAATTAGAAAAGAATCCAAAAAGGGGTATTTATATGGACATGATGAAGAACATGAATATATGTTATGGTATGAAAGGAGATGAAGGTTTTGGCAGTGAACAGTGTGGGATATACCCAGGAACACCAGACTTTTCTGTCGTGGTGATGGTGATACCCTATGGACACAAATCATACAGGACCTTGAAAATCAAGCTAAGGAATATAGATTTCATTTTAGTAGGAAATAGAGAGCCTTTGACAATTTTGTATATAATAGCGGTATGATCAGAAACGGGCTTCGAGAATGATGGTCCGAGGAGCTCAGGGAATACTTCCCCAGTGAAGCAACCATTTAAATCATGAAAATTATAAAAATTATAAATAACAATTTAAAAACCACATGTCTCTGGGAATATTAAATGGAGAAATATTTATTCAATAAACTCTATGAGCTCTTAGTAAGAACAGTAAGAGTCTGTGGCATATTAGTCACAACCTACTCCTGCCGCTAATCAGCGTAAGGGGAGCTCTACTCCAGGCAGGTGTGGCTGAGAAGTTGGATGAAACAGTGGAACAATTTATGCCTGAGGGCATTGTCAAAAACAATAGAGCAATTACTTAGAAATTAGTGGGAGCTACCATTCGGAGGTTATGTTGCGGGCCCTCAAAACTGCCCTCAGTTCCACAATTCACTACGACAAATCAAAGGGCTCAGCATACAGTTGTACTCAAGGCTTGATTTATAGTTCAGTGCAAGGTGACCAATTAAAATCAGCAAAACAAAAGGTGAATGAGGTGAGGCCCAGAGGAAAGCAGGTGTAAGTTTCCAAGAGTCCTTTCCCAGTGGAGTCACACAGGATTTATTATTCCTTTCACTGCAGATTGTGGTGACATGTGAAAAGATGTTTAGCAGGGAAGCTCTTTAGAGACTTTGGTTTTTACCAGAGACTCGTCACCTAGGCACTCTGCCTAGCATGGACGAAAATTTCAGAATCCCAAAAGGAAAGCAGGAGAGACGCCTGGGTGGCTCTGTCTGTTAAGCGTCCAACTTCTGCTCAGGTCATGATCTCATGGTTTGTGGGTTCGAGCCCTGCGTCAGGCTTTGTGCTGACAGCTCAGAGCCTGGAGGCTGCTTCAGATTCTGTGTCCCCCTCTCTCTTTGTCTCCCCCTCACTCACGCTCTGTCTCTCTCTCTCTCAAAAATGAATAAACATTGAAAAAAAATACCAGACAAAAGGAAAGCAGGAGTTTAGCATAAACCACATTCTTTGTGCAAACAGTTTAGCCAAGGTGAACCTTTATTATCGGTTCTGGTAATAGTGGAAACCCTCACTTAAATCCAAGTTCCTAGATATGAATTACATCACAAGAAAGCTGTTAAAAATAATGCAATCAAACCTGAACTTCTGAAAGGTTAATGCAGATTTAATGTGGTGGGACTAGAGTAGAGAAATACTGAACACAGATGAGAGAGTTAGGGGGGTTCTGCAATGGCCCAATCAAGAGGTACCGAGGAGCTGAAGGGCAGAGGAAGGGAATCACCAAATAGTGAACAATGATTGTGCCTATATCATGCTTGATGTGGCCCAAACCTTCATTCCAGGAAAGGCTTCTTTCCTGTTACTCCCCTCACATGCCCTATACTGCAGCTAAACTCAATACACCCTGACTAAGGTGGTAGTAGGAGATCATGATGAAAAACGTGCAGTTGCACTTTTACTTTTACCATTTCCTATACTTATTCAACAAGTTAAAAAAAATCACAAAGTATTAGACAGGAGAGGCTAGATTATGCTATTGCAGTGGTACTCAAGCTTAAGCTTGCATAGGAATATCCAGGAGGGATTTTTAGTATATAGATTGCTGGGCCCCAGGCTGAGAGATTGTGACAGAGTAGTCTGGAGTGGGACTTGAGAATTTGTACTTCTGATAAGTTCCTTAATAAGGTGGATGCTCTTGGTCAAGGGAACACACCCTGGGAATACCTGTGCTATTTTAACAAACATTCCTCCAAATCCCTGTACTTTATCACAAGGTAAAGTCATACATGCTACTTGTCCATCACAGGACACCTAAGATAGGATAGAGGTACGGGAGGGTCTCTGCCCACATAGTCACTCAAGGACACAGGCTGGACTCCATATAGCTGCCCCATATAGAACCCCCCATATCATTGGTTGTCATAGAGGAAGAGAGCCACAAAATCTCATGGCTACTCTTTCATGTTTGACCTAGAGATGACACCCATCCAGTCTGCTCAGGGTCTATTGGCCAGAATGAGCCATATAACCCTTGAAATCTTCAGATTGCTGGAATGAAAAGGAAACTGGATATTAGTTAGATCCAATTCTCTAATATTGGAATTACATGTTTACAGTAATTAGCTCTAATTAATTGAACTGTGTTTAATGGAACACAAATGATCTACCTATACAAAGCTGCTGACCAAATCTTACTGTGGCTGAGTAGAATATAGTTATAAATATCATTTTCTACAGTAATGAAAACAGTGTGATCTGCCATAAGGATAGACATATAGACTAATAGAATACAATAGAGAGCCCAGAAATAAACCCTTGCACATTCGGTCAAATAATTTTTTACCAAGTTTGCCATGGTGAAAGAATAGTCCCTTCAACATATAGTGCTGGGAAAAATGGATGTCCACATGTAAAAGAATGGAGTTGGACTCTTACCTTCTACCATATATAAAAAAAATTATCCCAAAATGGATTAAAACCTCAATGCAAGAGCTAAAACTCTAAAACTCTAAAAATAAAATATAGGGCAAATCTTCATGACCTTTGACTTGGCAATTGTTCCTTAAAGATAATTCTGGATATATAGGCAACAAAAGAAAAAAAATAGGTAAATTGGACTTCATTAAAATTAAAACCTTTTGTGCATCAAAAGATAATATGAAGAAGTAAAAAGATAACCCCTCAGAATAAAAGAAATATTTGAAAATCATAAATTTAGCAAAGGTTTAATACCCAGAAGGTGTAAAGAATACATACAACTCAACAACAGAAAGACAAACAATGTGATTAAAGAAACATACAAAAGACTTGAATAGATATTTCTTGAAAGACATATCAATGTATAAATTACCAATAAAACTTCAAAAGATTTCAACACTATTAATCATTAGGGATATGCAAATCAAAAGCACAATGAGATAGCACTTCACACCTACTAGGACGACTATAATTAAACAAAATCCAGAAAATAACAAGTGTTGCTGACAATATAGAAAAATTGGAACCCTTCTACATTACTGATGAGGATATAAACTTGTGCAGCTGATATTGAAAACAGTCAAAAAGCTTAACAGAACTACCAAATGACCTAACAATTCTGAAAGAATTAAAAACGGAGACTCCAGCAGAAACACATATATCAATGTTTATTGAGGCATTATTCACAATAGCCAAAGAGTGGCCAGAACACCCCAAGTAGCTATCAGCAGATGAATGGATAGACAAAATGTGGTATATACACACAATGGAATACTATTCAGTCACAAAAAGAATGAAGTTCTGCTACATTGTAGATGAACTTTGAAAATATGCTAACTGAAATAGGCCAGACATAAAAGGACACAAAAGGATTCTATTTACATGAAATATCTAGAGTAGGCAATTTCATGGAGACAGAAAGTATATTAGAAGTTACAGAAGGAATAATGGGGAATTATTGCATAACAGCTACATAGTATGTATTTGGGGTAATGAAAAATCTTAGATAGCAGTGATGGTTGCAAACATTGTGAAAATGCCACGGAATTGTGCACTGAATTGAATGTATGAAAAAAAGAAGATAAAATTTTATGCTATATTATACATATAATATAAAATGATATGTCATATTATACATATAATATAAAAATTAAAAAGAAACAAATATTGATTTTATAGTGCCTATGTATCATAGTAAAAATAACAGGAATAACATTCTAACATGAATATCAAAATTGTGTCTGGCATAATATATACCAGAACATGGACCATACCCTCAAATAATAGGAGAAATTCTTTTTTTCCCACTATTATTAATAAAACTATCCTATTTTTATGATTAATGATATTTAATGATATCATTACATTATCATTTATCTGTAACTTAAGTTTCTTTGAGAAAAACCAGATGGAGTTAGGCGGCCAGCCAACAAAGTAGAATGGCTATGAGCACAGATCTTGCAGTTGGAGTGTAAGGGATTTGAACCCCAACTCTGCCATTCATTACCTGAGTGACCTTGGGTAAGTCATGTAGCTCCCTGTGTCTCAATTTCCTCATTTTGAAACAGAGCTAATAATAGTACTTACCTCTTATGTTGCTCTGAAAGTTAAATAAATTAATGCTTATGAAGTACATAAAATGGTGTGCCTGTTTCATGGTAAACATGCTGTGTAAAATAAAATTTCTAACACTTTTCACCTACTTAGATACAGGATGATGCCCAAATCTCTCTCCTCTCAGGGAACAGGGGAGTTGGATTGCACACCTCCCTGAAGGGTTCTACAAGGTGGAGATGGAAGTAGGAATCTCTTGACGTTGAAGTCCCAGGAGTCCACCAAAGCAGTTGCTGAGAGGGTTTTCCAAGTCCAATTGGGCAAAAAGCTATGGCAGGCAGAGGGAAGCCAAGAGGAATGGCCATAGACTCAAGAGCCAAAAAAAAGAAAAAAAAAAGTGAACCTATGAACCTAAGAATATCAAGTCAGCTGTTAACCGGAAGAGGTATGGGTCAACTGCCTATAATTTCACTTCTTGTCTAAAAGTTGCTTTTATGTGAAAACCACAGCTATTGAACTAAGAGACAGATTCAGTCATTTGTTCGTTCAATGAGCACTTACACATACATTGTACTCTGCACTGAACACCACATTGCATGTGAAATGAGATGTGAAGCCTTCAGATACGCCGATATATTGTTACAAGGAAAAGAACCTTTGAGACATAGGAGGGATCCCATGGAACACTGACATTATTGCTCTTGTTTTTAAAAGGAAGTGAAAAAGGATACTGAATATTTCTTGCATGATGTCTCAGCAAGGAAATTCTTACACCTAGCTTGAAAAAGAAAAAAAAAAAAAGGAAGATTAAATCAACTGTGGGAATAAATCTCTTTTGACCTGGTGACTTATCTAAGCAGAAAGTCGCTTCCCTTGATGGTAGTTGAGATGCCTTGTTTGTACTCACTTGATCCCTGGACTCTTTTACCCTGCCCCCAACTCCCATTTGCCTGAAAATAGTTAAAAGGCAAAGCAGTAAATCAGGAAGTCTCCAAACACAGCAGGGTTCAGCTGACAGTACAGCAGGGTTAGGGCTGAAAACTGAAGTCGTCTAATTTCATTTTCAAAGCTGAACATCTAATGGTGGATTATCATTAATGGCAGACAGCATGGTGTCAAAGGGTTGTGTCAGGCTCCAGACCTTTTCGTGCTTTACATTCCTATGTTTAATCAAAGGTTAACCAAATCATTGCTGGTAGCAACCTGCAGCTTCAAGGGTCTGTGGGTGGTCTGTCTCTGCCACTGAGGCAGCCACTGCTGATAAGAAAAAGAATACACTTATAGTCCATATATACACATTCCTGGATGTTTACCACTTTACAAAAACTGTAACATGTAACTGCCTCATGAGCTGCTGGGGCTGGAGAGGCTATGCCATTTTATTGGGAACTAATTTTATTATTTGAATGTATGATTATTGATTTATTAAATCATTTCTTTAATTTGTTTAGTCAAACAAACAGAAAAGTGCCCAAAGTATTTATTATTATTTTTTTAATTTCTTGCTTCTTTCCCAGGCCTTACTTCAGCAGCTTTTCCAAGTGGCTGGTAACTTTTTCCTTAAATTTTTTTAATGTTTGTTTATTTGTTGAGAGAGAGACAGGGCATGAGCAGGGGAAGGGCAGAGAAAGGAGACACAGAATCCGAAGCAGGTTCCAGGCTCTGAGCTGTCAGCAACAGAGCCTGATGCGGGGCTCGAACTCACAAACCACGAGATCATGCCCTGAGCTAAAATCTGACGCTTAACCAACAAGGCACCCAAGCATCCCTGCAAGTGATTGATAACTTTAAGGAGTTTCCAGCTAAGCTCTTTGCTAGGCCTCCAAAGACAAAAGTAGGAGAAAATTCCTACAGGTGAGTTCTCAGCTGATGACAGGGACAAAACCTGGGCTGGTCTACTCTATGGTGTGATGGTCCGGTAGGAATTCAGTGGCAAAAGTAAAGGGAGATAAAAATTTTCTTAAATACACAGCTGGAGGTTTTTCAATGTTTATAGGTAGGGAGGCCAATCAGCAGTGGTTCTCAAACTTCGGAGTGCATAACAATCACCTGACGGCTTGTTAGAAATGCAGGTTTCTAATGTTAAACCTCCTGGGGATTATTTAACCTGGCCCCTCATTTCACAGATGCAGAAATCAGGGCAGGACAACAGAGGGTCAAGCCCTCTGCCCAACAGCACTCGTTGGTCAGCAGAACTGGGATTAGAATCCGAGTGTCCTGACTCTCTGATGTGGGTAAGTATTCAGAATTGAATGAAATAAGATTTTGTCCTTAACCTTGACAGACACATAAGCAGAGCATTCAATTCATTGTGATAATTACTATATTAGTAGGATAAACAAAGGGCTTTAGGACTAGAGGAGGGAGTAACTGCTGGCCACAGCCAGGAGATGTTGAGGGTGTACTTGAAAAGTGGGGTTTGTCTCTCTCTCCCTCCCTAAAATAAAAAAGGTCGGGGGGCACCTGGGTGGCTCAGTCAGTTGAGTGTCCAACTCTTGATTTGAGCTCAGGTCCTGATCCCAGAGTCCTGGAATGGAGCCCGGTTTCTGGCTCTGAGCTGAAAGTGGAGTCTGCTTAAGATTCTCTCTCTCTCTCTCTCTCTCTCTCTCTCTCTCTCTCAATCTCTCTCTCTCTCTCTCTCTCTCTCTCTCTCTCTTTCCTTTTTTCCCATGCTCCCCCTGCCCCTCTTCCTGCTCATGCTTGCTCTTTCTAAAATTAAGAAAAAAAAGAAGAAAATAAAAGTAAGGCTTTATCAAACTGAGTGAAGTGATAGTAAGCATTTAAGAAGGAGTTTCGGTGGGGTGCCTGGGTGGCTCAGTCGGTTAAGCGTCCGACTTCGGCTAAGGTCATGGTCTTGCGGTCCGTGAGTTCCAGCCCCGCGTCGGGCTCTGTGCTGACAGCTCAGAGCCTGGAGCCTATTTCAGATTCTGTGTCTCCCTCTCTCTGACCCTCCCCTGTTCATGCCCTGTCTCTCTCTCTCTGTCTCAAAAATAATAAATAAACATTAAAAAAAAAGGAGTTTGGTTAGGAGAATGAAAATTATGCATGTGTCTGTAATACACTTGTGCTCAGTGTCCGTGCTGGGTTGCAAGACAGGGCAAAGGCTGAACATGGCTGGAGAAGTAGGTTAAGAAGTGGACCTTAAAGAGCCTTGTATGATATTCTAAGGAACCATCACTGAATCCTAAAGGTGAGTAGTTCTCTACTTTACCACCAGGAGAATCACCTGGATGGCTCTTTAAAACACAGATTGCTGGGCCCCACTTACAGAATTTCTGATTAAGCAGCCCTGGGGTGGGGTACAAGAATGTACATTTCTAACAAGTTCCCAGGTGATGCTGCTCAAAGGATCACACTTTGTAAACCACCGCTGCTTATCATAGCCAGAAACAGTTTTAAAAAATAAAGAACATAATAGCATTCAAGTTGTGGAAAGAAAATCCAAGGTGGGGTAGAGAAATTAGTGTATGCTGGTTTCAGGGAAATAAGAATCCACATCGCCCATTTGTTGCCATTTATCCTGTAGAGCATTGTGTGCTAGGAGCTAAATTTCTAGCTTTCCTTTAACATACTTAAACTATACAATTGCCAAGTCTTAAGCATAAGGCTTTGGTTTGACTAAGTGTTAGAATTACAGCTAATAGCCTCTCAAAGATAAGAAGAGGTAAGGATTGTTGGACGGTGCTGGGACCAGCTCTTAGCTGCTGATGCAGAGAGACATTTCCACTGTGGCAAATGGAGTTTGGGCACAGCTGGCTCTACATTAGCTGTGGTGTGGGAAAGGACACGTATCTCTCTTTCACTTCTTCTAGGCTCCACTGGTCCTGTATATCAGGATCCTTAGGAGCCTCAATTGGACCTCACCATCTAGCATAAAGGAAAGTCACCTAAATGTAGCTTAAAATCTGAACTCCTCATCCCAGCTCTCCAAATTCTTTTTCATCCAGATAACTTCTGTTACCACAACCTTTAAACATAACTTGTTTATCTTTGAGAGCCTTGTTATCTTTCCAAAAATATGCCATTTTTTCATACCAATAATACTACTGCCTTTCTCCATCCCTGTCCAGTCACAAACCCTACCCATCCTTCAAATCCCAGCTCAGAATCCTCTTCCTTGGGCCCTCCCCGTATTTCTCTAGCCTGCACTGATCCTGCCAATTGTGAAGTTCGATAATGGCAATTGACTTGTAACTCACACTTTACTCCTCAACTGTGCATATTTCCGACTCCTGCTCAATGTTTCTTTATCTATCTTAGCTTCTCAGCCAGACTGCCAACCCCAACTCCTCAAAGTCATCTGTGCTACCCAGGAAATCAGCAAGGTGCTTTGCACAGAGTAATTAGATTCTCAAGTACTGATCCATAATATCAGTCCATGTCAATGAAAACAAGTACAGCTAAAACCTGAATCAAACATACATTTTAAGTGGCACAGTAAGGCATTATAGCAAATTACCTAAAATTTTAAAAAGTAAAGTAACCTAAACGTCTTTGGTGGACATTCTATTTGCCCATCCTCACTGTGTTTTCTCTATGGAAACATCATCATTACACCATTATGTTTGCTTGTCCCCATTTTTACAAACATTTTTCTTCTCTTTGCTTTAACTTTTTTTTTTTTTGGTAGTTTTAAGCTTCTGAATTGCAAGCCCTCTAATCATAGAGAGAGGCAGGATTAGTACAGATACAAAATCTTGAAACTCCAGACAGGAGTAAAGTACCCTCAACATTCCCACCTTAGACCCCCCTCTATCTGTGTCTGGGACCAGCTCCAACTTGGCTCTGCTCCTGGATTACGTGGCGCCCAGACCTCCCTCTCCCTGGCAGACCCCTACGCTCGCCCAGCTACAATAGCATCATTTTGCAGATCATTCCCAGATCTACCTTTCTAAGCCAACCTTACTACTCCTCCTGTCCAGACCTGCACTTTAAGCTTTCAGATGTTTTTGCCCACATGTTTAACAGCCTGCAAACCTATCATCATATGGATAAACATAATGCTTGCTGTCTCCCCCAAGGCCACATTCCTATCTTGCTTGTCTTCATTTGTAGTATGAGCTTCACAGCCCTGCAATTGTCATAGACAGCCAGTGCGGAGGTCACTGTATTTCTCTTGGTTCATTTTTGTCTTCTGTACTTTGTCGATAATATTTACAAAATATCCACATTTATCATTAAAGGTGAAATCTATGCCTTGCTAGCCACATGGAGGAATTATGCTAATACTGATCTCCCTTTTCTTTTGTCCATTTGATTTGGATTGTTTTTTCTGTCCACACAAAATGGGCTGTCAAAGATTCTAACATGATTAATTCACACACATGTTCACACCATTTCTCTACAGGATTTTATAAACTCTTTAAAAAATGAATGGCTTCAGGGTTAGCCACATGTGTATCCTTATTTGCATTCTTTGTCTTCTTCTTTTGGACTCCTGGAATCGAGATAAACATTGGGTTACCTTCAACCCCTTCATTCTCTTTATTAGCGCTGTACTTTCTTTTATGACATCTGAAGTCTAGTGCAAACTTTTTCTTGAGTTTAGAAACTATTTTAAGACGCTTATCCACCAAAGATCAAGAATTCACTGAAGCATCCTACTTGCAACACCAATCTTAAAAAGATAGGGAGATATACTGATTATTTTTAACTTTCCACTAATAATGAACCTAGGTTAATCATTGATAGATTTAACTGGAACTTTTTAGATTGTATGGGAAAACAAAAAATCATGGGCCAAACACTGTAAGAACTTGGAGGGAATACCTTGAGATGATGGGAGAATAGACAGTTGCAATGTTAGTTTTCCCTCCCTTTTCTTTTTTGTGTTCTAGCATTTATCATGGTCTTTGATGCATAATAGGTACTAAATAAATATTGGTATAATGTATTAATTCACATGAAAATAATGCGTAAAAAGTAGTAGCACATGGAAGTATTCCTAGTGGTTCCAAAATATGCAGTGTTCTTAATTCAAAATGCTATAGTTATAATTTCCGTGTTTTGAAAACAACAGAGGATGCAGCCAAAATATATCATGTACCCTACATTTAGAAAATCTTGTTAGTTTATGTTTCATCTTAGAAGAATGGAATTTCTAATTTATTTCCCAGAGTTTTGTCAAAAGGGTGGTATTGATTACAATGTTTTATTTATACTTGGGAATCTCTCTAAGGTTTAAACTCAGCTTGAAAGCAGGGTCATGAATCTGTTCTTGTGTAAGTATAACACAAAGTTGCTATAATCACATAACTTTAGTATTCACATTAAAATTAAAAATAACATTGAAGTCATTTTAGGTAGACAGTTTGCAATGGCTCCCCTGAGTCCCCTTAAATAATTTTATGTTCTGGAGACATCTGAAACTTTGATTGATGCATTGATAAATGCTTTCTTCTGTTTTAGATAACGAAGAAACCATTGACTAAAACTAAAGCCAAGTTTTGCCTTTAAAATGTCCTCCAGTGAATGTCAAACTGTATCAAAGCCTAATTCACACTGCAGTACATATCATGAATATGGTACTCATCATAAATCTCAACTTTAAGTCCAGATCTTATAATGACAAGTCTGCTTTCAAACACTTATGTTGTTGGTGAGATCTCTCTGAAGACTGACTGAAGGGATTACAAGGTCATCCTTGGTTCCAGGGAAATCCATAAACTTGTGAATAAGAAGCCCTTATTTTTCCAGGGTCTTAAGTGTCATGATAAGGAATATGTTAATAACCTGCTCTGTAGGTTTCCTGTCTTAGATGTCTGGGTTTGATCACATCTCGGGTAATAATTTTGCTTCATAATTATTTAAAGTGAATCACTTGGAAACGTGGATAGCTAGAGTGACTTTGGAAATAATATTTGAGGTTACCTAGAACTCAAGCTAATTCATTAATTTCAATCTGTTTTAACTAATGTCAATTCCAACCAAAGTTAGTGTATTTTCAGCATTTCCTTGATTATTCATATTATTATTAATGCTTGTTTGTCTCAAGTTCTTTCATAAGGGAGCTTAAACTAATACTATTAAATCTAATTCAGATTGCAGTAATGATATACACAAAAGCTTTCTCTGCATCAGTTCTCTGATTGAGAAACTAGATTTTCTCTCTCCCTACAAATTCCATTATTCCTAACCTGAGAATAACTGGTTCCCTAGCCCCTTGAATGATGCCCCAGTTCTCAGCATTTGCAGTGAACTCAGCCTTACATTTTCAGTGGACATACTTGATCTTTCTTGCTTCTGTGCCCTTGCCTTCAATGCCCTTCCTTTCACTTGCCTCAAAGTCAGAAAACCTTTTCCTGACAGTTTCAGTACCAAGATCCCATTCCCTTTATTTTTCGTTTCCTGACACATTTAGCTGTTGGCACGACTTTTTTTTTTCCCACATGTCATTCTCAAAAAGGCAAAAACAGTGTGGTTTTTCCTGAGTATTTCACCCAGAGCCAACTGAAATACTCAATATACAGTAGATGCTTCCCACATGCTGATGAGCAAGGGGACATCAATGCATTTGGGAAAACTTCTTAGTAAAGTTGCCTTATCCCTTCACAAATTCTCTGTTAATCCCCTAACCAACTGTTTGTGTTGAAAACAAACAGTAACATGAATTACTGTTACATGGTACATCCTACCACTCTCCTTTCTGATTATCAATCCAAATAGGAACAATCTGGAATGATATTGCCCAAGGGCAGGCACTTGGAAAGAAAAGGGAAGAAATTCAGGAAAATGGCTCATCCTTAGGCTGATAATTCAGGATTGATCTTATTGATTAACAATCATAATTTATTATGTAATTCTGATAGAAAAAGGATTTTTAGTTTAGACACAGAGCTTGAAAGAAGTTACTCTATTTATAAAATTGCAAAAAGAAAGAGCTGGGGAATTGTGCCTGCTTGGTGCTATATGTTAGATTTTTCTAGCTAAGTTATTCCTGAAACAATCTAGATATGGAAGTCTAGTTACTCTTCTGGAAGCCTGGTATTCTTGTTTCTTAGACTAGTAGCAAAGCAGAAGCAGCCTGTTGAATTAAGTGGAGCTGAAACCAAGCCTTCCTGCACCACACCTGTTAATCACTGAAATGAAAGGCCAATTCAAAGATGTAACACAACACTGTTGGTCGTCAAAACCTGCTTGAGTTACCACAGATTCATTTATGACTCTCTTGGGAGCATCACTGCTGTGAAATCTATCAAATTAGGAACTGCCCCCAAATTCTGCTCAGTAAAGAATGCAAACATTTCACTCAAATGGCACTTGTTTGTCAAATGGGCAAGGGCAGGGAAATTGATGAGGGTACTAATTATTCTTGAAAGAGCCAGAAAGGAGTGAAGAACATTCAAAGACTTCATAAAGAAGTGAGGAGCAAGGGAGTGAATTTCCCCAAACTTTAAAAGGCTTCAGATCCACAGACAGCAGGGCTGGTAAGCAGGGTAGGGCTTCCTCAATTAGAAACAGGTCTCCTCCTCTGTTGCAATCCTGACATTTCCCTTGTGGATTAAGACAGAGTTGAATTTTTGAAAATTGTGAAATTTTATGTTTTCTTTCAAACACTGAATATTTATGCATAATAGGGGTATATAGACCATAACTATTTTGTCTAATCTTTTGTTCTTCGTGGGTTTTATAAAAATTAATGTCATTTTGCCCAAATACCAGAAAGGAACACCATGGTAGTTTAAGTGGTGAAGGCTTTCAGGGAAAGTAGGGTTCAGCTAGTCACTATTTAAGCTAGCTATGCTAATAAGCAACTCTGGGCCTAAGTGAAACGACTCAACCTAGACATGGCTAAGTAGAACTTGGTTTTCTCAATCAACAGGTACTTGCCTCTAACAAGTTAAGAAATTCAAGAAGAGTTGGAATAAAATTCTTTGACTTAATAAACTAATACAAACTGGCAACTAGTTTTTTGTTCCACGCAAGAGTAAATAAAATATCCATATTATCTTCTGGTTCCCTTCTCTAGATATAAGATAAAGAAGATACTAGAAAGCAAAGACCTGAAAGAGAAATACCTTGAGAAAGCAGGCATCCATTGATATAGCGGAGACCTTAGGCTCATTCTGTCTAGGTGTGTTTTAGTTTTTAATGGGACATAAAGATGAAGAAAACTTCCAAGCCTAAAGAAATGAAGTCTTATTGTTAGGAAATCAAGTGATTTAACTGGTGTTGAGGATGGAAAATGTATTTAGATTGGAAAATACTTAAATGCATGCCAGAGTAGGATGAGCTATCTGATATCCATTAAATTTTGCCAGTGAGAGAGCAGTTTTTAATGAAAGTTTGCCACTTGCAAAGCACTGTGGCAGGCTCTCTGAGGACTTGTGCTTGCCCTCAAATTGGTTATAATTCAGTAGTGTTGTAAGAAATACACGACAATCTAGTGAGATAATGTTTAGTTTAAGACATAGCATAGGAAGAAATGTCATGTGAAAGTATGAAGATAGGAAAACCAATTCTCCATGCTGAGATAGTGAAGAATGTTTGTGGCAATTAAACATGCATAGTTGCTTACTTTGCCTAATTGTAGAAACATTCTTGTTGAACTATGCTCCTCCGCTTCTGAATTGACCCTCAAGTCTTTCATTATTGATTTAATGGGGAGTATAGCGATCTTGCCAAATCCTCTTCTCCCCTTTCTTACCTGCTATGTCACCTCTTGACCATTATGACACAGGGTGGTTGATATAAGGTTTTGCACAGTGACCATAATTATTTTATCCATTATAAAATATTTAAACTACATGAGGAACTCAGATCTAGGCATATTCAGATAAAAGGTAGGTTTGGGTTATTAAAAGAAACTACCATGATGAGTTACGGTTGGATGACCCCATTTGAACTAAGGAATTATCTTGGAAACATGCTCACATAGGACAGAAAAGACATGTTCTTCCAAGAGGCTTTGCCAAAGCTTGTTCTAGGCCAGTACATTTGATCTCAATGATCTCCCACAACTGGGACTGTGGCTCAGTAAAATGGAATTATATCATCCCTAGTTTCCTAAAATAAATATAAATTAGGGGTAGCCATCTGGACATGCACCGGTGCCCGTCAGGCCAGGGCAGTAGATTCTGTCTAAGGATGCCCTGATCATTGTTTCAGAGATGCAACCAAAGGCAGGAAACAGTTTCCCAGACAGGGTGGATTATTCAACGGACTTATAAATGTTTTATAGCTATTTAATTTCACAACCACGAGGTCTGGATTACAGGGAATTATATCCAAACTAGGACAGAAAATCTATAATAGATGCAATCCAGATCGATTCCTGGATAAAGATAGTGACTTAAATCTTTAAATAATGTTCTGTTTAGTTTTGTTTTGTTTTGTTTTGTTTTGTTTTGTTTTGTTTCTGAAAGGGTTGCTAGATTGGCCAAGCATAGGTCCATGGAATAGCAGAGTGCACCCACTATCTCAGGCAGATTATTAACATTTCTTTTCATAATAAGTCTTCACTCTGACTGAATACTTGATAATTAATTACATGTGTTGTGCTCCTTTCTTTTTGGCCATGTCTAAAGCAGTAATTGATAAGTTGTTGTCTGGTTATTTTCTTGCATGTCAGAAAAGAAATATCAAGCAACTAATTGACCCAGAAATTTTCTGCCCAGTTTTGTGTGCCCAGGGGACCTCAGTTGTAAGAAAGACTCAAACAGAGAGTGAAAAGTGGGCAGGAGAGCACTGTCCTTGGATGCCTTTCTATGAGAGTTATTGGTTATAATGTTACCTCTCTTCTGCCATTTAAATCTTCCCCTCTCTTGTGTTTTCTTTCCCCTGCTTTGAACTTTGGGCAATAATCAAGACTTCAACCTATTCTTTCTCTCAGCAGTCCCCAGAGATATTGGAGAAGCTGAAGGTTTGGACTGGCCACAAACAACCTTATGCATTTGCCAGATTAGCCCACTCTTGTCAAAACTGTCATGTTCTCAAATCTTTTTTTTTAAAGAAGAACAATTCCCTTGGTTGGAGGAAGATTTTTCTCACCAGAATTTTAAAGAGTTAAAAAGAATTTCCTCATACAGACCACTCCTGCAGAAACCAAATCATTCACAGCTTGTATATGATTATAAAGGAAGTCTCCTCTCAATAGACAGTATCAGCTCCAAAGCCAAGCAAACAAGCTGAGTTCCATTCAAAGCAATAAGAACACACACTCTATGCTTCCTCTTTTCTGAAAATAGCTTAGCACCTTCAAAATAATGATATCCTCAAAGAATTGTGATGAGCCAAGGAATGAGAGCATGGGGCTGGTCTCCATCAAACCCTGGGCTTGCTAAGTATAGCTCTATTGGACTGCTCAAAAGACTTGTACAATATCTCTCCCAAATGTGATTAGAATAGACCGATGTATAGTTTCTGAGTAATTTACCAGCCCTTCCCCCTTTTTATCATAATGGATTTATGTTAATCATCATCTTTGTCTTCAGGGATCTCATTTTGAGCTCAACAAAGTTGTGAAAATATCGACTGACTTCTCCAGTTTCTGCTCTAACATCCTTTATCAGTCTTGGATGTATAATGTTTGGCTTGGTGCCCTGTCAATTATAACATCTAACACTTGCAGAGTTCCAGCCAAAGCTGTTAGCACAGTCTTACTCTCCATTTGATATCCAGAGCAATTTAATCCCCACTTAAGCTAATCTCACTCCTCCCTGTCCACCATGATTTTGGATGGGGAAAGGATAATTGTTCTGCTATTTTCCTACCTCCTTGGGTTTCATTTCATTTCAAAATTATGCTCTTTTTTACTCTTCTGAAAACAGTGTTTGCTATCACTAGTTACTTGTATATAAAAGAAACCTGATAAAGTTTAATGAAAAGAATTGCATCTTTCATTAAACCAGAAGTTATCTCAAGGAATAAAAATATGTATTGTCCTTGCAACTATAGGTTTGAGGAAATAAAAATTAAAATAATAATTATAATTTGGGCTTATCCACTTGGCAAAATAAAAAAAGAGGATAGATTATTGATGGAAATATAATTGGTATACCCTTTCTAAGAAAAAGCAGGAAGGATGTATCAAGAGTTTTTAAATGCTCATTTATTTTAAGTACCTTCACCTTAAAATGTTTACCCTGAGATGATTATTAAAATCATGGGCAAAGAGACTGATGAACAAGGAGACTTTGCTAAACCATTCCTTGTAATCAAATTTCCTACAATAGGAGATTAATTGGTTATACTCATGGAATAAAATATTATGTGGTGTTAAAAATCATGCTTTAATGTAAAATTTTTGTACCTTTTAGTAAAAATTGAGCAGATTATAAAAATTTACATATAAAATAAGTCTCTATCCATGTAATCATACATATATTTATACTGAAATAAAAATTTTTGTATCTTTACAGGGGAAGTTATTTTTTTCAAGTGTCAAGTTTTTAAATTTTGTATACTCTTTTATGATCAGAAATGTAACATAATTTCCCTATTTAAAAATATACAGAGCAATTATATAAGCATTTGTAAACATTGATTGTAAGTGTAAAGAGACCGTCATTTGCAGGTTTTGACTTTTAAAATCAAGTCTATCACCTTAGACTTCAAAAGCAAGGCTAACAAAAGTATGTCCTATAATATATTATCATAATACACATTTTTGAAAACTGATAACTGATGTTGCTCTAAAAATAGAAGACTAAAATAAATTATTCAAAGACAATGATTCTTTAATATTCAGTCATTTGGTATAAAGTATTCTTTTTCAGAAATACTGTGCTATAAAAGTTTGCAGAGTGGATATGTGGGAGTTGTCTTTCTACAACTAGTTAACAAAATTACCAGCCAGGTCTCTGGGTGTTAAGAAGATGACCTAAATACAAAATGCTATTGCTCTGTTTAAAGCACGTGCAGAAAGGCAAGTTGACAGCCTTCTTCCAACTGAACAAGCACAGTAACATATGAACACTGCACCTTCATTAAAGATCTATTCATTTCGACAGTTTTTAAGTGAGATTCTCCTACATTCCTAATTCTGTCTTAATCATATAGATAAGAAGAGGTGTAAGAGTGGTTGCATTCTAAACTCAAGGGATTAAAATCTTTCATTTTTAAATGTTTATTTATTTTTGAGAGAGAGAAAGAGCCCGCAGCAGGGGAGGGGCAGAGAGAGAGAGGGGATAGAGGATCCAAAACAGGCTCTGTGATGACAGCAGAGAGCTCGATGTGGGACTCGAACTCACAAACCTTGAGATCATGACCTGAACTGAGGCCGGTCGCTTAACCGACTGAGCCACCCAGGAGCCCCAAGAGTTAAAATCTTAAATGATAAACAGCAGCATGAAAGACAGATATTATACGATTTCACTCATATGTGGAATTTGAGAAACACAATAGACGAATATAGGGGAAGGGAAGGAAAATACAATAAAAACAGAGAGGGAGGCAAACCATGAGACTTAAATACAGAGAACAAGCTGAGTGTTAATGCAAGGGAGGTGAGTTGGGGGTGGGGTAAAGGGGTGATGGGCATTAAGAAAGGCACTTGGGATGAGCACTAAGTGTCATAGTAAGTGATGAATCACTGGGTTCCACTCCTGAAACCAAGACCGCACTGTATATTAAGTAACTTGAATTTAAATTAATAATAAAAAAGAAGTGTGACACAGGAAAAAAGAAGAAGAAACAGCACAAATGAAAACATTAGTAATAAACAGACTTGAGGAGGTGGAAAAATCATGGAAATCAAAGGCATAGCAAATCATAAAAATGGTCAAAAGGGTATCAAGAAAAGGTTACTGGAAAGTCTGAGTATTGTTAGTATTGAGTACAGTGGAAATGCAAACTCAACCATAGGAGTGGACACAAGGAGAACAGACACAAGGAAAAGCAAGGAAAAACTGGAGCCTGTAAGGTTGATGTGAAACCCACATGGAGGAAACTGTGGACTGACTTGCTGCTCCTGAGCAGCTGAGCCAGGATGTAAGACTCACCTGTGCAGCTGCAGCAGCATCTTGGGCTCTCCTCTCACCTAAAAAGATGCTTGTGCAAATACATCACCTTCCTGGTCCTCGTTCAGCTTCTCTACTCTTGGGACAAATGTGCTAGCTTCTTCTTCTTCTTTTTTTTTTTTTTCTTTTAAGTTTATTTTGAGAGAGAGGGGGAGAGAGAGAATCCTGAGTAGGTCCCGCGCTGTCAGTGCAGAGCCCAATGTAAGGCTCAAAACCACAAACCACAAGATCATGACCTGAGCCAAGACCAAGAGTCTGAGGCTTAACTGACTAAGCCACCCAGGTGCTACCAAAAGTGTTGGCTTCTCGATGAAGAGTACAAGTGTTTCCTTCAGGACACTTCCATCCTCAAAGTTGGAGTCTTAGAAAAGTGGAAGAACTTGGATGAAATGTTAAGCAATTTCAGTTCTGGACTTCGCTCTTTTCTGGGATTAAATGACCCCAGGCCAGTCACTCAACTTCTCTGGTGATCAATTTTCTCATCAATAAGATGAAAGAAGTTGGGTCACTTCTAAACTGGCAAGCATTACTAGGAAAGTAATGCCTGTAACAAGGAAAGGAATATACAAAAATTATACTGGGAGAGGCTGTTCACAGCCTTGTTACTACTAATGGAGTTTCTGAAATTCAAATCACAGGCAGGTCAATCAGAGGTGACCATGTGAAACAAGGAGAGACAGAAAGATGGAGTGTAGTGGAAATAATAAGATGGAGAGTTGGGAGACTGAGGCTTTTGTCCTGGCTTTATCACAGTCTCCTTGAGCTAAACTCAATCATTTAGCTTAGGAGTGTCTGTTTTCTCCTCCACAACATGAAGGCAAGAGGCAGTGGTGCTTATCATGACTCACAATGAAATCCCCTCAGGAGCTTTAAAATATGTTGAAGTACACGTCCCATCACCAGAGATCTTGATTTAATTGATCTGAGATGTACCTAGACATCAGGATTGTTTAAAGCTCCCCAGATTGTAATGGGCAGCTAAGCTTGTGAATTCTTTGTTAGAATTTGCTTTGGAAAATGGCAGTATGATTTAAGGGTTGTGGGAAGGCTTCCCCCCCACCACACGCCAAGTATGTCTGTTACAAACCTGTCAGATTGCATGTTAGCTAACCCTTAGAGATTCATCCCTTTGGGTATTGAAGCCTCTTAATTACTTATTAAAATTCACACGCTCCTGCTGAATGTGACACCTTGAATTTACAGTAAGTATATCTTACTTAGAATTGTAAAAACTAACTTGGAAAAAAATCTCAGAGGTCACAGTTCAAACAGGCAAGTATTTTTATTGTGATTTTTATAGATAAGAAGCAAATGCAGGGATGTCTTCAGTGTTAGGCTTTTCAATAGCATTTATTTTGGTGTGGATGTGGGAGGGGTTTTAATTAATGTTCTCTCTCTTACATAAGATTTTTTTCAAATAAGAGGTTTGGGACTGTAATTATGTGACCATGCATTTTAAAACGCCAGCTGGGCTTTTATCTCAATCTATTCTAGAGTTTAAAATCCTTTTTTGGATGGGGATTCCCACAAGTGACGTTTTAGCCTTTAATGTGTCTCATTTATCTAAATAAGCATTTCCTGCTCTGATTTATCATCACCCTGTGATTGCTTCCTATGATCTACCTTTCACTCTTTTTGCCTTTCATCTTAATCCACAATATATCTGCTCTGCTGGCCAGAGAGAACATGTCACTGCCAGATTCCAAAGCCAAATGATCTCCCCCCTTATATCAGAAGACATAAACAGTTGTCATGTAATGTACATGTCTGTTCTCAAAGACATGTTGGGCATTTTGCCTGTCTGGGAATTGTTTGGGGTTCTTTTGGGGGGGGTGAATGGATCCAATTCTATAAACTTATAACACATTAAATTAATTAATACCTAAAGGTAATGTTCTAGTCTATTAAAGGTTTGGCTATTCTAACTGGAGCACACCCAACTCTCCCCTCTAATCAGCATGGTCCTATCCAAATCTGAAACTATCTGAATAAAACTGGAGGTATCTTAGTACCACATGCTGGTGAAGAGATGTTTGCAGAGGGACGACCTCATCAGGAATTCCACTGGAAGGAATTCTAACCAGCTCACACAAGCAGGAGGTTATGACCAATACATGTACTACTATGGGACCTAAGTTATAATTGGAATCACACAAATCTTCTTGTCAAAATTCTATTGCTGGTTTACTCCTCCAACAGGAGAAAAGAATCCTTTTTCTGCACAAAAATAAACATTTGAATAATTTTTTAAAATCTTCATTGGCCTGATGTTTTTCTTCCTTTAAAGATACAAAGGT
Organism: Lynx rufus; assembly: GCF_022079265.1. Classification (NCBI taxonomy): domain Eukaryota; kingdom Metazoa; phylum Chordata; class Mammalia; order Carnivora; family Felidae; genus Lynx; species Lynx rufus. The sequence continues at coordinate 769,202 of NW_025814841.1, forward strand.
TAGTGCAGTATTATAGTACATTATATACTGTTTACATTAAGACATTTCATTTATATAAAGGACACTGCTCTAATGTATTCAGCTCACAAACTACTTAATATGTTATACTCTCCAGTCTGAGAGAGAAACAATCCCTTAAGATTTTCATAAATATGAACAAGAGTTTTCCATTGACTGGTCTCAAGGAATCATTTTTTAAATAATTGAATGAGCAATAAAAAATTGTTGATGATACCTATCCAAGAAGAACTAAAAAATGCATTACTTTCACTTGGAAAAGTTATTAATGTGACCTAAGGTGCTATAGTTTTAAGGCTTAATATTTGAAGAGCCTTGGGAATTTTCCTTGGAATCTTAGGATTTATTCATGAATTAATGACTTCTCAAATTTCAGTTCTCTCCTTTTCATTTGAATCAAATAATGTGCAAAAAGCATTTTAATAAAATGTGTTTGAAAACCCACAGAGTTTTCAATTACAGTCATCAACATAGAATGATATGATAAGCATTCCTGAATTCTAGTCTTTATTCCATCATGTACTCCTTGTATGAAAATTGGAAGTTACCTCTTTACAAAGCTCTCATATTCTCATTTGTAAAATTTGTTGTGTGAGAATGAATGATGATGTATGTAAAACACCTTGAAAAGTGCCTGACAAAATAGCAGCTACTAAAGAGAAAGAGCCTTGTAAAACAAAACGTGTTTATCCATGGGATATTTGCTACTTAATAAAATACCCCTCCATTAAGGATTCTATCAAGTTTTATCTTCTCCAGAGTAATGTCTCCCCAAACATGGCAAAACCTGATCTCACCACTTCCTCCTCATTCTTAAAGTCTCTTCACTCTTTGCTACTTGATTATATTCAATTTATCACTATAAAAATCTTTATTTTTTTCTTTGTTTAATATTCCCCTAGAAATATGGTATGACCCTTTAGAAGAACCTTATAAAATAGTGTATTTCAACAGGGAAACATGTATTGTGTGTTTGTGCATTTGTGTACATTTTGTTATAAGGGCTGCATTTATTCAATACATTTCATTTGCTAATTTCAATATAACAGTTTTATGGATATGTAACATTCACATACCGTATAGTTCACCCGTTTAAAGTGTACAGTCTAATGGTTTTTAGTATACCCAGAGTTGCACAACCATCACCACAATAAATTTTAGGGCATTTTCATACCCTAAAGGAAACCCCACAGGTATTAGCAGGGACTCCTCATTTTGCACCAACTTTACCATCCCAAGTAACCACTTTTTTTAAGTTTATTTATTTATTTTGAGAGAGAGAGAGAGAGAATGCATGTGAGCGCAAGGGAGCGTCAGAGAGAGGGGGAGAGAGAGAATCCCAAGCAGTCTCCACAGTGCAGAGCCTGATGTGGGGCTTGAACTCACAACCGTGAGATCATGACCTGAGCCAAAATCAAGAGTTAGGCTTTTTAACTGACTGAGCCACCCCGGTGCCCCCAAACCAGGTAACCATTAATCTAATTTCTGACTCAGTAGATTAGCCTGTTCTGGACATTTCATGTAAATTGAATCATATATCACACATACATGTGCGTGTGTGTGTGTGTGTGTGTGTGTGTGTGTGTATACCTATTTTGTCTGTCATTTATTAGATGATGGACTTTTGGGTTGTTTCTACTTTGGGGCTATTATGAGTAATGCTGCTAGGGACATTCACGTAGCAGTTTTTGTGAGGACATATGTTTGCATTCTTTTAGGTGTATTTCTAGGAATAGAATTGCTGAGTGATATAGTAACTCTGTTTGAACTTTTGAGGAACTACCAGACTATTTTCCATCATTTTCCATCCCCAGCAGCAATGAATGAGTGTTCTAATTTCTTCACATCCTCATCGTCACTTATTATTATTTGAATTTTTAATTAAATCCATCCTAGTGGGTATGAAGTGGTATCTCGTTATGGTTTTGCCTGTGTCTGCATTTCCGTGATGGCTAATGATGTTGAGCATCTTTTGATATGCTTATTGGCTATTTGCATATTTTCTTTGGAAAAAGTCTATTCAATTCCTTTGCCCATTTTTGATTGATAAAAAATTTGTTTTTTATTATTGAGTTGTAAGAGTTCTTTATGTATTCTAAACACAAGTTATTTATCAATGCAATATTTTCTTGCATTGTGTGGGTTATCTTTTGACATACTTGATGGTACCCTTTAAAAAACAAAAGGTTTTAGGGGCACCTCGGTGGCACAGTCAGTAAAGCATCCAACTCTTGATCTCAGCACAGGTCTTGATCTCAGGGTCCTGAGTTTAAGCCCTGCATTGGGCTCCACACTGGGAGCCTACTTAAACAAAATAATAAAAATAAATAAATAAATTTTCGAAAAGGTTTTAATTTTAATGAAAGCCAATTTATCTATTCTTTCTTTTGTTGCCTATACTTTTTTGGTGTCACATCTAAGAAGTCTTTGGCTCACCCACGTCACAAAGATTTACTCATACTTAATTACTTTAATGGTATGTTCACTATTTTTGTGGTTATTTCTCAGTGGTTACCTTAGGACTTACCGTATATACCTAAACTTATTAGAATCTACTTCAGATTTATACTAACTTCATTCAAGTTAGTATAAATAACTGCCTTGTTACCCTAGGTAGCTCTTTTCCTTCTTCCCCTTTTTTTGTGCTAGTATTTCCTCCATCTCTATATTTTGTAAGCCAACAACACATTTTCATACCTATTCCCTTATGTTATTTTATGACTTCTTAAGAAGCTGAGAGAAGAAAGTAGAACTAGTGTATATTTATGTAATTTGTTATATTCTCTTATTTACTATTTCTTGATCTCTTCTTTCTATGGATTCCAGTTTATCTGATGTCATTTCCTTACTATATTATACCTTGATTCCTACCCACCTTCTTCCTGCTGTTATTGTAAAATATATTTTGGTTCCTTATGCCATAAGCCAATAACAATTATATACATTTTTATGTGATTGCTTTTTAGCTCAATTAAAAGAAGACAGTGGAGGAAATATGTCATTTTTACTGTCTTTTGTAATTAGCTACATAATTACCTTTATTAGAGCTCTGTTTTTTCACATGGGTTGAATTACTTACTGTCTGGAGTCACTTGCTTTGAGCTCAAAGAACTTCCATTAGTATTTCTTACAAGGCAGGTCTGCTAGCAATAATTTTTTTTAGGTTTTGTTTGTCTTGGAATGCCTTTATATTGCCCTCACTTTTTAAAGAGTTTGCTGGGTATACGATTCTTGTAACTTTTATTTTTCCAGAAATTTTAATATCATCCTACTGCTTCTGGCCTCCATTGTCTCTAACAGGAAATCATCTGTTGATATCTTTCTGTCATATGTGATGGGTTGTTTTTCTCTTTTAAGATTCTCTCTTCATCTTTGGCTTTCGTTATTTGCTCTATAACATGTCTGAGTGTGGATCTCTTTCCGTGTATCTTATTGGGAATTCTTTGAGTTTCTTAGGTATATAGATTAATGTTTTTCATCAGATTTTGGATAGTTTTTTCTTTGATTCTTTTCTCTAACCTTTCTGCTCCCTCTCATTTTGGCCCTCCACCCATGAGTGAGCTTAGTGGTAGCCTGCATTCTCCTGAGAGTGTGTTCCTTTTTCTTCAGATTACATGATCTCTACCAATTCATCCTCAAGTTTTCTGATTCTTTTTTCTGCCCGTTCAAATCTACTATTGAGCCCCTCATGTGAATTTTTCATTTCGGCTATTATAGTCTGAATTTCCATAGGTTCTTTTGAGAATGGCTGTCTCTTTATGGATATTCTCTACTTGATGAGACATTGACATCATATTTTTTTCTTTAATCATGATTCCCTTTAATCCTTGAAAATGTTTATAATAGCTGCTTTAAAAGTTTTGTCTGTTAAGTCTGACACCTGAGCCTTCTTACAGGCAATTTCTTTTGCTTCACTTTCTGGTTTCTTTGCATTTCTCATAATTTTTTTGTTAAAAATTTGACATTTTAGAACTTCTACATTAATGGCTCTGGATTCTACACCCCTCAACCCCCCTGCTGCCAGGCTTACTGTTGTAGTTGTTTGCTTATTTATTTGTTTAGTGACGTATTGGACAGAAGTCGATATCCCTCTCAGTATGAAATCTCTGGATGTTGGCGTCTCATAGGGTAAATCTTGATCATACTCAGCTCCCTACTATGACAGTAGTTTTAGCAAGGTCTTTGCCTTTTTCCCTGATTTATTTTAAGCTACCTGCCTCTTTTGGTATCTTTTGGTATCACGCCCAGCTCTTGGCTTCCACTCACTGCTATCTGATTGCTCTATTGTTTTCAACAATTCTCTGGGTCATAAACTGCTCTGCAGTCTGGCCTAATTAAATTCAGATGTCTCTTTGAAGGGGTACATTTTGAGGCCAGGCTTTGAGGTTTGTTCTGGATCCCAGGAGTGCTCTTCTTAGTTGTCTTTTTTCTTTTTTCCTGCTTCTCTCTTTGAACTAGGTGGCTAAGGATTTAGTCTGTTGATTTCATGGAGCTACCACCCCACTCTTAGATCTTACCATCTAAATCTCCATGGTTTTCCAGCATGCCATTAGGCTGAACCTCCCATAGTCTATTCTAAAGAAAGTCATTTCCTTAGGGAGAGCTTTGAGGTTCATTGTTACAATGACCTACCTCTCCCCTCCTTGGGAAGAATCTCTGAGCTTCTCCCCCAGGGCTGGAGTTATAGTCTGCTTTGTGAGCAGGTCACTTAGCAGGGACAGTAGCATCTAGTCTTCTCAACTTTTCAACCAGTCAACTCTCCCACAGTGGAACCTCTGCCATACAGCTGAGCTGAAGTGTGGTGAATCGGGGCCCCCAATACTTGGCCAGAAGTACCTGGAATAGAGCCTCCACCCTTATGAGGGGAGAAGCCTCCTCCCCTCAGCCTGTCAGCCTCACTCACCTAGAATACGGCCTCTGCAACACAAAGCTGAAGGGGATGAGAAGTGTTGTTGTCCTACCCGACTTGAGATACCATAGCCCTCAAGGGAGACATGGGGGACAGGGAGAGAGGAAGCAAGAAATTCACGTTCTTGGCTACACTGACCCAAACTAGAGCTTCTGTTGCATTGAGCTGGGGCAGGGGGGAGGGAGCGAGTCATACTCAAGCACCACAGAGCTTCACTGCATTACGGAAATTTAATACATTTTCCTGAGTAAATTTTTTTCCTTAGCTCTATGCCCTCAGGAATATTTGCAGGGATTTTAAATTGTTGTCTCTTCATCATTTTCATTAGTTATAGTCATTCTATGGGGAGCAAATCTGCAGAGCTCCTCACAATGCCATGTTAGAAGTAAATCTTTTATTCAATAATTTTTAGCTCTACAAGGAAAAAAAGTCTTTGTCCCAACACAAATAACTGTTGCTAACATTTTGATATATCTCTTTCCAGGACATTTTTCTAGACTCGATTACCTACATTTGCCCTTCCTTCCTTCCGTCCTTTTTTCTTTTTCTTCTTCCTTTCTTTTTATTTAAGCATTAGAAATCACCACCTTTGTGCAGTTGGATATATTTTACTAACAGTCTAAGATAATTTTATGCATTATTCCATATTCTTTATAAATGTCAATATTAATAGGCACATACTATTCTATCAATTTGATCTATCAAATTAACTTAATAGTCATTTCCTATGGCTAGAGGTGTATTAGTGATGTTTTATTGCTGTCATTTACTGAGCACATGAACTCAGAACTTCATAATCCATCTCAGTACTCACAACTGAATGAAGTAGAGCTTCTTATCATGTTTTATGGAAAACAAAACTGAGGCTTACTCAGAGAGCAATAACTCTCAAAGTCATAGAAATAGTCAAGGAAGGGGCTAGGGTGACCACAGATCTGTCAGATTCAGTGAATATGGTTACATATAACTTTTTTTTTTTGCCTTTATTACTATTTCTCTTTTTAGGCGGGTTTCTAGAAGTTAAATTAGTAGGCCAAAGGAGATTACTCCTTTACTTTTCTTGACAAGAATTGGCAAATTGATTTCTAGGATAACATTTTTTATTCATCACTCTTCTGTGCTGCAATTAGTGGGGCCAGAATATCCCTTTCGTTTTTCACCAGAAGAAAATAGCATTGCATAATCACCTTCATTTATATTCTGTTATTCCCAATGTTGACAACATTTCCATTCTCTCAATATATGTTGGTTATTATACATTTTGTACATATGTCTGTTGAGACTCTTGAGGCTTTCTTATTATTTTTATGAGTCCTTTACATAATATAACAGCCATCAATATTTGCTGCAAGTAATTGTATTTAATGTGTTTTCCACTGTTTTATTGTAGCCAAACATATTTTTTATTATCTGAAGAATTTATACATAGTCAGATTTACTAGCAGAGCATCTATTTGGTTTTTGATATGACAAAGAAAAAAAAATAGGAACAAAGAGAATTATCCTAGAGATCACAGTTCTGAAAACTATTGTCAGTCCCCTTTGGTTCACGGGGCGCTTCATGGGGAGTTACTCCCCTCACACTGGCTGCAGGAGCACTACCCCCTCTGTAAGATGCACCTCTCCTTAGAGGTCTGGCAGAGCCCATTAGTGGGTAGCTCATCAATTTACTTTTTACTGGTAAACTCTCTCCTAAGTAGCTATGCTTAAGATTCTAATTCCAGTGGGCTGGGCTGGGCTGGGCTGTCCTCCCCGCCCCCACCTTTTTTTCTTTATAAACCAAAACACTTTAGGAACTATGATATTATGTATTAGAGACTTCAATTTTCCTTCATCCAGGATGCACATCTTTCAATTCACTTGATGGGTTTGAATGAGTCACTTGACCTGTTTGAATGAGAACAGCTGAATGCATCTTGAGTAGGTTTATGGTGACTAATCTCTTAAATATTCCTTAGTAGGCGGGCACCTGTATGTGCCCTCTAAAGCACATATTTCGTTATTAATTTAGGATCTTAGTTCTTGAGTCTTTCTGAGACAACATTCTCACCTATTTAAATGCTCCTACACAAGCCTCCACTTCTTTCCTTCAAGAGGGCAGCTATATTTAGTTAGTCCTTAGTGGTGGACCTGTCTATACAACTTAACCTAGAGTGTTCTAATGACTACATGCTTCTAAGTCAGCTGTGTAGATGCATAGTTACTGTCATTTCTGCCCCCCCCCATTCAAGCCAACAGGCAATGAAAACACAGCACATACCCTGCAAGTTACCTACTTATTAATTTGAGATAGGACTAGTGACAAATGTGACTTTATTCTTTCTTTAAAATATCTGGCTAGTAGTGGTATTCATAGAAAATATTGGTCAAAATAACTAATAGTCCAATTCATTTGAGAGAGAAATCAGCTTTTATAAGAAAATAATTTTTCTCTTGTTGTATAAAATAATATATGATCATATTAATTTAGTCTAGAAATAAGTCAAAATTATGTGTTATCCCACATTCTCCCTAAATACACATCATGGGCTATAATAACTTGTAGTTTTCTTCTGCCATGAAAGAAAAACTCTCTAACTGAAAACTTTAGAATCATATAACCTATATTTTATTGGTGGGGGTAGGGGTGTCTTAAATATGGAAACTCCAAACTGGCATTTTTTCTAAAATGCAAGAGGGCTCATATTTCAGATGTGACCTTATCCTGAACTTCTCTGAAAGAGCACAAAGAATGTATTTAACCCTATCAATTCACTGAAATTTGAAGCTATCTATCCATCCATCCATCCATCATCTATCTATTATCTATCTCGACAGTATATCTATCTAAATATCTATCTATCTATCTATCTATCTATCTATCTCTACTATCTATATAATACCTGATAATCAGGTATTGTCAGCAAAACGATAGTCCAAAGGTTCGGGTATTTAAAACCTCTTCACATGAAAACACGAGTGTTTTTTGGTACTAAATGAAAATGTTCTGCCTGTTTTATCAGCTTCTATGTGAGTCTTTCCTTTATAAACAAAATCATTAAAAGATTAAAAAATTAAAAAAAAACATAATTACTCATTGTAAAATCCTCAGAGTATACTGTTAGCCTATATCTACTTCGAGGAAGGGAAAGGAAATCAGGTACCAGTTTTGTTTTAGGTAATTGCTATGGCCACAGTTACCACAAAGATTTCTCAAAAGCAGTCTCACAGACAATGTTTTTATCCTCAGTGAATTCCACCAAGTAGGTATTTGACAAAGGTCCTACCCAGTAACAGCACAACAGAACCATTCTCAGTGGCTCAGAGACAAAAACAATATAGATTCCTGAGTAAGAATATGAGCCAACAGGTCCTAACCTAGTGGAGAATGTTTGGTGATACCAGCCTTGAAAAGGTTTATTATTTTTATGAAAGTGGCTTTATAAGCTTTAATATATAGACTCGTACATTTTACTAGTGATATTTTTCAATAAATATTCCACCAATTTAGTTTATGGATACAACTTTTGACAAGACTGAGAAAAAGTAAAACCTTCCAAAAGGGCAACATGTCCTCCTTTTGTTGTGAATACTCATATGCCTAAAAGCATCCTGTCGAGAATACCACTTACCAAGCATACTTGGCCTAAACATCTGTGCTCTATTGTGTTTTCCTGAACAAATCAACCCATTCAGGGACTATAAAACAAGAATCCATATAAAAATGTACGTAAGGAAGACACACTTCTCTTTTTAAAAGCTCATTCATCCATGGTGAAGCTATAAAAAGAAGGTTCAAGTTAACAATAGAGAACAAGAGACAATTGTGTGGATATCTGGGGAGGCCCAGACAAATGGCAGTGTGGTTAGAAAGATGGAGACCCAGTGACCAGACAGACCACAGGGATGTCCTCTGAGGCTTATTTAAGAATAAAAAAAGAGAGGGGGATCTACACAGATGTGCCAAAGATTCATGGTAAACAGCTGGCAGACATTTCAGTTAGTGAGGAAATCACAGTGCCAGCATGTCCTGGGATTATAAGAGGAGAGGCCAAGCAGAGCACCAAGAAGGTGGTGGAAAGGGATGCGAAGTAAGCAACCCACAAAAGTATAGGAAGAAAAGCAGTCAGGACCTGTAAAGTATAGCTATAACATGTACCAGGGGAGACAGGTTCAGAAATAAATCTCTGATACCACAAAGAACGCAGGTGCTAGAGAAACTGGAATAATAAGGAGGCTTACAAATCCAGGAGTAAAGCACAAGTGGCCCTGCTTCTGAAATCAAAGGACCTTAAAAGCATTCCCCAAAATAGTAAGGGATCACTCCCCTCCCACCCCCAGAAGTCTAGATCAGAACGTGCTTGAAGTAAGAACAAGCCATTTTCAAATTACACAATTCCTCTGCCCCCATCCAGCCTCGACTCTGTTTTAACAGGCCACTGTTACTGATAGGAAAGCTTCTTATTGCACAGGTGTACTGGGGAAAATAAAAAAGGTAGAATAGGGGATTGGTCATAAAAAACAAAAAATAAGAAAACAAGAACAAACAAACAAACAAACAAAAAACAAGCAAGGAGCTCACTGTTGCTCCTGAGCACAGTATCAGAAATACAGTTGCATTAAAGTCAATCTTGATGCTGAGCTGTGAACACCAAGCAGCTGATACAACAGGAAGCTCATGCACCTTGGAATCAGTTGGCCAAGGTTCAATTCCCAATCTGCTGCATACCACAGGCATGTTTTTAAACTCACTGGCTCTAATTTTTCTACTATTATTTTAGATCCACACAACCATGTGTTTAGAGAAAAAGTATACATCTGGTGATCCAACTTGGAACTCCAGAAATACATTTTCTATGGTACTTCAGTTCTTCAGTGGCTTATAATGTCCTTCCCACCATTCCTCCGTTATCTGTTCCTTCCCAACCAGCTGGAAATCCACCCCCCCACCCCCGCCCAACACGGGCCCCAATCTAATTCTCTGGGGATGAGTCTCAGGCAGAGGATGTTGTGGAGGAAGCAAGAGATATTGATGAAGAACAAATTGGTAGTTGGATGGGAGAGTAATGATCATGAATACAGGCTCTCAGCAAGTCCTGGGAAGGAAGTGCTGAAAAGGACCTGGGGCCTCTATGTAAACCCCAAGAGGCAAGTGTTCTGAAATGGCCAGATGTGAACCACTGTCTTTGTGCTCTTCTCAGGTCCCTAGCTACCACGTGCCATCTATGATGAAGGTCTCTTTATCCCTTCCCTTCTTGGTTCTCTGAAGAATGAACTATTGTTTCAAATTTTAAAAATAATAAATAGCACAATAAGTTTATAATTACAAATCAAGATAAGTGCTAAGTAAGAAAAGAAGAAGATGCAGTGAGAAAACATAATAGGGATCTGATTTAAATGTAAGTGTTGGGTTTGAGAAGTGGAGAAGTAGAATATGAGGAAGTTAAATGTGTAATGAATAGAAGGAAAGGGGTTTCTAGGCAGAGGGAACAGCAAGACTTCTATTTTAACACCATTATGATAATACCTCTAAGAGGCATTATCAGTATCTTTTACTGTTATCGGGAAACCAGATGAGCTTTGGAACTCTTTGACCCATGAATGATTTCATGCTTACAAATAAAAAAAAAGAATAATAAAATGAACAACACTTAATTCTTAAAGATTGAGGCTAAACCAGCAATATAAACTGAGAAAATAAAATACTTTAAATAGTAATGTTATGGATGTAGTCATTTCCATTGTGATCTAATAAGTTTCCATCACTTTTCCCAGGCCTCAGTGAAGGGAAAGAGAAGAGAAAAAGGTAAGAAGCACTCTGTGAAATTTTCTTCCCCCACCTCCAAGTTTTCCAATCTGTCACTGATGTTTAAGGACTTAGACCCTCTCACATTCTTCCAGAACAGCACTGGAAGTCCTGGGCAGAGTATCACACATGTGATCCCTAACCTGGGATCTGGCCTCTCTCAGTTTCTCCTTCTTCACTGCCTTCTCCTGGTTAATGAACCTTAAAGCAGCACTTCACCTTCACTCCTCTGGGGTTTGGCCATAGGTTGATGGGCACCAAAGGAAGGCTTTGCCAGCCTGTATTATCTGTCCTGAGGCAACTAATTTACATAAAGGGCTCTACTGAATGTACCTAAGAGTGGCTTCTGTCATTAGAGAAGTTTCTGACACTACTTCTCATCATCACAAGTAGTTGTTAAAAGCTTCTGATATCACTGCTTCATAGAGATTATACTGGAAAATAAGCTAGGTTTTACTCAATTCTGGAGAGCTCTTCACATGAGGATCAACGCATCAGTCCTTTGGGACTGTATGGGGAAATGGCTAAGACAAGTCCAAATAATAAGTGTAATAATCATAAACAGGGTAATGCCTTAAGCATTATCAATATGCTTTTCCTTTTGCCTTTCTGAATACAAGCGCTCCAGCCTCACTTACCCAAAACATCCATTAACCTCAGCCTTCATTTGGATGAAGAGAAAGAATAGGATGCTACCTGACCTCTGAGACTGTTGTTATGAGAATAGAATGTTCCAGTTCCATAGAGCCTTTTTTGCCCTTTGAGGTTATAAAAAGTATGCTCAAGGGACTCACTGTTTTGTGGAGGGGGTGCTCCATCTGAAGCAAATGAATGTAAAGAAAAGATAAGATCTGGGGGAAATAGAAGAAATGCCCAGTGCGGTGTCTGAGTGGCTCAATGGGTTAAGTGTCCAACTATTGGTTTTGGCTCAGGTCATTATCTCATGGTTCATGAGTTTGAGCCCAAGCAGAGCCTGCTGGGGATTATCTCTCTCTCTCTCTCTCTCTCTCTCTCTCTCTCTCTCTCTTTCCCTCTCTCTCTTCTCGTGCTCTTTCTCTCAAAAATAATAAATGTAAAAAAAAAATAAAATAAATGCCAAGCCCTTTTCAAGTCTAGGAAATTTGTGGGAAAGAGTAGGGAAAAATGGATGTTAGACAGGTATCTTCTGATGTCCTCTCTGTGGTAAAAAGGAGAGAACATTCCACAGAGGTGAGGGAAACACTGAAGGCAAAGAAGAGCTTTTCTCTCTCCACATTAAGACTCCTAGAAAGATATCATGTCTAAAACATCTCCCAGTCACCAAGATGGGCAGTGGCCACAGCAAGCTGGCAATGCTAGGAGGTCAAGTGGAAGAAGTCTCCAAAGTTTAATGTTTTGGTGTAACCCTGGGTTTTAGAGCAAATGAGATTCTGGCTGGGGAGCTTGTCATACTGGTTTGACCACATGACTTACTGAGCAAACTGCAAGGCTCAAAGTCAGATGACCTAAACCCTCAAAGGTCTGTACATAAGCACAAGTCAGTATGAGGCTCATTTGCCAGCGATGGCTTCTCAGCCCTGACCACAATGAGAAAGACCAGCTCATGAATCTTACCAGCTGCAGACTTCAGCTGCAAATGACAAGAGGACTGGGTACACAGCTGGATGAGGAGCATTGTCCTAGAGCCCAGCATGACATATAACACTGAGCCTGAGGGCCTGGCCCTTCTTATTAACTTAAGGTTTCGTGCACAGCCCCTCCTTCTCCCTATTCTCAGACACTAACTTAAGGAGAGTAAGAGTATTTGAATGACTATTTTATGACACTTAATGGAATATTTAAATAAGACTAATATTGATAGCAGATGGTTCATTTATTCTTGTGATTGATTGACTTTATTATCTTTTGGAAGATGGTGAATTGCGTAAGCACCTTAATGTCAAAGGCTATATTTCATTCATTTTTGTGTCCCTTCTAGTAACTGACCCATGACTCTACGTGTAAAGGAAGCTCAAAAAAATGCTCTGTAAATTAACAATGAGTAAATAAATATTTTTACATCTCAGTGGTTCACAAAATTCTAAAGAGCAGCTCATGGTATCCTAAAGTTTCTCCCTGTTTCTATACTTTCCTAACTCAGTACTCTAGAGGTAAATCTCCTTGAGTAAGAAAAAACCACATCTATATGACTGGATTTCTAAACTTGAAAAATTTTTGTTTTCCAGTCATTTTTGTATTGGAAGGAGGGAATCACATCTAGTTTGTGAAACCCTGGCTAGAAGAGATTTTTCAGTCAACACACAAAGGTTCACAGAGGTTGTTCCTTCCAAGAATAATCTCCCAGGGCCCCATTCAACAATAAATATTGCCCAACTTCCCCATGCAGAAGTCAGCGTAAGGCCGCAAACACTAAGGAAATTACCTCTGCGTCCAGCCAGCTGATTTGGCAGGCCGAGAGCCAATGCACAAAGAAGGTCTGTCTCTGTTTGTTTTCCTCATACTTTTCCTCCTTTCTGAGCATTAGGCCATGGAGAGTTATGGGGCAAAGCCTGGGAAGAATGTGTTAGAGACTCTCTCTTCCCGCAGACCCCCCTAATTATAAAGAGCCAACGGTTTTGCTTAAACTGACTGGGTAGTCATGATTCTGACCACTGGACATACTGCTAACATGGACTTCTGTAAATGTCCCCTTGAAAAAAGTCTTGGGAGGAAGACCTCAGAGTGTTTGCTCACTCTGTTTCATTTTCAGGCTCCTTCTCCTAAGAAAATTAAAATAAAGACAACAGCCATGTAATGACTCATCGGCCTTGTTACCCAAAGGGACATTCTTCTTCTAGTGTCGTAGAAGAGCACCACAACAGCAAGCAGTTTGTTATCTTAAAAGACCAGGATTTAAGAGATGTAGCTTATGATTGTAGTGTGAAAAAAGCCGCTGGATCCCTGCATGACATGGGCCAGGTCCTTTTACTTGTCTGGGTCTGAATTTCCATCCTGAAAACAAGGAGACCTTAATGTGTTTGAAATTGTCATAGAGAATAGTTTTAAAGTTATTAGCTGGATATAAATCTTGACACTTTGGCCTGAGTTGCAATTGTTTTCTTTTGTTGTTGTTGTTGTTGTTTGTTTTTTTGTTTGTTTGTTTTTTGTTTTATTTTTCAAGAATATATTTAGGTGATTTTCTTTCTTAAGTTGATTAGTTTGTATTATTCTCAAATAAAAATTTTCCTTCACTAGCTAGCTGTATATATTAAGATAAAATTCACACAGAAAATGTGGAATAAATATTTGATTCTTTCCAAGTATCATGCATTGTAATATCAATGCCAAGAGAGCCTTCGTTTATGCATAGAGTTGTTTGGTGGCAGTTTTTTCTTTGGACTTGTGAGTAGCTGTCTCTTCTAGGTCACTGTGTTTTTATGCTAACAGATGCAAGCTGTACTTTGTTGGTGAAATTCAACTAAAATAAGGTATTTGCTGGAGTCAGTCTTGGTTCACTTACTAATTTCAGAATTTCTGAATTCTGAATTTTAAAAAAACTAATATTTTCATTAATCAAAGGACTGTCATCCTGTATAATCTTCATCTGGGCCATAAAAAATCTATTCAGACAAACTAGGTGGTCTCAGCGAGAGAAGAAAAGTTTTTTGTAAATAAAGAAATAACATCAGTGAGATATTGAAATGCCAGCTCAAAAATAGTGACTTTGTATTAAGAAATGCCATGAAAGGGGTGCCTGGGTGGTACAGTCAGTTAAGCATACAGCTCAGATCGTAATCTCACAGTTCATGAGTTCGAGCCCCTGCTTCAAGGGAGCAGGAGCCCCGCATTGGGCTCCTCAATCTCTCTCCCTCTCTCCCTCTTTCCCTCTCTCTCTCTCTGCCCCTTGCTCACTCATGCTCTCTCTCAAGAAAAAGAAAAAAAAAAAAGAAACACAATGAAAAAGAGGATTGCCATATACATTCAGAAGTGATAAAACAAAATTGTTCCCATCATGTGTACTGTGTGGGCAAAATGTGTGTCAATTTGTTTGAAAATTGTATAGATACTAGAGGGAGGACATGTTTTTAGATATTTTAACAAAATTATTCTATTTATAGTTTTTGAAATATTAGTTTCTATTATATTAAATATTAGCTCCTATTTTGAAATAGAGCTACATAGTCTAAACATACTGTTCTATTATCAATAACCACTTGATTTTTATTAACTTCTCAAGAATATCTAGGTTAGCAACATCCTATACCTACACTTGGGTCAAGTAAGTGCAAATATCTAACAGAAATCAATAAAGAACACAACATATGGAACCATTACTTTTCCACTTACAGGTGATTATGTTCAGAAAAGAATGCAATAATTCCTTTAATGGTAACTCTACTTAAATTTCCATTTTCCACCTTTGTCTCTTGCCAGAAGCATAATAATTATTCCAAACCTGGGCTATGTAATAAATGTCTGGGAATAGTTTACTTGCTTGAGCTGTTTCTCATACTAAGACATAGAACATATGGTATCCCACCATCTGGGTCCTTTATATGTGACTTTTCCTACTTCTCCACCAGAGTTACCCCGTGCTCTGAAATATAATAATGCAAATAATAAGATATTATTTCACCTTTGGCTCAACCTATTACTCAAAGAGCCTAAGGAAGTCAGTTAAACTGTTCATTTTAAGTAGCATTGAAAAAAAAATGCTATGTTGGAAAATAATGCAGAAGTGCATTTGTATTTTAAATTTCTAAAACTATTACCAGAGTATTAGGAGTTTACAGCTTGATGGTAATCCTCCAACAAAAAACAAGTAGAAGAGGATATTTAGGAATCAAATGATCACGTTTTAACCTGTAACCTGGAAGGGTGATGAAAGCTTATTAAGATTTTTTAAAAAGTAAAATACTAGCAGATGTGGGATATTGTACAAAGTACAAACTCAGTAGGCATCCACATAGAAAAGAACCATGACAATGTAAAGCTAAAAGGAGTTTCCTGAGGTTGTTTTTGTATTCAAGTAGGATGTACTCAGCCAAATTTGCCTAGAAATTTGGTCTGCCCAAACTGGATGTCTGATAAATAGGTCTAGAATGTGGAGATAACTGGTCAACCTAGTGCATGCAAGTATGGCCTGGAAATTACAGAGAGAAGACATTCTAAGTTCTGAAGTATACAACACTGTATATATTACATTATTACAATGTACTCTTGAAAATGAGAACACTGGTTCTTCTGGATACTTCTTTGTGGACTATGGTCCTGAAAATGGACTTTCTTGAGTTTCTCCCCTGACCCTCATTCCAGGTCCAGGCTGAACATGTCTATACCTAATCTACTAAGCAGATGATTTCCTTGAAATTATCCCCTGGTTTTTCCAGGCAACCTCCAGAGCTCTCACAGAGAGATATCACAATGAGTCTAACATTGTTCTTCATGACTTTGCTATGACCTATAGAGCTCTCATGTGATCTGACCCCAGCCTCCTTCATCTAGCTCAACTGGGGACACTCTGTGTTACCCTCCAGCTATGCTGGATTTCAGTCAGTTTCTAAAATACCACAAACTCTTTTCTGTTCTCATCCTTTCCCTCTGCCCAAAATGTTTCTCCCAAGTTCTTTGCATGTTCAAGTTGGTCTCATTCTTTAGATCTTGTCTTAAATCCAACTCTTCAGAGAAAACTCTCCTGAATACTAGGTAGAGTGCTTTTACTTCAGCTAGAAAGGAAGCTGTCTCCATTAGGATATATAACAGCAACCCATTACTCTCTTGATTATGGCTTTTTGTCACATGTGTACTGTTGGTTTTCCTCACTGGAATGTAAACTAGTCAGGGAGAAGTTCTGTCTTGTTCATTATTGCATCCCTAGTACCTAGTATAGCCTCTGAAACATGGGAAGCCTCAGCATAATGTTGTTAAATAAGTTAATGAAGATAAGATTTCACAGTGAAATGAAAAGATAAGAGAATTAAATGGGAACAGTAAAGGACAGGAGAGAGAATAAGGGTGAGAGGTTGATTTTCTGTGGGTCGTTTTAAACCCTTAATTTTTCCCAGAACCTAAGCAGACAAGATGAGGTGACATAAGCATATCCCAGGATTCTTTAGGGATAGAACTATGGGATTTGACTTAAGGAAGCAAAGGAAAATAAGAGGAGAATGTCCAAAATGCCACAAAAATAAAACTCATCAGATACTCTGTAAGAACTAACTAAGCCTCTTGACTCACTCATAAACTGGTTACCTTAACCATCTACTCTGTTTATAAATTGGGAAACTCAGCTATAAGATTAGGTGGGTTTACTCAAATGATTAATGAAAATCAAGGACAAAACTGGAACACAGTTTGTTAGAAGAAAAAGACAGTGAAAAGAATGCTTTATATCCACATTATCAAACCTTCAGGAATGAGGTAAGATTAGACATGTACATATGAGAAGGTGAGTAAGAGATCAAGCCAGAATATGGCTGAGATAACCCTGTGGTGATGTGTGCTGAGATCCCCTCAATTACAGAACACCTACCATCATCCTGTGGGTTGGTTCAGGAGTTCCATGACCTTCTGTGAAGCTATGTTGGTACAATGTACCAGTGAGAATGACTGTTTCCACTGCTACTGAGGATGGAACAGCTTTTTCCTGATGTCTATTAAATGCAACTTGGACTGTAAAACAACAGCAACAAAAAGAGAGTAGACAAAAGCATTTTCCTATAAGTACAGGGATCTCATTCGTCCCTGCCAAGGGCTCAAAGTCAGTCTGCACTGAGCAGCAGGCTGAAACCCGCTGAGCAGACAGCTGCCGCTGGCCTGGAGCCCACTGTGGACCTGAAAAGTATAAGCCCCACTCCATTCAGGGCTTAAAATAGAGCTGACTCATCACTTTGGACATACACAGCGTGTCAGCCTAGGGAGGGCTGAGATCATTGCTTGAGATGTCTAAGGTCAGGCAGGAATAGAGAGATGCCTTCAGAAGATATGTTAACCAAGCCACAAGCTATATTATTACTCCAGTTCACCAATTTGAATTATTGTCCTGTTCACTATGCAAAAGATGGATAGGTGGATTTTCCAAAATTATTTTTGCTTCCCCACTGATTTCAGAAAGTTAAGGATGACTCTCCAGACCTAAAAATATTTCTAAAATAACACTTTCTAAAGAGATTGTAGAGACCTCCTAGACCAGTGTGTTTATGGTCCTAAATACCTAGGGGCATGAAGGACTCAAGGATCATTATCAGGAACCCCTCTATTTCTGTTCCCTTATGCCCCAAGGTGGTGGCAGGACTTCAAGAAATAGATTCCACACATATTTGTACAAACAAAATTTATCAACCAGAGAAAAGATGAGACCATAGCTTTAAAAATACCCAAATAATGTAATTACAAAGATTTTCTGGGATGTAGCTCCCAGAGATCCATCTTCCTTTTTGACAAAGGATACTTAAACACATATAATAATTCACCATATCCAAAGACTGCGTGTCATCAGAAACAATTTATGAAGCAGTAGGAGGTTGTATGTGGCAGTACATTAAACACTTCTCAAATAGATAAACAGTTGGGTTTTTTTTCATATGCAAGTAATTTAAGTTTTCTATTAGTCATCTCATGAACTTTAGAGGAAATTGGACACCATATAAATGATATGGAAGCACTAGAAGACACTGAAACACCAAATGAATATGTCTAAGAAACTAGATAACATTTTTATGATGTGTATTTTGTTATAGACTGTTTTTTGAAAATTGGCAAACTACTTCTGTTTTTAACAGAGGGATCCAGATGGACCAGAATGTTCCAAGTTCTTTCTATTTTTTTTATCATTTCATTTATTAAGTATTTGTTGACATCAACTATTTGCCAGGCACTGTGCTAAGAACTAGACGAATACAAATTTAAAAAAGACAGGACCCATGCCCCTGTGCAACTGGTTACCAGAGGAAGCAGGCTAATTTGCATATTTAATTATGTAATTCTGTCTATGAGAAGTGCCCCCACCCAAAGGAATAGGTGGCGTTAAAAGAACTTGTAACAGGATATCCGGACATGCTGGAAGATCAAATGAGGGTTCTTTGATGAAGTGACATTACTCTAATTTCTGAAGGGTATATAGTTATTAGATAAAGAAGGAGAGGAAGAGCATTCCAGGCAAAGGAACAGCATGTGCAAAGGACTTGGGAATGAAAGAAGCTTAGCAAATTTAACAAGTGAAAAGTGCCAAAATGTCTGGAACATCAAAAGCCAAAAGGGGAGTGATGACAGATGAAGGTGACCAGGATCTTGCTGACTTTTTATCTTAAAACTTTGGGATTTTAAAAATCGTTGGGAAGGTTTTGAAGTATTAGATACATTGGAATGCTACCATTAGAAATAGATTTTTTTAATCTTTTTTTTTTTGCTAGTTAAAGGAAATGAACTGACAAAGGAATAAAGGATGTATATAGAGATGTATTCAGCAGCTATTGCAAAAGTGCAGAAGAGAGATAATTGTAGTATTGAATGTGAGTGCTAGTAGCAGTGGAAATGAAAAAATAGGTTACTCTGCATTAGAATGAAGAGAGTTTGATTTACCTGGCACACAGTGGGCTTCAATAAATATTTGTTGAACCAATGAATGATTAGTTGTGCATTTAGGAAGAGAGAAAAATCAAGGATACCTCTTACATGGGTCTAATTGAGAACTTTTTAAACATAAAGTTGTTCTCTGTTCAGTGTTGTCCACAGAACCAGCAGCATCAGCATCACCTGAGAGCTTATTAGAAACACAGAATCTTGAGACCACAAGGAATGGGGCCTTTAATGAGATCCCTAGGTGATTTGTATACACATTAAAGTTTAAGAAGTGTTGCAAAGTGAGGCAGCCTTGGGGCTGAGAGACACACACAGTTAAGAGAGCAGGATAGAATCAAAACCAAAAGGGGGAAATGCAGGGACGTATTTAAATTATACATGGATCAAGAATAATAAGCTATTAAAGATGGGCTTCAATACATAATTAGGTGAGACTCCTTACAAAAACTCATCACCCAAATAAGCAGGTTAAATTTTCAAATTCCAAAATGTGGTAAGACAATGCTAGTGATAACTATTTCTCTGCCTAATAATAAAAATAATAATAATAACTATGATAATAATAGTAAGTTATAACAGTAAGACTTGTATTACTTGATGGTTTTTCAGCTTCCTTTTATATACTCTTTCTGTTGGAAAAACTCTTAAGAGTATGGGAGGAAATGGCATTGTATTTTATGGTGTGTGTAAGAAAATGTTGAAATTCTTTACTCCCATGTATTTTAACAGAGGCTAACTTAAAAAACGAGATCAATACTGAAGCTATACACAATAACCTCATAAAATCTGTATGCCCTGTGTATAAGGCAAATCATGTTGGGCCATTTCTATAGAGTAAGTACAGAAATACTGGAACAAAGAAGAAATGTGTATCCAACATGGCTGTTGCTATGTCATTATGAATCTCAATAGGAAGAAAATGCCAGAAATAGTTCTAAGCTACACTCTAACTCAAAGTACCATGCAACCAAAGTTACTAGGCTGCTCACCATTATGCACTAGATCTGTTCCATATACCCCCAAAGTATAGGAGGAGGCAGAGGGAAACCACAATATTTCACGTATCTTTAACATATTGCCAAAAAGAGATACGGTTCAATTGTGCTCAATGGGTCTTGAGGTTATGGAACATCATTCTTTTCTGAAGTTCCAGTTGGCAGTTGCTTTCCCTCACTCTCATCTGCTCCCTTGTGTTTATTTTATATTCACGCACATGACAGCAGAGTTACCGAATCAGCCTGTGCGATCTTGCAACTATTGTTTTCAGAAAAATGCACATGTCAGTTATTAGATCAACAATTGAATAACTCAAAGCAGTCACTTAATATTAATGTCATGTGTGCGTAACTTGAAGAGGGCACAGAGAGGAGCAGCAAGAATGTTGCAGGGCCTAAAAGTTTGACCTTGAGGGAAAAGGTGAAAAAGTGACTTGTTTGACCTTGACATCAATAGGCTGGGAGAGTAATCAGAAGCCTAAGAATATGGAGAAACAGGCTTGAAAGGAAGAGGTTCTAGGACTTGGTCAGCAGGGGAGCTGAGGGACACAGTGGAAATGAGTTTTAATGACCACAACGAAGTGGAAGATAAACACTTGAGCGGTTAGAGAACCTAGTGTAGCATTGCTAATACCAAGCTTTGGGCTTTAGTGTTCCTGAATTTAAATCCTGGCTGTTCCAGATTAAAATAAAACTGACCAGAAAACTGTGGATGGAGGGAAATTGTGCACTTCTGCTTTTGTAATTGTTTGGAAAGGGCTAGAGCATGAAACGTGGGAATCAGATTATTTGAATGTTCTTATGGTAGAAGATTGGAACACATAATGTTTGCCTCTGTATTGGTTTTGGCAATTACTTGGTAAATTCATTTTTTTCTGACTTAGTGCCCCCTCCCCTTTCTTGGGGCGCCTTCCCTGAGGTCACACCACCTGGGTTTGGGTCCTGTGTTGAAATATTTACCAGTTATTCATTCTCTTGAAGTCTCAAGTCTCATACTTGTAAAATAGAAATAATAATAGTACCTGTCTTGTATGTGTTTTAAAGGATTAAATGGAAGTTTTCAGACCGATTGGCACATCATAAACTCCCAATAAATGTAAGCTGTCTGCATTGTTATTCCTGGCCGGTGTAGAGCACTCCCTAAGGTCTATGAAGAAGTTGGAGATGAATCAGATAATGAACCTGAACTGGGAGAGCTTTTAGAATCAAGTAGAGGAAAGAAGGCATAGATTCAGATGGCCATAATAAAGAGGAGTAAATCTGCCTCAAGAAAGACACAGGTAATAATCTGAGCATTTACAGAAGAGAACTGACTTTAAAGTGCGGAGGAGGAGAAAGAACATGAGGGCGCAGTTTGCAGGGACGGTGGTATTTGAGGTAGATTTAGAAATACAAAAAGAGTTCGACGGTCTGGAAATGAGTGTGTGGCAGGAGTGGTGGGAGTATCGTGGGGTAATGCATTCCTAGCTAAGAGAATACGACAGGCGTTCATTTTGCAAGGTTTTCAGATTCTAATGCTGACTTGAAGATTAGTTTCAACACATTTTTCCAGCCTAAGATATTCCAACTGTTGGCTAAGTCTTCAGCAGTCAGTTGGCCACCCACACACCAGCCTCAAAAGCAGTGACATGTCAATTGCTAAGAACAACCATTTCAATGAAATACCATGGTCTTAGCATCACTACAACCCTCATGAGTTTTCATTGTTATTCCATTATGAAGTTTACTTCCAAATTTTATCGTTTAATCTTCCACATTGTGCAAGAACAGTAGTTTATTCATGATTGTTAAAAGGGAAGAAAAACCTCAAATATTCAAAACAACCTATTTGGATTCAAACCGAGTACAAAACTCACAGTGTATCTTTTTGGAACTAATGTTTTATTTCATACTTTGATTAAAATTAAAATGTAGAAAGTCATGAACATCAACAAATTAAAGATGCAAGAAAAGAATGGATTCATTTTCTGAGACACATAGAATTTATTGGGGTTAAAATACTAGAGGGAAACATTCTTTTTTTTTTTTAATTTTTTTTTCAACGTTTATTTACTTTTTTGGGGACAGAGAGAGACAGAGCATGAACGGGGTAGGGGCAGAGAGAGAGGGAGACACAGAATCGGAAACAGGCTCCAGGCTCCGAGCCATCAGCCCAGAGCCCAACGCGGGGCTCGAACTCACGGACCGCGAGATCGTGACCTGGCTGAAGTCGGACGCTTAACCGACTGCGCCACCCAGGCGCCCCTAGAGGGAAACATTCTTGGCAAAATATAGTCTAGATTTTCCTTCAGGCAGTTAGTTTGGAAACTGCATAGCTTTAAGGGACTGACTCCTAGACATAGTTTTTTGGGTTTTTTTTTTTTTTTGGTTGTTTCTCACCTCCTGCTTATACATACAGTGTTTAAAAATTGGGGCTCCTGGGTGGCTCAATCGGTTAAGTAGATGACTCTTGATTTTGGCTCAGTTCATGATCTCACAGTCCATGAGTTCAAGCCCTGCATCTGTCTCTGTGCTGACAGCACGGAGCCTGCTTGGGATCCTCCCTCTCCCTCTCTTTCTGCCCCTTCCCTGCTTGCACTCTCTTTCTTCCAAAGTAAATAAATAAACTTAAGAAAATTTTAATACACATATGTTAATATAAATTAAATCTGTCACATTTGTGCATTCCAATAAAAAGCTTACTTGTGTAGCATGGGGATTTAAATTCTTAACTCTATCAAGAAGGCTTTATTTTCTGAAACATTGCTGATTATTAGCCAGTCAGAATTAGGTACAAGAAGAGAAGGAGGGCATCAGTTCACAATTTGACACATCATTCAGATTGAGAGAAAAACAAGCTATTAAAATTGCCCACACTGGGAAACACTGACAGCCTTAGCTGGGGTGTCCAAATGAATCAAATATGCGTCCCTGAGTCACATGGAATCGGCAAACAATTGAACTCAGGTTCTCAGTGAAACTGTTGACTTTGTCTATAAGCAACGGCACACTCCCTTTCTTTGGAATGAATTGAAGTTTCCTCTGAATTAGAGTATCACAAATTATTCAGAATTAAACCTACTGCATGATCACATTCCCTATGATAAAAATCAAATTTATCATTCCATCAGAACTGATAAGAATTGAATCTACCTGAATACAGAATGCCCTGATTGGGTTATATTTCTACTGATTTATAATACCCTCTCTCCTTTTTGTGACTGAGACACAATTTTATTTTTATTTTTTTAATAAAGGAAGATGTTCAAAGAATTGCTTAAGTAGGATAATGTACAGATTTATGAGGAAGAAAATGACTTGGGAAACATTGTGTCGTACACATTAAAAACATACTTGTGTGAGGCTGAACTGTGTACTGTGGGCAAGGGAAGGTCTTGCTTTTATCTGGATGCCATATGAGCTGATAGTGAATGACTGTGGTATACGTAAGCATTTCTTCATACATTAAAAGTGATGGCTACATCTGAACTCACATTTTCTAAAGAAAACCACATTGAGAATCATCACATTGTAGCAGCATACTGAGGTTTATCTACCTTGGATGAGGACAAAACTCATCACTGGGGATTTCATTTTATAAAAATATCAATGAATTCTAACTTCTAGGTCATGAGAAACACCAAGCACTGAAAAAGGAATGCTTTGTATGTATATGTCAAACAGAAGACACAACATTATTTTCTTTTTTCATCGTCAACAGGAAGACAGTTATGATGTACAGTAGGGACAACTTGAACTTTAGAGTCTGAAATAGTTTGAACCCCAGCTCTGCAACTTACAAGAATCTCTGAATTCCAGTTTCTTAAACATCTAAGATAGAAATGATAATAATGCATATTTTGAAAGTTAATTGTGGATGCTAGATAAGATCACTTGTATATCCAAGGTGGTTCTGGGTTTCACAAAACCATAAGCACTTTGGAGTCTCATTAATCATAACAATACAGAAGTGCCTGGGTGGCTCAGTTGATTGAGCGTCTGGGTCATGATCTCATGGTTTTGTGCATTTGGCCCTCTGTCGGGGTCTGCACTGACAGTGCAGAGCCTGCTTGGGATTCTCTGTGTCCTTCTCTCTCTCTGCCCCTCCCCTACTCTCTCTCTCTCTGTCTCTCTTAAAATAAATAAATAAACTTAAAAAAATCATAACAATACAGATTTCAGCGGCTCTGGCCCAGCCCCTCATAAGGAAGGACGTGCAGTTTATCGAAGTCTCACCCAGTTACTTCTTCATGTCCCCAGAGAGATCGCCCCCAAATACTTAACACCCCAGGGCTTTCCTTCATCAGTATCCTCTGAGCCTGAAGCCTTTCCCATCAGTGCTGCTCTATACACCAGGACAAGGTCTACACACGTGCTGAGAGTGCTGGCTTCTAGTGCTGCCCAAACAGGATGCTCCAAGATAGATGAGCCACTGCCTTTCCCTGAATCCTCACTGGACTGAAGCCAGGATGAGATCCACTCAGCAGTGTCTCACCATGTTACCTGCGCCCAAAAGCTGCCTGTGCTGCCCTGGTTTTCAGAATCACTCACAAAACCAGTTTCATCACCTTTTGCCTATGGCTTTGCTCTCCATAAGGCTCAAAGTGATGCACCCAGGCCATGAAAGGCCAGCTGTGTGACCATTCTGTACCTCAGTTTCCTTTTGTGTTCAATAAGTATTATACTAATATCTACCTATAGATATTGTCATAACCAAATACATTAATATATGCAGAGTGCCCATTGTGAGTAGTACATTAAGGGTCAATGGTTATTAGAACGTTTAGTATTCTCAAAATTGTTCTAGAATATAGACCCTGGGAACAAGAGGAAATTGTTGGAAGAGGTTAAAGGATGACTCAAACTGTTTAATTTTATTTAACTGAAATATGAAAAGGAGATGTGACTTACACTATACCCTGCTGGTATAGTTATTGCCAATCAGAAGGTGATAGTTTTAAAAAAATCAGACTATTGTGGGAACATAGAGGAGAAATTATTTGTTCTGGGGATGCTTAAGGGAGAAGGGAGAGGATTCACGTCAGAGTTAGTGTGTCCAAGAGGTTTGGAAAAATTAGTGTGACTTTGAAAGAGAAGATGAGACGGTACAGCCAGACTGGCAGCAAGACATGACTATAGAAATAGCATGAACACCAAGCACACGCGAGAATGGTGAGGGCGCACAGAGTAACAGAAGAGGGGAAACAGTGAGTGATCTAGCTTGAAAATAAGGTGGGATTTTAGGTGATATGGAATAGCATGCTTAAAAGTTTAGATGTCTTTTTAAGGGAAGGAAGAAACACCAAGAGTTTTTGTAAATAGAGCCCTTGACCATTTTAATATTTTTAAACAACACTCACTTTCAGACAGTATGTTCGAAAACCCTAAAGTTGCTTTTTCATGTTCTGAATGTATGTTTGTACCCCATCTGGTATGTTACCTTTTGATGGTAGTGCTTGCTCACTGAATTCATGTCAGCATCTTAGCACAGAAATTTAAACAAAATTTTAGTTTTATTGCCTTTCACTTCTTACTTTACATGCAAATATTACCCCCAAAAAGTTCTGAGATTAGAGACAACGAGCAAAGATCTCATCAACTTAATAAACTTGAGATAAAGATGGGACTCATTAGGCTAAACTTAAGCTTATTGACTACATTCATAATTAGGAAGGAAAAAAACAAAGTGAAAGGACATGCATGATATGTTAGTTATAAAATTATAGCAACCCTTTCTAGAAGGTGAACTGTAATTAGGAATTTGGGATGAATTTTTAGTCCTCTAGGGAGAGATTTTCCTTATAATACATAATTCCATTGGTGGCTTGCACATATTTGACTTTGGTAAATTTTCAAGAATATCATCATGTTAGAGAACAGTAGACTGTCTGAAGATATTGTTTTAGAATGTTAACTTGAGGGGCTCCTGGGTGGCTCAGTCAGTTAAGCATTGGACGTCAGCTCAAGTCATGATCTTTCAGTCTGCGT
Organism: Lynx rufus; assembly: GCF_022079265.1. Lineage (NCBI taxonomy): Eukaryota > Metazoa > Chordata > Mammalia > Carnivora > Felidae > Lynx > Lynx rufus. The sequence continues at coordinate 795,414 of NW_025814841.1, forward strand.
TGGGCTCTGTGCTGACAGCTCAGAGCCTGGAGCCTGCTTTGGATTCTGTTTCCCTCCCTCCCCACCCCCCAACCTCTCTTTGCCCATCCCCCACTTGTGCTCTGTCTCTCAAAAATAAATAAATATATTTTTTAAAAAGTTTAGGATGTTAACTTGAATAGCTATATGGCTAAGGGAAGAAACAATTTGGGTAAGGCCAGACAGAATCCTTTGTTAGAACCCAAATTAAAGATGGTGGAGATCTAAGGCAAAGGCAGAGAGAATGAAAAGAGATTTCACAACAGCTGCTCAAGGAGATAGAAAAGAGGGCCAGGAAGGATAACCTCCTGCCTTATCTCTCTCTAAAGCCCTGTACTGTTAAGGTTTAACTCATGACCATTGTCAAAGGAAAAATATTTAAAGGACCCATCTCCATTTTCACAGAGCAGGCAAAAAAGTGTACGCTTGGAGCTGAGAAAAAAGGAATTGCTAACCGGCACAACTAGTAATGAAAATCTAACAAAAAATATACAGTAACAATTATAATTTATTTTAAAACACTCCCTTTAAAATCAAGAACAGGACAAAGATTCTAGCTATTACTGCTTCTATGCAACAGTAGCTGGAGGATCTAGCCAGTACAATAAGACAGAAAAAGATACAAAGCATATTAGCATTGTAATCCAAGGAAAGAATTTTCTAATGCTCATATGAGAATCATAATATAATAAGTAATTATAAAATTAGAATTTACAGAGATTTTAACCCAGGCTGCTAGACTAAGGGTTCATATTTTTAATTACCTTAACATGTTGTCCTTTTAAATAATATTCAAAGGCAATTCAGGCTTCAAATATTTGTCTGTGACACATTTTCAGACTCATGCTACTAAGGCTGGAGGAAATACTCTGAGTATTCTCCACAGATTTAGAAGTTCAGAGGACCCTGCTGTGGCCCGGAAGCACCTCGTCTCCAGCGATGATACCTGCAAGACTGCGTGGCTAACCGCCGGGATAGGAGCGGGCCCAGTGCCCAAAATCTCGGTGGGCGATGCTTGAGTGTGGCCTGCACCATGGCCACCTCTGCTGCCTTCTCGGAGCATTTCGAGAAACTTCACCAGATCTTCTGCTGCCTCCATGAAGACCTGCAAGGGGTGCCAGAGCAGCGCCTGGGGACAGCAGGGGCAGAAGAAAAGAAAAAGCTGATCAGAGATTTTGATGAAAAGCAACAGGAAGCAAATGAAATGTTGGCAGAGATGGAAGAGGAACGACATTATGCACCTCTGTCTTTCTGTAACCCTATGATGTCTAAGCTTGGAACCTACCGGAAAGACCTTGCTAAACTCCATCGGGAAGTGAGAAGCACACCTTTGATAGCCACACCTGGGGGCCGAGGAGACATGAAATATGGTACATACGCTGTAGAGAATGAGCATATGAATCAGCTACAGTCTCAAAGGGCATTGCTTCTGCAAGGCACTGACAGCCTGAACCAGGCCACCCAGAGTACTGAGTGTTCTTATCGGATTGCCACAGAGACTGACCAGATTGTCTCAGAAATCATAGAAGAGCTGGGTGAGCAATGTGATCCATTAGAACATACTAAGAGTAGGCTTGTAAACACAAGTGAAAACTTGAGCAAAAGTCGAAAGATTCTCCGTTCAATGTCCAGAAAAGTGACAACCAACAAGCTGCTACTTTCCATCGTCATCTTACTGGACCTGACCATCCTAGTGGGTCTGGTTTATTGCAAGTTCTTTCACAGGCATTGAACTTCCTAGAGGGAAGGGTTTGTGGACCAGAACTTTGACCCTGTGAATGAATGGTGTTAGGGATGGGGAATAAGTGTAGTGCTGCTGTAAGGTAATGGTTCAAGGATGCACTGTGTAGCTAGAATGGGAGGAGGGAGGGAAGATGGAAAACCACCTAACTGTGAAGGAACAGCAACAAGACCAGTATGATATACCAAGATAAAAAAAAAAAAAGAAGTTCATTAATCCTCCATTAGTACACAAACACACACATAGATACAATGTCCACAAATATACAAATAAATATATCAAGGAAAGAACTTGGAAATCAGATTATAGTACCCAGGGGACCGTGGCCTGATTTTCATTTCATCTGGATATCTGATGCAGTGCTTATTCTTATGGCTGAGATATAATATGTAACTGAACACTTCTCATGGGTCAGTCTTTAAGATGCTCTGAAAATAGCTATAAAAATATAGGCTAAATCGTTGCTCACTTCAACTTACATTCAAACTGGAAAAGCACTGTGAAGAAAGTAAAACAATCATACACTAAGAGTGTCTTGGTGAACTTAGCAAAAGTCTTTCCTCCAACAAAACAACTCATTATATACTGGAGTGCTATCATCAGTCTCATGAGTTTACATTCTGGTTACAAAGCTAAATTTGATAAAGCATCCCTTACCCAAATTAACATTCCAGTTCATCACTTTCAAGAGTATGCAATGCCTAATGGGATCTTGAATAAACATGCTTTGATTGGTAGGCTTGGCCCACCACTTATAAGCTGTTTATGAGACCTATAAAATAACAATGATAATACACATCTCAGTACATATCATAATGTATAATCTCATAAGGTAGTCATAAGAATTAAATGAAACACCACATTTAAAGTACTGAGTGAAGTTGCTAGAAGATAGTATTCAATAATTATAAATGATAATAGTGATTACTTTTATTTTTATTAAAAGTCATACAACTTGAATCACAAGAAGCCATACAACTTATCCTATCAAAACATGTAGCCAATCCAATGCCATAACTATCTGATATTCACTGAGCTGGGTGAATGAATTTGTTGGTCTACATCCAATTACGATCTAAAGGAATCTTCTGTTTAAAAAATCATTAAAGCTAGGGAAACAGAGTTCTACATGTTTCTCACCATTGGGTATAGGCTGTCCAGATTTAGTGGAAATGCATTTGTGGGCAAGTCTACATAGAACTGTAGTTTAAATTTACACTAAACTATATTTTTCCACACTACCATGACAAAAAGCCAAAGCTGTAAGTCAGCTGTGTATGGGAAATACTTACAAATTGACTCCAATGAACAAATTAAAGGTGATTCCAGAAGTTTTAGGGGTAAGAGAAAAAAAAGTCCCAGAAATCCCTATGTGGTATTTTTATTTTTAGTTGAATTGTTAAATCGTCATCTTGTGGTAATCGTTTCCATTAGAGTATAGTTAAGATTGCAGAAGTTACCTCATGAGTCTTTTGCCAATAGCAGATACCAGAGAGTGGGTACTGGTCTCAAAATAAAATTGAAGAGAGGTAGAGAGAGGCAAATCAGGGAAGGAGGGAGGCATGAAGAAGGATGAGGAAAAACAAAAGAGATTCCTTCAGTTAATGATAATGATTCATGTGTTGTCTTCCTGTTAAAGCTGCTGCTGAAGCATTGTTGTCAATGGAATTCTTTTCCTTTCCTTCTCACACCCCACACTCTCTTTCTCCTTCTCTTACCCTCCTCTTTCTATATCCCTTGACTTCTCTCTAAACTAGGTTTCTTATGTTCATTTATTTTCTATTTGTTAGTAGAAAGGAATTGTCCAGTTCGGCAAAGGAGCTGAATATCAATGCTGTGTTCTCTTCCCCTATGCAAATAATATAGCACAACTAAAGCTTTGCATAGGAAGAGGAATAAAGTAAATTGTCTAAGAAATTCTTTCTGGATGGAAGGATTTGGATAAAGATTGTTCTTCTGTTTTTGATCTTTAGAAACAGGCTATAGTAGTATTCTCTAATAGTACCTTAATGATATCTCTAGCCCTAGGTAATAGCATATATAAAATATAGAATCATAGAGTTGTGGCAGACAGCCTAGTTATTGTACCTGACCAGGAGTTCTTCTCATTCTTGTTTGTTTGTTTTTTTTAAGTTTGTGTACTTATTTTGAGAGACAGAAAGAGAGAGAGCATGTGTGCTTGCAAGCCAGAGAGGGGCAGAGAGAAAGAAAGAGAGAGAGAGAGACAGAGAGAGAATCCCAAGCAGGCTCATGCAGAGCCCGATGTGGGGCTTGATCCCATGAACTGTGAGATCATGACCTGAGCCAAGATCAAGAGTTGGACGCTTAACCAACTTAGCCACCCAGGCACCCTAGTTCTCATTCTTCATCGCATCTTGATTTCCATTCTAGGAGTTGTCCTTTCGCCATTGTGTATAATCTTGGTGGGAAGTAGCTTCTGCTTTCTATTAAAGAGTCACAGGGAAGCGATAAACCCTCTCCACGGCCCTGTGCATACAGTGGGTGTAATGTGATCTAAGCCAGGCCAATGAGATACTCTCTCCCTGGACCTGAGTAAATGATGCAAAGATATGAGTCATCGCCAGAAGTTATTCTTTCCCACTGTAGGATTGACAAGCTACCTAAATTCTTGCTGTATGCTGTTCCATCTGTGAGCTCCAGATGTGATCCAAGTAAACCCTTTTGCTTAAAATAGCCACAGTACATTTTTGTAGCTTACATTCAAAACCTGAATTTTATATTGTTTATTGGAAGAGATCTTGGAAATTCTTAGGAAAGATATAAACAAGGTAAGTAGTCACCTGGAAAACGGGGTTCAGAAACACTAACCCGGTCCATGTACATCCATCTCTCTCCCAGGAAGACTGACAACGGATTTGGAGCACACGGTGGTTTTATCAATAGAAGAGCATTCAGACATCCACATGTATGGATTAGGCTCACTGCCTTGGGAAAGGGAAGTCACACTCAACAGGGAAAAGAGAAGTCAATTCTCAAAGAACAAAAGGAAACTTGTAAAAATGTTAGGGCGCCTGGGTGGCTCAGTCAGTTAAGCATCCAACTGTTGATTTCGGCTCAGGTCGTGATCTCACAGTTCATGGGTTGGAGCCCCACATCCAGCTCTGCACTGATGTGTGGAGCCTGCTTGGGATTCTGTGTCTCCCTCTCTCTCTGCCCCTCCCTGACTCGTGCTCTCTTTCTCTCTCTCTCTCTCTCTCTCTCTCTCAAAATAAAGGAATAAACTTTTTAAAAAATGCTAAGCAAAGGGTATAGGGTGTGATAAAGGATTTTTGAGTTCCCAAACCCTGACTTTTTATTAATGAAATTCAAACTGGTGTATATAACCGATAGAGTTGAAAAGAATGCATATGAGAGTCGGGTTGTCGTTGTTGTGTTTGTTTGTTTGTTTGTTTTTTACCCTAAATTTGCTTTGAGAAATCATGACTGAGGCAGGATAAGCAAAGCATGCAAAAGAGCAGTAAGAACACAGGTTGGGTAGTTCTGTGCCGAGCACTTCATGCCATCTTCTCCATATTGTCCCAGTTTCAGCAGACGTTTAGTAAGATCACAGGACAGATCATATATTCCCAGGCTCTGAGGGAGCCTACGGAGGCATGAAACCTTCTTGTGACCCTGACACCAGGGGCGGTTGTAGCTGAAGTGTAGACAGCACTACAGTGTCTAGGCAGAAGGGCTGGCTGTGCCTTCTCCAAGTTTTTGTGGGATCAGAGAGAATCAGAAAGTTTTTCTGGTCCTCAGAAAGGTACAGAAGTGTCCCAGAGAAGGTCAACTTCTCTTAGGAGCTAAAAGGATGCAGTATGCACGGCCCTGCACCTGCAGCAACAGATGGGAACTTGACTTCACCCCAGATACCAGCAGAGATAGATGCCAAAACATAAAGAATAGAGATGAAATACATTTTAGTGACATCAGTCAAATATCTGACAGAGGTCTTCTGTGTTTACCTGCTTACCTCTGTGTTTACCTTACCATCACATTCTTATTCTGCTAAGGGCACATTAATTTTCCTTTGTGAAAGCCTTCGTCTTCATTCTCTCTCTCCAAGACTGACCCATCCCCTGGCTCTAGAGGTAGGAAAGTCACTCAGGCACAGCAGATCGGAGTCAAAGTGATTGGTTCCAAAATGAGTTCATGACAATCCAGAACAGTGAGTTATCTTGAGTTATTTTCATTACAGTTACTGAAAAGCAGATGTTGGTAGGGGAGATGCTAATGGCCATCTTTCCATGTTAAGGTAAAAACCTTGCCTGAGAGAGGAACCCAAGCAGAGAAAGAAAGAAATGGAGAAACAGTCTCCTGAAGTCATTATTGAAGGTCTTGAAGATCCAATTCTGCCTGGATCAGATTTATCCCTTAAATATATCTTGATTGTAGGCAATATTTTTTCTATTGTTTAAGTGAAATTTATTCACTTGAAATGAAAAGAGCCATAATGGAAATAAATTCTCTTTAAAAGTAAAAATCAAATTGAAACTCCTTAGCATGACCTGCCAGGTGATATATTGTCAGCATTTTGCCTGACTGTCCAACTTCTTCCTGTGCTCTTAACCTTTTCTAATGAAAGTCCACATGTACTAAGTTGTCCTCCTCATGTTTCTGGCTCTCCTCTCTGTGCTTCACATGGCTCACTCCTCATCCTTCAGGTCCTGGCTCAAATATTAAAGAAAGATTCTCTGACCAAATCTGTCCCCCATCTCCCCACCTCAAATCTTACTTCAGCACCCAGTTTATTTTATTTTTTTCATGAAAATAATCTGTATCTGAAATAGACTTGTCTATTTAGTTGTTTACTTACTTTTTTATTCTCTCGTTCCTCCAACTAGAATGTAAACTCCATGAGGACAGGTACCTTATCAGTCTTAAGCAACCCATAGTGCCTGACCTTTGGAAGGCATCTAATAAATCCTGCTGGAGTAATCAATGAATTTCATTTTTATGCTCAGCAATTACATAGTGCTTGCTATACCAGGCACTGTCCTAGAGATTTTATAATTATTTATTTTTTCTAATTTTCATAAGAATCCCATGAGGTTGGAATTAGAATTATCTCCATTTGACCAACCATGAAGCTAAGCTACATGATGGGTAAGCCATATGCCCAAGTGGAAGAGCTGAGTAAGGTTCACACCTGGCACCTGGTTCTTGATTCATTTCTTTCAGCCTCTGTGCCTTGCTTCCTGAATGACTTATTGAATGATTTGATAAACAAGTTGGCTACTAAGAAACTGATCATCTCTAGGTGAGCTGAGAATGCCAAGATATGACTTTAAAAAGTAAGTATTGACAATGGAATCTGTGACTCAGCCCAGATATTAGCCGCGAGAGGTCCAGCCTCACTCCTTTAATTGCTACAGCACCATGCATGCTTGGGAATTGTTAATTTGCAGTGGTGAATTATGAGCGCTTATAAAATATTTTACATCTATTTAATATTGTCATATAACTTTGGTCGGTTGAAAAGATACCAATTAGTTCATTCATGGAGAAAGACTGCAAAGGCTCTCAGTGAAGAAAGACCTCAAAGGCATATTTTTATCATTCCTTATGAAGCAGCATGACATTTTATAAAGTTTGATCAGCTACTTTATAGTTACTGCTATTGAACTTGTGTAGTGTACTTCAAATCCTACTCCCTAATAATTTTACAATTTTTATGATCTGACACTACTAATCATCAGGAAATATGATTAATAATAATAGAAAGGATGTTTCTCATTTAATCTTCAAAGCCGTTTTTATGTTAACCAACATTAAAAAGCTGTGGGTATATTCATTTCTTTCCATTGAGAACATTAGTCTTCCCTTGTTACAGACAACTTTTTTTTGTCCTTCTTTGGGTAAAACTTAATCCTACTGAAATGAGTTGCAGCTGTTGTACAAATTCATATTTTTATACTGATAGGAAGCAGTCAGACATTTCAACTATTCAGTTTTGTTTAAAAGTAAGTTAACAGTTCAGTTCACTCTTTAGAAGACACAGATGAAGGAATTGTACAGGAATGTGTTTGTGGCCAACTGAATGTTTGTGATTAAAAATACTTATGAAGGCAACATTGCTGGACTTGAAAAAAATTATAAGGTCCTACAGCCTGGGAGAAATTCATTGAGGGAGAATCCACATTAATGCTTGAAGTGGTAGCTTTTGACCTCTTGCACTGGTAAATACCAGCCAATGGTGCACAGGCTTCCCTTCTAAATGACTAACTCTTACATAATTTCCTTTCCTTAACAGTTCCATGAAGTCTACAATTTTTAGAATTACAGAATCTGACATAACAAGATAAACTTTGATACCAGGCTTCCCTAAACACTGACCATTTTCTCCTCATATCTCCATTCCTGATTTAAAACCATATTGATTTCCTTTCCTGGGAAATTAGAAAGAATTAGGAAAATTAGTACTTCATACAATTTCTCTATCTCAGATTTCCCACTAGCAACCCACATCTTACCTAATCTTATGAAATAATTGTTAAAAGCAAGAGCTGGAGGCTAAACTGATTGGAATTAGGATCCAACTAATGAAAGTCTCTTTGAAAGCAGTCTTGCCACTTAATAGCTGCCTAACTTAGGGTGAGTTAGAAATATCTTCTGACCCTCAGTTTATTCATCTATTCAAAGGGTATAATATTGCCTACTTCAAAGAATTTAGGGACATTAAAGAAGATAGTCTATACTTAATGCCTAATATCTAGTAATTCATCAATAGAAAAACCCACTAGTTACTGGAAATATTAAAAGCTTAACTTACAATCAAACACATATTTAGCTCCACCTCCCAAGCTGGTAAGAGTCAGAACTAATTCAAATTAGGGGGAAAAAACAATTTTTAATAGTAATTTAAAATAATACTGGGGTGTCTCACAGAACCCCAGGACAAGAATGCCACTGGGTCTCAGGAAGAATTAGAAGAGGAACTTCACAGCTAGCAGGAATCTCTCTGTCCCTCATCTATTCACATTTCTGAATCTCCACTTGATCCTTCTCTCTTCCTCTCTAGTTGATTCCCCCTATCTTGGCCATGTGGTGGATGCTATGACCATTAACATCTCCCAAGGGTTATAAGGTCAGCCATTCAAGAAGGGAAAATTACTTACCTCTTTACATTCCATATCCAAATCTCTGAGGGAAAGCTCTGCTAGTCCAGTTTGGCTCATGAGCCCATAGCTGGTCCAGTAACTGAAGACAGGTTCCTCTTTGTTATAATCCTGTTGGTGGAAGGGATTAGTTGTAGGAAGGAACAATTAATTTAGTTTCTAGGAAAGGAGTTTCACAGGTGGCTATGAAAATCACCAGCGTTCTCCAACCCTGTCCCTCTGTCTCTGCTCATGTTGGGATAAATGTATTGGGGAGGGAGAGCTCCCTTCTCCCTGAGTCATTCTTGGTCATCCTGGCTGCCATTGTTGTTGATGCCATTCTATTTCCAGGCGTGGAACCCTTCTGCTATATGTTTTTAGCAACACAGCAACTGCCACTGATACAACCTATAGGTTCTCAAAAGTGCTTATCTGGTCCGTGTACCTTTATCTCTCCTCATCCTAATGGATTATAGGATTTTGGCACTTAGAAGTAAATTTAGAACACAGAAATCACACACACACACACACACACACACACACACACACACAGCGCGCGCGCGCGCGCGCGCGCACTTTAAAAATGAGAAAACTGAAGCCAACATAGACAAAGTCCTTAGCTAATATCACATAGCTAATTAATAAATCAGGATCAGAAGCCAGGTTTCTAGACTTACAGACTAATTTTCTTCCTAAACTAAGTTGGATATTTCTTTTTCACCATCACCACTCATGATCCAGGTCTTTCTCCACAGGATATAGTTGTGTCTGGGTCTGGAGCACTGTTCTTCAATAAGAGTAGGTACCTTTACCAGTCCACCCTGATTATAACTTTGCTGATTGCATCTGACTTCAGAAAAAGCAGATGCTGCACATGACTGTGAATTTCACTTGCTTTTAGTTTAGGGGCAACAATCTTACCTGAAGGAGATTTAAATTACAGATTGTAATCATTTATCTTTGCTATTCATTTTTCCTTCGTAAGTTCCTTATTATTAGTGCATAATATTAAGAAGCTAAATATCCCATTAATGACACTTTTGAAAGATATTTACAGGTGGAAACAGCCAAAAAATATATAATAATAAAGAGTTTGATGACAGTTTGGGACTTATTATCACTTTGCCTGTGCCTTTGAGATATTTTGCCACTTTTGCCCATTTCTAGGCAGAAAAAGATCAATGAAAGTTTCCTGAAGGGGAAAAAAAAAGAACACTTGTAGAGAGGGCCTAATGGCCCTCCTTTCATCTACTTTTTGGTGATTCTCCAAATAAGCCTAAATATCATGTATTTGAAAAAAATAAGGATTACCCTATGATGACTGTCTAAGGTCAGATATATTTATGTCATGATGTACTGAGCTTCATGATTAGTTATTTATACTTTACATATACTACTTCCTATTGACACAATACCTGTATCTTTTTCCTCCTCTCATATATAGTTCATATTTATTGTTTTTGAATTAGCAGAATAATACTCTAATTTTTTAAAAGCTGCCTCTTTTCTACTGCAGTCCATGAGGTTCTATAGAAGATGTCTCTATCCTTGGATCCAAGGGGTGGCATGTAACCAAGATACAGCCAATTAGAGTACTGACGTTGCCTGGCCATGGTGATGGGCTCAAGAATAAGCATGTGTCCCAATAGCAGCCAATCAAACTCAGTTTTAAGACATCTGTTGGAATCATTGAGTAGAATGTTGAAAAGATAAATTGTAAGTTGAAGTTGGTAGCAACTGCCAAGAAGAGAGTCTTTCTGAGACTTGAGCTAACACAGAAGAAAGCCAAAGTGAAACAAGAATAGAATAAGATGGAGTTCAGTTGCTATTATTTGAGCCCCTTGATCTAGCCATGCAAGAAGTTTTTTTTTACACTTAAGACAATTTTAATTATTTTTATCTGTCACAGCGGAAAGAATCCTAACCAATTCTTTGTAAAAACTTCTTTTACAAAGCTATATCTCATAAAAGCACTCTTTAGTGTATCCATCATAATTTTAGAAAAATAGAATTTATTGAAAAGGGTAATTGGAAACAGTGCAAGATTCCAAAATGGAGGATGTTGTGTTTTTCAAAATGAAAAGACTGATAATTAAATTTAATGGGCTGATACCAGAATTTGAATTTTTAAAAAGTAAACTATAGTAATCAAGATGGGAGATAAGCACACTTTAATTAATGAAGGTGGAGAGGAAGAAATGAGCAATGTAGATCCTGAAGAGAAAAAACATCAGCACTTAGAAATAATAAAATTTACCTTGGGGTTTTGTGATTTTTTTTTTTTGTGATAAGGTAGCATGATTTAGTGCATTTGGAGACTGGGTGGGGGTGACAACCCTGAAAGCAAAGTTCACTGTTCAATCTTTGCTGAGTTTCCTTTGATTTCACACCAAGACAGCTAGTTTGGGGACTCTGGGAACTGGATGATGGGTGGGTAAGCCCATTTCCATGCCGTGTGTGTAGAAAAGGTGTTTCGCTGAAAGTAGGAGGAATTAGTTATATCGTGGCTGATAGAAATTAGAAGACAGAGCCCAGGCTGGGACAGAAATTGTGAAGAAAGCTGAATAGAACATGCCATGTAGAAACTTAAAAGGTAGAGGAGGTAACCTGGACAAGGATACACCTTTTCTGTTTCACCTATTTGTGAAGCCAAGGAAGATGAACTAAAGGGAATGTTCTAGCCCCCAGCCTATGTTTTTAAGAGGCTACCTACGTTACCACATAAATTAAGAGAAAAAATTGGAGTTCTTGAGTTTTACTTTAATGTGAATTTAGCCATCATATAAGTCAGCTTTCATCATAATCCCCTCCTAGTTTGCATGTTTTACAAAATAATGTGGCACTGGGGCGCCTGGGTGGCGCAGTCGGTTAAGCGTCCGACTTCAGCCAGGTCACGATCTTGCGGTCTGTGAGTTCGAGCCCCGCGTCGGGCTCTGGGCTGATGGCTCAGAGCCTGGAGCCTGTTTCCGATTCTGTGTCTCCCTCTCTCTCTGCCCCTCGCCCGTTCATGCTCTGTCTCTCTCTGTCCCAAAAATAAATAAACGTTGAAAAAAAAATTTTAAAAAAAAACAAAACAAAATAATGTGGCACTTATGACAACATAGATGGACCTTGAGGGCATTATGCTAAATGAAATAAGTCAGAGAAAGACAAGGACTGTGTGATCTCACTTATATGTAGAATCTAGAAGCAGGTAAACAAACAATATAATGTGGCAGATTAACATCTTCATGTATGTGTTCAATGCAAAGTGGGATACTAAACAAAACATTGCTGTTGTTTTCTTCTTATAAGATACCACATGATGACTATAATAAACAATAACTGTATTGTATACTTAAAATTTGCTAAGAGAGTAGAACTTACATGTTCTCACCATAGAAGAAAGAAAGGAAGAAAAAAGTAAATGTGTGAGGTAATGGATATACTAATTGCTTGAGTGTAGTGTTAATTTCACAATACATACATATATCAAAACATCAAGGGGGCACCTGGGTGGCTCAGTCTGTTAAGCGTCCAACTTCTGCTCAGGTCATGATCTTGCGGTCCGTGGGTTTGAGCCCTGTGTCAGGCTCTGTTCTGACAGCTTGGAGCCTGGAGCCTGCTTTGGATTCTGTGTCTCCCTCTCTCTCTGCGCCTCCCCTGCTTGCACTCTGTATCTCCTTCAAAAATAAACATTAAACAAATTTTTAAAAAATCAAGTTGTAGACCTTAAATATATACAATGCCTATTTGTTAATTATACCTCAATAAAGATTAAAAAAATGCCATGTTTCTAAACAACTAGATTCATGGATATTAGCCTAATGGGAAAATCCTCCCTAAAAAAATTAGCACTGATATTAGCTAATAATATCTGATTATTTATGGTATATGGCATTGTCAAAGTTTTAATATGCTAGTGTCTGTTAAAAAACATTTTTACACTAATGTAACACCTTAGCATAATTTAATTTGATGAACATATATATATGGCAGTGTTCTTTCATATATGAATGCAAGAATCTACCAATTGAATTTTTAAACTTTTATAAGTAATCTCTACTCCCAGCATGGGGCTTGAACTCACCACCCTGAGATCAAAAGTTGTATGCTCTACTGACTAAGCCAACATGGCATAATACTTAATTTTTCAGGAATCACTTAGAAAATAGACCCTTATTTATATGTGTAATTTGAATTAATATCTTAATTCTTACAAGCATTGCATTATATTAGCATAATATCATGCATAATGTATAATTTAGGAAATAATTACAAAAGTTACATTAATAAAATAATTCTTATAGAATTTGCGAAGATGCTTTATTTACTTCATGGAGCCATGTGACAATTGTTGTTAACTAATCCCTTTACTTACAAAGTCTAAAGATACTTTAGATTCCTAAATCTAAAGATTTAGGAATTAACATTTGCAAATTTTGGATTTCAGGGATAAACTCTTGTAAATTTGGACTTTTACAAGAGTACATCAACCAAAAAAAGAAATGTCACAGGACAACTGATGGATATATTATATACTATTTTGATACTCACTGACTTCTAGGTATAAAAGTACATTTATATAATATTTATGCTTAAAACCCACCTGCTTTCAAACTGCTGTACCTAAGCACCAAATTCAGAAGGACTTTAAAAAGCCTATTTGCCTTTCTCTTCACTTCTGAAGGCAGTTTAGTTCTATTCTTTCTCTAGGATGAGAGGAGAATTTAGAGGAACACAAATACCCAGAATGAAATCAGAAAGTATAATCTAGCCTTGATTGTCTAATAGTCTGGAAATGCTTAAGAGTTTTTTATGGGATCATTCTTGGGATGTGAAGGAAATAGAACCTGTTACTGATGTGGGAACAGTTAGATAGTATTTGCCAAACTCTTTTCCTCTCTATTTGACTTCCTACTGGGATTCTCTACCACGCACTTCTAGGACCTCCTTTTAAAAAAATCCCCCAAAGTCTCATTTCATCCATAAGGCTCTCTTTGACAATTCCTGCCCCATTATGGCCCCAACTATTTTTAGACGATAGTCATAAAATGAGGAACAAAGTATAAATGACCAGAAGTGTTAACCACCATCTGTAAGACTAAAAATATGTTTCTAGTTGATGTCGTAAGGGTCATAGCTTTTCTGTGACCTGTAGTTTTTATGCAGGCTCCACAGTTTATCTCAGTCTATTTTGATCACTCAGGCCATATTATCTTCTCATAGAAGAGCATTTTTTTTCCCTTTTATACTCCTAAAATTTATTTTACATGCTCAGGAGTTGGACTGCCTCTTATAAATTCCAATAGTTATTACTATCTTAAAAGTACTCTAGAGAACATTTTGATTAAAGAATCTAACCATAAAATCATCTTTTATGATCCTCAAGATTTATATTTTTGTAAAGGCATGTATATTATAGGTACACACGTATATATTATATATGAGTGTGTGAGTGTGTGTGTGTGTGTGTGTGTGTGTATGCATACACATATAAGAACGTGCTTATAGTGAAAGGTATAGTTCTTAGAAGCACACAATGGAAGGGCTACAGACAATAATTTAAATGAAGTACATTACATTATTTATTGAATAATTTACTAGTCTAGGTAGAATAATTTTCATGTAGATGGAAAGGACCAAAAAGAAAAATAAATAAACAAGTCATAGTGGTGAATTGTCAGTAGTAGTAATAACAGAAGTATCCTATTTCATTATTCCATAATTTTTCTACTTTTTATAACCACCCAGAAACAACAAACAGCACATTTTTTCCATGCTCTTTTAGACACTTGATTGCATTTCCTTTTTGTACTTTTAACAAGAAATAGAACATGATTATTTTAACCATGATTATATCCACATAATTGAAAACAATAAATTAAAAAAAATCCATACTGGGGTTTTGCTCTTCGCCTCCCCAGCATTGTCCCTTCCCATAGTATCCATACTAGATTTATGTCTGGGAATCCAAATAGTCAAGGCTGCAGATTACCTAGGCCTACACTGTGCACATATCATATTACGAGGGTTACTCTGGTCATTGGTTCCCAGAGGAACATTTCAGGGAGAGGTAGCGAGAGGCAGTGGATTTCAGGGGAATGTTGTGAAAGAGGCTCGTTTTCCACTAGTATGTAGTCTGGGAGCATGTAAGGAGATGATTCAGCCACCTTGCCACCACAGTGGAAAATCTTGCAGCTTCTGAGGTCATTTTATTGGGCCTCAGAATACAACCGAAACAGGGACAGGAAGGTCTGATAGATGAAGATAGATAGAGAAACTGAGTCCTCTTAACATTTGAGCCCCAAATCCATCCATGTTGGTGACCCTACTTCTGAATGTTTCTGATACTGATAAATGTATTTGAACTGGCAAAGTCTCCTTTACTGTTTTCTGATACTTACAATCTGAGCACACAATCCTTGGTTAGGGTGGGATTTCTAAAAGTATTGGCAATATGTTTTCCAAAGATACTGCTACCAGGAAATTTCTCATCAAAAGTTTTCTGTGGTCAAATCCAGTTGGGGAAAGGTAAATATGATGCTATATTTTTCTTTAAGAAAATACTATTTTAACACCAGTTCCCTCATCAGAATCCTTTGTACTTAAAATAAAAATCATCTTTTGTACAGCCTCTAAGATTCCATGTGAATCTACCCTTCATTATTTCTTCTGCTTCACCTTGGGCCTCTTATTTCCTGTACTCTGGCCACATTGGCCTTTTCTTCCTCTTGTGTAGCAAATTTTCTTTTGCCTCAAGCCTTTGGATTTGCTGTTCACTCTGCCTGGAATGCCCCTCTTTATCTGGCTAATTTTTCTTATTTGTGCTTCATCTTAAATCTCACTTCCTTTCCTAAATCCATCCTCCAATTAAATTGATACCCTTGTTCATGGGTATCAAGATGTTTATGGCATCTTATTCTTTCTCTTCATAGCATAATACAATTTATTGCAATCTAGATATTTATGTCTTTATTAATCTCTCTCTTCCCATTACTTTAAAAACTCTGTGAGGAGAGAAACCATGCCTGATTTGCTGACATTTCTTTGAGCAAAACATGATGCTGTTCCTGGCACACAGTAGGGACTGGAAAAAATATTGCCTGAATGCTATCTAGAGCCACAGGACATTTCAGCACATTATAGAATTTCAATAAAGAATCCCATTTAGATATGTTTAATCCAGAATTTCCCCAAGCTATTTAAAACCTGAAATTTTTGTAAGTAGTTAACATGTGTGAATATTCTTAGATGCTAATATTCCATAGCTCACATATCAAAGAATGCTGTTTCACATGTTTTAGGTCATTTGTCAGCTAAGAACTCAAGTCTAAAAGCCTAAGCTTATACTTTTATGAGCATTAGATGGATCTAAACTTCAGAGGTTCAAATGAGACATGGCAAAAGTGATATTTGAGGACATTAACACCAATCATTCTGGACAGCATTATATAGCATGCACTTGTTAATTTTTCTATCCTGTTTTCAGTGAGTGGGTTTTAAAATATTCATCTTTAAGATCATCAGCATGTAGATTTGTATTTTAGATGACAAGGAAATAATAAAAAGTCCCTGCACAGCAAAGGAAACCATCAACACAACAAGAAGGCAAACCGCTGAATAGGAGAAGACATTTGCAAATGATATATCCAATAAGGGGGTAATATCCAAAATACATAAAGAACTTCTACAACTCAACACCAAAAAACCTCCAATCCAATTAAAAATGGAGCAGAGGATCTAAAAAGGCATTTTTCCAAAGAAGACCTACAAATGTCTAAGAGATTCTCAAAAAGATATTTATTATTACTAATCAGGCAAATCAAAGCCACAATGAGAGATGACTTCACACCTGTCACAATGGCTAAAATCAAGGAGAAATAGCAAGTGTTGGTAAGGATGTGGAAAAAAAGGAACCCTTGTGCACTATCAGTGAGAATGTAAATTGTACAGCCACTGTGGAAAACAGTATGGAGTTCCCTCAAAAAATTAAAAATAGAAATATTATATGATCCAATAATTCCACTATTGGGTATTTACCCAGGGAAAACTAAAACACTAACTTGAAAAGATATATGCACCCCTATGTTTACTGCAGCATTATTTTTACAATAGCTGAGACACGGAAGCAACCTAAGTATCTATCAATAGATGAATGGATAAGGAAAATGTGGTATACATACACAATGGAATATTACTCAGCCATAAAAAGAATGAGATCATGCCATTTGAGATAACGTGGATGGACTTAGAGAGTTTCACTAGGTGAAATAACTCAGACTGAGAAAGACAAATACCATATGATTCCATTCATAAATGCCATCTAAAAAATTAATAAACAAAATGCAGAATCAGAACTGTAAATACAGAGAACAAACCGATGGTCTCCAGAGGGGAGGGAAGTGGGGAATTGAGAAAAATGGGTGAAGGGGAGTGGGAGATACAGGCTTCCAGTTGTGGAATGAGTAAGTCATGGAAATAAAAAGCGGAGCATAAGGAATACAACCAATGATATTGTAATAGCAATGTAATGGGACAGACAGTAGCTATACTTGTGGTGAACACAGCATAATGTATAGAGTTGTCAAATCACTAAGTTGTACGCCTGAAACCAATGTAACATTGTGTGTCAACTACACTTAAGAAAAACAAGACAGCTATATGTTGTCTACAAGTATACAAAAAAAAAAGAAATATGAATTAAGAATAGAAAAAGAAATTGCTTACTCATTGTGTATTGAAGCCTATTGTTCTAGCTTATATTTTTTAGGCATCCTTTAAATTACATAGTAACAGTCAAATACATTTTTATCAGGACTGAATACTACCCCAGGGCATGTTCTAAAGTTTACATAAAATTAGACTAAAATCTCAATAAATAGTGACAATTTTAGCTCTGTCCCCTTTTACATTTGAAATGTGTATTTTACCAATACAGAAAATTACATATAAATGCCCTTTTAAAAAATCTCCAAAGAACACTTAAAGCTAGCTCTTGCATTGCTTTCCCTTTAGAATTTAGAGACTAGCTTTCTAACTGAGCTCTGCCAGAAACAGATGAGACAAGCCCAGGAATATGTTACATGGCCACACACATCAACAGTCAAATCTTCAAGCCCAGGTTCCTAACTCCAGAGCACGACAGAGTGCAGAAAGCCTTGAAAATGTCCATTAGCTGAGCATGTGTAGAGTGAATTATTATTTGCTCCGCCAGCTGGAAGTCTCCCCCCAAAATAGGTTTCTTTGAAAAGCCACGAGCTCCTCTCTAAGCACACACATGCATGGCTTGCTCAAGGAAGTGTTGGGAAATGTCATCAGCTGAACCTGACACTCCTCTGCCCATCTGGATCTAACTTTCCCAACTTCATCTTGAGCCAATAGATTCTGAACCAAAATTTACCAAGCAATATTACAGTTTTCCACTTGTGGTTTACCTGACACCATCTGTGAACGGCATTTATGATGTGTTCAAATTCATTTTTTTTTTAATGTTTATTTGTTTTAGAGAGAAAGGGACAGAGGATCAGAAGCAGGCTCTGCACTGACGAAACTATGAGCCTAAGTCTGACGCTTAACTAATTGAGCCCTCCAGGAGCCCTCCAATTCATTTTCAATAGCCACAGAATGTGCAGAATTTTCTCCCCTTTTCCCCCTACTTTTATTACTTCGTTCTCAGGATTGATATGGAAGCAGATAAAAGACATTGCTAAGACTATAACAAATTTGAACACAATTAGCAAGACTGATTTAATAGACATATGCAGACCACTGGACTCACTGTTGCAAATACATATTCCTTGCCAATATAAATAAAGTGTATATATATATATATATATATATACACGCATATATATATATAGCAAGAATTATATATAATTACTACTTTTTATGTATAATTTATAAATCTATATATCATTTCAAAACAAATTTCAAACATCTTTATACACATAGTTGTCTATCCAAATCCAGTTTTAGAAATGAAAAGCAAGAAATAAACCTTTAAAATATTAGTACTTATGTGTCCAAGAAGAAATAATATTGAAAATTTAAAGTCCTTAAAACTGGTCATTTTTTTCATAATAATAAATTAGAGGTGGCATAATTAGAGATGAAGCAAAGACATAAGATATTAAAAACAACTTTTAGTCAAAATATTGGAAATTGAGGTAAAATAAATTCCTAGATTTAAAAAGTGCCAAAAATGTCATAAAAATATAAATATAAAAAGAAGAACTTTGAATAATCCTACGATAACTTGATAACTTTGATCTGTCATTCAAATTTTTCTTCCAAATACTATAGCCTTGATATTTTGGTTCACATTATTACCAAACAAAACCAAAAACAAACAAACAAACAAAACAAACACACACACACACACACACACACACTTTTAGTAACAAAGAAAAATCATTGGACTACACAAGAATATAAAACAAATTAAATACACAAGGATTTGAAAAGAATAAATGATATATTTTTTTTTTTGGATTCTGAGTTTGTACACACAGAAAACCCAAAATTCTAAGTGGACAAATTATTACAATAATTAATTGGAGATATTAGCAAGAATGATATACAATTATTACAGAAGTCCGATGTACTTTCTTACACCAGAAAGAAAATATTAGACAACAAAATATAAAGCCCCTAGGATAAATCTACTAAATGATCTATAAGACTATTTTGGACAAATTTATCAAACTTTTTTTTAGGAAGGCCTACATAAGTGGAAAGATATAACACACTTATGGAATATGACACAGTAGCTTACAGACATTAATTTCAATTCTATTTAATCTATAAATTTGTATAAAACCCAATTAAAATTTAATAGGACTTTTCTTTGATGAATGTTAAATTTATTTGAAAAGGGCCAAGAAGGAAAACCTTCCTGAAGAATTAGCTAGAGGGAAAGCTATAGTGAATGAGACAGAGTGATAGTAAAAGAACGTTGTACACATTTTCTAATGAAACCGAATAGAGGGCTAAAAAATGACATGAAATCCAGGAAACGGGTGCAGGACAGAGATACACTGTAGATAAATGGAAAAAGGAAGGACTACTATTCAGTACATTGTACTGAAACAAATATCTACGTGGGGAAAGTGGATATGGATCTCCGCCTGTCAATATACACAAAACAATTCCAAATGGATTAAATCATAACTGAAATCTGAAAGACAAAACTTTAAAAATTCTAGAAAATATCTAGAAGAATAATTTTATAAGCTGTATTTAGGGAAGAAGTTCTTTTTTTATTTTTTTAACATTTATTTATTATTTTTTTATTTAAAAAAACTTAATGTTTTTTTAAATTTATTTTTGAGAGACAGAGAGAGCCAGCAAGGGAGGGGCAGAGAGAGAGGGAGACACAGAACCCAAAGCAGGCTGTAGGCTCTGAGCTGTCAGTACAGAGCCCGAAGTGGGGCTGAAACTCAGAAACCATGGGATCATGACCTGAGCCAAAGTTGGTTGCTTAACTGACTGAGTCACCTAGGCACCCCAGTGTTTATTTATTTTTGAGAAACAGAGCCCAAGTGGGGAAGGGGCAGAGGAAGATAAAGACACAGAATCAGAAGTAGGCTTCAGGCTCTGAGCTGTCAGCACAGGGCCCAACACGGGCTTGAATCCACAAACTGTGAAATTGTGACCTGAGCTGAAGTCAGATGCTCAACCGACTGAGCTACCCATGTGCCCCTAGGGAAGAATTTCTTAAACAAGAATCTATACAAGCTGCAAATATTTCTATAAGTATATAAGGAAGAGACAACTGAGAAAGAAAAATGACCGAAGACATGGACAGACATTTCACTGGAAACATACGTGACCTAGAGAAATGTGAAAAAACACTCAACTTTGCTGATAGTGAAATAAAATTTCACACGAACCAGATTTACAAAAATTTTAAATGTCAACCAAGTATTGATGAGATTATAAAGCAAAAGGAATTTCCCTTTACATGGCTGCATATATTAATAGAGTGAATTTCTTTGGAAGATAATTGGGCCTCACCTAGTAATGTTGACATGAACTTGTATTAACTCTATAATACCTAGTTCACTCATAAGGCATATATCCTAGAGAAATACTTGTGTATATTTATACAGAATTATACAAATTATGAAGGTTCACAACAGCATCGCTTATATTAAAACACTACTGACAACCCATAAATCCACGAAGAGAAGAAATAATTTTTAAAGTGACAATGTATACAACACAATATTGTACAGCACCCAGCTATACATATCAATGTGAGTGAATCTCAAAAATAGATAATGACAGCTATTAGAGTGGCCAAACTCTGGATTCCTGACAAAACCAAATACTGGTGAGGATGTGGAAAAACAGGAACTCTCTTCATTGCTGGTGGGAATGTAAACTGTCATAGCCACTTTGGAAGGCAGTTTGACAGTTTCTTACAAAAGTAAGTATATTCTTACCATGCACTCCAGAAATCACACCCCTTGATATTTCTCCAAAGAAACTGAATATTTATGTTTCACAAAAACCTGCACACAGATGTTATAGCAGCTTTATTCATAATTGCCAAAACTTAGAAACAACCAAAATGTTCTTCAGTAGGTAAATGGAAAAGACAGTGGTACATTAAGACAATTTGTTCTTCAAATGTAGTTTTTCAGCACACACACAAAAATGGAGCTATCAAAACATGAATACATATTACTAAGTGAAAGAAGCCAGTCTGAAAAGTCTGTATACTGTATGGTCCTACTCTATGACATTCTGGAAAAGGCGAAACTAGATCAGTGGTTGTCAGGGGCTTGGGATTGGGGGAGAAGTGAACAGGTGGAATACAGATTTTTTTAGGGCAGTGAAAATACTCTGCATGATACTATAATGATAGATACATGTCATTATACATTTGTCCAAATGCATAGTCTGTAAAACACATAGAGTGAACCCTAAGGTAAACTATGGCCTCTGGGTGATTATGATGTGTCAGTGTAGGTTCATCAATTGCAAATGTACCACAGTGATCAGGGATGTTGATAATGGGGGGTGGGTGGGTACGCATGGGTCAGGGCAGAGGTATATGGGAAATCTCTGTAACTTCTCAATATTGTCATGAATCTAAAACTGCTCTAAAAATAAAGCATATATACATATTTAGTATAAATATAGATACAAATATGTAAAATATACATATAATACATATACATTCTATACATATAATACGTATAATGAGAAAAACAAGCAAGTCACACAAGAACAAATACATTGTAATTTTCATGTATGTAAAGTTCAAAGCCAGGCAAAACTAAATACCACATTCTTTTGAGATACAAATATATACGAGAAAATAATAAGAAAGTCAATGGAAATTCAGGCTTTTGGTTATTATTCTATTGGGGAGGAGGGCTGAGATGGAACATGGCACACAGAGAGATTTAAAGATGTTAGTAAGACTCTATTTCCTAAGCTGGCTAGTGGGTTCATGAATGTTTATTTTATTATTATTGTTTATACACACGGGCATGTTATAGTCACTTTGACATGCATTATATATTTTATTTCCAACTGAAGTACATGTATTCAGTGTAGGATACATTTTACGAATTTCTGTAAATGGCCCGAGAGTCCACCATATTCTCCCTCCCCAGCATGGCGATGTCGGAGCAGAGCAGTCCGTATCATCAGGGTCCTTGCTGGAGCATACAGCAGAACAGCAGCCAGAGAAGCATCTATGCATTTTTAAATGGTATTGGTTACGGGACAGGAATATAACCAGAGAACATTTAGAACAAACAAGGATATGAGGATGATTAGCACAAAACTGAAACCTATGAATCCCTCAGCCTATTCCTGAATACATGGGAAAAACCAAACATTACCTAAACCGGAGAAAAATGCCATAGACCACTCAGGTTTCGGTAATATTGCTGGAAAGAGGCTATAGTCAGAAAACAATTATTTTGCTTCTGGTCTAGTGGCCTAAAGAAAAGTAAGATAAATTTGCAAAAGTAATTAAATGAGACATAAATATTTTCCACATTGGGCTACATAAATATTACAGGTTTTCTAAATCACAGGTCCTTCATCTCTTAAAAAAACTCCCTAAGACAACCTGTATTTGAAAAAATAAGTTTGTATAGATCATTTTGAATTTTGCCATTATTGTGCAGACTTAAATTCCTTCTTACGTCTGATCTGAGTTTTTTTTTTCCTTTGCATGATCTGAAAATTTTAAATACATTCTCCAAGAAGTTAACCTTCATACAGGAAGCTTCTTAATCTCAGAAGAGTAAAGGCTTCCTGTTTCTTCCACAACAGCTACAATATGGGGCTAGTATTTCCTGCTTTCCTAAAGAAATGGTAGTAATTGATGGCTCAGATACTTAAAAAGAACTATACGATTCTATGGAATGCCGGGCAAGTAAAGTATTGTTATATTTGGACATTTTTTCCTCTAATGAACTCTTCAGACTTTTTTTTGGTTGGTATCACTCCAAAAATTATAAATTAGAAAGAAATGTGTGTTCTCTCCCAAAGGGCAGTTGAACTTTGTTCAGAATGCTTAGGAAAACATCCGGTGGGATGTTTGCTGATGGAGCTATGTCAACTCATCTTCAAGATCCCCCTTCTAGAATAGTACAACCGTTACAAATGCCATGAATATTTTTGTATCACTGACATCTCACTGCGAGTGGCCACACAGCAGTTGTAACCAGCTACTGCTGGAGGCCTGGACATGTTTATTCAGGAGGAAACTGAAAGTTGAAGAACAGAACAAAATCATAAGAGTTATGCTTAGGGACAAGAACTGAAAATGAGAGACATCTTCAGCAAATGATAAATGTGTGTGTGTGTGTGTGTGTGTGTGTGTGTGTGTATGTGTGAGAATATGTGTGCTTCATACTCCTCTATTGACAAATGTAAACACTGAATGGTTAATAAATTAAAATGTCCAGGAAGATCTTTATAGGCAAGAGCTGAGCCATAGAATATCACGGTTTTTGCCAAATAAGAGGAAGTTGCTATTTGGCCCAGAGCTTCTCTCCCTCTTCCTTGTGTCTCACCCCACTCCAGGGTTGCAGCAACAGGCATTTTTCTGATAGAAGGATTCAAAGACAAGAACAAAGGTCATGAATGTGTGACTCTACAAAGCGAGGAATTCAAAAGGAGATTACTTGGATAGTTCTACTGTGCTTTTGATCTCTTAATCAAATTATATGTAGAAAGTTACATGGCTCAGGCATTCTGAAAACAGCCCTGATTTATTTTTCTTCATTTAATCCCTTCCAGGAAATACTATTGAGAGCCCATTACGAGCAAGTCAACTGGAGACCAAGCACAATCTTAGAATATCACCAGAGTTAAGACTAAATCTGAAAAATTAAATATAAATTGGAAAAATTGAGATTATTCGGATATTCATAGTCATTGATAGATAACCTACTTTTCTCAGCATTGGACTGCACACTGGAAAACATACCCATTGCACATGGCATTTATAGTCTAGTGGGATGAGTTATTAGTACAGCCTCATATAGCATTACACAAATGCATAATTAGTAACCATGAGAACTATGCAAGAGAAAGGATATGTAGCAGACAGATTTTGATCCAGACTGGACATCAGGGGGCTCTCCAAGGAAGTGGTAGTTAAGCTTATACTTGATGATGAATAGACGTTAACTTGGCAAAGGATTGGAGATGAAGTGAAGGAATCCATGAACATAGTTCTGGGCGTTTTCATATTTTTCAAAATTCAGAACTAGGACAGGCTTTATGTTTCAGGAGAGTTTTCAAGTATACTCATCAGAGTCATTTGTCCTTATGAACTAAATTGAATGTGCTCTGGACTGAGAAAATCTGATGGCAGAATCACTCTCTTTCTGGTCTAACCATACCCCTGGGCAGGGTCACCAGCCAGCTACACTGAGTGATTTGTAAAAGTTTGTAAGACTTTTAAGAGGTGTCCTCAAATATCCAGACATGTTGTTGTCTTCTCTGTGAACATTTCTTTTCGTTATTTCTTTCCTTTTTTGAGAGAGAGAGAGAGAGAGAGAACATAAGCATGAGCAGGGGAGGGGTAGAAGGGGAGAGAGAGAGAATCTTAAGCAGGCTCCATGCTCAGCACTGAGCCTGACACAGGGTTTGATCCCATGACCCTGGAATCATGACCTGAGCTGAAATCAAGAGTCAGCTGCTCAACTGACTGTACCACCCAGGTGCCCACCTGTGCACGTTCCTAATGGCCAGAACTCCTACTATTACTTTTCTTCCTTTGAGTTACACATCCTCAATAAATGAGGCTATAGAGCATTCTCTCTCTAAATCATAGACTTTGCCATGATTTTCAAAACCTTGGATGATGTGGCCCCTTGTCTCTACCCACGCCCAGCTCCATCTCTCATTTCTCCCCACCCATGCTCAGTGCAACCCAGTCGGGGGAGCCTCTTAGTTGTCTAATCCACGTGCCCAGCCACCTCAGAGTCTTTACCACTCTTCCCTCTCCCTGGCAAGCTCTTCATTTCTTTTTTTCCAGTTAACTATGATTTTTCATTTAGCTCCTATTTCCTCAGGAAAGCATTGTTTAAACATCTAGGCCAGGCTACTTTCTCACTATATACTGTGTTCACATCTTGTATTCTGCTTCTTAACTTTATCACAACTGAAATTTAAAAACGAAATAATTAACTAGTCAAGTGATGTCTATCTTCCTTGGTAGTCTATCAATTTCATAGAAGCTTATGTTTTCTTTCTGTCTCCTTACAACAACTAGCACATAGTAGACACAGAATATCTACTAAAGAAGGGAAAAAAGAAGAGATGGGGAAGGTAGAGGGAAAAATACACATGTGGTCCAAGAGGTCTGTCTGCCCACCATCTTTCCTTTAAATAACCACCCCTCACCATTCCAAGTGACCCAGGCGAGAGAGGTTCCACCCCACGGCTAGTGGCCCAAGGCTCTCCATACCCCGGATTCCATTGAGAGATGTGCATGTGGCTCAAGCTGGGTCAGTTAATGTTCTTCCCAAGATGTCTACCCCAAGAGATTTGGAAGAGATGCTCATTTCCTCTTAAGTCACAAGATGAAAGGAAAATGCAAATGAAGAGATTTGAAGCTATTTTCATTTGCCACACAAAAGAAGTAGTCAGCAGCAGGAAAAATCAGGGGAAAACCCATTATGTCGCAATGGAGACATGGAAACAGGGAATGTGTGGAAACCGATTGTAGAAGCAAGAGTGACAGACTTTATGACGTCTTGAGGGGCTCTGACCCAGCCACACTGAAGGCTTGGCTCCCTGCTCAAAGAGTTTTCAGTTACACAAATCAATCCATTTGCTTTAAATTTAATTTAAGTTGGATTTTTGTTACGTGGGGGAAAAACTGACAAATCGAGGAATGAGGGGCCTGTTTGAACAACTCTAACCCTTCTCTAATCAGAAACTATTTTGTTCTTGCAACATCGCTGGTGCCAGAGCAGTGCCCAGCATCTGACAGGAACCCAGTGAGCACTCTGGCTACTGATGAAATAATGAACGGCCTAACAGTAACTGTGAATATTTTCAAAGGCACAGACAGAGAAAGGAAGTTAAGAGAACATCACTTCAACATGAGCTACAGAGCTTTTGCATGGCCAATGGGAAGTTATGCCTCAGTGACCACAACAGGTGGACTAAGAACCAGTTAGTAGGCAGTCAGCAAGCCGTGGACTCTGGTGGAGACGACCTGGGCTCATCTCTCAGCTCCGTTATCTGTCCACTGCTGGACTTTGGGAAAGTTACTGAATTCTCACATCCTCAGCTTCCTTATTTGCAAACTGCTGATAATCATTTATCATTAGGAAGACTATAGAGTTGTTGCCAGAAGGAAAACATGAAAAGGTAGAGTTCAATGAGACAGTAAAAGAAGTACATGAATCCAATCAAGTGTTCTTCACCCACATACACACACACACACACACACACGCGCACACACACACATGCGCGCACACACTCACACACACACACACACACACACACACACACACCTTAGAAGAAGTAGATTATAATTTCAGAAGTAGATCACAGTTTTGGTTGACCACAATACCCATTGGGCACTACCTACATAAATTATCTAACATTCCAACTGTGGTTCTAGGAGGGATTATCTGGTAGCTTTTTCTCCCAGGCCCCATGTTCTAGGTTCTAATATCTGAGAAGTAACTATATTGTGGTATTAGGTTTATGGATTTTTAACCTCAGTGTGTCCGACATGGTATCTGTCCTTTATTTGAGACTTTTAAACTCTAGGAGGACAGAGAAATAAAAATCAAACTCAATCCTTGGTAGAAAAAGATTATGTTAAATTCCTTATAATCTGGGTTTGTCATCCATGGTATTTATATATATAAGAGAATCTGACATATGAGTTTCATAATTTTTAAGTAAAAGTTATTTACAGCATTTAAGCAGTCAAGAGTATCAGAATGCCTAAAAGAGAATTTGATTTATTACACTGCAAAGTTTAATGTTTTAAATTAGTTGGAGCTTTGCCACTTATTATCTGTGTGACTTTGAACAAGTTACTTTATCCCTTTGCTACCTCAGTTTTCCTTGACCTTAAAGTAGAACTCAGAATAGCTACTTCATGGGATTGATGTGAGGATTAAATGAATTAATATATATATAAAACTTAGAAAACTATCTGGCATAGAGTAAGCAGTTATATAAATGCTAACTATAAGGGTTTAGAAAGGTTTTGCAACTTAAGGTTATAAGTATACTCTGTCATATATTTGAATCACTTAAATCAACTTATTAAAATTTATAAATGCAGATAAAATACTTAAAGAAATGTGACTGAATTTTAAATATCATTGATGGCTTAAGGTGGTTTAGTCGGTTCAAATTCAGTTCATTGATTGCTGTTTTGATACAGGGAAAAGTGATTTAATTTTCATAACGTTAATAGTAGATATTCAGAAAGAAGATCAAGCAATGTAGGTTGAATTAAAAGGCTAAGGGAGGGGTGCCTGGGTGGGTGGCTCAGTCTGTTGAGCGTCCGACTTTGGCTCAGGTCATTATCTCATGGTTCATGAGTTCAAGCCCCCGTGTTGGGCTCGGTGCTGACAGCTAAGAGATTGGAGCCTGCTTGGGATTCTGTGTCTCCCTCTCTCTCTGCCCCTCCCTCACTCATGCTCTGTCTCCCCCCCTCTCAAAAATAAATAAAAGTTAAAAAAGACTTAGCTAAAGAAAAGCTGTTTTTAAAATTTTTCAAATTTGATAAGTTGAATATTAATTCAGATTCCAAGTCACTACGAAGAGTTATTTTTGCTCACCAAGGGTATTCACTGTCTCCTAGTCAAAGGGAAATTTACATTGACAAATTTCAGTTTCTAGTTAGCCAGGATAAAATACAATGTTGCATTTTAGCATTTCTAAACTATCTTCCAATGTATGTTAGGAGACTGCATAAACTCTATAACCTTCTTGAAGAACCAAGTGCTTGTTAGCATGTTGGTAAACCTGTTTAAGTTTATTTATCCTAGATTCTCCAACATCACTTTACCATAGGGCATTTTATTTGTACACATCTGTCATCCTTGTGGGCCAACAGTTTGGGAACTTTAAGCCCTAGACAAAACAGAAAGTTTATAAATCATCAACTTCAGTATGTCTGAGATGGTAATTCTCTCATCCAGGAGTGAAGAGGGCAGGTGCTGAGGCAGAAGGGGAGGTCTGGTTGTGGAGGGTGGGCAGGGGGGACCCACTGGTGAAAAAGAAAACCAAAGTGGGGGAAGAGCACTGAGGCAGTTTTGTTGTGGACCCCCACCCCATCTCAGGCTGTTTACACATGAAGGTTTTTTTTTTTTATGTAAACACTCCCAGGGATGGCAATGTGACATAGATTCACCCCCACCCAACCCTTCATTTCAATTTCTATTGCTCCTGGGGAAAATATCTGCAATAATTTTATTTTAAAATATTTTAAATAGTTTTTAATGAATGCTTTTAATAATATGCCATTTCAGTGGTTGATGTATGGAACTGGCAACATCTTTTTGCCTGATGCTACAAAATTCTGGTGCATGGAGGTCAAACTACCTTGTGGAATCTAGGGAAGTCTTTCTCTGGTATCCTCCACACTTTTCTGATGTCTGTGCTTTAGTCTCCAGGACACTCATCTTTGGAGCTCATGAGCTCCGTCTGCTTTGGTTGTGGCCCCTTATGTCTACTAGGTATCCTAGGGAATTATCTAAAGCTCTTTGGTCCTCAGACCCTAAATATGTCACTTGAAGTTCTCCATCCATCTCCTTTCCAAATGTCTTCCCTTTTAAGTTTTCCAAACCTGGAAGTTGTCCCTTGTATCTTCCTGGAGAGGTTACCCCCCTTCTCCAATCAATCTCTACTTTCTTTTGTGAGAGCTTCCATGATGCATAGTTGTGGGCATGCTATTTTCTGATGCATTACACTTTACATAACAATTTTGGCCACAACTTGTGTTTGCCAAATAAAATTATGCCTCCTTTCTAGTTTGTGAGTGTGTGTGTGTCCTTTGAAATTGCTCTAACTGCTTGTTGCTGTGATTTTGTATAGTTGAGGTTAGCCAGAGGAAATTTACAACCAAAAAAAGGAGATCTGTCCATTTGAAGACTTTTTGTTCTCTATTTTTAAAATTAGTACCCATGATACTGTGAAGCAAAATGACATGTTGTTAGAAAAATCTAAGAAATAAGAGGTAGTCAAGATCTTTACCGGAGAACTGCACTTCAGAAATTGAGAATGGTTTCATATCTGAGCAAAACTTCTGTTTTTAATGGTTGGTTGAGGTCATATTAAAAGGTTTGATGTCAATCAATGTCCTGCGATATATATACCTGAGACATGTAAACAACAAAGCAAAACATAGACCCCTTGTAAAATAATATTGGGCTGCAAGTAATCTAGGAGACAAAACTTTTTGTGTTAACACTCCTAAAGCACCCATAACCCATGGGGGCATTATGAACCCCACTGGGATAAAAATCGGTTCTTGCAGTGTGAAATAAACCATATATGTTTCAATGGTCTGTGGTTGCTCATAAACAGATAAGGTATATCTGTGATATTTCAATTTTATGGGGGAAAGAAGCAGCAATTAGGAAAAACATCAAAAAAGTCTCCTTGGCAGGATAGTGATCATGAAAATAAGGTTGAGAAACAGTTATCTAAACTGGGACTCACGATGCATTGGTGAAATTATTGAAAGTTCATCTCTCCAACATCTATCAGTTCTTGTTCTAATGTTTATACTTCACAAACAGATTCTGCTGCCTGTATAGGTCTTGCTTCTTTGATATTAAAGGTGTATCATTTCTCACAGCTGTGAAATATTTTTTGATGTTTCTTGGATGGCATGTGGGGAAAAGGCTATATATATGGAATTCAAAATGACATTTTCCGGTGATTCATTTGATTGAACTAAATTTGACCTTTGAATTGGCCTAAGAAAACCGTAAATGATGGGCCTACATTGCCACATGTTACCACTTATAATTTGTAAGTATTCATAATTTGTAAGAACTTATAATTTCCATGCCTACTCAATCTTTGAGATCCAAATCAAGCATTACTCTGGTTTTACAGCTTAAATAGAACTTCAAGGCCCAGGGAATATTATTATTCCTTCTTCTGAGCTGGCAGTGTAAAGCACATGTGTCACTTATTACACTGGCCACACTGCATTATATTTGTTTCTCACCTTCCACATTGAGTGCTCTCCTGGGTGGAAAGCAGTGGCCGAGCCACCTGTGTATGTCCGTACCTTGCATGCCAACCAATAGATGCATCAGTGATAGGGTGTGGTGTTGCTCTTCCAAAGGAAGTGGCAAGAAGTCATGATCAAGGATTCCTTTTCATTTTTTTGAAGTACATTTACGGGAAATACTTCTCAGTTAAACTGTTTCAGTATCTGCAATAATTACAACACTGCACATTTATTTGCAAGGTGCATCATTATTTTGTTCATACTGCAAGTGTTCAGAATCTGATATGTTTTCTTCTTTATCCATCCCTGCTCCTTTCCCTTTCCCCCATTTTGGATAATGGTGCCACAATTCATGAGTTGCCCAGACTAGAAACCTGGACCCCACTGGGTTGAACTTGCTGGTCCCAATTCCCACACCACATCGATCTTTTTTCTAATATTTAATATTTCTTCAATCCTTCCTCAGCTTCTAATGTGACAGAAACAGCCTTGTAAAAGCATACTCTCTCACTGGTTAAAGTATTCAGTTTGCTATGGGTACAGAGGCATTGGCTATTTCAAGTTCTGCAGCAGGGAGAAGGGGTGGGGGTGGTGGGGTGGGGGATGCTGGAGGTTATTTATTGCAGTTCAATAATGTTTGGAAAGGAATGCACAAGAATTTCAGAATCAAACTGTAGCCATTTTTATTGCACACAGGAAGAAGAAATCAAGCAAAAGGTATATTAGTAATAATGGATCTTTTTTAATTGAAGGCCTAGTCATTGCTTGTCTGTTCCTAAGACATAAAACATTGCTGCCTTTAGAAATTCTATATGCATTTCTATTATGAAATTCAATTATGTTCTCCATAAGACATCACTACCTTTGGAAATTCTATATGAAAGAGAAAAAAATAGAACAACTATTATTTACCTGATCATAATACTATTAATATATGATCATTATTAGTTTTTTGGAAAATAGTGAAACACACACACACAAGTCCAGGATTAATAATGATAATAATGTAGACGAAAGTAGTGAATAACATTGTACACATACACACAAATTATATAATATGCTAATACACATTATATATATTTACCTCTATTTTTACAAAAAAATAGTTTTAAAGTGAACATACTTCCCAAAACTACTTTTACCGTTTTTAAACAATTATAAACATGTCCTGATATCTGTACTACTGTATCACTTTTTTTTTAATTTTTTTTAACATTTATTTATTTTTGGGACAGAGAGAGACAGAGCATGAACGGGGAAGGGCAGAGAGAGAGGGAGACACAGAATCGGAAGCAGGCTCCAGGCTCTGAGCCGTCAGCCCAGAGCCCGACGCGGGGCTCGAACTCACGGACCGCGAGATCATGACCTGAGCCGAAGTCGGACGCTCAACCGACTGAGCCACCCAGGCGCCCCTGTATCACTTTTTTTTAAATGACGCCATACCATCCTATTCTATGGAACTTATCTGAGCAATCTTTCATTGTGCAACATAATAATTTTTAATTATATGTAACACTTTGAAGAACAACTGTATTCATAAATCTTAACATACATCACTGATTTTGTTTTCTTCTGATAAATTCCAGGAAATTAAACTGCTGAGTCACGGAGGCATGTTTAAGTCTTCGAATGGATACAGCTGAACTTCCCTCTAGAAGGGTTGCGTCAATTCACACACAAAATATATTAAAGACAGTGCTTTAAAACCACAGTGTGACCCACCTTCATAACATGGCACAGATGTGGGCTTCCAGGCCATACCACAGCAGATTGCAGTGAGGAAGCCTCTCTTCATGGAAATGTTTGAGGCAAAGTTACAGAGTAGCTAATAGCAACAGCCCTGATTTAGAGTGCAGACCACAGACAAGTGTTCATGCCTACCGTGCAAGCTGGTCACACAGTAACGCGCTTTTTTTTTTTTTTTTTTAATTTTCCCAGCCTGGTTAGTGCTATCATTTTTAGGATTATGCTTTTAAATCCTATAGGACAACAGCAGCAGAGCAGAGAAAGAAAAGAGAGGAAGAGAGGAAGGGACAGAAAGAAAGAAAGAAAGAAAGAAGGAAGGAACTCTCAGAAGCACTCCAAATAAAGATTCTGGACTAAGATTATAAATAGTGCAAACTATGCCTGTCTCTATAGATGGTCTGTACATCTATATGTCAAATAAATTTTAATCCTGTGCTGTGGAAAGATCTGGGGACTAATATTAGTTCTGTCAGCCATTTTCTCCCTCAGAAATGACATATAAACCAAGTGTAAACCTTGGATTTTATAGAGCCATTTCTTCCCAGTGCTCAAACATTTCACACAGGTAACAAATATAATCATTTGTTAATGTTAAATACTGCCTTCATCTCCAGATAATAATAGGACTACTGCCTTACATAATTTATCCTGATAGATAGAAACATGTTTTCCAATCCCTCTGCTGCTCTCATTATTGACAGTGAGAGATTATCCGAATGAGGGGAAAATGTCCAAAACCAGAGGCCTGACTGGAGAGTTAATATCATCATCAACTCATGGCCCGTGGGTCCTGTGCCAGAGCTGGTATTCTAGTAGAAAATGGGTAATGTGACACCACCGGACCTCAGTCTATAGAATTCATCAGCCCAGCCATCCTGCACAACTCAATTTATAGACAAAACCCATAAAATTTTGCAGTCAGGAAAGAAACCTTCAAAGAGTTTCATGTCTTCAAAGGATCAATTTTCACAATTAAGTCCCCAATTTAAGGCAGTAGAATATACTTAGTGGGAATGCAGCCTGGTAATTATCTGTACAAAATAGCAGCTCTCAACACAGAAAGGAATTTGCACGTGCACGCTTCTATTTGTGTGAGCAATCCCCTATTTTGCACATGAGGCCATATACTGTGCAGACATAGCCCCTTAAAACTTTCTGGAGCCACTGTGATTGAGTCAGTTGGTATTCACCTAATGCCTGCAATTAGAGCACAACAACTGACCTACGGGCAAATTCAAGTTCTTTATTGTCTTAGAGCTAAACATGCATATCTTAAACCAGAGTAATTTAAAAATTGATAGGTCTGCAGTTAAAGCTTTTGGGGAGGAACACTCAAGAAATCCTGCCTCTGGAATAACACTTTTTTCTATAAATGGATTCTTTTCGAATCCCCAATTTACAACACCCAGTCCTCAAATAACCTAAATCTAGAAACGATTACTCCTTTACACTCTGCTTCGGAAATACCTGCTAACATTCTTGCTGTGGACACCCAGATAATGTTTACAGAAAATGTGTTGCTTCAAAACAGGAAGGAGAGAATAAACTACAAAGAGCACAAATCACGAAGTGGCTAATTCTACAGAAAGGCCATTGGGCGGAAGTGGCCTCTGCACGTGCACCGAACAGAGCCTTCCTCGGTCTGCCCAGGCCACTGGACTGATTTTCTCCCTGTGGGCGCATCACTTTGCATTTCAAAAATTAGCCATCTATTCTGGAAAGCATCTTCATAGCACAAATGGTTCACAGAGTTTTCTTTCTTTAACAACTTCTACATTTTTGTTAGGACCACATAAAATAAAATCAACTTTTATTTTTAACCCCAGAGACACTTTATAAATGCCCTATCCCTTCTACTATTGCCTAGCAAACCTAAGTTATTCATAGCCCCCTCATCAGCACGTGAGAAGTTTACGGTTTGCACACACACACACACACACACAAATTAGGTTATCTAGACATAAACAACTTTATTTACTTGCCAGAAACTTGGCAACATATATGCCAAGTATGCGTACATAGTCTTTTAAAAATCTGTGGAAGTAATGACTGATGAAAACAATCAGTGTCTCCATGGGAAGATTAGCTTAACACTGCAGCGGTGGTGAATTAGAGGCAGGTGAGGGTGCAGGGATATTGGAAACTAACATTTTTAAAACAAAATGGCTCTACAATGCAGAGCTACTATATTTTCTTAGAAAACATTTTTATTTAATAGTTTCTTGAAATTCTAGTGACAGATCTGACTGTTCACAAAGTAGATTAAAAAGTGATAAATGAGACAAAGCAAAGATAATAGCTAACAGAACAGGGCACTAAAATTTATCATCAGTAATAAGCACAGCTCATGAATCAAGATGTTAATGCT
Source organism: Lynx rufus (assembly GCF_022079265.1). Taxonomy (NCBI): domain Eukaryota; kingdom Metazoa; phylum Chordata; class Mammalia; order Carnivora; family Felidae; genus Lynx; species Lynx rufus. The sequence continues at coordinate 830,069 of NW_025814841.1, forward strand.
CTATATCATATAGAAAACAAATACTGTGACTTATCTGTTAATGCTGACACAAAGCAAGAGCATTTCACACATCTTCCCAAGACACTTCTAATATACTTTTCTCGTAAGTAGCAAGGAACAAATCATGTAATGAATAGTTGATGCTATAGGGATTTTTTTTTTAACTAAGTGCCCAAGAGGTAAGGTAAGAGCAGCAAGAAAGGAAAGAAATTTGCTCTTTATTAACTCAGAAGACAGAAAAGGGTAGGAAGTACAGAAACAACATAATCTAAGAAAGAATATTTAGGGGCACCTGGGTGGCTCAGTCAGGTGAGCATCCAACTCGATTTTGGCTCCGGTCATGATTCCAGGGTTGTGGGATCAAGCCCCACATTGGGCCCCACACTGAGCATGGAGCCTGCTTAAGATTCTCTCTCTCTCTCTCTCTCTCTCTCTCTCTCTCTCTATCTCTGCCCCTCTTCCCCACTCATGCTCTCTCTCTCTTTTAAAGGTATTTTTTTTAATTTTAAAATAAAGAATATTTAACAGCTAGAATTGGTGAATAATGAAATCGACTTTGACATTCTTTGTGTTCTGTCACAGATACTGTTGTAGATTATTTGTCAAGGAAGTTGTATGACAACACCTAGTATTTCACTCTCTGCATATTTATTGTCTATTATATTCCAAATGTGCTGATTAGTCAAACTATGTGCTACTAGAAACCCAAATCCATTTTGCATCACACCTGTCACTGGTAAATACAATATTCTACCAGTATTGGGGGAAATGGTCAAGCTCAGGCTTGACCTCCATTAACCCTAAAGCTCTCGCCCATCCTGAGCATGTTAAGATGCCAATATGATACAGGAGAAGTCAAGACCTGCCTTTGGAACCACAATATGATAGATGTCAAAGAAATAGCAATGTGACAGGCTAACAGTCTGACTAAATAATCATCTCAAGACCTCACCTTGTGTCCGGCAGAGCTCTTGGCACCACTGATGTTCTCAGTCACCTCTTCTTTCTCATCTGTCCCTGGTCTTGCCTGATTTATAAACCTAAGATCACAGTGACATATTTTTCCCTTGGGCGGTCCTGAATTATGCCTATTGTCCCCGTGGGATAATAATAATAAGGCCCCCTTTCACTCTCAAACCCATTTTAGTTTGAAGAATAAACTATATTGTCACCTACCTTGACCCAGTATGTTCTGGAGTAACTAACTGTAGTGCTTGGTTTGCATGGTATTATGTTAATGGGAACCTATGCATGCTGGAACTGCTTCCTCGCTTTATACAGCAGAACCACACAAAACACTGACACGTTTGCTGTGGACACGTGTCATTGAACACAATGCTATGCAAAGTGAGGACCACCTGTCCTTACTCTGCTTTCTGACAGAATACTTCTCCAGCATCTATTTCTGGCCAAGTGGGATTGCAGCTTCACTCTTCCCCTTACTGTAGGTGCTGTCCAAACATATGACACACCAAAGGGATTTTTCCAGTTAGGAAGCTAGAAACTCTGGGCCTTGCACCACAACCGCTATTTTGTAATTGACTTAGTGTCCAAAATGAAAGAATGGGAGCCCCTGACCCAAGAGGTCTTCCTTGGATGCAGTGTAGTTAATACTGCAGGTTGGTTTACCTGTATTAGAGAATCCTGTGTCTGCAAAAGGCTGGACATCTCAGGTACCTATAAACTTCTCTGGATGTGCAGCTAAGCTGGTTCACACTTCACGAAGCCTATGAGCCACGTGTAAGGCTGCGTCTCATTAGTTAATGAGTGGCTTACTTCACGAATGCCTGCTCTGGGAATATTAGAATTAGTGTGTTTCGTATTTGGACGATATTCTAATGCACTGTTCAGACTTTCTGGCAGAAATCCTCCATGTGCATAGAGTTCGATCATCACCGTTTTTAAGCTAAACCCCAGGTAACATTCCCACCCAGGCAGTGGGGTTCCTGGGCATGACCTGTCCTGTTCACTCATCAACACCAGGCTACCTCTACTGAGATCACCAAAGTCCTGTGGTTTCAACAAAACTCCACATGTTGTAAGTTCTCTTTTTCCATGTTTTATGTTCTGTTCATGAACTGCTTCAAAAAGGACCCCAAGTAGAAACAGGGAGCCCTTTCTTTTAAGAAGACCCAAGTACCAACTATGTTTACCAGAAGTTCATCCCAGACATGGTGAGGCAAGTTCTCAGAGGATCATTAACTTCAACTTCATCTTGCCACTCACAGTTCAGACGTCCAATGAGCCAGGTTTGGAGCCAGGCTGGCACACCTGGACACTTGTCACTCTTGTTGGATCAGGTGGACCTCAGTTTATTTATTTCAGTCTACTTCGCCTAAAACCACTTCACCCAGAAACAGGGTAAGGAGAAATGTGCCCCGTGACCCAATCTCCTAAAACTCAGTGCTTTTCTGAGTGTTTCTGAATCTTCTTGGATGTCTTAATTCCCTTTGTCATTTTTCATGCCGGCTTTTCAAGATTTTTAAAAACCGATGTATGTTTACATCCAACTTAATTCTTTTTCATAAATGTTTACATAATATGTAGAATTTTAAAAACATAAAACATTGTTTTGACCTTTCATAGGTATACTTTCTTTTTTTAACCTCTGGGAACTTAATAATACATTATCCAAATTAAAAAAAAAGAGGATTTGTACAAATTGTAATTATTTTATATTACTTATTTTTGATTGGCTTAATAAATCCTTAAATACTCACAAAGGACTTCAATTGAAAGCTAGCTAATCATTAGAAGATTGAATCAACAAATGGCTATTAGGTGAAGAAGTGAATCTTTTGTTTCTTTGTTTGCTTTTGTTATTGTTTTTTCCCTTCCTTTCTGTCTATCTACTTACCGGGATCGGGAATCACTAGGCAGACTCCTGTGTTAAAAGCCATAGTACTAGGTGGAAAGCAGAGGCTCCTCCCTCCACAGAAATCCTTCCCCTGAAAATTCCCCACCACAGATTGGCTATGTGGAATCACATAGGAACAGGGTAGAAATCACAGAGGCAAGATGAATGTTCTTTTGGTACATAGTGATACCTGTATTCCAGTTATGTATAATCGATGTGTTTTCAAATTGAGCCAGTAACTTGTCCAACTAATGATACTTGTGTTATATTAAACTTTATTCTACTTCTCCACTGAGAATATATCAATCTTAAAAAAATCTTAGCTTCCTTAGCCTCTAATTCATTCACAATTCCATATACCATCACAACACTGGACTCAACACTGAAAAAAGAGCACACTACATAGGAAGATTATAATCAATATTAACTGTACCAACAAATAACACAATCAACATAAACCATAGAAAGGTGCATAGGCATGGAATATCAGGAGAGACACTGATTTTTTAAAATTTCGTGTTATGGAGCTAACAGTAAGAACTCAGTAAATACGACTCAGAAATCCTTTCTATTTGTTACATGAATAGCTTTATAAATAACAATATTTCTATTGTTATGATCTCAATTTTACTAATGAAGAATCTGGGATTCAGAGAAATTAAGACATCTGCCTATAAATCTGTTCACTGATGTTACTTTTCTCAGCTCTACTCAACCCACATGACTTGTGCTAATCCCCATCAGACCATTCTTCTGCTACCCAGCAAACACTACTGGAAAGCTGGTTTCCCTTTCTTTCTTTTCTTTTCTTTTTTCTTTCTCTTTCTTTCTTTCTTTCTTTCTTTTTCTTTCTTTCTTTCCTTCTTTCTCTTTCTTTTCTTTCTTTCTTTCTTTCTTTCTTTCTTTCTTTCTTTCTTTCTTAAAAAAGCTTTCTCTAAGGTGCCTGGGTGGCTCAGTGGGGTAAGCATTCAACTTCAGCTCAGGTCATGATCTCACAGTTAGTGGGTTCAAGCCTTGTGTCACGCTCTGTGCTGACAGATTAGAGCCTGGAGCCTGCTTCGGATTCTCTGTCTCCCTCTCTCACTGCCCCTCCCACTCTCTCAAAAATAAATAAACATTAAAATAAATGCTTTTTCTAAACATCTTTGACTTGGCACCAGTGGGCTTTGGCTTTAACCACATGTTCATTCTTTCCTCTGGACAATAGGCTAAGGGCTTATTGCATCTTTTTTCTTTAAGTTTATTTTTATTTATTTTGAGAGAGAGAGAGAGCATGAGCAAGGGAGGGGCAGAGAGAGAGGGAGAGAGAGAGAATCCCAAGGAGACTCCACACAGTCAGCATAGAGCCCAATGTGGCACTCGAACCACCAACCATGAGGTCGTGAACTGAGCTGAAACCGAGTGAGACACTTAACTGGCTGAGCCACCCAGTCTACGTCTATGTCTATATGTCTATTTTTAGGATAAGAAAATATTTTCAGAAAAATAAAATTTCAGAACCCATTGCTTTCCCATGTTCATCTGGGGTCTCTGGGGAAGATTTGACAACCCTTTCATTGCTCTTTTGGTTCACAAACTCCCTTAGTTAAAGACATTTCTTTTTTTTTTTTTTGGAATTTATTAGTTCATATGTGTGATCAAATACCTCAGAGCACATCATAAAGTGTTAATTTTTTTAAACACAAACAAGAAACCACAAACAACTAAAGTTGCATGCTGACGACAATAGACTTCAGTCTAGAGTGATCCCTAGTTAACCATCTATGAATTTAAATAAAATTTCCCGTCCAACAAACTTCCTTTGGACAAAGTCTTAACTAAACAGAAGGGTTAATCTTCGTTCCCTGTCCAGTTTCCACTCACTATGATAGAGTTTAAGGTGACAGAATTGACATTATGAATTATGTTCTCTATGTTGCTATGACGGAGAAAGAAGAAAAAATAAAAATTAAAAAAAAAAAAAAACCAAAAAACAAAACTCACCTACCCACAAGAGATTTGCTGAGATGTCTATCTCTTCCAATCCAGTAAAAAGAGTAGGTAGGGCCAGATTAAAGAGTATGTAAAACACGCAAATGTCACTACCCCTATTTTATGGGCCAATGTACTTAAGCCCCAGCCACACTCCTTCCACACCGCACTGCAAGAACAAATAGCAAAAAGCCGAGGTGAGGCTCCTGTGTACATTTTTATTCCTGCCTCTCGGGTAAGGGGTAGACAGCCAGTTGAAAAGAAGAATCGCTCAGTTATCCATCAGCTGTGTTTTCAACACTACATAAAACTAATTCCACTGATTCTTGCTCAGAGAATGGCCAAGCCATTCAGCTGATTTACCATGGGCTTCTGGTTTTAAAATGAAGTCTGAAAAGTATTATTTAAACATATTAGGGAAAAAAAGAAACAAATGTTCGTGTAGTTTATTATCCTTGCTTGGGTGGTAGGAATAGCTGGCTGATCGTGCACACACTGCCTAATGTTCTCAGGTACAACCAGAAAGGGAGTTGAGGCCAAGTGAGTTGAAAAAAAAAATGATAAAAACTTACCTAGAATATTGAACCCTAAGCATTTCAGCATTTCATCTCATCAAAATCTTTTCTTGCTTTTTTAATCCTTTAAAAGAATTACAACTATCATTAAATTAGGTATTTACTGGGGCACCTGGGTGGCTCAGTTGGTTGAGCGTCCAACTTCGGCTCAGGTCATGATCTCACAGCTCGTGAGTTCGAGCCCCATGTCGGGCTCTGTGCTGACGGCTCAGAGCCTGGATCCTGCTTTGGATTTTGTGTCTCCCTCTCTCACTTCCCCTAACCCACTTGCATTCTGTCTCTGTCTCTCTCAAAAATTTTTTTTCTTAAATTAGGTATTTACCAATAGTAATGTAATAATATCTATCAGCAGTAATGAGTAACACCTTTTGAGCATTTCTCAAGCATTCTAAAGAGTTGTCACTCCTGATATATAAATATTTTGAAAACATGTTAGGAATGATTCAGTATTTTTTAAGGAAAGAGAAATGACACTTTAAGCACCCTGGCAAACACATCCTTTACCTTTTTTTTTTCCAGTGGTGGATTATATTCTCTGACATGAAATCTGTGTGGCCAAAACAAATTTTTTAATATTATTCACTTGTGTACTCATACTGAGTGCTCACATTCTTTTAATCATTTTCTGGACAAATTAAGTATTGAGCATAAATTTATTTGCATGAGAGTTATTACTGATGAATAACTTCAATGTTCTTTGGTTACATACCCTTACACATATATATTCCTAAATATGATACATTTATTTTAGTATTTTCACATATGTGAGTGATTTGAAGCTCTCCAATTTTCTATATAACTTTCTATATTAATAAGCATTATTGTAAGCCCTCCTACTGTCTATAGAACTTTCTTTTTTTTAATTTTTTTAACGTTTTATTTATTTTTGAGACAGGGAGAGACAGAGCATGAACAGGGGAGGGTCAGAGAGAGGGAGACACAGAATCTGAAACAGGCTCCAGGCTCTGAGCTGTCAGCACAGAGCCCGACGCAGGGCTCGAACTCACAGACCGCGAGATCATGACCTGAGCCGAAGTCGGCCGCTTAACCGACTGAGCCACCCAGGCGCCCCCATAGAACTTTCTATACTGATAATTATTATTATAATGTTCATGCAGGTTTGGTTGTGGTTGTTAACAGTCTAATGTGGTTTGGGCTCCTCCTCATTTCTTCATGGACTGGACAGGCCCAAAGAGCTAAATATGGATTCTTCTATCTTCACTGCATTTACTTTCCAAATAACTCACCAGATCTCTCATCTTTGTTTTTTCCCTCTCTATTAATATAACACTTCTCAGACGTTGCTGCATAGCCAACTTCATAGAGAAATACAGGAGCTATTGCATTAGAATCATGCTGCCATCTATCTGTCTTCCAGACTACTTCAGCAGGGCTGGCTTTGAGGCAACTGCGTTAGCGTCCTGATGACTGGCTTGTTCTAGGATTTTGTTCTGGGTAACCTCATCCTATTTATATGAAATTGAATCCAGAACATAGCTAAGGCTGGTGAAATGCTTCAGGGAGCTACTATTCATAAAGGATTTTCCACAGAGAACCACACAGCTCTCTAATCTTTTGGACTTAGATTTTGATACATCTTTAAATTACTAATAAAAGAAAGGCTAAAAGAGACAGATGGGAATATTTCTCCAATGCATTTGAGAAATAATTGCGGGGTGACTATATCGTGCATAGTACAAGGGGGAAAGAACATGTGTGGAGTACTAAGTGCTTATGCAAGTACTATACTCAGTACAATCTGATGAACCAGTTCATCTCACTCACTCTTAGAGATGGGCAAACTGAAGCTGAAAGAGGTCCTATGATGACCCTGGCCAGTTGCTAATAATTTGGATTTTAGGACTATCTATTTTAAAATCAATGCATTGTTCTACGCATGGTATTTCAAAAGCTAAAATATTCAGTGTCTACCCTAATAAAAATAGTTAAATGACAGCCATAGAAGTAAACTGTAATGCATTAGAAAAGCATAAGACATGCCCCAAAGCATCATGACATTAAAGGTGAGAGATTGAGGGGCGCCCAGGTGGCTCAGTCGCTTAAACATCCGACTTCGGCTCAGGTCATGATCTCGCAGTTTTTGAGTTCGAGCCCCACGTGGGGCTCTGTGCTGATAGCTCAGAGACTGGAGCCTGCTTAGAATTAATTCCCTGTCTCCTTCTCTCTTTACACCTCCCCTGTTCATGCTCTGTCTCTCTCTGTCTTTCAATAATAAATAAATGTTAAAAAAATTTTTTTAATAAAAAATAAAGGTGAGAGATTGATTTAATGTGATGAATGCCTGGGTGGGTGCACTATGAAATTATCAGAAAGGAGGTGGGAGTTGAATGGGACCTAGAAATAAAGGTAAATGAAAAGGTACCTGGAATTAAAGGTCATACAAACTGAGGAGAAGGATAAAAATTCTAGTAAGCGAGATGTTACAGAAATAACAAGCATGTCTCTTTCGAGAGGCAGGGAACAGTCTATACTAGTTGAGGAAAAATGTGAAACAGAACAGTGTCAGATTTAATTTCAAAGGTCACGTTATACTTGGTTATTACGTAAAGCTTTTAAAAGCTAATGGTAAATTTTTATTGGATACTACCCAATATAAAAAAGAGGATGGGGAACCATTGAATATCTGTAAGAAAATGGCCTGATAAGAACGAGAATGCAATTGGTCTGGGGTAGGTGTGCAGGGTATAATGGAAGGGAAAGAAAATCAGAAGAAGGAAGAGCGCTGAGGAAGCAGGGAATAGGCATGTGTTGTGAACCTGGATATAATGGCAGGAGCAGGTTAAAACAAAAAGTTTCAGAGAACCCGTGAAATGTTTTAGACAAGCATCTTCACTTTGGCAAAGATACATGGTCCATTCTTAAGGGTGTGAGGTTAACATGGGCATTTTTATTAGTCTGTGTTTTTTTTCCACTGGCTGTTTCACATATATCGATGGCACATTTCATAACATGCAGGGCCACAGTCCATTATTCTAACCATGAAGTAGTTACAGACTGAAACCTATCTTTAAGGCTTTCTTAGAATTTAATTCTTTACAAACTTTTAGCTGTCCTTGAAAAGGGTATATTTTTCACTCATTCTTTTGGAGGGAGGACATCAGAATTAAATGTCATATACCAATGTTAATTTGATGACCAAAAGAGTATATACCATCAGACTTCAAAAATGAAAACTTAATACACACATTATTTTTATTTTTCCATTGTCACAGACATTTAATTTTCTTAAAAATGATCCTATTTTAAAACTTCTAAAAGGCCAACTAAATAATGTTACATGGGGAATTTTAGATGGAATAGTAAGCAGATTCTTTGACCATGTTACATTGTGGGTTAATGTTTTTTACTACTACAGGAAAAATAATATTGATTTTTGAATGTAGGAGTGACTCTCATCAAGGGAAGCTTCCCTTATAGAACTCACTCTTTAAAGAGATGTTTTTCCTGAATCTCTTTTGTAAGGCTCATAATCTTTTTTTTAAATGCGTTCCAGGCTCTTATCATAGTGGCACTCACATTTTACATAAGATTTGTAATTTAAACTTCTCTAATCTAAATGTGACTATGTAGAGTTAAGGCTACGTGATCACAAACAGGCAAATGTCTGCTTCCTTGAAATTTCATCTAAGAGTAATAAGATGTGTGTCAGTTATGAAACTTAGCCAAATTTCTGGGTAATGTTAAGTCTCAATTTATGTAGAGCTACTTCATTAGATAAGCAGACTTCTTAGAAGCCAGACCTCCCAAACCAGCATTCGTAATAAAGAAAAAGGGGCTGTAATTCCCTCATTGTTATTGGTAGAATTTTCTGTTTATATTTGTTTTGGTTTTTCTATTTTTTTTAAATGATCACCAGGCCCAGAAGATTATTTCTTGTATTGAAATGGAGATAAGAAGGTATTTCATAAGTAGAGAAATGAGAAACACCATGCCGTTCCTTATCCAAAATATCTATTATCTAAGTGTCGAAGCCTGGGAGTTTAAAAACCAAAAATCCTTCATCATTTCTTTTCTTACCCGTTATTATTCTGTATAAGAACAGCCAGTACCAACAGGATGATGGTGACGATGAAGAAGATGATGATGATGATAGTCTAAATTTAAGTGTTCATATAGATGGAGAATGGAATTGCTTGAATTAAAAAAGTGAGTATTGTCAGGGAGGTGAAGAGATTGGGATTGGTGAAATAATCCACCAGTAACAGTATTGAGATGGCTACATTTAGACTGAAGAGTGTGAGGGAAATTAAATCTAAATATACAGCAAAAGGAAAACCATGCAGGGGCACCTGCGTGGCTCAGTTGGTTAAGCATCCAACTTCAGCTCAGGTCATGATCTTGCGGTTTGTGGGTTTGAGCCCAGCGTCAGTGTCTGTGCTGACAGCTCAGAGCCTGGAGCCTGCTTTGGATTCTGTGTCTTCCTCTCTCTCTCCCCTTCCCTCATTTATGCTCAGTCTCTCTCTCTCTCTCTCTGAAAAAATGAATAAACACTAAAAAAAAAAAAAATTAAGAAAAAAAAAAGAAAAACCACTCCCCTTAAGAAAAAAAAAGAAGATATAATTTTGTGTAAGTGATTTTAGTCCCTCCTTTCCAACAATGACTTCTAGAAAGCAGTTTCCTCATATCATTTTTTTCTAATCTTACCAACAATTTCTGCAGTTCAGATGCTTATCTTTATGGTGCTCTGTTCTCAAATACAATCATTGCTGGCCCAGACATTACTGTTGATAAAATGAAATTTATTATACCATATTATATTACACTCTAATATATATTGTTAGATGTGGGGGAAATATGTTCTCAAAGGTCCTGGTAGGGAAACTCCCATATATTATTCCTTCTTCTCCACAAGCTTGAGTTCATCAAATATACACATGAATGTAGGGACAGCTGCCTGAACTTTGTTTTTAAGAGCCAGTTCTTCCTGAGTTCCTACACCTCAACAGACATCTTACTCTCAGACTAAAAAACACCCCTTACTCTCTGTTCCATAAAATGTAAATTTACCTATATATAACATTGTGCTCTGAATTAATCACTTTTAATCCTTCACTGAAGGTCAAATTGTTCCTGCAAATACAGATCTTGACCAGTGGATCTCAAGATACCAAAATATAAAGACCAAAAGCCTGGTGATTTAATAAGAAAATTATATTTGACACTGACATAAATCCTTTCGGCAAAAATTGTCTTGAAGGAACACTACTTGTATGATAGTCTCAAATTTCAGTTTGTCATTTTGGATATTTCTGAATGACCCCACTGATATATGGTATCTATGTCTTTGTAACTTGGATGACCCCGGAACCCATTATGAGGGACATAAGATCGTTACACAGAGTAAGTGAGTGACCCTAGCATCTCTAAACACATACATCTTCACGAGGCTTTGAGTTTGCACATTAAAATGAGTTATTCCTGACTCTGGACAATGGAGAAGGTTCCTATAGAATAATAATAGTACATTCTCCATGCTATGATGAATAAGGTCAAGTTAGAGTGGGGAAATACACTGTGGAATCTTAACAGTCCTCCTTTGAAACACTTTGTTCTTGACTCTCAAAATTACCAATACAATCCTTAAATCAAGAAGTCATTCCAAGATGCCTTAAGTGAAGTGTAGTGCATTAGAATATATAGAAGCTAGAAATCCAATTGTCAAAATTTTAAATCAAGCTCCAGGTGACAGGAAAAAAATGATTATGACATTTAACATATTGTCTGCCTTCTTTTAAAAGACAAATTAATCCATCTAAACTACATCTCATAACCATTTCAGCTTTCAATATAAGTCCAATTAAATTCCCTAAAGCTTAATCACACGAAGGAAAACAACTGGTAAAGTCTTTCATTAGAAGACTCCTTTACTCTCTGGTCCATAAAATGTAAATTTACCTATATATAATATTGTGCTCTGAATTACTCTCTTCATTTCTTTTCATCTCATCACACTGGCAAACACCACAATTCTTCAGTGCAGGAATTGTGTCTTTATTCAACAAACATGTATGTTGTTATTTTGCCCAGGCGAAAATGAACAAAGCAGAATATACAGATGAAACTCAGTAAGTTCTGATCATTTAGGTTCCCCTACATGGCATCTTACTAGGGTCAGACAACATGTCAACGGTTCACAAGTGCAGTCAAAGCGTGGTATCTCACTCAGATAAATGCATGATTATTCTTAATAATGCATAAGTAAGCCCAAGATCATGTGTGTGTGTGTCTTCATTGTTGTTTCATGCTACGGCTATTACTTCTAGTCACCAAAATGCAGTTGATTTTTTTAAACATGTATGTGAATATTCTCGAAGTTATTACAATTTCTTTCCTTGTACTTTCTTTATAAAGCTGACAAATCACATAGACCTTCACGCAAAGTTGCTTCTCACAAAGGGCAATTCCTCTGTGTCATCCAGGAGAGAAATTAGAGTAGCAACTCTTATTTGCAAACAGCAGAGCATTCAACCAAAAATGAATTGGTCAGAACGATTTCAACAACAAATAACAATAGGATTGCATTATAACCCAAGGAATAGCATACATATTCACGAGTCCATACTGGTACAGATAAATGATGGAATGGTATACTGGGGAGGAAGGACAGCTCTTCCTCACAGAAGAATTCGATTAATAAAAGTTGAATGAGGGGCGCTTGGGTGGCTCAGTCGGTTAAGCTTCCGACTTCGCTCAGGTCATGATCTCGTGGTCGGTGAGTTCGAGCCCCGCGTGGGGCTCTGTGCTGACAGCTCAGAGCCTGGAGCCTGTTTCAGATTCTGTGTCTCCCTCTCTCTCTGACCCTCCCCCGTCCATGCTGTCTCTCTCTGTCTCAAAAATAAATAAAAGTTAAAAAAAATTTTTTTAAAAAGTTGGATGAACGAGGGAAATAGAAGGAAATCACAATTAGAAAATCACAGTAAGAACTGCTACAAGCAAGATCCATGGGCGAATGTTAAATTAAAGAGAAACTGGGAATTTGCAGGGCCTCACAGTATGTCCCTCCACATAATTATCTATTACTGACGTAGTTTTAATGTACATCCACAAACTCTTTGATACTCCTCTCTAGGGGGTGAAACGAATTCCTCTTACCCTTGAGTGTAAGCTGCACTTAGTGATTCAGTTCCAAAGAACAGAGTTTGGAAAGTGAAAACTAGTAAGCTTACAGTAGTAAAACCTGGCAGGCACCACCTTAGCCATATGACCAAGGTTAATATCACTTGTTATAAAACACTGATATCACGAACACTCTCAGAGGATGAGGACAACACATCTCTATGTATTCTTCTCCAAAAATCTATCTCCACAGTCATTCATTAAAGAAAATATCAGGCAGGTTGCCTGGGTGGCTCAGTTAGTTAAGCAACAGACTCTTCGTCTGGGCTCAGGTCATGATCTCATGGTTCATAGCTGACAGCATGGAGCCTGCTTGGGATTCTCTCTCTCTCTCTCTCTCTCTCTCTCTCTCTCTCTCTCTCCTCCCCCTTCCCCACTCACACTGTCTCTGTTGCCCTCAAAATAAATAAATAAATAAATAAGAACAACAACAACAAAAACATCAGGCAGGAGTGCCTGGGTGGCTCAGTCAGTTAAGTATCTCACAGTTCGTGGTTTTGAGCCCTGCATCGGGCTCTGTGCTGACAGCTCAGAGCCTGGAACCTGCTTCGGATTCTGTCTTCCTTTCTCTCTGCTCCTCCTCCACTCATGCACTGTTTCTCTCTCTCTCTTTCTCTCTCAAACATACATAACCATTTAAAAAAATGTTTTAAATTAGGTGAAACCAAGCTGAGGGGCATACTACAAAATATGTGACCAAAACTCTTCAAAAGCGTCAAGATCATGAGAGACAGAAAAAGACTGAAGGGCCATTACAGATGAGAGGAGACGAAGGGGCCGAGGCAACACTGCAATGTGACATTGAGGCTGAGACACTGGAACACCAAAAAGACACAGGGAAAGGCTGAAGAAACACAAATAAAATCTATAGCATGGTAAACAGGATCAGTGTTAATATCGTCGTTTCAATCTTGCCTTGTAAGATGTAAGATGTTGACCTTAAGGGAATAAGAGAACTCTCCAGACCCTCTCTGTAACTCTTCTTAAGGCTATAATTATTTCAAAATAAAAAGCTGTGTCTTTTTTAAGCCAGAAGGAATCTTCAGTGAGAAATTGGTTCAACCCTCTGCCTTTGGGCAGATGGCACATCATTCATTCATGATTTCAATCATTTATTCCTAGAATGCAAGCTCCATAAGAACAAGGAATTTCTCTGTTTTGTTTGCCACTGTAGCCTCAACATCCAGGTGTAATGTATGATGAGAGGAATTTTTTTTTTAATGAACAAAAAAAATATTTAATGAACTGGATATATTGTTACATGTTAAAACTAAAATAATGGCTGCTAACAGCAATAGCAACACACCTTGGGTATCAAGGGTCTTCTCACACTCTTTTTTTTTTTTAAGCTATCAAATGCTCATAAGCCACTTCTCATCTTCCTAGTTTTGGAGAGGTGAGATGATTTACTGACAAGGAATCACCTTGTGCCTCATTTCAAGATTCTTTAAGCATGAAGTTAGATGCCGCCTTCTGAAGATTTAATGAGTAGCTCCGGTGGCCTCGGGCAGTAGACAACCAGTCCAATGGAAAGTGATCTGGAACTCATTCCTGATCGCCAGGAACTTGTTAAATGATGTACTCTGTGACTGATGGAGGTTTTTGAGTTAACACTCTGCAGGAAGTTGACAGGGCACAGGTTACACTCTGCTTTATCTTCAAACAGGGTTTAGGAGGAAGAGAAAATAGGAGAGAGATTACAGACACCTCTGGTGAGAATTCTTTAAATGTGAGAGAGTTTCACCCTGCTGTCAGAAAGCTTCAGTCCTGACACTTTCCTCTGTCTAAACAGAATCATCTTTGGAGCATAAAAATGACAGGATATGGCTTTTCAGTCACAGAAAGGGTAACTATTGGTGAAGTGATTCAACCCCTGTAATCTGATACAACAAGAAAAAAACTAAATATTCTGATCCACATTCAAAATGTGCTACTTTCCAGCCAGGACACAAATAATGTTTCTGCTTAGCAACTGAATTGGCCAAAAAAAATAACATTTTCTCTCCTGCTTCTTACCTCTCCATATTATATATAATTCTTGTTGAAAACCAAAGAGAACATACCATATGGATTTTTTGTGTGTGCTAATCTCATAAAATTACAAATAAAACTTTCACAGAATCATAACATCTGCTTCAGCCTTACCCTGGAGAAAAGTCGTCTTAGCAGAATCACGTGAGGACATATAGTTTAATGTCCAAGTTGCCTTCCACATTTGGCATTCACATTGTCTTTGAGGAGGCTTGAAGGACATCGGCAATAAATGCCAGATGAGGAAAATGAGTCTCTGGATAGAAAAGGGCTTTTTTTAAAATATATTACTGATAGTATTATCAAAATTGAAATGTGCTATCACTTTAATTTGTTCATGGGAACCTATGGCAACATATTTTAATATGCATTTTCTTAAGAAACAAAGGGTATGTCTGGCTGCACAATGGAATGTCCAAAGAGTTTGACCTTTGCTTTCAAACTGGAGCTACTTGAAGGGTGTCAAGTTAGAAGTCCACTGACAGGTCAGAAATGAGCCTGGTGCCTGCTACGCCTTTCTTCTATCTCCATGTCTCCTTTCACAGAGATCAGACCTAAATACTTCTCAGAGGTAACCACATAGTTTTCATTTCTATTGCTACCACCCTGGGCCAAGCCATTCTGTTTCTCCTTGTCTCCACTTTTGCTTATATTTATCCAGGGATGTGATGGTAAAACAGCTTTCCAAAAACAGCAGCAGCAATAACAACAACAACAACAACAACAACAACAAAAACAAAACCTTACTTGTTTTGGAAGTTGAGTTTGCCCATTTCCAGCATGTAATTTCTCCCACCATGTCCTGTTGCAAGCTACGGACAGTGTAACAACCACTTAGCAAGACTCCTGAATATTTATTTAGCAGTTGGCTCTCTTGTGCCAACGTGAGCTGACTCAAGCACACACTGTCTCCACGCCTGGTTCCATGCAGCTGGTCTCTGTAATTTCCTTGCTTAAAAATCTTCAATAGCGCCCATTTCCCTAAGCACTGAGTGTCAAATCCCTCCCTGAATTTATAAGACCCTTCACAGTCTGGCCCATGGCCACCTCTCCAGTCTAATGTGATGTTCCTCTTTAATCACACACCAGACATTGATTTTTTTAGCTCCTTATCCTCATATCTTGATAACTCCTACTTGTCTAGGTATCAGCTTAAATATTTGTTTAATTTGTTAAATATTTGTTGTCTGGGGAAACGAGCCAGCTACGTGTTTCTAATATGTACACTCAAAGCATTCTTCACGTCAAAACACTCTCCAAAATCCAGCAGGATTACTTGCGTAATTATCTTTTACCCTCAAAACTAAAGCTTTCTGAATCCAGGAGCCATGGCTTTGAGACCATCACTTTTTCTCCAGGACCTAAAAAAGTACCTGGTACCTAGTAGGTCCTCAAAGACTCATTAAATAATGACTTAACGGGGGATTTTCATCTCACGTAACTTCTCCTTAGTTACAGGAGCCTATTTACAAATAAAAGAAATTCATAGTTATATTAAGAATTACAATGTTTGCCATTTAGAGTCAAGTAAATTCCAGAAACAGAAAAGATCTTCGAATTCTTACAAGAAAAATATGGTTTACAAAGTAATATACTCTGAAAGCTGAGGTCTTATGAAATCAAAAGTCATGTAGCTTATAGTTATGATTGAAAAATGCCACCTAAAGAGGCATTCTGAGTATGAAACAGGAAGAACATTCTTTCCTATTCCAGGGCACACACTCTGGAGTCTTGGGTGAGAGCCTGGAACTCCACGATGAATTTTTATAAACTTGTCAGAGGTAATATCCACTGGGATCCCTGCATTAAGAAAGAAGTCAGGGTAGATGATCTTCAAGTTTGCTCCCAACTCAAGGATTCTGAGATACCATAAAACAAATATGAGTGGTGGGTGATGGTAGAGCTATATAGTCCTCTTCTGAGTCCACTTAGTTATTTGTCGTTGTGCCCTGGCAGTGACCTTGGAAGTTAGAAGAAAATATACCTGCAAATGGAGACACACTTCCACTGAGCAGAGCCCAGAAAGGAAGAATAGGGTAGCATGGTGAGAGTAATTTGCTATACAATCTGTCAACCCCTTATCTATTGGTAGTGTTGGAAAAAATTACCTTTAGAGATTTAAGGGACTAAAGATGTACGTAAAAACAAAACAAAATGCTTATGATACTATGTCTGTGAATTCTTTAACCATACAGATTCCTGGATGTGGTTTTCCACATAAATCATCCAAACATATTAGAGCAACTCATGAAGAATGTCTTATAAATATTAAAATGGGTTTTTGAGGGGCTCCTGGATGGCTCAGTTGGTTAAGCCTCCGACCTCAGCTCAGGTCATGATCTCACGGTTCGTGGGTTCGAGCCCTGTGTCGGGCTCTGTGCTGACAGCTCAGAGCCTGGAGCCTGCTTCGGATTCTGTGTCTCCCTCTCTCTCTGCCCCTCCCACTTGCTCTCTCTCTCTCTCTCACTCTCTCTCAAAACTAAATAAACATTAAAAAAATTAAAAAAGAAATAAAATGTAATTTTGCAAACTCAACTAAAATTATAAGCCCAGAAATAAGAAGCAGTTCTTCATTCTTTCGGTTACAAGTCCTGCATAACTTCTATTAGGAACCTAAAATTAGCTCTGCAGGTGGCGATGGGGGCGGCCACCTGAATAGGACACAGTCTGTGCCCTCACAGTGTGCACAGTGTGGTGGAAGAGGCAGATGCTGTGTGAATACTTGTGATTGTCATAAAGGAATTGTCCTAAAGTTGTATGTGAACTATTCAGGAGCAGAGAGTGGATGCCATATGTTCTCTTTTAATTAGTTTTTCAAATGGTCACAGAATGTTTTCAAATAGATCTTAGGTTACACATCTCCCTCCTCAAATTTTAACTTACCAGAAACTGTTGCATTAAATGTTTACACTGATTTTAAGTTGTATCACGTTTTCAAAAACGTTTAAAAGTGAAAAAAAAACCCACCATGTTTGTACAGAAGTAATGAGATAATAAGGCGAAGACAACTTACGACATCTGACAGCCAAATCCCTGCTAGGTAAATTCTCCTTCAGTGTCTGGGTTCCGGCTTGAGAGTTCACGGCATGGGATTAGGGATAGCACTACACAATTTAAGGCAAGACTGAAAAGATTTGGGAGTTTCCAGGGAAAATTCAAGACAGAGGAAAACGAAAATGAAAGAGGGAGAGAAGATAGAAAATTAGGGAAAAACTTTTTGGTCAACACTATGGGCCTACATGAGAATCCAGGAATTTTCATCTGAACTTTAAGAAGAAAGAGAGGGGGGCTTTCATGACGTGTAAGACAGAGACAGGACTGGGTTCATAAGTGTGCAACCTGTATGGTCACTCCATGCTTTAATGCTTCACTGTTGCTGCCTTGAAATTGTAAATAACCCTTGGAAGTGTCTATTTTAGGTGAAGTCCAGTGGGAAAATGGAGCATATGTGTGAGCAGAGGAGATATGTGTGATATGCATGCTGCCTTTTCTTGCCACTTCATTTGTGTATAGTGGTCCCAGTGTTCTGTGAACCTAGAAATCCGACCATGTGTGGGAGTTCAGCCTGTTGTCTACTACTGAGTAACTGAGGACATTGACAAGACCCTAGAAACCTCACCTTCAATTCCTGAATTTACTTCAAATGCAGAAAGAAGGCAATGATATTCTAAGAAACACGAATGACCAAGGAATCTTATCACATATCTTTTTACTTGCATTGCTTCTCTGTATTGGCTGACCATTTATGCAAAAAATATTAACAGCAAAGGAATGAAAAAGGTAAGACAGCACATAGCCCTTTCTCTTTTCCTTCTTCCTTACTCCTCAATATGCCTAAGATAGACAATGTTGATAGAATGTGTACCTATTGAGAAAGGAAATGAAAACAATAGAGTTAGTTTTGTACAGCATTTCTATTGTTCTAGTAATTATTCAATATATATATACATGTGCAAGTTACAAAATACAAATTGTGTAATTTCAGTGATTCTACACAGGAATTACATGCTCATATATTTGCACTTAAAACTGACAGGGGTGCCTGGGTGGCTCAGTCAGTTGAGCGTCCGACTTCAGCTCAGGTCATGATCTCATGGTTTGTGGGTTTGAGCCCCTCATTGGGCTCTGGGCAGACAGCTCAAAGCCTGGATCCTGCTTCAGATTCTGTGTCTCCCTCTCTCTCTGCCCCACCCCCTTGCGCTCTGTGTCTCTCTCTCTCAAAAATAAATAAACGTTAAAAAAAACTGACATTGCACAATATAAAGATGTACAGTAAAATTCATTCTAATCTTTTAAAATTTTAATTTTCTTTAGAACAATAATAAAAAACAAATAAAAACATCATGGCAAGTTGAGAGAAAGTGCAGGAGAAGGAAAAGCTTTATATTTTAGTTACTTTAACAGCACCTTTTCCTGCTTTTTTAAACAAGGGACTCCATAGTTTTCATTTTTCATTAGGTCCCACAAATTAGGTATCTGGCCCCATATATGCATGTATAATTATATATATGCCTAGCAGCAAAACAGAGAAAGAGAAAAAAGGAGGCAGAAAGATGAAAAGAGAGCAGTAGAAATCTTGTGCGCATGCACCCAGAGACAAAGCGAGGGATAGGGCTTTACTCCTCAGATTCTCCCAGATGACTTTTCAGCTTGGACCAGCTTTCTTGCTCAAGCTCTGGTTCATGAAATTCTTGCATATTGATAAAACATTCCTTAGATGTTACATGTTTGATACGGAAAAAAACTGTAAACTCATTATGTATACTTTAATTTTTTCAATAGTTATATATATTTATACATACATATAAATACATATACATACGTATATGTATGTATGACCTTAACAATATCATCACCATTAGGGGGTTTTTAAAGTAGTCAACTGATAGGGGTGCCTGGGTGGCTCAGTCGGTTGAGCGGCCGACTTCGGCTCAGGTCATGATCTCGTGGTCTGTGAGTTCGAGCCCCGCGCTGGGCTCTGTGCTGACAGCTCAGAGCCTGGAGCCTGTTTCGGATTCTGTGTCTCCCTCTCTCTGACCCTCCCCTGTTCATGCTCTGTCTCTCCCTGTCTCAAAAACAAATAAAAGGTTAAAAAAAATTAAAAAAAAAAGTAGTCCACTGATATCTTTTGAATCTACCCTCAAATGTTAGCCAAAAACTGAACATTTCTCCCCACCTCCACCTCTACCAAGATCAAACTATTATCTGTTCTTACCTGAACTATCACAATGGTGTCTTAAGTAGTTTTCCTGATTCTGCCCCTCTCTCCCACACACATAGTCTTTTAACACAGCAGGAAGAATCTTTTCAAAATTTCACATCTTGTGCCCCCTTTGCTCAAAACCCTTAAATGGCTTCCCTTCTGTGTGGAATAAAATCCCATTCCTTAGACTGGCCCCAAGGTTCTACAAGCTCTGGCTCCTGCTACTTCTCTGACCTCACCTCCCTCCTCTTACCATTCCTGTCTTCACTCATCACAAGCCATGTTGGCTTCTTTGCCATTTTCTAAGCATGCCAGCCATGCTTTGTCCTGGGGACTGGCTCTTCCCACCTCCTTGAATACTTTTCCCCCAGATACCTCAATGGCTTGCTCCTCACCTCTTCTTAGTGAGGCCGGCCTTTTCCATTCACCCTTTTCCAAAGTACAACTCCAACTTCACAGCCTTCCCTGCTGCTGCCACCCCCCCACCCCCACCTTCCCGTGCATTCCCTCTTCCGTGCAGGGTGAGCCTCTCCATAGCACTTATCACCATCCAGCACTTTGATCATTTCACTTATTTTCCTTTTAAATTGTCTGTCCCCTGGCATGTAATCTCCATGAAGGCAGAGACTTCTTTCTGTTTTGTAAAATGCTGTATCCTCAGCATTTAGAACAGTAACTAGCACTTATTGGGAACTCAATAAATATCTGTTGACGAAAGGAACACTGGATGATTAACTAGCAAGATGTTAGTGATAGTGAGTCTCCAAGAAGACTAGGTTTCTGGGTTTTGTGACTCCGGGGAAACAAATGTTTACCCTTGTATATCATTGTAACCTTTTTTTTCTTGATTTTCTTTGTTTTAATTTTACTCCCTTTAATACCTTGACCTTAATTGTACAAAATCCCTTGTCACCGGAGAGTGGTGAGGTGTAGAGTACCGCCCTGCAGACACTTCAGAGAGTCTAGAGAAGCTGTCAGGGGCTTGTATCCAGCAGCTTAGTCAAGCACTTGCCCTGATTAACACCTTTGTGTATTCTCAGCATGTCTATGGTTTTGTTTTGGTGCTGGCGTTGACTTTTTGGGGGATTCTTGGTCCAAATGGCCTCTTCTGCTTCTGACTTGTATTCAGATATGAGAATTAACCATGCAGCTTCAATATTAATACACTTCCCTTCATGCAAGCAAGCCTGATCCCACAAACCTCAGTTTAGCTATTAATACTTGGGACCTAAAAAATAGAAAAATATCAAATATTTTTGTATATATCC
Organism: Lynx rufus; assembly: GCF_022079265.1. Classification (NCBI taxonomy): domain Eukaryota; kingdom Metazoa; phylum Chordata; class Mammalia; order Carnivora; family Felidae; genus Lynx; species Lynx rufus. The sequence continues at coordinate 851,111 of NW_025814841.1, forward strand.
TTTCTAACATACAATTGTTTTTAGAAAATTATAAATGTTTTGAAGGGCTGATTAATATTTTTGTCTATATAGTCAAAATTACTTGTTCTAGAAGACAAAATGTGTATTTTCAGAATTCTTTTCATTGCAAATAAGAGAAGTTCATCTCAGTTTATGAATAAAGTGAAGAAGTCTAGGGATAAAGAAGGCTTCTGAAATCTGTATTCAGGTATTCAACTAATACCGTAAGAATCTCTCTCTTTCAATCTTTCCTTCTTCAGACAGTTCATGCCACACACAAGATAGCTGACTAACCCCTGACTATATCCTGCCAACTTACTAAGCCCAATGGAAAGAGATAGTTTCGCTAACATCTATGTTGAAAAACTAAAGAATTTTCCTGATGGAGATCACATGCCATACATTCATTCCTTAACTAATCTCTTTGGCTGGAGGAAGGAATACTCTGGTTGGGGTTTATGACCACCATGGCCACCCCTGTGATAGATGAATGGAGTAGGGTTATCACAACTACAGGATCAGGAGCTTCTTATACTGGAAAGCTCTTACCATCCCACTCAATGCAACCGATCATAAAAAATTCAGTGGGCTGTTACTTACAACAACTATTTCTAGGCGAGTTGGATACTTTAGATCTCTAGAAAGAGAGTGGATTCCTGAATCAGGAGGCATGATTTGGCAGTGGGCTGGATACCCAAGGTGTATCAGATGCCTTCTATTTGTTACATATATCGCTCAATTTGCTACATGTGACCACACTCATCTCCTCTTAGTCTATGAAATAACCCTGTGAGGTAGATTTTATTATTTCTCATTGAGAAAGCAAATAGACCTAGGCCATAAGCTTGGTCACTCAAGAATCAGAGCTTAATTTTGAACTCAGATCTAATTCTGAAAAACATTCACTTTTCAACATATGGTAATATTCTTACTTGGAAAATGTTGGTGCCCTGACAAAGTAAATAGAGGTTCTTATTTTGTCTTACTTTCTCTCTTCCTTTCCTTTGAGAAAAAAGACATGTTGCCTGTTAGAAGTCAACTCTGAGAAAGGAATCAATTCCTAGGACCTAGGAGCATGGGTTCTAGAAAGGCTGTGAGGTCATTAGCATTGAAAGCAGCAAGAAGGATGGAAAAGGGCTTTAGTGGTGAGCTTTAAATGGAATATTTCCTTTTCCACTATCATCCATAACATTAAAGGATAGAGATTTGCTGGAATTTCCCACTTCTATATGTAATCGGTAAGGTTATTCTCTGTCATGGATTTTATATTAATTATTGGCATGAAAAGCCCAACTGCTTTATTCACTTATATAATAACAATTTATTGAATTTTTACTATGGGCTAATCATTAAAAAAAAAAACAAAAACCTCAGGGCATAAAATCCTAACAAAACAGTAAATATTTAAACCAGTGTTTCAGATAAATCAAGTACAAAAAGAAAGGCCAAAATTCAGCTAAATCAACAAAATCTCATGCAGGTCACCTTGTGTACTTTGATGGTTCTCATCCTCCCAAATCTTGAGGAAGAATGTGTTATGGCCAAGTTCAGTTCTTGTTCTTCCTCCTACAAAATTATAGTAGACTATGAACTTGTGGTTTCTGTCCAAGTGAAAACTTCCCACGATTATGTTCCTGACATTTTACTATATAAAACGTAAAATCTAATTTCTCTACAGAAACAGAGGATTTCAAAATTAAACCTGGAAGAGTGAATAGTTCAAAACATACGATCTCTCAGTTATTTGAAGTGACCTTTCACGACACTTAGTTGGAGCCACTAAAGAGCAAAAAGTCCTTCATTTTTAGTTTTCATAGAACTAAATGTATAAATATCCAAAGCCCCAAAGGGAGCTTGACTGAGTTGTTCAATCCAGAATAGAAATCATCAGTATCCACAAATATTTACGCAGATCAGCTTGTATAGTTACTCAGTTCCTACAAGATTATGTCCTAAATCTTAGAATGGCATCCTTGGGTTTCTATGTTCAGATGCCTGCTGACTTTTACATGTGACTCAAGTAACATCTTCTCCCTCTTTCGGTATCTAAAGGCCTTGCCATTTCCAGAGTCATGCTGCTTTTTGCCTCTGTACATTTACATACACTTATTTGTAGGGGGAAAAGTCTTTTCCACATTTTTAGAGCTAGCAAACTCTAATGCATTCTACAAAATTTAACTCAAAATTCAGAGTACCAAAGGAAAAAGTTCAACTCATTGTCTGTTATCTCAAAGTGTTTTTAAAAAATTTTTGCATATCCTTATTAGAGCTCTTTTATTACATTAATTTACATTAAATTAAATTACGTTAAATTAATTATATTTAATTCTGTTATATTTTACTTCATTTAGGGTCATTGGACTGCAAGTTTCTCAAGGCTCTTCTTTTATTATCTTTATGCTTTCAAATCCTAAGAGTGCCTTTGTATCCTAGGAGGTGCTCAGTTAATAGCAGGTTGACTAATTAATCACTTTCTTGAACATCTACTACATACAAAAAAGTTATTCTCATTACTCAAGATAAAAAGGGACATAAATAATGCTTCTGGCCTGAAGAAGTTTGCAATCTGCTTACAAACACAAGACACAGGAAATAATATTAATATTAATAATGACAAAAATAATAGAAAATATTTATGTAACACCTACTATATGCTAGAGACCAATTGCGATAGTGTTTTTTATGTGTTTTAATAACTTAATCCTCATAAAAGTACCTATGAGGTAGATATAGCTTTACCAGTGAGGAAACTGAGGCACAGAAAAAATAAGGAATTTACTCAGAGTAAGCGGTGGAATGGGGACAAAATCCCAGGCAGTCTACATTTAGAGTCATTTCAAGCTATATATTATTCTGTAAATGACCTAATACAATATTAAGTTTATTAAATTAAATTGAAAAGACTAAATATTAAAATAACCATATGTTTATTTAATAACACATGCAAAATTTCTACACAAAAATATTCCATAATTTTAATTCACTTTGAACCAAGGAATTTTTTTTTCAGTCCCATACCTCCTCTCAAATATCATTAAACTCGTAGAAACTACGCACAGCATCTTCTTAGGGACCTCTCGGAAGAGTAAGACATTGGTCCCAACTGCCACTCCCTTCCAACCAGGGCAGCTTGCTTCTATTTCTCTTCTGTATTGAGGCTTCGCATAGGATTCTGTCCGCCAATAAAGTAAAAGTACTTTTAAAATCACTGTTATATCTGATATGTGTAAGTATACGTAAGACTCAAGATTAGCCCTAGATAAAAACAGAAAATTAAGTAGTATCACATACCTCTGCGATCACATACCTCCCTTCTATTTCCTTCTCCTGTGTCAACATAATCACCCTCTACAGCCACTGTTAACCTATGCATAGGTAAGCTAAACTTTTCCTGAAATATACAGGAAATGCTTCCCAAACCCTGACTTCATTAACTACCGGTGTCCTGAACTTTTCATCCCATCTTGTCCTCCTGTCCTGGCCAATGCTATTTTCAAGTCTGTTCTTCATCACCTCTACCTCTTGTCTCTACGAATCCACATTTAACCTTGGATTTGATGCTAAGCACATGTTTACTCCAGCACTCACTATTCTTGATCTTGCTTCCTAAATCATTCCAGGTAAAATTCCTGCTCTGGTAGACATCACACTGGTGCCAGTCCAGATCACCAGTATTTAGCAAAATATCAGAAATCTGTGGGACATTGACGGGGCCTGTGGCAATACCTTATCTAGAGGTTCCAGCTTCTCTTTTATAGAGATTCTTGTAAACTCTTAAAAAATGGACTTCTGTTGGTAGTTTAAAACATGCCAGAGGTTTGGGCTCCAGAGGCCCACCCATCAGCACCATGGGAACTGATTTTTCTGACATGCCTTATCTTCCAAACTCATGTCCAAAAAACCAAATACATTGTCACCCATCTCTCCCATTTCATCATTTTTTCCATCATAGTATCTTAAATATAAGGCTTTATATATACATGGTACTGCTCTCAACTCTAGAAACCACGAATTATGGGCTTTAAAATAAGGCCATGTAAGTTAAAATATAGCCAGGAAGTAGAAAATCTAACCTATAAGGTCTTCAAACATATATATATATACACACACACACACATATATATGTATATATATAGTTAAAATATATATATTATATATTTATATTTTTTTAAAATATATATATTTTATATATAACCATATACATATATATATGGTTATATAACCATATATATACGTATACATATATATATATATATATATGTATACGTATATATATGGTTAAAAGACAAAGTGTCATTAGTAACAGGCCTACTCAGTTATCATAAGTTGCATCAAATGTAGTGTTTCATAACCTTCAACATTATGTGCTTAAGGTAGATAGGTTTGTCAAGAAGGCAACTATTCCAATATTACTGAAGTCTGTCTTGTGTCTGGTGCACTTTTCCACGGGACTTGATAAATGAGCAAGAGACACAAGCACCACAGGATGTAGATAAGATGGGCTGAACATAAAAATGTGTAGAAAGGGAGAAAGCTGGAAAAGAGACACAAAAATAGAAGTTGAAATAGCATGACCATCAAATTCTAAGAAGTCAAATCTAATAGGCAGTGTTTTGTACTCTAGAGATGGCTAGAATCTTTTTGAGGCAAGAATCATGTGGTCCCTAAGGCCACAGGTAGTCTGGTAAAAGATAAAGACCTCTGTAAACAATCCCAACATAAGAGGATAACTTGGATATGAGCTCGACAAAGGACTATCAATCATGTATACAGCTTTTAAAAATGGTGAATGGAGGAAATAATCTCACAAGAAGTATCTTCCCATACAGAGGACACAAAGAGCTATATGGCTAATACTCACTGAATTTTAGAGGGGGGCCATTTGGGAGTTTCTTAACATGGTTTAGGACTCAATTATCTGACCATGTCCATCTTGTTACAGTTCTTTAAATATGATTCTGTTTTTTCCTTCCTCCCCTCCTTCATCCCCTCTTCCCTCTCTCCCTTCTTCCCTTTCTACCTCTTTCAACAAATACTTATTTAATTCAAATTCTAGGTCAGGAATTTTGCTAAATGGCTCATGTCTTTATGCATTGTTTCCCCAAACTAGCAATCCAGCCCGTACTCCTGAAAAGCAATCCATATACCCAATGAATCTTGAAGTCATATAGCCTAGGATTCAATCCAACTGTGTAGCCTTGGGCAAATTACTTAATCTTTCAACTGCTATATACTAATCTATAACCTAAAAATGATAGTTACATATCCATTTCCTAGTTTTGTGGTAACTATCAAATGAGATAATCCAGATAAAGAATTTAATAGTATACCTGATGTATAGTAATTACTCAGTAAATTTTAGATACTACCATCACTGTTTGTAAGATTCATCATGGCATCACTCTAAACCATCTGTGAACCACTCTCCAAGTCTGAACTAGCCTTCTTTTGGGATCCTATAGCATCCTGTGTGTGGTCAACAGATCTCACCCCCCTCAGTTGCTTCCAGGTTTACAAGGAGTGTGGTCATGAGACAGTCTTCAGCTGACAGCTTCAGACTCTGGCTCAGCTGCAGAGAATGACCTCACCCAAGGTCATGCCATTCATCAAACAGCCTGCATCTGGCCACTAAGCAAAGAGATTTATAGACTTGGACTGACATGGGACAAGTCTGATGGGCAATACTGCAGATTGTCCCACTACGTTAGCCAACACTTTGGCAGACCTGCATTAGTTTGAATTTTCTCTCTGCCCAATCCTGTTTCCCGCCCACTACTTTCACAGATGTTTATCCGTAATAAACCTCTTGTCCCCTAAACTTCATCTTAATACCTGCCCTCAGAGAACCTAACCCAAGACTACACCATAGCTCTGTTCTATTAGTTTATTCCTCTCCCAGACTAGACTGTATGTTCCTTGAAGACAAGGAGAATCCTATTTAGCCCTGTACCTTCAGCACCTACCAAGTGTTGATCAAACAGAAAACACTCACTCAGATACTGTACATTGAGTGACTAAAAAATAGGCAAGGAATCAGCTTGAAAGGAAAAAAAAAATTAAATGTGTTCAGGCAAATTGAATCATCATTATAATGATTATGGTTCATCTTAAAATGCTTCCATGAATGAGGTAGAAGCTCTTGTACAAATTACATATGCAAAGGTAGAAGAAATAAATTTTATCAGCAAATTCAACACTGCCTGGATAGAACCCTCTTAACATTTTAACAGCTACAGAAACTATTTTTTCTTTTCAATGCTTACTACACATACTTGGAGGATCCAATAATGAACAATGTATGTACGACATCTGGTGGCTCCCAGATAATGTTACATCGAACTTGCCTGGAGTCTGAGCCACAGAGCTGGGCGATCACACCAGCCTGAAACTTTGCTCATATTGAAATCCTACCCAAGATTAACATAGGTTGCTTGCCAGTGTTGGGAGGATAGGAGTTATTAAGTTTACCAAAGACGCCAGTTGTGATGAAAGTAACAGCCCCATTCTTTCAATCCTTTGATTTATAACGTCTTCAGAATTAATAATCATTCATCCAATTAAATGCTCTTGGTCTGGGCCTCTGGCCAATTCTATGTCATAGGAGGTGATAAGACCCATTAGCTCTGAGCCTTAAATTAACCAGCATCAGGCCCAAGGGAAGTATGTTGCCCAAATGAGCCACCTCCCTCTAATTCCAAACCTTCATGACTGATGCTAGAAAATATCTTCATTACATTGCTGCTGTTATGGTCAAAAGAACAGATTTAGATCCTACAATTAATAAAGCTTAAGGTCTCTTGATAGTTTTTCAACCATTAGTGGATTGAAGTTACATTTTAAAAATCTATGCACATATTATGTGACCTAATATAAACTTATGCAAACATAAAACATCTAGAGGTAGGGAAAAAAATCAGAATTTTATGTGCTGTTGATGATGTTACAAGAACACACTCTGGTGACCAACACATTGACTAGATTAAAAAAATACTCTCAGAAATGGAAGAACAAACTTTTGTGCTTTATTAATAGGTAGCAGGACTAAATATCAGATTATGTTTATTTGCTTTGTTTGGACAAGTGACTTTACCCTTGATTTTGTATGTATTCTTATATTTTCTGTTGAAAAATAAATTTAAATAGCATTGAGATAAATAATTGATATATCAGGGAAATTAGGACATGACAAATAAAAATTTAGGAAACATTTGCTAAGTAGCTGCAGTTTCTTTAGGAAACAAAAGAAATCCACTAAAGCTAGGTTAATGTTTGGTGCAGTTCACATGGATTTGAGCATATGCTACTTTGCAATGGGCTAAAATGTGGGCTTTTCTTTGAACTACAAATCCCCAAAAATAAGAACTGATGAAAAGGGTCAGCAAAGTTAAATCACCATGGAAATCCAGGCAGTTTTACACTCTTCACTTTCAAAGTTGACAAGTGTCATTGGGTTGAGGTCAACATTGGTATTCAAACAAGAGGGTGATCTACATTCCTTATAACTAAAGTCTAACAAACATTTTTATAATATTTTATTAATGGAAATTTCAACATGCCCTCAATCTTTGGAATTCTACTGTTAATAAACATGAGGACTCTTTCTCCAACAGTGATATTAGAAAAGATATCTTTATTAGTTTTCATTTGTACATATGAATTGTCTAAATTAAAATTATCAGAATTTATTGAATGTGGTTCGGAGAAAAGCCAGGAGACTTTCTGGATCAAATTACCTCATAGCCTATTTTATTCCATTTGATTTATAATGACTTGTGTATAATCTCATGACTACAGAGTTTACTACAAGAGTTTGATTTGTCAAGGAGACGAGACAATTTTTGTGCTTATTGCCTGCTAGAACACATGCTACAAGTTCACGGGTTAGTAAACGTGTCCAGATATGAGCATACACTCGTTGGTTTTCAATTCCCTTTCAATTTTTCATGCTTACCTCTCAAGCTTATCATTATTATTCTTGAACTTTGAATTTGAAATATTTCTCAAAAGTTACCCTCATTGCTTCCTATTGTAGATATACATCTGTAGAACCAAAGTAGGCCAAATCTGTATTTGCTAAGTGCTAGAGTTTTATTTAGCAAAATTTTGCTAAGTAAATAAAAGAGCAGAATTTTAAATAGAGCTGATTGATGACTTCATGAAAATCAAACTCTAATTTTACCATAGAAATTCTGCAAATTCAGAAGTGGACAAGAAAATATATGGACCTAGTTACTTTTTAAAAATACATACAAAAATCCCCACCTCATTTTTAATTGTAATGAATTATCATATTATAAAATAGGTAAAAAAAGATCCATCACAGGGAAGTATGTAAGGACAGGAATCATGACCATCAAGAGGAAGAACGAAGGAGGGCTTACACAGAGCAATCAGCTTGCAAGACGGTTGATGATCAAATGGAAACACACCACTGACTGGGAAACTGAGGAAACCTACCGGGGCTGGAATCCATCTGTGGGCTCTGGGTCTCGATCAGGGACCTTGCTCTTTCACCTGTTAAACCTGGTGATCTTGGGCAACTTCTTAAACATTTCTGTGTCTCTATTTCCTGCTCTGTCAAATGAGAGTAAAAAGTACCAATGTCTTGAAGTATTAACTTTGGCACTTAATACTTTGGCCTATTACTGGCACATGATACGTGTTACCTGTCGTTATAAAAAGAGTTTTTGATAGAATCAAATATTGTAAAAAGTAAAGAAAAATAATCAAAAAAGACATTCAGATAATAATCATGAGGTTGGACAAAATTAAATGTGACACATTAGAGGAAGAGAAAGTTTTTTCTTTGAAATTAGGGGAAAAGTACTGAGGACTTGGGCTTGAAATATCCCAGCAGAGTTTTTGGTAAAGAAAATGGCAACCCCTCCTTTTGGTCTTTTGATATGAACTAAGGGAAGGTTTTCACAGAGTTCACAAGCTCCCAGACAAATGTCCCTATTAAAGTCCTTTCATCAAAATACAGAGAAAATTATTTGAAGGGATTAATGAGTGTGAGCATGGGAAGAATTATTCACAATGGAATATGGATTCCAAAGGATGTTGCCAAAACATTACCACAGTTAGGAGAGGAGTGAAAAAAAAATCGGCAGTAAGAAAGAACAGAGCACTAATAAAGATATATGGAAAATAAGATAAAGTCAAAGTCTGAGAAAATAAGTACAGAATTAAATCATCACACATGTCCTAAATTTGGTGCAAATTATATTGGTTCTGGAACTGGCTGAGCTTCCCAGGTGCTGTCTGGGTTGGTTTCAGAGAGATACTGAAGGCCCAGGGAGAAAGTAACCAAGTGCATCAAATATCCATGTTTGGTCATGCAGCAGACACAAAGCCATATGTTCCCCAAACCCCGTTTTCCTTTCCTCCTGACCACATAGCTAGATCCGGTTGTCATTGTGTCTAACAGTTAGGTGGGGTAATGAGATCGAATTATCCCAAATGGGGTGTAGAAGTTGTACATTATTTTCAGCACTAGCTCTTCTGAAAAAAGTAGACTTGGTATGCTTTTCTTCTCTTTTCTCTTCCCTCATCTGCCAGCCATATTCAGAAGTTTTGGGGAGGCTCTAGAGGACTATGGAACCATTATTTGGAAAAGGCTTGGGTCATACAATATCATTGTCTCCCTATTCCAACTTTCATTTGACTGTTCATGGACATGAGCAAGAAATAAAATTTCACTGTGCCAAGACACTGAGATTTCGTGAATATCAGTTAAGTCCCCACTGATGAGAACCATGAATTCATCTTGGATTTGGCAAAACATAGGTAATTGACAACCTAAGTTTAGTTTTTAGTGGAATGGTGAAAATGAAAGCATGATTGCAATATGTTCAAGAGACAATGTCAAGAGCACACAGTTGTTTGGGGGGTTTTTCTGTGAATGCAGAAAAGTTATATATATAAAATTATATATATTATAGAATATATATAATATTTGCATCCACACACCTATAAACATACATATATACATATATACAAAAATCAGTGGCTGGGTTATATGTATAATGAGGGGTGAAATAGGCACATTAATAGTCCCCCCAAAGAGGTCCACTACCTAATCCCCAGAATTTTTGAATATGTTAAGTTACGTGGCAAGGGGGAATTAAGGTTGCAGGTAGAATGAAGCTGTTAACCAGCTGACCTTAAGGAGATTATCCAGGTGGGCCCAATGTAAGCACAAGAATACTTCAACAGGGAAGGAGGAAGCAGAGGAACTAGAAGCAGAGAGATGTTGTCAGGAAAGGACTCGACTGGCCGTTGCTGGCTTTGGAGATGGAACAAGTGAGGAGCTGGAGATAAATTCTCCCCTTGCGTCTCTGGAAAGAACACAGCCCTGATAACCTCTTGATTATAGCCCAATGAGACAGCTTTTGGACTTCTGACCTCCAGAATGGTAAGATAATAAATTTACATTGTTTTAAGCCACTACGTTTGTAGTAATTAGTTACAGAAGCAGTAGAAATCTAATATGGAGGACATTCTAACAAAAACAACCAAAAATGGAATGTCTAAGAATATACTTTATAGGGAATATGTTGTTCCTATCTGAAGAAAATTACAAAACTTTACTGTAAATTATAAAAGAAAATAAAAAATAATTGGAGAAACATGTTTCCAAATAGGAAGACTGAATACTACATAGGAGCTCAGTGTTCTCAGACTTACATATAGATTTAATGCAATCACACCATACCCTTCAAAGACCCTTTTTATTATTTATGACTAATAAACTTAGCTCAAGCTAGGGTATTGTTATTGTTTCAGTGATTTTTGTTTTGGAAGAGTAAACTGGAAAACACTGAAAATTTGGATGGTCTCCACCTCTAATTTCTGCTTCTTTCCTCAGATTAATTTCTTTACTTTCTACAGCTGACTGTTTTCTTCATACTCTCGGGAGGGCGAGGGACATGGTTTCCCTGCAATATAGTCATTAAACTGATTGGCTCAGTCTAGGTCAAATAACCGTTCCTAAACTAATATGTGTAGTCTGAAGAATGGACATCATAATTGGTCTAGTCTAGGATACTAGCTAGTCCTATAGCCAGAAAAGATGAGTCTTTTACCAGAAGGAGAGACACAGGTAAACAGAAAATTTCTCAATACAAATCTAATTCTAGGAATCTATTCTAGGAAATAAAGATGGAGAAAACTATGTAAATGTATTTCATCATTGTGTTATTTATAAAAGTTATTGAAATGATCTAAATATCCAACAGTAATAAATAGTAAATTAAATTATGGTCTAACCACACGATGAAATACTTGGGAGTCACAAAAAAACATTTTCCATGAGTTTTTAGAACTGATTGATAGAATTCACATTCCATGGGAAAATACTCAAAGTATTTAAAAAAAACACAAAGAATGTATATTATGGCCCAATATTGCAATATATATATAATTCACCAAATATTATCAATATGTATATCTAGATAATCAGATTACATTTTCTTTAATCTTCTCCATGAATAGCCTCAAGTGGTATATTTAGACTGTTTGTAAATCTATATATATATAATATATATACAAAACTGTCTTTGTAAACTGTATAAACATTCAACTAATATAGACACATCTTTTGCTACTAGTACCCAAGGCTATAGTCCAGTACTTCTCAAGTTTGATCAGGCATCATAATCCCCTTAGATGGCTACTTGAACACTGATTGCTGGGCCCCATCCCCACAGTCTCTGATTCAGTAGGTATGTGGTGTGAATGGAGAATTTGCATCCCTAACAAGCTCCCATATGATGATAACGATCTAGGGACCACAGTGTGAGAACCAGTGCTCCAATCCTATTTGATGTCATAAAATTGCTTGTACACTCTGTTTAAGTGCCTTTCAAAACATCTGTCTAGCTTCTCCCTCTTTGAATGTATTGGAAAACCATGGCTTCTTGTCAGCCTAAATCCTCCCTGATCAGAAATCCGATGAGACATTACCTCTCCTGAAGGATTACTTCTTTAATTTCCTAATCTGGATCAGGTGACTTCCCCATTGGCTCTCAAAGCATCTAGAGCTGATTTCTACCTGACTCCACAGGGCTCTGCAAGCCTCCGTTATGGCCCCTAGCATAGCTTTGAGTAAAAGAATGAGCCTATTGTCTTTTTGGATCTATAACTATGTAAGGTCATTGTTGTTGTTCAGTCAAATTGTACAAATCAGTAAAACTGAGGTTCACAGAGATTAGTTTACTATTTCAAGGTCAGCCAAATAGTTAACAGCTGGGTCAGGTCCCCACTCTAGGTTTCCTGATTGCAAGTCCTGTATTTTCTGTATTCCCTGATATTCCAATCATAGAGGATACAAGCTATGCATCTAAAACTGTTACTTCTCCACTACGCACTACTGTGAGATCAAATTGAATCAGAAATAATGGGTCTGAAGCCTGCATCTTCACAAAAAGCCACCTGAAGCAAGGAAGTAGGAGACAAAAGAAAGAATTCTTTTTTAAAAAAACCAAAAACTTGTATGCCTCTGGTAGCTAAATTAGGAATTTTTAGAACAGTTTGTTTGAAAGAATTCACATATGACACATTTACCCATTTTAATGTGTCCAATGTGCAATGGCTTTCCAGCAATACAAGGTGTGCAACTATTACCACAGTCAATTTTAGAACATTCTCATTATCCCCCCAAAGAAGCCCATACCCTTTAGCTGTTACTCTTCAACCCATCTCCTCAGCCCTAGGCAACCACTAATCTCTCTCTGTAGATTTGTCTGTTCTGGATACTTGATTAAATAGAATCACTGGAAAAATGTGGTCTTTTGTGACCTTTCTTTACTTAGCATAATGTGTTCTGGGTTCATGTCGCATTATAAATCAATAATTCACTCCTTTTTATTTCGCTGTATAGTATCCCATATTTTACCTGTTCACCAGGTGATGGACATTTGGATTATTTCTACATTTTGGCTACTACTGAATAATGCTGCTATGAATGTGTACAAATTTGGGGGCCTATATTTTCATTTCCCTTGGGTATACACCAAAGTCTATAATGACTGGGTCATATGGTAATTCTGTTTAACCTTTTGAGGAATAACCAAACTGCTCTCAACATGGTTACATCATTTAATTTCTTTTTTAAGTGAATTTGCGCAAATACTTAAGTTTTATTTGGATTGTGCAAAAACAAACCTAACCAAAGTATTCACTTTTTGGTCAGTTATTCATGTCAGATCAACACAACGGACAGTCTTCTGGGGTTGGGGGGCAGGGGAGATACTTGTGAAGCATTCTCACCCTCCTTCTCCATCCTAGATGTCCTAACTGTCACCCATGGCTGATGTGTCATTTCACTTCTTACCAAGTACTACTAGCCTGACCATTTCTGAAAGCCTGGAATAAGGCCTAATTGAGTATGTATAGTAGTTTATATATGTGAGTCACTTCATATAAGAAATGGAAAAAACCTTGGTGAAAACATGTGGGGCTTACTCAAACAGCTGATTTTTCATTGCTAATTATTTGTAACTACTTCACATATTTCCCCTAAATTTATGGGAGGCATCATGCCATTAGAATAATAACCAAGATTATGTTTCCCATTTCAAAAAGATGCTTTTATTCATGTTTCAATTAGGCTTTTCCATAATCACAGGTAGGCATCTTCAAGAACAGAGCTCTGGCATCTTGTACCCTACAGGACAACTCCTCGTTTCTTCCCAGAATTGTTGCCCCTGGGCATTGCCTAGTGGGTTTATTTGGAGTGGCTAAGAATCTTGCCCAGGTTTTAATCTAGGCCTCTTGTTGTACATGATTGTACATAAATTCTTGGGAATACTCAAGTTCAGTAGGAAGAATGAATTCTCGACTGGCGTGTATGATCCTTTCATAAGGACTTCATTTTTAAGCTGTCTTTTTTTTTAAGTTTATTTATTTTGAGAGAGAGCACAGCATAAGCAGGGGAGGGGCAGAGAGATTAGGAGAATCCCAAGTAGGCTTTGTGCTGTCAGCCCACGGAGTGTGACACAGGGCTTGATCCCATGAACCATGAGATTATCAAAATCAAAAGTCAGACACTGAATCCACAGAGTCACCCAGGTGCCCCCAAAGCTGTGTTTCTTTAAAAGAAGCTTTGATACGGGCACCTGGGTGGCTCAGTAAGTTAGGCGACCAACTTAGGCTCAGGACATGATCTCATGGTTCATGAGTTCAAGCCCTGTGTCAGGCCTTGTGCTGACAGCTCAGAGCCTGGAGCCTGCTTCAGATTCTATGTCTCCCTTATCCTCTGCCCCTTCCCTACCCTCTCTCTCTCTCTCAAAAATAAAAAAACTTTTTTTAAAGAAGCCTTGACAAACCAGTGGGGGGTGGGGGGTGGGGCAACTGGACTTTGAATTAGTTGCCCTTTGTGTTCTAAAGGAGGGGAAAGATGAACAGTTTTCCATCCCTTCCTAAGATATGCCCTTTGCCTTAGATTTCTCTTATTCTTACCCCACGACTTTGCAACAAAGTGCCTTATAGTTTTGAGTCCAGGAGCAAAGCAATTTCCCAAATAAAAGTATGTGAATGAACAAAAAATCTAATTTGCAAAATGCTTCAAGCTAGAAAAAGAAGGGAAGGCAGCTTGTAAACCTATTACACTGAGAATTTAAGTTTATATGACTTTAAAATAAGCCATTGAAATTGTAATATCCAATTAATGAGTTGGTATTACTCCTGTAGGATTCTAATAGTTCTTAAGTGAAATAAACATCTTCTGTTTGAAAGCACAGGCTTTAGAGTCCAATAGCTTTGCTCTGAGTTCTGGTTCTGCAGCCTTCAAGCTATGACCTAAGACATGTCGTTAAATCACCCTTGTCTAGTTCCCTTGTAAAATTGGTAAAATTGGTAAATCAAAAAAATCCATATTTGCAAATAGGATTTTTGTAAGAATTAAACCAAGCCATACAGTGAAAGATCTTTGCCCAGTAATTAGAAGATAGTTAAGTACTCAAAAGTTGCTTACTATTACAATGACCGCTAAGACGTTGAAACCATCTTCTCTAAAAGAAACTTCTCTGAAAGAGCTGTATCAAATCTTGACTAATGAATTCTAAAATCTTCAATAATTGAAATGTAAAAAAAATCAATAAGGAAAAATGTCAAAGGATTTTTGCCTTCAACAAACCCATCAAACCCAGTTTTCAGAACCAGTTTTTAGATAGCCTTGCTTCAAAATATCCATCTGCTTTTAAACACTAGTTGAAGCCTCTACTGAGCTTTGTGGTTAAAGTTTTACCTGGTCTCCTTCCTTAAATAACTTCTATCACCTCCACCTTCATCCAATTTCCCACCAATGGCTCTCCCCTATACACTGTTTGAACCCCTCCTTTGAGAGTCAAACTTCCTTCCAGGAGCTACATTGGCAACTGCTTCCATCGCCAGCACTTGAATCAGGTACACGTCTGTCTTGCTTTATTACTCCAATTTTTATCTCTTTAACTAGTTCGGTTTTTTCTATATTTTAGTTCCCCTTTTTATATTGAAAAATTTCAAACTTACAGAAAAGTTACAGAGACCATGAATACTCAAATACCTTTCTAGTTTCACCAATTGTTAATAATGTGCCACATTTTCCTTATTTCATTCTATCTCCCTGCCCCCCCCAACACACTTTTCTTTTACTTTCCCCAGAAATATTTGAGAGTTAGATGCAAGTATCTTTATTTCACCCTAGATACTTGAGCCTTTATCTCCTGAGAACAATGACCACATTTGGGAAATTGAACATTGTGTAATTTTGTCTAATACATAATCCCTATTTAACTTTCCCCAATTGCCCAATAATGTCCTTCATAGCTACACCAACCCCCACCCTCCAATCTAGGATCTATCAAGGATCACACACTGCATTTAGCTCTCCTATCCATCCATCTCTTAATTCACCAAGGATTCCCTTTCTTTTTATTTTATACTCTCCTAATAACCCACTAAATTGATACACCTAGCCCTAATATCTAGGAGTGAGCTACTGAAATGGTCTATTGAATGCCTCTCTTCTTGCCAATCTGAGTGAGAGGAATCTCTGTGTTGATTAGAAAGATAGGGGTTGGAGTGCCTGGGTGGCTAGGTCAGTTAAGTGTCCAACTCTTGATTTCAGCTCAGGTTATGATCTCACGGTTTGTGGGTTTGAGCCCTGTGTCAGGCTCTGCATTAACAGCACAGAACCTGCTTGGGATGCTCTTTCTCCCTCTCTGCCTATCCCCTACTCAATAACCTCCCTCCCAAAATAAATAAGTATTTAAAAAGGGGGGACTAATTTCATTTACTCTGCCTTGATCTCTGTATCCAAGTCAATACAAATTCTTAAACTTAGAATCTGTCCACTCCAATGACTGAAGAGCAACAGTCTGCAAACGTTGCAAAAAGGTTTCTTTAAGGTTTTTACTCCATTAATCCCATGTTTCGAAATCTTGACTCCCAAAATGCATTAATTAATTATCAGTGCCTTTTAAATAAAATCTCAGCGCAAGGCAAAATTGGGGAGGGGAGGTGTTGGTGGGCAAATGTCAGCCTTAATAGGCTTTTTGAAATATTTGACAGTAGTGTTTAGTGTCCTTCCCAGGCCACTAGAAAGGATGCATGAACCCCTCCAAAATGAGAACTACTAGCTTACTAAGTAAATGTGGAATTCCTTACCCTGCCATGGAAATCTCTCTACTGCGTCTCTTTTTACCTCTGGCCTAATCATCCACCATCTTACGTACACTGCACCAGCCACTTTTGCTGTTGCCCAAATTTTTCACACGTCTGCTCTTTTCTGATCTGTTCCAAAGTTCAGAATCCTCTCGTGTCCATTTTTACCTGTCAAGATACAGGCCAGTGTCATGTTCTCTGTGAAGCCTCCAGTCCTCTACATCATGATTTCTAGACTTACCTGAATGGTTTTCTCAGTACTTTGAAGATCTCTCTATCATAAATTTTTATCACATTCTCTTACTACTCTGTCTCTCTTCAGAGACTATGAGCTACTAGAGGACAGAATCTCCCCTTAATCATTATTTTCCCCTGTGGTCCAGCACATTGTAAATGCTCAATAAATACATGGTGAATAAATAAATTCATCAGCGAACGCTTGGGCAGATAGTAGAGGCACACAGCAAATGAATGGAGAGTATCTCAGTGATAAAATCGTGGTATACTGGTTCTCAAGCCATTTTGGCTCTTGAACTCCTTTGAGAATTGTCTATGAACCCAGAACCTATTCCCCTAGAAGATGCTTACATGCACAACCACATAAAACCCCTTACAATGTTAGGTTACTGAACTGACTCTCAGATAACTTCTGCTGTGTCCTGTGATTTTTTGTCTGTTAATAAAGCTCAGCCAATCACAGGTTCCTCCCTTGGAAGTAGCAAACAGATTACCCATATGTTTTGCAGAATCTACTATTTGGCTAGCAAATAACTTTCAACCTGGCAAAGCAGTATCATGTTGATAACGAAAAAGGGAGCAAGTAATCAAATGATAACTATGTACTTTAGCATTAAAACACCACTGGTGCCAATTAAATCTTGTTCCTCCCTAATCTGAACGAACAAACTAAGTCTAATGGAAAAACTATTCCTTTTGTGTATCCACACTCAGATTTTTAAAGCAGTTAACTGTCTGCTTGTCTTCAGAAAAGATTTAAATTTAAGAAAGGCTTTACAACATGGAGAAAATTAGCTGCTGATAAATCAGTTTCTCTAAATTATATTACTCTATATCCAGAATTTAATCAAAATCAATCACCAGTTTTCAGCGAAGTATGTTCTAAGAGTGTATCCTAAATATGCATTCAAGAATATCTTAGAAAGTCTGTAGAATGACCTATTTTTTGAAACTTCATGGACTGAAAAGATAATGAGAAAATAGATTGTTTAAGTCTATAGACTTTCCAGACATTTGATATAAAGAATTTTAAAATAAGAACTTAAAGCAAAAGCACACAGCACCGTTTTAGATGTAGCAAACATGTTTTAAATGTTAATAAAAACTTTTCCACTGTATTTTATCCTTAGTGATTTTTCAAAATTAAAATTAGGTTTGTCACATAAAAGAACTCCTCTATTAGAAATGTTAGTAATTAAACAATGAGTACTTACATGGCTAAAATATGTGGATGTTTTAAAATTAAAATTGTGCAGTTATGTTCCTCTAAGAATTTTAAATATAAGACAGATTTATAGTAGTCAAACCCCTAACTTACCTATAAATTAGGTAAGCACTGGAGTTGCCATTTACATTTTTTGGAGGGGAAGGATAAAGGAATAGAAAATGAAGAAACCTATTTGGACTAATATTTGTGGTCTTAATCCCACTAAAACTAATATTTAATTTCAAACAAATTATAAGGAGCGCCTGGGTGGCTCAGTTTGTTGATTGTCTGACTCTTACTTTGGTTCAGGTCATGATTCCAGGGTCATGGGACCAAGCCCTGTGTCAGGTTCCATGCTGAACATGAAGCCTGCTTAGGATTCTCTCTCTCTCCCTCTGTCTCTCTCCCTCACTCACATTCTCCCTCTCTTAAAAAATTTTGTACATGTGATAAGTACTACATAGAATGAACCAGGCTAAAGGATGGGGACAGAATTGATAGAGATCACACCTCAACCACTACTGTTACCCTGTTATTAGGTTGATTTTTCTGTTGCCCTCAGATGGGTTCTAACTTTCCTTCCATTGGCACAAATTTCCAAAGGGCATAAGTTATAAGATGATGGTGAGTCTGAACCACGTCTTTTACAGCTAGAAGCAGAGTATGGCACTACAACAAAGGTGATACTCTGGTTGGACTTACAATGAGATGAATTATGTAAAAGAAGATAAAATACCTGAAGAATTTCTAATGATCAAGTTATATCTAGCAAAAGAATGGATGAGGAAACAAATGTGATTGACTACAGCAATGTTTGAGAACAGTAGCAAAGATAATTCTTAGTGTTTTTTGAGTTGTTTCCATGGAATTAAGGATAATTTAGGTAAGTTAATTATTGCATTCCTTTTTATTTTTATTTATTTTTTAATTGTTTTAAACAATTATTTACTTTTGAGACAGAGAGAGAGCATGAACAGGGGAGGGGCAGAGAGAGAAGGAGACACAGAATCTGAAACAGGCTCCAGGCTCTGAGCTGTCAGCACAGAGCCCAACGCAGGACTCGAACCCACGGACCGTGAGATCATGACCTGAGCCGAAGTCGGACGCTTAACCGACTGAGCCACCCAGGCGCCCCTGCATTCCTTTTTAAAACAAAACAAAAAATAGAGATTTCCTATTCTATCAGAATCAACTTGGTGCTTTTTTTTTTTCTTTGTATGACTTATTTATTTTTTATAATTTACATCCAAATTAGTACATGGTACAACAATGATTTCAGGAGTAGATTCCTTAAGCCCCTTACCCACTTAGCCCATCCCCCTTGCCACAACCCCTCCATCAACCCTCTGGTGTTTTTTTCTGTATATTTAAGAGTCTCTTATGTTTTGTCCCCCTCCCTTTTATATGATTTCTGCTTCCCTTCCTTTATGTTCATCTTTTCTGTGTCTTCAAGTCCTCATATGAGTGAAGTCTGACTAATTTTGCTTAGCATAATACCTTCTAGTTCCATCCATATATTTGCGAATGGCAAGACTTCATTCTTTTTGATTGCCAAGTAATACTCCGTTGTATATGATACCACATTATCTTTATCCATTTATCTATCGATGGACATTTGGGTTCTTTCCATACTTTGGCTATTGTTGATAGTGCGGCTATAAACATTGGGGTGCATGTGTCCCTTCAAAACAGCACACCTGTATCCCTTGGATAAATGCCTAGTAGCGCAATTTCTGGGTCATAGGGTAGTTCTATTTTTAATTTTTTGAGGAAACTCCATACTGTTTTCCAGAGTGGCTGCACCTGTTTGCATTGCCACCAACAGTGCAAAAGAGATCCTCTTTCTACACATCCTCGCCAACATCTGTTGTTGCCTGAGTTAATGTTAGCCATTCTGACAGGTGTGAGGTGGTATCTCGTTATGGTTTTGATTTGTCTGTCCCTGGTGATGAGTGATGAGCATTTTTTCATGTGTCAGTTGGCCATCTGGATGTCTTCTTTGGAAAAGTGTCTATTCATGTCTTTTGCCCATTTTTTCACTGGATTATTTGTTTTTTTGGGTGTTAAGTTTGAGTTCTCTATAGATTTTGGATACTAAACTTTATTTGATGTGTCATTTGCATATCTTCTCCCATTCTGTCTGTTGCCTTTTAGTTTTGGTGATTGTTTCCTTCACTGTGCAGAAGGTTTTTATTTTGATGAGGTCCCAATAGTTCATTTTTGCTTTTGTTTCCTTTGCCTCTGTAGATGTGTTGAGTAAGAAGTTGATGCGGCCGAGGTCAAAGAGGTTTTTGCCTGCTTTCTCCTTAAAGATTTTGATGGATTCCTGTCTTACATTTAGGTCTTCCAACCATTTTGAGTTTATTTTTGTGTATGGTGTAGGAAAGGGCTCCAGGTTCATTGCTGTGCATGTCACTGTCCAGTTTTCCCAGCACCATTTGCTGAAGAGACTGTCTTTATTCCATTGGATACTCTTTCCTGTTTTGTCAAAGATTGGTTGGCCATACGTTTGTGGGTCCATTTCTGGGTTCTCTACTCTGTTCCATTGATGTGACTGTCTGTTTTTGTGCCAGTACCATACTTTTTTTTTTTTCCCCATACTGTCTTGATCACAACTTTGTAATACAGCTTGAAGTCTGGGATTGTGATGCCTCCAGCTTTGGTTTTCTTTATCAAGATTGCTTTGGCTATTCAGGGTCTTTTCCAGTTCCATACAAATTTTAGGATTGTTTGTTCTAGCTCTGTGAAGAATGCCGGTGTTACTTTGATAGGGATTGAATTGAATACATAGGATGTGTAGGTTGCTTTGGGTAGTATTTACATTTTAACAATATTTGTTTTTCCTATCCAGGATCATGAATGTTTTTCCCTTTTTTTTTTTTTGTATCTTCTTCAAATTCTTTTTCTATAGTTTTCAGTGTATAGAGTTTTCACCTATTTGGTTAGATTTATTCCTAGGTATTTTATGGTTTTTGGTGCAATTGTAAATGGGATCGATTCCTTGATTTTTCTGTTGCTTCATTATTGGTGTATAGGAACCCAACCGATTTCTGTGCATTGATTTTATATCCTGCAACTTTGCTGAATTCATGGATCAGTTCTAGCAGTTTTTTGGTGGAATCTTTCTGGTTTTCCACATAGAGTATCATGTAATCTGGCAAACGTGAAAGTTTGACTTCCTCCTGGCTGATTTGGATGCCTTTTACTTCTTTGTGTTGCCTGATTGCTGAGGCTAAGACTTCCAATACAATGTTGAATAACAGTGGCGAGAGTGGACATCCCTGTCTTGTTCCTGACCTTAGGGGGAAAGCTCTCAGTTTTTCCCCATTGAGGATGCTATTAGTGTTGGGTCTTTCATACATAGCTTTTATGATATTGAGGTATGATCCTTCTATCCCTACTTTCTTGAGGGTTTTTATCAAGAAAGGATGCTGTATTTTGCCAAATCCTTTCACTGCATCTGTTGAGAGGATCGTGTGGTTCTTGTCCTTTCTTTTATTGATGTGATGAATTACATTAATTGTTGTGCAGATATTGAACCAGCCCTGCACCCCAGGTATAAATCCCACTTGGTTGTGGTGAATAATTTTTTTTAATGTGTTGTTGGATCCAGGTGGTTAGTATCATGTTGAGGATTTTTGCATCCATGTTCATCAGCGAAATTGGTCTATAGTTCTCTTTTTTTAGTGGGGTCTTTGTGTGGTTTTGGAATCAAGGTAATGCTGGCTTCATAGAAAGAATTTGGAAGTTTTCCTTCAGTTTCTATTTTTTGTAACAGCTTCAAGAGAATGGGTGTTAACTCTTCCTTAAATGTTTGCTAGAATTCTCCTGGAAAGCCATTTGGCCCTGGACTCTTGTTTTTTGGGTGATTTTTGATTACTAATTTGATTTCTTTATTGGTTATGGGTCTGTTCAAATTTTCTTCCTGTTTCAGTTTTGGTAGTTTATGTTTCTAGGAATTTGTCCATTTCTTCCAGGTTGCCCATTTTATTGGCATATAATTGCTGGTAATATTCTCTTATTGTTTGTATTTATGCTGTGTTGGTTGTGATCTCTCCTCTTTCATTCTGATTTTATTTATTTGGGTCCTTTTTCTTTTTGATCAAACTGGCTAGGGTTTTATCAATTTTGTTAATTCTTTCAAAGAACCAGCTACTGGTTTCATTGATCTGTTCTGCTTTTTTTGTTTCAATAGCATTGACTTCTGCTCAAATCTTTATTATTTCCTGTCCTCTGCTGGTTTTGGGTTTTGTTTGCTGTTCTTTTTCAAGCTCTTTAAGGTGTAAGATTAGGTTGTGTATCTGAGACCTTTGTCCCTTCTTTAGGAAGGCCTGGATTGCTATATTCTTGCCTCTTTTGACAGCCTTTGCTACATCCCAGAGGTTTTGGGCTGTGGTGTTATCATTTTCCTTGGCTTTCATCTACTTTTTAATTTCCTCTTTAACATCTTGGTTAGCCCATTCTTTCCTTACTAGTATATTCTTTATCCTCCAAGTATTTATCTTTCCAAATTTTTTCTTGTGGTTGATTGCAAGTTTCATAGCGTTGTGGTCTGAAAATATGCATGGTATGATCTCGATCTTTTTGTATTTGTTGAGGACTCATTTGTGTCCCAGCATGTGATCTATTCTGGAGAATGATCTATGTGCACTGGAGTAGAATGTATATTCCGCTGCTTTAGGATGAAATGTTCTGAATATATCTGTTAAGTCCATCTGGTCCAGTGTGTCATTCAAAGTCATTGTTTCCTTGTTGATTTTCTGATTAGATGATCTGTCCATTGCTGTGAGTGGGGTGTTGAAGTCTCCTACGATTATGGTGTTACTATCAATGAGTTTCTTTATGTTTGTGATTAATTGATCTATATATTTGGTTGCTTTCACATTTGGAGCATAAATGTTTACAATTGTTAGGTCTTCGTGGTGGATAGACCCCTTGATTATGATATAATGCCCTGCTTCATTTCTTGTTGCAGTCTTTATTTTAAAGTCTAGATTGTCTGATATAAGTATGGCTACTCCAGCTTTCTTTTGTCGACTGTTCACATGATAGATGGTTCTCCATCCCCTTACATTCAATCTGAAGGTGTCTTTAGGTCTAAAGTGGGTCTCTTGTAAACAGTATATAGATGGATCTTGTTTTCTTATCCATTCTATTAGCCTTGTCTTTTGGTTGGAGCATTGAATCCATTGATGTTTAGAGTGAGTACTGAAAGATATGAATATTTTGGCATTATGTTGCCTGTGAAGCTGGAGTTTCTGGTGGTGTTCTCTGGTCCTTGTGTAGTCTTTGTTGCTTTTGGTCTTCCCTCCTCTCCCCAACCCCCCAGCCCCGCGTCTTTTCTCCCCTCCAAGTCCCCCTTAAAATTTCTTGCAGGCTGGTTTCGTGGTCACAAACTCCTTTAATTTTTGTTTGGGTTTTAATCTCTGCTTCTATTTTTAATGACAGCCTTGCTGGATAAAGAATTTTTGGCTGCATATTTTTCCAATTCAGCACATCAAATATATCCTGCCACTCCTTTCTGGCCTGCCAAGTTTCTGTGGATAGGTCTGCTACAAACCTGATCTGTCTTTCCTTGTAGGTTAAGGACTTTTTGTCCCTTGCTGTTTTGATGATTCTTTCCTTGCCTGAGTATTTTGTGAATTTGACTATGATCTGCCTTGTTGATTGTCAGTTTTTGTTGAATCTGATGGGAGTCCTCTGTGCTTCCTAGATTTTGATGTCTGTGTCTTTCCCCAGGTTAGGGAAGTTTTCTACTATGATTTGCTCATAGAACTCTTCTACCCCTTTGTCTCTCTCTTCATCTTCTAGTACCCCTATGATTCTGATGTTATTCCTTTTTAATGAGTCACTGAGTTCTCTAATTTTTATTTTGTGCTTTTTTGCCTTAGTCTCCCTCTTTTTTCCTGCTTCATTGTTTTCCATAAGTTTGTCTTCTATATCACTGGTTCACTGCTCTGCCTCATCCATCCTTACCACTGTGGCACCCATTTGAGATTGCAGCTCAATTATAACATTGTTTATTTCATCCTGACTAGCTTTTATCTCCACAGAAAGGGATTCTAATCTGTTTTCAACCCCAGCTAGTATTCTTATTATTGTGATTCTAAATTCTGGTTCAGATATCTTCTTGTATCTGTGTTAAGTCCCTGGCTGTCATTTGTTCCTGTTCTTTCTTTTGGGGTGAATTCCTTTGTTTTTTTCATTGTGAAGGAAGAAAAGGAATTAATAAGGTAAAAAAAATTTTAATTTTAATTAAAAATAAAAATTAAGAGCAACACAAAAAAAATCAAAGGATGCTAGATCCAAAGTGTGTTCTGGTCTGATTGTTTAAAGGAGCTTGACAGAAGAGAGAAAAAAGGGAAAGATAAGAAAATAAAAGAAAATGTTTGAAAATTTGAAAAAATGAATGCAATGAGATAGAATAAAATGAAATGATGGAGGTAAAAAACAATTTGAAATATTTACAAAGTAGTAAAAATATTTAGTAGAAAAAATTTTTTAAATATTTTTAATAGAAATGGGAAATTTTTTCTTTCTGTATTCAAGAATAAGAAAAAAAAAATTGAATAGATGGACCAGGAAACAGACTGAAGTACAATTGAAATTACGTGAGTTTCCCCTAGAAGTTGAACTATGAAGCACTTAAGAGTCCATAAACAAAGCAAGTGGAGAGACTTGTGTTGTTCCTGAAGAGTGATGTTGGCCCAGTTGGGCGGGGCTTACTGTAAGGGCTCCGTTATCCACTAGATGGCGCTGCTTAGCTTACTGGGATGGATTGTTGTGGCGCTTATAGGTGTGCATGTACATGTGCAGGAGGGGTGGAAATGGCGTCCCCCAGCTACCCAGTCTCTAGTATCAGAACTCTACTTGACCAGCAATCATGTATCCATCCTTTGTCTCCAGTTCCTCTTCACTCCCCACTTTTACACTGTCAGTGACAAAGCCATCAGGCTACCAGGTAGCACCTCCCTCCTGAATTTTATCTCCAATGTGGCTGTGTTTCCCAACCCCTCCGTTCTCCGGGACTGTGGCTTTGACCTGCTCAGACTTTCTAGGGGAGGGTCTCACTGATCAATGGCTAGGTGCCAGTCACATCCAGGAACATTCATGGGACTGTGCTGTTGTCAATGCCCAGAGCCTGTGGCTGGGTGCCAGCCCACCCCAGAAAAAGTTCACACGATAGTGTAGCAGCAGCATTTCAGGGATTATGGGAAATCACAACACACATTTGGTGCTAGGTTTCCCCCTTAATGTCCTTGTTCTAGCACCAGCAAATGTGGTTGTTCCCCATGATCCACTGGGACCTTTGCATGTGGGGAGACCACACAACCTCTATCAGATGTCCTCCCAGCAGGGAGAAGGGGAACCACCTCTCCACGTGTGGCCCAAGGACACCCAGACCTCACTCTGTTCCTGGGGATTCACCCCTCCCACCAGGGCACCGCCAGGTATCGAGCTATGGAGTTTCAGACCCTAAATTCCCCCTGTTTATAGAGTCTTAATGGAATTTAAACCCTCTCCTTGCTCCTTTCTCCCTTTTTTGTTCAGTCCCTTGTGTACTCTTTCTTTTCTCTTTAGCTGCTTTCCGGGGAGGGGGCATGCTTTCCATACTCTCCCCCATCTCTGTCCTCTCTTCTCAAGCAAAAACAGCTCCCTGCTCTGTGTTTTCTTCGCCTGTTCACCTCTCAACACTGCCTAACTGCTGAGTTCTCTGGTTCAGGTTGTGCAGATTGTTGTGTTAATCCTCAAACCAGTTTTCTAGGTGTGCAGGATGGTTTAGTTTGATCTGGCTGTATTTCAGGGACAAAAGAATGCAAAAAGAAAAAAAAAAAACCTTCCATGCTGTTCTGCTATCTTGGCCCTCCACCCAAAATGAAAAGCTCTCAACTTGGTGCTTCTAATAATACACCCTTCAAAATGCCACTGTATTGATAAAAATCCTTTGATACAACAGCAGCCCACAGATAATTTAAATATGTGAAGATGTGATCAAAGAAATGAATTTCTTTGCCCAATTTTGATAATTTTATAACTGCCTCTAGTTTATTAAATGCCTCTCTATACAACTTTTCTGAACCTTTTCTTTTAACTCTGATGAAGGCAAAATAGACTTACAGATACACTGTTTTCTTTTTTTTTAACTTTATTCATTTATTTTGAGAGAAAGAGAGTGGGGGAGAAGCAGACAGAGATGGAAAGAGAGAATCCCAAGCAGGCTCTGCACTGTCAGCACTGAGCCCGGTGTGGGGCTCCATCTCACAAACGGTGAGATCATGACCTGACCTGAGATTAAGCATCGAACATTTAACCTACTGAGCCACCCAGGCACCCCCAGATATACTGTTTTCTACTAAATAACATGGTGTGCAACTTTCCATATTTGGTCTCAGTTCTATTTCAAAAAAAAAAAAACTAAATATCTTAAAAGCCTATACCTGTTTCAATATAGTACTTTTCTCACTATTTGCAGGGGAAATGCTAAAAATTTGGCAAGACCTAAATTAGATGTAGAAGACAGATATATGGATAGCAAGAATTTGTTCATTCAGCTACCAGTATTAATAGCAAAAATGTGTAATTATCCAAGTTAAGATACTTTGGAGAATGAAACTGGAAGTGAAATTGAGATGCTATTAATAATTATGTTGGGACAATAGGTACAAATTAGACTTTTCCCAATCAGACTGGGTTGTATGCTTAGCATAATAAGCATCTGTTAACATGACAAGCATAGGGATATTTTTAAAATAGTTGCTGCCTTCAAAGATCCTTCAGTCTAGCAACTAAAAGGAATAAATCAGTCCTGCTGATGCTGAAATAGCAAAAAGGCACTGTCTTGCCAGCCAGTTGCTTGCAGTGGTAACTCTCATCCCTTGTTTGAACTCTGGGATTAGCTTGGGGTCTAGGCTTCCATTATCTGTTTGGACACTTGTATGGCTTGACTCGAGCCATAGTTATGACCCAGCTTTGCCCTCTTAATGTCTTTTTTTGTGTGTATGCCCTGTTCCCACTGTGGTGGCCCAAGTCCTGTAAGTAGGATTACATGAATGCTCTTGTTACCAGACCTGCACATGCTGCAAAAATGATCCAAGTTTGAGTGTATGTTTACTCCCTGAGGATTTATGATATACATAGCACTGATATTAAATCTCTACATTGGCACTAAGTAGATCATTTTGTAAATTGTTGGTAATATCTTGTGCATTCTTCTATATATTGGCTTCTTTATATATGTGGAACAATGCAATCTTCAAAACAACCCTATGACATTGATCCTATCATTATTCTCAATTTGTAGATGAGGAAACCGAGTTTCAGAGAGGTTGATTAATTTGTCCCAGGTACCCAGCTAATAAGCATGGAACTAGGATTCAAATCCAGAAATCAGGCTCTAAACCTCCTACTCCTAACACTACACTTGACTGGACTAGGCAGAACAACATGCTCAACTTGAAATTGGCATTCTGGAATTAATCCTCACTATCAGCTCAACTGAAATATAAGAAGTTTAACTATTAATCCCTTAAACTATAAAGAAAGCAAATTTAACTGTATATCTTCTCAACAAGTGTGTGTGTTTCGAATGAAGGAATCTGAAACTGCTTAGAGAGTACACTGTCCTTTCACAAAGTAAATATATACTAGTTATTAGAGGAAGGAGGGAGTCTGTATTTTAAGGGTTGAAGAAAAAATAGTGATTTAAGCTCCAAAACCCACAGGAAATCCACGATCCTTTATCCAACAGTACAATCAGTTGAGTGGTCCAAGTATCCATCATTCCAAAATACCTCCCCAAAGAGCAAATGCAGATGATTGGTTCAATCAAAATCTTCAGTTGGAAATGTTCTTTATCATGCTGGTCACATAAAGATGCTTGGCGTATTTCTATATTTTGAATAAGTTAGTTTAAACTGTGCTTCAATTCCTCAACTCTAAATAGCTATAATTACAAGAATGGTATTCGATATCACTTACATAAAGTATCTTTTAGCCTATCTATACAAAGTAGAATTTTATTCCATCAGAACATACCAAATACTCTTCCTAACTGGATTTGTTATTTTTGTGAATAGAATTAAAGCCCTCTTGCTTTCAACCTGAATTGTTGAAAAGCATTCCTAATTGTCTTTGTTCACTCCTGTTGTCTTAAATACGGACAAAAGACCTTAAGGTGCCTCCACTAGTTTCCCAAGGATGGGGTATAATGCAGTAACCTTAGAATGAAAACTGAATTCAATAGCTGTCTGTTCCTGACACTTAATAGCCACTATTGAGCCAAACCCTTAATCACTTAATCATTTATGTACTGGTTTCCTAAACTGTAAAATGGGTGATTTCTGACCTATTGGATTTAAAATATCGGTTCAGGGGCATCTGAGTGGCTGAGTCAGTTAAGCATTGGACTTCTGCTCAGGTCATGATCTTGTAGTTTGTGAGTTCAAGCCCCATGTTGGTCTCTGTGCTGACAGCTTGGAGCCTGTTGCAGACTGTGTGTCTCCCTCTCTCTCTGTCCCTCTCCTGCTTATATTCTGTCTATCAAAAATAAGTAAACATTAAAAAAAAAGACTTTAGATCATCGTTTCAAAATTTAAATGGCCCAATGTATATAAATATACTTTGCAACTTAGAGGTGCTATATAAGTGCATATCCATTTAATAGGAAATATGTGTAACTAATTAGGCAGTATGACTTCCAGGTATACTTTGGAAGTTGTTGAGAATTTTCCATTTTAAGTATTAGCATCTTTTTGTTGTTGTTACTGCCTTTGAGTTCTTATGACTGAAACTATTTGAATTCGGAGGTTGCTCTATACATACTCTGCACTAACCTGTAGTTCATTAGGCTTTATGAGATGTGTGTTGTGGTCTAGATTTATATACTCTGTTAAATAATAAAAATAGTTAAATCCCTTGATTTGTGTTGCAGTGTACTTTCTTTGGATATGAAAAATCCTGTAGTATAAAGGGTTATACTAGTTACTTGGTTGTATCCCCCGTCAGTGCTGCTGCTTTCAGATGATTTCAAAATTGTTAGAATTGCAGCAGATTTATATGCCATTATATGCATCTTACTGGGACTATGTGATTTTTGTCATGGGCAAGTGACTTAGGATAAAACTAATATTCTTTAAAGTTGTCACAAACAAAATGCAGCTTAGGCATAGATGACCCATAGAAAGAAAAATACTATTTTTTTCCAAGTTTTTATTTAAATTCCAGTTGCTTAACCTATAGGGTAATAGTCATTTCTGGTGCAGAATCTGGTGATTCAACACTTACATACAACACCCAGTGCTCATGACAAGTGCTCTCCTTAATCCCCATCACCCATTTAATGTATCCCCATCCAGGCCCTCCCCCAGCAACCCTCATTTCTTCTCTATATTTAGGAGTCTTTTATGGTTTGCCTCTCTTTTTTTTTTCTTCCTTCCCCTGTGTTCATCTGTTTTGTTTCTTAAATTTCACATGTGAGTGAAATCATATGTCCTTTTTTCTTTCTCTGACTGACTTGTTTTCGCTTAGCCTAATACATTCTAGCTCCATCCACATCATTGTGAATGGCAAGATTTCATTTTGTTTTTATGGCTGAGTATTATGGCTAACAGACACATGGAAAGATGCTCCACATCACTCATCAGGGAAATATAAATCAAAACTACAGTGAGATACCACCTCACACCAGTCAGAAAACGTTATAGGAAACAACAGGTATTGGTGAGGATGTGGAGAAAGGGGAACGCTCTTTCACTGTTGGAATCAAAACTGGTGCAGTCACTCTGGAAAACAGTAATGAGGTTCCTCAAAAAGTTAAAAGTAGAACCTATTGACCTATTGAATTTAAAATACTGGTTCAAAATGTAAAGGGCCCATTGTATACAAATATTCTTTACAACTTAGTGCTATTGCTGAATCATTGCACAAGGGATACATGCAGCTGTATGTTTATAGAAGCATTATCAACAATAGCCAAATTATGGGAAGAGCCCAAATGTCCATTGACTGATGAATGGATAAGGAAGATGTGGGGTGTGTACACACACACACACACACACACACACACACACACACACACGTTTTTTATATTTTCTGAACCATTTGAGAACATGCTGCATATATCAAGCCACCTTAACCCTAATGCTTCAATGTGAGTTTCCTAAAAACAAGGATATTCTCCTACCTAACC
The DNA here is from genome assembly GCF_022079265.1 of Lynx rufus. Taxonomy (NCBI): domain Eukaryota; kingdom Metazoa; phylum Chordata; class Mammalia; order Carnivora; family Felidae; genus Lynx; species Lynx rufus. The sequence goes on from NW_025814841.1 coordinate 881,386, forward strand.
ATCCTAATCAAATTCAGAAAACTTAATAGTGATACAGGAATTACATTTAAAAATTTTTTTGAAGTACAGTTGACACACAATGTTACATTGGTTTCAGGAATACAACATAGTGGTTTGGTAAGTTTCCACATCATGCAGTATTTATAAATGTAGCCACCATCTATCAACTTACAACATATTACAATACCATTGACTATATTCCCTAAGCTTTATCTTTTATCGCCATGACTTATCAATTCCATAACTGGAATCCTGTATCTCCAACTCCTGTTCACCTATTTTGCCCATTTCCCAAACTCCTTCCTCTCTGGCTATCATCAGTTCTCTGTATTTATGGGTCTGTTTCTGCTTTTTAAGGTTTTGATTTTTAGATTCCACATAAAAGTGAAATCATATGGTATTGGTCTTTGACTTATTTCACTTAGCATAATACCCCCAAGTGCCATCCATGTTGTCACAAATGGCAAGATCTCATTCTTAATTATGACTGAATAATCCATTTTAAATACACAACACCTTTTCTTTATCCATTCATCTATCAATTGACATTTGGATTTCTTCCATGTCTTATCTATGGTAAATAATGCTGCAATAAACATAGGGGTGCATATATCTTCTTGAATTAGCATTTTATTTTTCTTTGGATAAATCCTGAGTGGTAGAATTACTGAAGTATATTATGGTATCCTATTTTTAATTTTTTGAGGAACCTCCATACTGTTACAGGAACCATTTTGGATTTTAAGGGAGTTACTGTCACACATAAGGCCACAACCCACCTGGTCTCTCATTCCTTTTATGGAGAAGTGTCCTCCCATTTCTGTCATGATGAAAAATCAGTTTCTAGCCCTAGCAGAGATTATAGCCCAGACTCTAAAGATCTCTTCTTGTTATGTATGTGGGAGAACCAATATGGGGCACCAATGGCCATGGGAGGCTAGAGAATTAGATCCCTGTAAACCTTATAGTGGAACAGAATACCCCAGTCCTAGTCCCAGGGTTTGGATTCTCAAAACCTCAATTATTGGGAAAAACTGCCTTGCCTGGTGGGGAGGGAAGTTCACCATCTCTGTTGAAAGCTTAACATGCCTAGGCTAATGATTTTATAAGTCAATCCCCGGGAAACCCAATGGTGGGGAACCCCAGGTCACCTTGAGCCAGGTCCTCACCTTTTGTCTAACTTGTCTTATCTCCTAGAGGCATGGGGCAATGTCAACACACCCATCAGATGGCAGGCCCCAGGTGGACTATACTGGATATGTGGAAGGACAGCCTATACAGTACTTCCCCCAGGCTGGTCAGGGTCATGTGTGCTGAGAACTATTCATCCAAATTTCTTCCTGCTCCCACTTGCCAGGGGGAACATTTAGGCATCCAAGTGTATGGGGACAGGGAAACAACATGTCCTACAAATTGGCAGTTGGAAAGATGATGAATGGCCTCCTAAGCATATATATAATCCATCATTATGGTCCTGCCACCTGAGCAGAGGATAGGTCCAGGGGCTACCACACTCCCATTTACATGTTAAACCACATGATCAGACTGCAAGTAGTTGTAGAAATTATATTCAGTGAAACTGCCAGAACTCTTAACTTACTAGCCAAGCAGCAAACCAAAATGTGCAATGTTATCTATCAAAACCACTTGGCATTAGATTACTTGCTTGCTTCTGAGGGAGGAGTTTGTGGAAAATTTAATAAGAGTAATCATCTGCCTACAGACAGATGATGAAGGAAAAGTCATAGAGGAGATCATAGATCAAATGAGAAAGGTTGCTTATGTCTCAGTCCAGACCTGAGAGGGTTGGAACTCTGGGGAGTTATTTGGAGAATGGTTTTCAACTCTTGGGGGATTCAAAACTCGCATAGGTATTATCCTTTTGATTTTGGGAGCTTGCTTAATCCTACCTTGCCTAGCTCCCCTGGTTATATGGTCTGTCTTCAGCTTCATTTAGGTAATGGTCAAAAGGAAAACAGCCACGCATGTGATTACGTTATGGAAGTATAAACCTCTGAACCAAGATGATGCTCTTTGACCCAAAATAGGGGGTCTGAGCATCAAAGGGGTGGAATGTGGTAGAGCCCTTCCCTAAGGAATGTGGTGAGAACCTCAAGACAAAGGAAGGCAACCTGGCTATCTGCCCTTTTGCTACCTTCCTCATGACTCTATAACATAGACCACCCATTCAGACTCTATGTTACCAGATGTGGGAGACAAAGGAGCAAAAATTGTACAAAGGGCTATACTCCGCTGTGCTTGGGGCTCAGTTTTTTGGGTACCAACTGCTGAGCCCGTGCCAGCACGACAAATAAAGTTGTTTCCTGCAAAGAAAAGCCTCAGTGTCCCATTTCTCTGTGCAAGAATCTTGCTACATTCCCACAGGACTTTTGTTTGTGGATGTATGATAAATTTTAGTTGTTAAAATGGGGGAAAGACAGGAGGAACATCTTATGCCACCATGATACCAATATCACCCTCAACCCAGCTGGAAATCTTAAAGGATATTTTCATGTCTGCTTTCATTTCCTCATTATTCATTTCCTCTAAATATTGCAGAGTTTGGTTTCCAACCTTATTTCTACCAAACTGATTGATATTTACTAATGACTTCATAATCATCAATTTATAGGCCTTCTCTCCTTCCTCATCCTCTTTTATATCTTGTGATTTGACACTTGTAGATGTTCTCTTATTTCTTCCTCCATACTATCCAGATATTCTCCAAAACCAAATCTTTGACTTCTGCTGCACTCTCCCCTTGGCAATTCATATTCAATCTAAACAGATAGCTCTTAAATCTGTACGTCCAACCTCACTTAGTTACTAAATTCTAATATTTAATATGCAACTACTTTCTAGATTGCTTTGCCTATTTGGTCTAGAGGCATCTCAAATTCATCATGTCCAAAATTTAAACCTCTTCAGCTTCCATTCTCTGACACTCTTCTTTGAATCACTATTCTCTTAATGAGCCAGGCTTTACATTTAAATGACATCCTATCTTCTTTACCCTCACAACTCATGAAATACAATAAGATGGTTAAGTGAGTTTCCCTAATTCTGTCAAACCCAGGTTGTTCTTCCTCTTGTCACATTCAACAACTCCTTCTTTAATCTAGTTTACACTTGGCTAATTAATCTTCTTTAAGGATCGCCTTAAGCATTTGCTTCCTACTCAAAAATCTAAAATGACTCTGTACTACTGAATAATATTTGGATGCCAAGCCTGTTCTTCAATGGTCTGGCTTCAAAAAAAATTTTATCCTGCTGTTTTCTATGATTTTTCTATAACACTGGGCTATTTGCTCCATGTACATATCCTGCATTTTCAGTCTCTATATCTTGCAAAATGTTATTCACTTGCCACCTGATTTCCCTATGCTTGCTAACTCTTGCACCGAAGTAGTTCTAGATTCTACTCATTCTTTAAGGGATTAGTTTACATTCCATCTTTATTGTGAAATAGTTCTTAGTCTTCCAGATGGAAATAATCTCTTTTATGAAATCTTAGATTATTTTTATCTTTATTTCATCTATGGCATTGGTCATTTTTGGCTTTGTACTATGTAATAAGTTTAATGAAATTTTAATAAATATTTATGAAACACTTGCATGTACCAGGCACATTGGTAGATACTGAGGATGCAAAATTAAACAGAGTTCAAATCCTCAACCAGCCTCCATTCTAGTACGTTTATGAACATTTATCTTCCCTACAAAATGAAAATATTTTGGAGAAGACCATTTCAAAATACGTTAAAAAGAAAAAATCAGTTTATGGAAAAATAATAACATAAATACTTTGATCAGAAGAAATTTTTTAAAAATTCTTAACTTCAAGATCTCTACCACAGGTGGAAAAGTTCTCAGAGAATTCTATTACTTTACATATGTCTCAGTCTATACTAAATTTCACTTAATTTCAACTAAAGTTCAACTTTATGCTAATTCATTTTTTCTTCCTCTTCCTTAGTAACTAAAGTAACTTTTTTAAATAAATGAAACAAAAAGGAAAATTTTGTTATAAGGAATGACTTTGAAAGTTTCCATGTGAAAATAAATTAGGATATACTCCTAAATACAGACTTGGTAATAAAAAACTGTTTTGTAAAAGATTGGTCATAAATGACTTGTCTAATAAGACAATATTCATATCAATATATAGCAGTGGTTCTTAAATGTTAGTATGTATCAGAAAAATTTGCAAACGTTAAAACAACACAAAGCAATAGGGACCCACTCCCAGAATTTCTGATCCAATAGGTCTAGGATGGGGCTTTAGAATTTGTATTTTGGTCAAGGTCTCAGATGATGTTGATGCAGTTGTTCCAGTGATCACATTTTGAGAACTACTACTCTACAGAATTACTTTGCTCCATGAATATTTTGAAAATATTTCTAAGGGCATCCAATTCCTTTTTTCATTTCTTAAGAATTTTTAGAGAAGAGAAAATAGTCCTATATCATGATCTTCTCTTGGCTACTTTGATTAGTAGTCTTAGATCTCTACACCATTCATCAATTCTAGTAATGACAAAACTAATAAACACTTTGAAGGCTAATGTTATCAAACCATTATGTAGTAGATAATCTCATAGCATAATAAAATCTATCAATATATAATATTATCGCCACTTTGCATATATTCAACAGTAGGTAGAGCTAAAACTCCCACAAAGGTCTGCCTGACACCAGATTGAGGCTTTACTCTTCCTACTATTTCCTTTGAGAAAATAAATCTGTAGAGACCAGGATGCATTGTTCTAGTGTTTGTTACACAACTTAATTGAACAGAGATAATATATTTTCTGAATATAATATTTGATGAAATTTCTCAGACAAAATTATTCCACCATGTCTCCTTATAAATAGCCTATTTCCTTTTTGTTAATTTTCTATTTTATCATTAATAGTGAGCTCTTGGTGAGGGCATACATTACTTGTTTTCATATTCTCATCAGTGAAGCATATTTTCTGCCACACAGTAGACATCCAAGAGTCAATGAAGTGAACTAAGGTTATCTAACATTTTATGTTCTAAAGGCCAAGGCTTATCACCTAGTATCAGCAGTGATTAGATTTAAACACTTAGAAAGATACAAGCAATTTTCTGGAAAAGACTAAGCAAATTCACAATTTTATAGGGCATGTATGTTTTTAATCACTTCTTGGATCCCAATCAATCAATAATACTTCCTGGAATAATAAAACAAAATAAAAAACAGATACTAAAAAGTAATATATTAGGACTCTAATTCTCTTTCAACAGTGCTTTTGTTTTATGCCCTGACTCTGAGGAACATTTATTACTATGAGTTAAATAAGGAAAACCTTGGGGTGCCTGGGTGGCTCAGTTGGGTGAGTGTCCAACTTCGGCTCAGGTCATGATCTTGTGGTTCATGGGTTTAGGTCCTGCATTAGGCTCTGTGCTGACAGCTCACAGCCTGGAGTCTGCTTCAGATTCTGTGTCTTCCTCTCTCTCTCTCTCTCTGTGCCCCTCTCCTGCGCATGTTCTTTCTCTCTCTCAAAAATAAGAGTATTTTTAAAAATTTAAATAAGGAAAAACTCTTTTCTATAAAGGGGTCGTTCCCCCCCCCCTCTTATCTGAAGAACAATTACCATTGTTCTTTTTAAGGCACAAAAATATCTGTATTATGCATATATATTACATTGATAATATTTCTGTCAATGAAGAATAGAAAAAATTCTCTTCATATGACCCTTTCCAAAGTGCCTGCCTGAGAAAGTAGTAAATTGGAAGTCACTAGAACAAAATTAAAATCTTGATCAAAACCCAGATGTTGAAAATCTATGGCCAAACTCCAGGGTAAAAAAATACATAAATATATACATACATAAATTTCAGGGGCATGATTGCCAAAGAAAATCAACTTAAAAACTGGTGTTGACAGGGGACCATCAGTGAGAAATCATAGGAAGCAAGAAAGCATATAATTAGATACTTGATCTGTGACATATTAAAGTTAAGTCAAGATGATGTGAACGAAGTCATGGTACAGTCTGAAAGACCTACCATGAAACCAAGAGTAAAAACAAAAGGATCATGTAGCTGAAGGTTTCAAAGCAGCAAATAAACTACGACATGCTCTTGAAACAAAATGACATCCACTGGTGAGGGTCTAGGGGATCATCATGTCAAGAACCACTACATCCAAACACAAATAACATTTACCAATATGTAAATAGATAAATGTTCTATAATGTTCTATATATACATACATATGTAATGAAAGATGGTTTTCTTTTTTTTTTTTAACCTCTTACTTTAACACACCCAGAAGCCTGAAAAATTGTAAATCCACCAAACAAAACCTGCTCTATCCTTGGAACCTGAAGATTTCTGGAGTCCTAGAGCTAAGCATAATAAACGTCAAGCTCTAGGCTCAAAGAGAAATGGCAAAAAATCAATAACCTGAGCAGATAATAATCAAAGTGTGAAAAATTTGTGCTTTGTGTTTCTACAAAACTTAGAGCTGGGACTCAGTTGAATTATAAGCCCAAGTCTGAAGCCAATATTTCCACAGATTCTTTGCCACCAAACACAGTATTCCAGGATGAATCTGAAACATGGTAAGACTATTCGGTTTTTAACATATTGGTAAGTGAATATTAATAGCGTTACTCACCTGAATATTAATAGCACTACTGAGGTTCTTAAAATACTATGCCTAGCTTGATTTTTACCCAGAATCTTCTACAACACGTAACTGTTACCAGAATCTAGACACAAATCTAATGTTTGTCAAAATATTGGCCAGTAAAGCATATCTCCATGGTCAAGATTTAATTTACATGTCAAATCGAAAGGATGAGTGAAGGAAGGACATATTTGTCTCTTTAGGTTTAAGTGCAACTGACGCTAACATAACATTTTAAATTGTGCTGATCCAATTTTAAATAAGTATCATAAAAAAAGGAATAAAGGACTTGGAATGAATCAGACCTGAATGCATTAGAATTTTTTCTGTTATGAAATTTTTTTGTTTTTTTCTATGTGACCTTAGGCAAGTTTCTCACCCTCTTTGAGCTTTGCCTTCCTAACCTGTAAATGAGATAACTGTATTAAATAACACATAAAAGATGAGATAGACATTGAACTGGACACTTTATATTTTCTATATTTTCTATTATTTAGGAGATGTCCCGTAATCTGTGTCCAAAGTGATATTTATCATGCATCTAATAAAAATATGTTTCTGGGCACCTTGTTTGGGACCCCTTCTGAGATCTGGGAAGAAGCCCTAGCAATGTGTGATTTTTTTGGTGTATGTCAACTTAATTTTTAAAATTTGGATACATTAATCTCATTTTAAATTTAATTTTAATGCCTAAATTCAACTTCATAATATTGTATATACAGTTGACCCTTGAACAACACAGGAATTAGAGGTGCCAGCCCTCCATGCAGTAGAAAATCTGCATGTAACTTTCAACTCCCCCAAAACTTTACTAATAGCCTACTGCTGACCAGAAGCCTTGCCAATAACATCAACAGTTGATTAACACATAGTTTGTGTGTTATATGTATTACATACTATATTATTACAATACAGTAAGCTAGAAAAAAATTTTAAGAAAATTACAAGGAAGATAAAATATATTTATAGCACTGTATTTGTCAAAAACAATCTGTATAAATGGACCCTCAGTTCAAACCCATGTTGATCAAGCATGAACTGTATTCTTAGCTTCATAAATTGAAATTGAAATTCCCACAAAACCTCTATCTACTTGTAAGTATGCCTATAATTATGTCATTACTAATAAGAATCGGTAACTCTAGGGGCACCTGGGTGGCTCTGTCAGTTAAGGGTCCGACTTCAGCTCAGGTCATGATCTCACAGTTTGAGTTCGAGGCCCACATCAGGCTCTGTGCTGACAGCTCAGAGCCTGGAGCCTGCTTTGGATTCTGTGTCTGTCTGTCTGTCTGTCTCTCTCTGTGTCCCTCCCCCACTTGCACTCTGTCTCTCTCTCAAAAATAAATATTTAAAAAAGTTTTAATGTTTATTATCAGTAACACTAAAATTCAGTATAATTTTTTTTCCTAGCTTAAAATAATCACAAAAGGTTACTTTTAAAGTATATATTTATGGAATCTGAGATCACAATTAAGTGTGTATAACTAATTTTGCTTTTCAAAGCTGAATTGCCATCAACAATGGCTTTGCACACACCTGAAAAACAAATAATCCAGTGAAGAAATGGGCAGAAAAAATAGACACTTCTCTAAAGAAGACATCCAGTTGGCCAACAGGCACATGAAAAGATGCTCAACATCACTCCTCATCAGGGAAATACAAATCAAAACCACACTCAGATACCACCTCATGCCCGTCAGAGTGGCTAAAATGAACAAGTTAGGAGACTGTACATGCTGGAGAGGATGTGGAGAAATGGGAACCCTCTTGCACTGTTGGTGCGAATGCAAACTGGTGTAGCCGCTCTGGAAAACAGTGTGGGGTTCCTCAAAAAATTAAAAATAGTTCTACCCTATGACCCAGCAATAGCACTGCTAAGAATTTACCCAAACGATACAGTAGTACTGATGCATAGGGGCACTTGTACCCCAATATTTATAGCAGCACTTTCAACAATAGCCAAATTATGGAAAGAGCCTAAATGTCCATTGACTGATTAATGGATAAAGAAATTGTGGTTTATATACACAATGGAATACTACGTGGCAATGAGAAAGAATGAAATATGGCCTTTTGTAGCAACGTGGATGGTACTGGAGAGTGTTATGCTAAGTGAAATAAGTCATAGAAAGACCGATACCATATGGTTTCACTCTTATGTGGATCCTGAGAAACTTAACAGAAGACTACGGTGGAGGGGAAAGAAAAAAAAGAGAGAGGGAGGGAGGCAAAACATAAGAGACTCTTAAAAACTGAGAACCAGGGGCGCCTGGGTGGCGCAGTCGGTTAAGCGTCCGACTTCAGCCAGGTCACGATCTCGCGGTCTGTGAGTTCGAGCCCCGCGTCAGGCTCTGGGCTGATGGCTCGGAGCCTGGAGCCTGTTTCCGATTCTGTGTCTCCCTCTCTCTCTGCCCCTCCCTGTTCATGCTCTGTCTCTGTCCCAAAAATAAATAAACGTTGGAAAAAAAAAAAAAAAACTGAGAACCAACTGAGGGTTGGTGGGGGGTGGGAGATGGGTATTGAGGAGGGCACCTGTTGGGATGTTGGGATGAGCACTGGGTGTTGTATGGAAACCAATTTGACAATAAATTTTCATATTAAAAAAATAACTCAATGCCTACGGGAAGTTAAAAGTATCTTTCAAGTTTGCCCTTTCCAAATAGGCGGTTAAGTCAGGTGCAGTTTTGAAAATGTTAGCAAATATTATCAAAACGTTTGTGTATTGGGTGAAGAAAGAAGCCCATTTTGTTTTAACACTGTAAGAGAACAGATACTTAGCATTGGAAGGAAAAAGGCTGAGTTTAAATGATATTGGATCCAACCCAAAATTGTCAAGCCAGGTAGGCTGCTTACAAAGACCATCTGCCCAGAACCATAATGTCCAAATCAAAACTTCAAGAATGAACACAAGAGTCCAATTGCCCATATACACTTTACTCAAATACACAAGTTTAGAGAGAGACGGAGAGCATATGTGTAGGGGAGAGAATTAAACAATGTGGGAAAAGCTGACCTCTTTGTGCTGGATGATCCAATGCCTCAGAGTGGCAGGTGCAAAGAATGAATCCGCCCTCACCTGATGTCCAATCCCACGAGTCTCTCATTTTGGGAGTTTCTTGCAACCTAAGTATCTCAAGACACAAAGCACACAACTTAATCTGGTGTCACCTGAAGAAACAGCTTTTCTTGAGCCCTGGAGGAAAAACTGCCTGTGTGGAGTGAATTAAGTAAATATATAGTATATTGCACTGTATGCTTGGACTAAGGGATTTCTTGAGTGACTTTTCATGGTAAACAATTCTGCTTTACACCTAGTTTAAGAAATGAATCTTTAAGAAATAATTCTTGGGGCACCTGGGTGGCTCAGTCAGTTGGGGCCAACTCTTGATTTCAGCTCAGCTCATGACCTCACAGTTCATGAGTTCAAGCCCCACATCAGGGTCTGCACTGATAGTATGGAGACTGCTTGGGATCTCGCTCCCCCTCTCTCTGTCTCCTTCTCTCTGTCTCTCTCTTCCTCTCTCTTTCTCTCTCTCCCCCTCTGCCCCTCCCCTGCTCATGTGTATTCTCTCTCTTCTCTGAAAATAAACTTAAAAAAAGAAGTCTATATCTTAAGATTTCTAATCAAGATTCTGTAACAGAAATAGGAAGAAATCAAGTATACATAGCAAGTATAAATTATCATGTCCCGATATTCAGATATGCAAAGATAATATGCCTCCTTCGTTTTTTATAAATAAACTCAGATCCCTATCCTACCTGATTTTAATCAATTCTAACACTAGTAATTTCAAATTTAAGCTAGCCCTCTAAGAGTTTTCTTTCCCTGTCTTCCTTTCCCAGGTTTCTGGATTCTTACCTAAGTTTGTAGGGATTAGTGAGTCATGGTGGTGGTGGTGGTGGTGTGTGTAGAGCAGGGCAAAGTTGATTATTGGAAGAATCTGGTCACTTGCTGACACTTTCAGCCTCCTTGGTCCCTAGCATTTCATGCTCCCATGCTGGCATCCACGGAGATCCGCTATCCCATTGGTCCTAGCTTTTGTTTCACCGTCTATGTTCCCCTCTCCATATAGAGAAACATTTTCTGATTTGCTATACTTCTTTGACATTCTTGAGCCATGAGATATCATTCTACTTTCCCTGAATCTTTTAAGGGCCATAGGAAAAGGTCTTGAGAGCTATCTCAAGTGTGATCTGCCTAGTCCCATCCCACCACCATTTCTGCTCCACTGCTACTGCACTAAGTTGATGTGGCACTGGACAGTCGCAATTTTTGCCAGCTTCCTTGGGCTCCACATTGTGTTCTGAATGACAAACTTAAGTGGAAGATATAAGAAGTTCTATCACATGCCTCCACTTGGAAATAACCACAGAGAGAACATAGCATCCAATTTGTAGCTTACACACACACCCAGGACTCACTCTGAGGTACTTTTTTTTTCTTATCCTATTGTCTTCCTGAGTCCACCTTGAAAGTCTTGATCAAGATTGAGAAAAATGGGAGCTCATTTCAGCAGCACATACACTAAAATTGGAATGATACAGAGATAACCATGGCCCCTATGCAAGTATGACACACAAATTCATGAAACATTCCATATTTAAAAAAGAAAGATTGGGCACGTGGGTGGTTCAGTCAGTTAAGCATCCAACTTCAGCTAAGGTCGTGATCTCAAGGTTCATAGGTTTGAGCCCCATGTCAGGTTCTGTGCTGACAGCTCAGAGCCTGGAGCCTGATTTGGATTCTCTGTATTCCGCCCCCCCCCACTCCCACTCTGCCCCTCCCTTGCTTGTGCTCTGTCTCTCTCTCTCAAAAAATTAATAAATATTAAAAATTAAAAAGATTGAGGGAAAAAACCATTTTGGGGGGGCATGAACTTTATGCTTTGAACTTTCCAGTTTCTCCTTCTGAAAAATACAAAACACAGCTCTTGGGATTCAAAATTCCTTAATATTATCACCTTGTCTTGAACTTCAAAAATCTATTTCAACATGCAAAAAAGCTCAGCATTTGTTCATCTTTCACTTTACATTTCTGCAGTAACTACTGTTCTGGTAACAATCCCAGGATGATTTCATTGCTAGGACGAGGAGAAGTATTCAGTGCCCTTCAGAGTGGGCACTGAAACCTAACAGCAAATGTGACACAATATCTCAATAGTTCATGAAGAAAAGCTACTTGAAAGAGAATATTCTCTCTTAAATGCTGAGGGAGAACTCTGCCTAATGGAAGAAATTTCTTACAAATCTCTTAACTGGGCTTTTCCAGAAACTGGAGAGGACAGAGTAGCACTTGGAACAATGGTGGCACAGGTCTCTGATGTAGCAATGAAAACTGGGTGAACCTTACTGAATGGTTTTACTTAATCTTGTTCAGATGTCAAAGTAACTGGAAGTCATGGAATTCTTTACAAAGTGATAGAACTTTTTGTTTGATGGAATTCAGCTGTTAAAACTATCCTGTTTTGAACATAACTATATAAATTAGAGTCATGTATTAGTATCTTTCTCTCTTCCCTCACTGCACCTCTTTTTTTTCCATAAGTATATAAAATGCAAATAGTCATAGACACATGAGTCCATAAGGAGAGCAAATGATCAAAATAGGTATGGTTAATTATACCCTATTCATGTTCATTTGCAATTTCCTCATTGTGTGTCTCACTTTCAGTACTGGACTCTAAGAGTGACAAACAGCAAATATTAAAAAGTTGAAGTAATTTGAGATTAGGAAAATCCTGTCTGTGGATTATTTTTGTTCCTTGACTCTGGAAAAGGCTGCTGCTAACTGTTTTATTTTCTTTATTGGAATTTATTCAGCTCAAGAAACAACCTAATATTTGGAACCACCTAATATTCCTGTACTAACTGATTCTTGTTTCATCTTTCAAAGATTTGGAATCACCTCTTTCTTATGACCAGTCTTTTCTCTGCATGGGTTGTAAACAGCCTAAAGAAAGCGATTTTTGAGATCCCAGTGTAATCCACATGTTCTTATAAGCAAAATTCTCATCTACAACCTTTTGCAAATACAGGAACACAGGGCAACAGGTTTGTTTGTTCTGTTTTGTTTGGGGTTTTTTTTGCATGTTTATTTTTGTTTATATTGGTTTGAAGTAAAAGATAGTCAACAACAATGAAGGAAACAGACTTAGAAAGAGTTTCTGTAATGAATGTCTCCCAGCATCTATCAGTACAGGCAATATTATATTTCCTGCCAAAACTCATTCAAAGAATATTTGAGCCATTCTTGTTACTTAAGAGCATTTGGAAGGAGTCACACAAGAGAACTGTAGTTCCTACCACTCCCTCTTGTATCTATTTGAGCAATAGCAATAGATAGAAGAAGCAGTAGAATTAAAACTGATAGAATTCATGAAGTTTGGACAGAAAGCATCTGTCATTTACAAACTGAGCTTTGAACAATGGCAGGCAAGCAATCACTGCTATCAGATGTAGGATCTAGCAGTAGACCATATGAATCAGAGGCAGAAACAAAACTAAGAAAAAAATATTTAAAATATTTAAAATAGACCAAAACTCATTCTAAGCATGCCCACCTAGGGACTTTACCAGCAGCAAGAAAATGGTTGATAGTTTTCTTTTTTTTTTTTTTTTTCAACGTTTATTTATTTTTGGGACAGAGAGAGACAGAGCATGAACAGGGGAGGGGCAGAGAGAGAGGGAGACACAGAATCGGAAACAGGCTCCAGTCTCTGAGCCATCAGCCCAGAGCCTGACGTGGGGCTCGAACTCGTGGACCGCGAGATCGTGACCTGGCTGAAGTCGGATGCTTAACCGACTGCGCCACCCAGGCGCCCCGAGAAAATGGTTGATAGTTTTCAACCAAAGAGCCAATTCAGACCATAGGATAGCAGTTGCTAGAATTCCATTTTATGTGTTTCATTGTATATAAGCTCTACACTTTAGCTCCATGACTGTCCAAAGTAGAAGAGCCATAAGGAGTGACACTTGTGCCATGAATTTTCTGAAGTTTGGGAAAAATGCTGCAAGCAACCTGAAAGAAAGAATGGTCTTTAAGCTTCTGTTAACTATAAACTGAATATTTTAAAAAGTAGATTTTAAGTTTCAAAGAATTCTTTTGTTGATCTTGTAAAAGTATCAAGTAAACCTGTTCAGACATTGTTAAGGAAGGGCATGTAAATGAAGACTCATGACACTAGAGTCACTATACTGGATCACCAACAAATTTAGAGAATTTGCACCTTAATAGGGAGCATTCCTATTGGAATAAGTCAATAGGTGATCTTTTTTTAAAAATTTTTTTTTAGTGTTTATTTATTTTTGAGAGAGAGAGAAACCAAGCACAAGCAGGGAAGGGGCAGAGAGAGACAGAGACACAGAATTTGAAGCAGGCTTTTAGGCTCTGAGCTGTCAGCACAGAACCCAACACAGGACTCGAACTCATGAGCTGTGAGGCCATGACCTGAACCGAAGTTGAACTCTTAACCGACTGAGCCACCCAGGCGCCCCAAGAGGTGATCTTTTTAAATTGTGTCTGAGCAGAGTCTAAATGTACACAAGCCAACAAGTAACTGCAAAGAGAACACATATAATTATATCTTTGAATGTAAGATACTTATTTTACTATTTCTACTCTCAGTAACATTATAATACTTGTGTGGTGGTATTTTTATTTAACTGAACTAATATAATTAGACCAATTTTATAAACAATGAAGACATCTTAAAACTGAAGGAATATGACATCAACACGAGCTCTAAATTTCTCTTGGTCTCATTCTTTTTCCCAGTTTTGAGATATATTAAACATATAGTACTGTATAAATATAAGGTGTAAAGCATAATGATTCGACTTACATATATTGTGAAATGATTACCAAAATAAATTTAGTTAACAGCCATCACCTATAAATATAGGGGGAAAGGGGTGGGGGAAAGTTTTTCCTTGTAGTGAGAACTCAGGATTTATTCTTGTAACAACTTTCAAAGGTACCATACAGCAGTATTAACTATAGTAGTCATTATGTTAAACATTACATCTCTAGTAATTACTTACCTTATAACTAGAAGTTTGTACCTTTTGACCACATTCATCCATTTATCCCTTCTCCAACCCCCACCTCTGGAAACCACAAATCTTTGTTTTGTTTTTAGTTTGCATATATAAATGAGATCCTACAGTATTTGTCTTTCTCTTTGTATAATGCTCTCAAAGTCCATGTTGTTGCAAATGGCAAGATTTCATTCTTTTTTATGGCTGTGTGTGTGTGTGTGTGTGATCACATCTTTATCCATTCATGAAAACTTAGGTTATTTCCATGTCTTGGCTATTGTACATAATGCTGCTATGAGCATAGGGGTGCAGATACATCTTTGACATAGCGTTCTCATTTCCTTTCAATAAATATCCAGAAGCAGAATTTCTAAATCATATATGGTAGTTATATTTTTAATTTTTTGAGGAACTTCATTCATTTGCAATAGTAGCTGGATCAAATTACAACTCTATCAACAGTGCACAAGTGTTCCCTTTTCTCCACACCCTCTTTTGCATTTGTTATCCTTTGTTTGTTTGATAATAACCATACTAACAAGTGTAAGGTGCTGTATCATTGTGGCCTTGGTTTGCATTTCTCTGATGATTAGTGATGTTGAGCAGATTTTCATGTACCTGTTAACCATTCACATATCTTCTTTGGAAAAATATTCCAGTTATTCTACTCAGGCCCTTGCCCATTTTTAATTGGACTCTTTGTTGTCCTGCAAATATTCTTTTCCCATTTGATAGGTTGTGTTTTCATTTTGTTGAGCAGAAGTTTTTGATGTAGTCCCACTTATTTTTTATTTTGTTAAATAGGCTTTAGGTGTCATATCCACATAATCATTCGTAAGACCCATGTCAATGAGTTTTTTCCCTGTTTTCTTTGAGGAATTTTACAGTATCCAGTCTTACACTTAAGTCTTTAATCCGTTTTGAGTTAATTTTTGTGAGTGGTGAAGAATAGGGGTCTAGTTTTATTCTTTTGCATGTGAATATCCAATCTGTCCAGCACCATTTATTGAAAAGACTATCTTTTCTCCATTGACTATTCTAAGATCCCTTATCAAATATTAGTTGACTGTATGTAAGTGGGTTTATTTCTGGGCTCTCAATTCTATTCCATTGAACAGTATGTCTCTTTTTATGCCAGTACCATGTTGTTTTGACTACCATAGCTTTATAGTACAGCTTGAAATCAGAAAATGTGATACCTACTACTTTATTCTTCTTTCTCAGGATTGCTTTGGCTATTTGGATCGTTGTGGTTGCATATAAATTTTAGGATTCTCTTTCTACTTTTGTAAAAAAATGTCATTGGAATCTTGATATGAATTGCATTGAGTCTATAGATGGCTTTGGGTAGTATGGACATTTTAATAGTATTTTTCTAAGTCATGAACACAAATACCTTTTCATTTATTTGTGTCTTCTTCAATTTCTTTCAATCAGTGCCTTGCAGTTTTCAGTGTAGAGATCTTTTGCCTCCTGGTTAAATTTATTCCTAAGCATTATTTACTTATTTATTTTAATTTTGTAGATGGAGTCATTTTCCTTTTCCAATAAAAAAATATTGCTAGTATATAGAAAGGTTACTGGTTTTTTGTATGTTAATTTTATATTCTGTAAGTTTTCTGAATTTATCTTTTAGATGAACAGCTCTTGGTGGGTTCTTTAGGATTCTCCTGTATATAAAATTATGTCATCTGCAAATAGAGACCATTTTACTTTGTCCTTTCCGATTCCGATGACTTTTACTTGTTTTCTTGCCTGATTTCTCTGGCTATGATTTCTACACTATGCTGAATAAGAGTGCTAAGAGTGGGCATGCTTGCCTTATTCCTGATCTTGGAGGAAAAGTTTTCAACCTTTTACAAGTAACTGTGATGTTAGCTGTAGGTTTATCATATATAATCTTTATTATGTTGAGGTAGTTCATTCTATACCTAATTGGGTGTTTTATCATTAACAAATATTGAATTTTGTTAAATGCTTTTTCTTTGTATATTGAAATGATACAATTTTTTTTTCTTTTATTCTATGAATGTGATGTATCCTATCGATTTGTGTGTATTAAATCATCCTTGCAGCCCAGGGGTAAATCCCACTGATCATGGTGAATGGTCTTTTTTGTGCTACTGAGTTCATTATCTTTTTCACATGCTACTGAATTTATTTTGCTAGTATTTTATTGAATTTTTGCATCTATATTCATCATAGATATTGGCCTGTAGTTTTCTTATAGTGTCCTTTTCCACATTTTTTGGTTTGGTATCAGGGTAATACTGGCCTCATAAAATTACACTTTGATTTTTTGGAATAATTGGAGAAGGATTGGCATTCTTGGTTAAATGTTCACCAGTGAAGTCATCTGATCCTGGGCTTTTCTTCATTGGAAGTTTTTTTATTACTCATGCAATCTCCTTACTAGTAATTAGTCTGGTCAGATTTTCTATTTCCTTCTCATTCAATCTTGATAGGTTGTATGCTTCTAAGAATTTTCCTGTTTCTTGTAGGTTGTCTGTTTTGTTCACATATAGCTGTTCATAATACCTATTTATGATCCTTTGTATTTCTGTGATATCAGTTGTAATGTCTCCTCTTTCATATGATTTTATTGATTTGGTCTTTATTTGTTAATCTTGCCAAAAGCTTATAAGTTTTGTTAATCTTTTTAAAGAATCAACTCTTTGTTAATCTTTTTTTATTGTCTTACTATTCTCTATTTCATTTATTTTTGCTCTAATCTTTATTTCCTTCCTTTTGCTAACTTTGGGTTCAGTTTATTCTATTTCCTTGAGGTATAAAGTTAGGTTATTTATTTGAGAACTTTCATGTTTCTTGCTTTTGTGAGTGGGTTAGAGGGACAGAGAGAGAGAGAGAGAGAGAGAGAGAGAATCTTAAGCAGGATCCACTCCAACATGGAGCCCAACATGGGGCTCAATCCTATGACCCTGGGATTATGACCTGAACTGTAATCAAGCAACAGATGCTCAACTGACTGAGCCACCCAGGTGCCCCAAGAACTTTCTTATTTCTTAATGTAGGTGTTCATTGGTATGAACTTTCCTCTTAAAACTGTTTTTTGCTGCATAAGTTTTGTCATGTTGTGTTCCCATTTTTGTCTCAATACACCTTTTTCTTTTCCATTTAATTTCTTCTTTGATCTGTTGATTATTTAAGAAACTGTTGTTTAATTTCCACATATTGATGAGTTGCAGTTTTTCTCCTGTTATTAATTTCTAGTTTCAAACAATTGTGGTCAGTGAAGAAACTTGGTATGATTTCAAACTTCTTAAGTTTTCTAAGACTTGTTTTGTGACCTAACATATGGTCTATCCTAGAAAATGTTCTAAGCACACTCAAGAAGAATGTGTATTCTTCTGTTGTCAGATAGAATGTTCTGCATATATATGGTATGTCCATTTGGTTTATAGTGTTGCTCAAATCTGTTGTTTCCTTATGTTTTCTGTATAGGTGATCTATCTGTTTTTGAGAGGGGGTATAAAAATCCTTAACTATTATCATATTGCTGTTGATTTCTCATTTTAGCTCTTTTAGTTGCTTTAAGGTACACAAATGTTGGGTTCATAAATATTTGCAATTGTTATATCTTCTTGATGGATTGATCACTTTATCATTATATAACAATGTTTTTTGTCTCTTTTTACCATTTTTAGTTTAAAGTCTATTTTGTCTGATAAAAGTATAGCTACCCCTATTTTTTATTGTTATTGTTTGGTTTGCTTTGTTTGTTTACCATTTGCTTGAAATACCATTTTTGATTCATTCATTTTCATTCTATGTGCATCTAAGGCTAAAGCAAGTCTCTTGTAGGCAGCATTTCATTGGATCTTTGTTTTTTGTTTTGTTTTTTTATCCATTTAGCCATTCTGTGTGTTTCCATTGGAGAATTTAATCCATTGATGTTTAAAGTAATTGTTGATAGACAAGAACTTACTATTGCCATTTTGTAAATTGTTTTCTGGTTATTTTATAGATACATTGTTTCTTGCCTCTATTCCTGCTGTGGTTTTTGTGCATGTGTTGATGTCTTTTTGTGTCAGTTTTCTTTGATTTCTTTATTATATTCTTTTATATGATCACTACAGGTTTTCCCCTTGTGGATACCATGAGACTTACATAGGGTATCTTAATATTATAGGGGTGCCTGGGTGGCTCAGTCAGTTGCACATCCAACTTCAGCTCAGTACGTGATCTCGCATTTGTGGGTTCAAGCCCCACATTGGGCTCTATGCTAACAGCTCAGAGCCTGCTTCAGATTCTGTGTCTCCCTCTCCCTCTGCCCCTCCCCTGCTCATGCTCTGTCTCTGTCTCTCAAAAAATAAAATAAACGTTAACAAAATTTAAAAAATTATAACACCCTATTTTAAACTGTTAGCAAATTAACCTTGAGAGTGTTCCTAAAGTTTATACTTCTTCTCTCCCTCACATTTTAAGTTATTGATGTTAAAGTTTATGTATTTCACACTGTGAATCCAATAGCAGATTATTGTAGGTATGGTTATTTTTATTACATTTTTAACTTTAAACTAGAATTGTAAGTGAATTACACACCTCTATTACCATATTAAAGAATTTAACTTGGACTATGTATTTAGCATTACCAGTGAGTTTTGTGCTATTTCCTTACGTTTTTACAATGTTAATTAGCTTCCATTATTTCCATTCAAAAGATTCCCTTTTTTTTTTTTGGTAAGACAGGTGTAGTGGTGATAAACTACCTCAGGTTTGTTTATTTGGGAAATTCTTCATCTGTCCACTTCTGAAGGACATTTCCACTGGGTACAGAATTCGTGTTTGAGAGTTATTTTCTTTCAATATTTTGAATTTTGAATATCATCCCATTCTCTCCTGGCCTGAAGAGTTTGTGTTGAAAAATAGGCTCATAGTTATATGGGTGTTCCCTTGTATGTAACTTGTCACTTCTTTTTTCTGCTTTCAAAATTCTTTTTCTTTGACTTAATAATTTAATTATGTCTTTGATATCCCTATTTGTGGCCCTTTAGGCTTCATGGATCTGGATGTTCATTTCCCTTCCCATATCATTCCCAGCCAAATTCCCAGGCTTGGGAAATTTTCAGCCATTATTACTTTAAATATACTTTATGCTCCTTCTTTTCTCCTTCTGGCTTTCCCACAATGCGGATATTGTTTATTTTGGTTGTGTCCTATAAGTCCCATAGGCTTTCTTCACTCACTTTTTTTTTTTCTTTTTGCTCCTCTGACTGGACAATTTCAAATGTCCTGCCTTCCAGGTCACTGGTTCGTTCATTCTTCATGATTGGGTCTGCTTTTGAATCTCTGTATTGAGCCTCTCAGTTTAGTCATTGTATTTTTCAGCTCTAAGATTTCTCTTTGTTTTTTGATGCCCTCTATTTGCTGAATTTCTTGTTTTGTTCATGCACTGCTTACCTAATTTCATTTAGTTGCATATCTTGTGTTCTTAGAGTTCATTAAACTTTAAGATGATTATTCCAAATTCCATGTCTTAGAGTTCATTGATTTCCATTTCTTTTGGTCAGTTGTTAAAGCTTTATTAGCGTTCTTTGGTAGTTCATCCTTACTTGATTTTTTTATGCATGATCCCTGAATCCCTTATATTAGTATCTGTATATTTGAGTAAGGAGTTTCCTCTTCCCATCTTTACAGGTTCATTTTGGAAGAGACAGTATTTTACCAATAAGTTCAGTTTGAGTTTCTGGCCAGGTCTGCTTCTAATGTCCTGGTACATGAAACTTACTATCAGAGTCCATTTTGGGGCAAGGCCTCTGCTGAACTCTGAGATGGGGGGTAAGGAGTATGTACCAATGGTCAAGAATAGTTAAACAGGACTTCTGACTTGTTTTCCTGCCCAAGCAAGGCTGTAGGATGGGCATCACTGTTGCCTGGGCTCTCTGTTCAGTCTTCCTAGATGTCAGAACTGTGTAATATTCTCAGCAGTAGGTTCAGCTATGAGTTAGTTTCTCTGCCCTGGCAGGGCAGCAGAATGGCCGCCGTAACCCGCATAGCTAATTGTTTGAGGACTCAAATCAGGAAGACTGTGCACTGTATTCCTTGGCCAAAAAGGGCCACTGATTTTGCTCTGCAGATGGGAAAGACCACAGGCTAGGCTCTCTGTTCAAGTGCCCCTGTACACAGGACTGTTGAAGGGGCTACACAGCGTCTCATTTTCTCTGGTTAGGTTCTCTGCTCAAGTGGGCTGAAAGTTATATTCAGCAATGAGAGGGACTATGAATTAGTTTCCCTGCTTGGGCAAAGCTGGTGAACTGGCTTTTAAGTCCAGGAAGGCTTTTTTGGAGTTATGGACCGATTTTCAGGATCAGTAAGACTCTGAGGACCCAAATCAGGCAGATCTGTGCCCTACTGAATTCCCTGGTCAGGCTGCACTATCATCTTGGCTTTGCAGATGAACTGAGACACTAGTTCAGACTACTATTTGGATGCTGCAGGTAGGAATTTGGTCTGCCAAGATCTGGCAACTGGTTGTTGCAAATACCTCCCCTCATCCCCATTACAATCAAATTCCTAGTGGTCAAGTCTCACAGACTTTCCTGCAATACCATGGGGTGATATCAGAGTAGGGGCTCCCAAGAAGTGACCCAAAATGCTGGAGGTGCTTAATGTCCACCCTAGGCTTCCCACCCCACCCCCCCACCCCCCAACGATGGAAGAACCATAGGCTCAGGGGAGACCTCTCAGTGTGGTACCGTGCTGGCTTGAGGGAGGGGCAATGTGGTCAACATGTAGCCATTTTTCTGACACTTCTAATACTGTCTGTCTTGGTCTTTGTGGTACCCGGTGGGAGGTGGGGGGCTTGTTTCAGCCTCACCTCTGTGTTCTACGATTTTCTCAGTGGTGCCTTGTCTATGAATAGTTATTAGCTGTTCTTGTGAGTGGGAGCAAAATTGGGATCTATGTCACCATCTTGGTAATACCATTCTTCTCTTGGAATCTTTGGACAATAAGCTTACTAACCTAACATTAAGTCATATTACAGGCCTATACTTCATAAGGAAGAGTGATTCATGTGCTATTGTAGAAAAAAAATCCATGAATGAGAAATAAGATGACCTTGAGTTTATTTCTAAGTAAGTTCATACTAACTAGTCTTCTAGTTATACTAAATTAAGTTTATAAGCTCCTCCAACTCTAATATTCTTGTTTTGTTTTTTTAGTAAACTTCAAAATATCCATTCTATAAAAGCAGTTAATATTTATAATTTAAATATTTTATAATTCAAGAAACATATAAATTATCAAAGATTAAATTCTACTCAGCATGATCTTGATATTAGGTGTATTTTTTTATATTCCATTTTTTAAAATTGGTCATCTACTTATACAAGTTTGTCTTAAACATAGTTTGCTACTATGTTCCTCTTTGTTTAATCAAGTTAAATAGGTAAGACTTACTTTTTGGATTTTATAAACTTGACCCTAAGTATAAGCTACCACAAATACTTAATGAAATTTGTTGAAATTTAAATTTATTTGTTTATAGGTAAAAAATAAAGTAGGCACATACCATCATCATAGTTTGATCACTAAGTTATTGCAGTTGTTTTTTTAACACTTAAAACATTTTTTTAAATGTTTGTTTATTTTTGAGAGAGAGAGACAGAGTGTGAGCAGCGGGTGAGGGGCATAGAGAGGGAGACACACAATCAAAAGCCAACCTCAGGCTGTTAGCTAACAGCTCAGAGCCTGATATGTGGAGCCAAAGTCACACGCTTAACAGATGAGCCACCCAGGCACCCCACAGTTGGTTTATAAATAGAGATGAATATTAGAATATATTCATTAAAAATAAGAAAACATAGAAGGATACTTCCAGAGCATTTAGCAAATTTAATCCCCAAACTTGTAGTTTTCGGTTGTATCCCCATTTGTTCATCACAGACTGTGCCAATAGCTTAGCTTTTAATCCCTGAAAAACATTAAACATTTAAGCACCACTTAATGGAGAAGAATCATTAAAATAAAATTGAAGTTCACATTGTTACTTGGAGAGGCTTATATTTATTGTTTCCTATAAAAGTTCCAAGGAAACTAAAAAAATTACAAATATTGGCATGGGGCACATCACTTCTTTGCCTGCTTTTAAAAGAGTTGTCTCTGACAAAGATTACTGATATGAAAAAAAGGGATAACAAATCAAATTTTCAAAGAGCTTGGAACATAGATCTCTAGTGAAGTGACTATCAGTTCAAGCTTTTTCTCTCACCAGTGACTATTTTAGAGAAAACAGCCTAACAGGCATATCACAGACTGCACAATCTCCATAATATGTTTTCATTCTAAACACCAATGGTTGTATTTGGGAAATACTAACAGTATTAGGAAAAGTCTTTTTAAAAAGACACTACAGATTAGAGGTCAGGGGGGTGCTTAAAAGAATTATGAATAGACATTATATTTACAAAGAATTTAATAGGATAGGAAACTCATATTATGTTAGTGAAAAAGCATAATACAAAGCTATGTATATAGTGTAATATCCATCATATATAACATCTATAAATATGAGTACTAAGTATACTAAATGGAAATTTATTAAAAGCAAATGTACTAAAATACTGTGATTATCTCTTAGTGTGACCTTGTTTATGTTAATGCTTTGCTATACTTTTCAAATTCTTTAATATTCATAAAAATGGAAGATGGCTAAGTATATAATACAAAATTTAAACATCCTTTATCATGATGAAAATTGATAGCCAGAATGATTAAAAATGAAAGCAAAACCATTTAAATGGGGGGAAAGTACCACTGTGCTCAATTTAGATAAATGACACAAAATCAATGCCATATTAGAAAAATTAGGATTTTTAAAAACTTCAACAATTAGCTTACCAGAGAAAACTCTCTTAACTCAAAATACTTTTCTTCCCCAATAATGAGCAGTTAGAGAGGAGTCCTTGTTTATGCAGAGAAGGTAGAGTTTCAGGCTCTTCCTTTCCTATACCTTCTGTTTCCTCCTCACAGATTCCTATAAATCCCTAGTGGTTTATGTTACTAAGCCTATGCCATCTGCTCACTGGGGCCATGTTGTAACCAGGCTTATTATATATCACAATACAGTTGTTAAGAGGACAAGTCCTGGGTTAGGCACCTGTGTTCAGATCTTGGCTTCACTTCGAATGTTGCCCAGTCCCCTAACCTCTATTTCAGTTTGGTCTTCTGTGGAGTGGAGATGATAGCCTCAAAGTGTTTTCTAAAATTTTTTTAAATGTTTATTTTTGAGAGGGGAGAGACAGAGTGAGAGTGGGGGAGGGGCAGAGAGCGAGAGAGGGAGACAAAGAATCCGAAGTAGGCTCCAGTCTCTGAGCTGTCAGCACAGAGCCCAATGCGGTTCCAAACTCACTAACCATGAGATGATGACCTGAGCCGAAGTCCAACACTTCACCAACTGAGCCACCTAGGTGTCCTGGCCTCAAAGTGTTTTAAGACAGTTAAAGGGGTAATTCCTGGAAAGCTGACGATATCCCTCCCACCCTATCCAAAGCGTCACGGTCTTCTCCATCTCATTTCATGCCAATTCAGTCCTTCCATGTGCTCATGTCCAAGTCCTTGATTTCATCCTAATCCCTCTTTCCTCTCACACTACATCCAATCTGCCAGCAAATTTTGCTATCTCTACCTTCAAAATAAATGCAGGGTCTGACCACTTCTTTCCATCTCTACTGAGACCATCTTGGGACCAGCTGCCATCCTCTCGCTCCAGGATTATTGCAACAGCCTCCTTAACTGTATCCCTTGTTCCCTACAATCTGTTCTCTGCAAATTGCACAGTAAACCATCACGTCACTCCCTGCCAAAATCCTTCAGTGGCTGCCCATCTTGGCCAGAGGAAAAAGCAGATTCTCAACCAAGACCTAAATGTCCCTACAAAAGCTGATCCCTCGTATCTCTCTGACCTCAACTCCTATTCCTCTCGCCTGTGCCTCTTGTCTCCAGCCACACAGGTGTCCCAGTTGTTCAGAACGAAAGGCAAGTCTTGCTTTAGGGCCTTTGCACTTCCTGTTCCCTCTTCTGGATCATTCTTCCCTTAGATATTCCTGTGGTTTGCTTCCTTACCCCCTTCAAATCTTTACTCACATATAATCTTCTCAACAAAGCCTTCCCCATTTAAAATGGCAAATCCTCCCTTAGGACTCTCCATCCTATTTCCTGGTTACATTTTTAACTTGAACATGTATCACTTTTTCCACTTACTATATAAAGTTTTTATTTCTGCTATTTAGAATATCACTCTAGGAAGGCAAAAATTGGGGTCTTTAACAATGCCTGGTACCTATAGTTAGTTAATATTTTCTGAATAAATGAATGACTGCATATCCTTAGGACAGTGACTGAGGATAGCAAGTACTTTACACATTTTAATTAATAACATGTTCCATGAGAATATCTAGAATCATGACATCATAAAGTTGGAAAGAACTTAAACCACCTATTGTTTTTTCTATAGTTTTGAAAGGTCATCATCTGAGCTTTCAGTGTGTTCTTTCTCAATAGTCCATTGGCTACCAAAAAGAGAAGCCAGTTTCCTTTTTAGATCACTCTTTTTGTTAGCTAGCTAGGCTGACATGTGTCTCCTGGTGAGTTCTGTTCATTGATGCTAAGGTTATGCTCTGCAAGTATACTCCATCCATCTTCTACATGAGGGAACATTCTGAATATTGGAAGACAGCTAGAATGTCCCACTTAAGTCTTCTCTTCCTCACATGAGCATTAAGCATCTGTATACATTTTCTGTTAATACCTGAAAAGTGAGCTCAGAGATGGTCACACCAGTATACTTCCACTATTGCAGACCAAGACTACATTAATATTTTATCCACTGACGTCATATCATTAGCTCACGTTGAATTTTTGGTGGTATAAGATAACCAGGTTATGTTAATGATTTATGGGGTTTTTTTCACATTAGCTTCTTTTAAGGTGGTTCCTTATATACTTCTTGTATTTTCTCACAAATACAAGATAATATTCACAGAGACCTCATTCTTTTTAAACTTAGAAATAAACTAAACCAGTGAACTATTACAGTGGTAATGCTATAAACTTTCAGGCAAAGAAAGAATAATAATCCACTATTTTATCATCTATAATCAGAAACACTTGTTATATATTTAAAGCTTCACTCAGGTAGTTTCCATAAATTCTCTTCTTCCACCATCATATCCTCTGCTACAATCTCAGAATTCTCAGCTAAGGAGGATCCCATCTTTGATGAAACACATACCCCCACTCCTCTCAGACACTCTATACTCTAAACATGCTCCAGAGATCTCACAGTGGAAAAACCTCTGTCTCTCCATCTACCACCAAGCCAGGATCTCAAGAACACATAAAACTACAAAATGACTGCTTCTCACAAAGATGATGCCATTAAATTAACTTCATGCTATGAACTAAAAATGTCGAACAGAAAACTTGGTTTGGTAAATTGCTTTCTCGCTCTGATTTTTGTACCTCACTGCTCAACCCATTTGTTTATCATTAAAAGCAGGGTCATAGCATGATGCCTAATAATATCAACAGTGGAATCAGATAGCCTTAATAGGATATATTTTGAAGTGCTTACAAGACATATTACAAATAACAAGTATTTATGAGTTGAAGAATAAATCGTTAACTACAAGCAGTGAAGTGTTTAATAACAGAACAAACAGCTTATTCTCTGTACTACAATTCTTTTCATCCTATTATAACCCTCCCCGAGCTAGGCCTGAACATGGCTGATGGGAAACCATCTTCACCCTCAAGATTAATTACACATGTGTAGCTAAAAGACCGATTTGTCACCAGGAAGATGTCAAATCTCGACACGGACAGAAACAGAACCATATTGTAGTCAAAACAGATTTGCTGGACAGTTATTTTAGGCTTCCAGCACAGGTTACATCTAATTATCCAGATTGGACATGAGAGACATAAGTACATATATACAGCCCTGCAGATAATAAAATGTTAATCAAAATCTATTTAAGTTGCTTTAAGCAGTTTTAACTAAGAGAAGGCTACCAGACTTTGCAAATAAAATTCCAGGTGCCCAGTTACATTTGAATTTCAGATGAACACTTTTTTAGTTTACACATATCTCCAATAGCAATTGACATACACACACAAAGAAATTATTCACCATTTATCTGAAACCTAAATTTAAATGGTTATCCATTTTCTCTGGCAATCTTAGGCTAAGATCTAAGCAAGGGGACTACCATTGGAGTTCACATCAGTGTAACACAGTGTTAACTGGGGTTTTGGTCCATGCAACAAAATACAACAGGTGATGTGTACCAAAGTTAGGTGACAGACAAAATGTAGAATGCACAAAAAGAATGTACAAAAACTGGTTCCACGCTTCTTGGACCATTCAACCAGATCAAGATTATAAAAAGGGGGGCAAAGCATTTAGAGAATGAAAAATATATTTGGGGGAATGTTTCTATGGAAAAAGGTGGGCTTGAGCCTCACCTCCAGTCCCCAAGGGGAAAAGAGAGGAGTTCACGATCTCAATGAAGAGTAAGGGTTTCAGCCAAAGACCCTAGAGGGACCTAATCCTCTCCATAATTGAGAGATATCATGGACTGAGAAAATTAGAGTGGCCTATTTCAGGAAAACAAAGAGACAACATGGTTCTATTTGCAAAGGAACTATACTTCCATTCGTAAAAGCCAAGAAATGTTTGATTCCCATGGACCAAATGTGGGCTGTAGGGGAAAGAGCTGGTCTGGAGCATGAAACGACTTGGTGTAGAACCAGGATGGGGATATCTCCACACCAGGGCTGAGGTCAGAAGGAGAGATGTTCTCATGTGCTGTGAGAGCTGCCACTAAAAAGGGCTACTGAGAGGGTCTTCATAGTACCCACAGAAGAAAGTATCAGCTACAAACACCCACCAGGGCCAGAGTGAGAAACCAGCTTATGAAGATACCAGCCACCAGCCAGCAAAGAATTTCCCTTCCTTTTTTCCCTTGTTCCCTCCTTCCTCTTTAACCTTGGCATGGTCCAAAACTACAGCTGGACAAGTCCAGCCCAGGAACGTTACCGATAAGCTTCTCTTTCTCCTCCCCAAATGCCCGAACCTACTATCTACAGGCCTGGGCCCCTTACTCTGGATTAAAACTCAAAATGCTAATTAATATCGTACACTGATTATTTTTGCATTTTGCACGAACGCTGTCTTATCTCTTAAAGTAACTGCATTACTGTACGGCGAACATAAACATTTTGGGACCTGATAAGTTTTAATCTGGTGGACAGAAAAAATCTCGGCTCAACTAAAAGTTTAAAGAAGCAATATGAATTACAAATAACACAGTTTAGATTATATCTGATATATAGTGGTTATATTGGAACAAAGATTAAAATAGAGCCCTTTCTATGAAAACCAGTTTGGCTGGAACAACTTTCAAGGAAAATCCATCTATGTCCACCTGTCCATCACATTGATTAACCAGGAAAGATGCTGCCGGCTGCTGTACTGTCCACTTTGGCCACGCTGTTCTCTTGCTGGCCACATGAAGAGCCAGTTTCAATTCGAAAGCCTATATACCATTTTGTGCATTTAAGAACATATCGTTGAGTTTTTTTGTTTTATTTTGTGTTTTTGTCTTTTGTGGGTTTTGTCTGTCTTTGTTTTTACTTCTGAAAGTCAGCAGGAAGATAAAGACACTGTACATAAAAATGCTTCTAAACTTGTCTGAGGTTTTTTCAGACCTAAGAAAGGTTTTACTTTGAGTCGATTTGTAGGGTTTGTTTTTTTTCCAAAGACTTCATTCAGTGTTTTTTTTTTCCATTTTTTGTGCCAGTTTTATCCAACTCTCAAGGATTCCCAGATTCCTTTCTGCAAGAAAAGGAACAATGCTAGACAGATTAACCTCCAGAAACTGAGAACAAGAAAGATATATAAACATATCTGGAATCAATAACAAAATCTATTGCAATAATGTATAACACAAGAAACTCCTGACACAGCCATAGCCAAAATGTAATGCTAGCCAAACATTGCACAATGCTGAAGGCAGCTGTCAACTCCGAAAATAAAAATAGTAGATAGTGTCACCACAGACAGAATGTACAAATTCCCATAATACAATTCTCACCTGAACATAGTACAAGAGCAAAAACGGAGAAGCCTGATCCATTCACCTGTGTCTATCTCTTAAAATTTGCAAATGTCCAAGATGCTTAGGAGTTATCCTGTTGTATTTCACAATAAAGAATAACTAATGCTACATTTAGAAAAGAAGGGAAAGGGATACTTTTAAACAAAAGTAAAATTATATGTAGTATTTATATATAGTATCTTGTGAGTCTATCAGTATAACTCAGATTTATATATCCAAAAGTATTACTTATTTTGGTTTTTCTAATTTCTTATCTTTTTTTAGAATTGAGATATAATTAGCATATAACATTGTATTAACATTAGGTGTACAACATGATTTGATATATGTACATATTGCAAAATGATTACCACAACAAGTTTAGTTAGCATTCATCATGACACATAGTTACAATTTGTTTCCCTTTGAGAACTTTTCAAAAAAATTTTTTAATGTTTATTTGTGAGAGAGAGCACTCACACTCATGTGCACGAATGGGGGAAGAGCAGAGAGAGAGAGAGAGAGAGAGAGACAGAGAGACAGAGAATCTGAAGCAGACTCTGGGCTATCATGAACCATGAGATCATGGCCTGGGCTGAAGTCAGAGGTTCAACCAACTGAGCCACCCCAGTGTGCCCCACCTTGAGAACTTTTAAGATCTACTCTCTTAGCAACTTCCAAATACATAACACAGTGTTGTTAGCTATAGCTCTCATGCTGTACATTCCATCCCCAGGATTTACTTATTTTATAACTGAAAGCTTATATCTTTTGGCTTCTTACACCTATTTTGTGCCCATCCACCACCTGTAACAACCATCAATACATTCTCTGTATCTATGAGTTTGTTTGGGTTTGTTTAAATACATTCCACATATAAGTGATATCACATAGCATTTGTCTTTCTCTGACTTATTTTACTTAGTGCAATGCCCATGTTGTTGCAAAAGGCAGGATTTTTTTTCTCTAAAATATGCTAAAACCCTAATTTTAGGTCAGTAACCCCAAAATGCTATCTATTGTGCTTTTAAACATTTCTGAAAAACTATGCACTAATAGCAACCAGTTCTTCTGAAGAAATTTAAAAAGAAAAAATAATCCTGTGTAGTGGGTCACAAACTAGGAGCCCTGACTGCCATCTCCTACTTCAAATCTCAGTTCAAGTGACAACATAGCAAAGCGAGAAAAGCTGAAAAAACCTGGCACAAACACATACCTTTGCTTCTTCACCAGAAACAGTTTTGAAAAGGCGCATTTGTGCCAATGACTAATTCCACCTCGAAGCTATAGTCTAGAAGGGTCTCTAATCTAAAACACATTTGACAAAAATTTCTCCTCACTTTCCACCCCCATCCTTTCCCAATACAGTATTTAGGGTGTTTTTTTTTTCCAGTGGAATAGGCAAGATGGATGCAATATAACCAAATATTCAAGTTAAATTCCATCTTGCCCATGCAGGTTAGTCAGAACAGTATCTGAGCCAACTGATTCCAAATAAACCAAGCTCTGTCTCATCTTCAGAACATTTATTTCTTTACGTTCTATTATGAGCTTCCCTTTGAAAGCTATTCCTATAATAGCTACAATAGAACGCTAAAGGACATTTTTCAAGTCTTGGAACTCCTCTTTGGTTTTAATCAGGATGAGCTTGAGGGGCTCAGGCTTGTTTATTACAGAATCTTTTTCTTTCTGATGATTAAACTGACACTGCTATGCTATTGTTATTGCATTTAACTTTTTTTTCTTTCAAAACATACTCATGAACAGGCCTGAAAATTCAGACAAGTAGAAACAAAGGGGCAGAAATCATCAATTTTTCTTCAACTATTTATTCTAACAGTTTTGGTCTTCTAAGCCTTTGACAAAAATATGTACGCCTGAAACATATATAATTATATATATGGTTTTCTGTATTATTCTTTTTATTTATTACTCCATTAGCATTTCCATGTTTTTACATAATCTTTGTAAATATATTTATTTTACATAATATTTTAATAAGTGAATGTACCATGGTTTATTTAATTCTTTCATTATGATTGGACATTCTGTTTCTAGTTTTCACAATTTTAATGCTAGAGTATTAATCTTAGAGTATAAATCTCTTTTCAATATTTGGGATTACTTTATTATGGCAGATACTCAGGGGTGGAATTACTATTTAGAGGACACTATGTTTCTTAAGACTCTTCATACATATTGATAAACTGCTATCCAGAAAGGTCATACTGAATAACTGCCTCCAACAATAACTAGAACATTCCTTGGTACATTTACCAGTGTTTTCATCCCAGGCTCATTTGCATTTTTGCTAATTTGATAGGTGAAGAATTGGACCTCATTGTGCTTTGCAGTGCATCTTTGAAAACTCAGAGACCTTTATGCACATAAAGATTTTAAAACCTTATAAATCCTTTTATGTAAATTAGTAATTTTCCAAATCCTTTCCTCCCACCCAAACACACAGCAACCATTTCCTACTCCCCAGAGGCAGAGTTTGGTCTAGCCATTGTTGCTGCCTCATCCTTTGACCATGACACCACACATTTATGGGCCTGGAACAATATGACCTCTCCCTGTCTCTTTTTGATTGCTGATTGCAATTGAGGTGATCCACCTTGGCATGACAATGAGCTGAAGGTGTCTTCTTATGTGGGTGCACACTAAAATGCCCCTCTCATAAAGACAGGATATTAAACAACTTGATTCTTGATTCTTGCTCCATAACATGTTTCACTCAATAGTCTATCCCTGGGCTACCGTGTCAGTTGTATTTCAACAACTCAGCAACCCTCAAGAATAATGAAAGTCAATTGTTCTTACTTAGCTCTGTTCATGGAGCTGATTTTCTCCATCTTTTATGGTCCAGGTGCATTCAGTTAGTTACAAGATAAATAACTTCTGCCTTCCTCTCAAGAAACCTCATAGGTATTGATGTACCCCACAGCATGCCTTTGCTTTTCCAGGGTAATGTTCTCAAAGAGCAGAGTCCACACCCATATTAGAAAAAGCAAGTGGCTGGTGTGAGATGGAAGTTCTGACTTTATTAATCTCTGATGTGACTTTACTGTTACTTTCTGGTGTGACCCTGTGCAAGGTCCTTAATGTTTCTGTGCTTTAATTATTTGCCTGAAAAATAGGAAAAGTATCTACCTCATAGGACTGTTATGATTAAATGAGCTGGTGGGGGGAAAGATGTAGATATGGGTGTGTAGAACTTAAACAACAAGCGTCTCACACATAAAGTCCCATACATGTACAAGCTAGAACTATAATTTTATTCTACTTAATTCCTGAAGTGAAAATCTTGGTTCATAGTTTATGATATTTGACATTTCACACAACTTAACTGTATAACGTTTTGAGGTATAGCACAGAACCTGGCTGCTTTTTGTGTTCTGTCACATACTTACTGTTAAAGTATTCATATTGACATTTGAAGTTCTAAGACATATACATCCAGCTGGATTCTTATCAGGACTGTCAAATTCATAAATGAATTTGGAGAATCGACGCCTATATAATAGTTAATCTTACCAGTTTATAAATATGTCCCTCCATTTGTTTAATACCTATTTCATAATCTCTTCTCAGAATTTCATCAGAGAGGCAGAACCACTGTATACAAGATAAGGCATTTGTTACCAGAATTGGGTCTTATGCAATTATGAGAGCTGCCTAAGCAGTGTCTGTAAGTCTGCTTTCTTTCCTCTGATGCTAGAGCTTGAAGTTCACAGGGAGGGAAGTTGGGAAGAGAAGATGGATATAGCATTGGGAAGAGAGAGGACAAGCCGGAACCTACAAGCAGGAGCTGGAAGCCATGAGGAAAGGACAAAACTTATGCCAATTCTCATCACCTGTGATCTTGATATGGGTGTCCTACATAGAAAGCTGGTGTCCTTCATCACAGAGCGAAACGCACACCTGTGAGGAATAGCAGAGTTAAAGAAGGATCCAGGCAAAGGTGATAAAGCTGCAGACCCAGCTACTGTGTCACACCAAAGTTTGAGATCGCACCAGTGCCTCTGTGTTGAGAAACACCAATGTTTCTGTTTAACTTCCATCTCTCAAATAGCCTGTAAAAATGTCTCTAGTGGCCCACTATAATTGGAAATCTACAGAGAATTCTGAGAAAGGCAGTTCAGTCTAGTCAAAGTGAATGTTACAAAGCCACCACATCTCTCAATAGAATTTATTTAATAGATTATGAGTGGTCTGTACTTCTAATATTTATAATAGGCTACTACTATAATAGACTACTCCTACTATTATAAGTCTCATACTCCTAATTATTTACAATCGCCACTGTGATCTCTACATATGGTGTGGTCTCTATACAATATGTTTACGATATGGTTGTGAATACCTTAATGCCTTTGTCTCCTTTCCCCCCATCATACATCATAGTAACTCAAACCTAGTTATCCAACACACTGCTCTCTCAGCACTGAAGTAGCTGATTTATAGCTAGAATAAAACTCAAAAACATGTTAAACAGATCAACTTTGACTTCCTACTTTAGCCGTCATTGCTGCCTTTCAAACTTACTATTATATAATTTTTCACATCTCCAGCACCTCCTTTCCTGAGTGGAGTTCTCACAGTTCTAGAGACTGGCAAGTCCTAGGTCAAGGTACTGGCCACTTTGATTCCTTGATAAGAGCTCCCTTCTGGCTTGCAGATGGCTACCTTCTCACTGTGCACTTGTATGGCAGGGAGAGATGAAGCAAGCTACCTGACATCTCTTCCCATAAGGACACTAAGCTCATTATGAGGGCCCTATCCCATGACCTCATCTAACCTAATTTCCACTCAGGTCCCATCTCCAAATACCATCACACTGGGAGTCAGGGCTTCATCATATGAATTTGGGGCTGGGGGAATACAATCCACAGCATCTTTCTTCATCATCCTCAGTAAATGATTCTGTGTCTTATTTCATGTAGAAATGGAAACAATCAAAAGAAAACATTGGCATCAACCCACTTTCATATCAATGCTTTACACTTGAATTCCTATACTCTGCACCTTTCCTGTTACAGTGGCCAAAATATACATCCTATTGAACCAAATACTCAACTTGTTCATTAAATTTCATGCTTTCCTGTCCACTGAAGAATCTCCGTCCAGCAAATGGCCCTCTTTGTCCTACATTACCAATTTTCCCTCTCTACCGACTCTTCCTGTAAACATGCAAACATATTGTAATATCTCTAGTATCTATAAAAACTCAGCCTTAATTTTACCTTATCCCATAAGTTGCCTTTAGAGAGAAATTCACAATACCTATTCTCTCCATCTCTTCTCTTCCCACTCTCTCTTGGACTCCTCTCAAATGGGCTTTCATTGCCACCACTGGACAAAAATTGCTCTTGACAAGTTCACCAGTGACCTCATCAATAAACCCAACCATCAGTCTCCAACCTATCTAATCTGGTAACAATTAATAATATTAATGATTGCCTCTACCAAAAACTTTCTTCTTGACTTTTAAAACAAAAAGTACTTAAGTCTCCTCCTACTTCATTAGCCATTTTTTCCCTAAGATCTTTTTTTTTTTTTACTTTTTTTTTTAATTTTATTTTTTTTTATATATGAAATTTATTGACAAATTGGTTTCCATATCCCTAAGATCTTTTGCTAGACTTTTCTCATTGCACCAACTTCTTAATGTCAGAATGCCTAATAAACTCAATCCTCAGACCTCTTCTCAATTTATACTCCATCCTTAAGTGAGCTCATCCAGTCCCTCAATCTTAAAAGCATTCATAACTTGATGATTCCCAAATGTGTAGCCATAGCCCCTGTCTTCAGACTCATATATGCAACTACCTAGTTAACATCTCTACTTAGAAGTTATTTGTCATCAAAAGCTTAAAATTCAAAATAAAATAGTTGATTCTTCTTACCCCCCCATATAGTTTTCCCCCTGGTGTTTCCTTTCTTACTGAATGGCAACTATTCATCCAATTACACAAGATAACAAGTGTGGAATCATCCTGATTCTTCATTCTCCTACATTGAAAGAGCCAATCTATCAGTAAATCTTACTGGTTCTTCTTTCAAAATACATAAAAAATTTATCCACTTCCTACCAACTGGCCCAAGAACTCTTACCATGGACAAATTGTAAAGGCCTCATAAGTAATCACTCTGTCTCCAATCTTGTAAGTTCACAGTCTAATCTTTATAAAGTTTCCAAGTTTTTAGATTATATCAGATCTATGCTCATAATCCAAAGTCCATCTAAAAATCCCATATCATGGCACATAGGTAACTATACGACCATATTTCCATTCTCTCCTTTATTTACACTGGACTCCTTGTTATACGTAGAACAATACAAGTGTGGAGGAAAAAAAGAACATATCAAGTGTGCTCCAACTGCAGGATTTCTGCATCTATCATTTCTACTTTTTTGGAATTTTTTTTTCCCACTAAGATAACATCATGGCTAAATAATTACTTCTATCAGGTCTCTTTTAAATGCCATCTCATCCCAAAGCTTTTGTTCAACACCCTAAATAAATCATCACCCCTGCCATTTCTCTTTCCTCTTATTCTGATTTCTTTTTCTTCATATCACTAATCAAACCTGAAATAGGTGGGGAGCCTGGGTGGCCTAGTTGGTTAAGCGTCTGACTTCAGCTCAGGTCATGACCTCACAGCTTGTGAGTTCAAGCTCCACGTTGGGCTCTGCACTGACAGCTCAGAGCCTGAAGCCTGCTTCGGATTCTGTGTTTCTCTCTCTCTCCCCCCACCCAAAATAAATATTAAAAAATTAAAAAAAAAAAAACAAATAGCATGAACTGCTTAGATTTGAAACTAGTTTCCATGTCTCACTGAAACCACACATTGTTATGACTCTGGGTGACTTCCTTACCTTTCTATGATGAATTTTCCACATCTTTAAAATAAGCATAAAATAGAATCTACCTCACAGAGCTGTTTAGTCATGGGATTTAAACATGTTTGTGTGTGTGAGAGAGAGAGAAAGAGAGGAACAAAAGCACTTAGAGAAATGAGTATGTGGTATATAAGCATTACAGATACATTAATGCTAGAATAAATATAATTGTCTCCTCCCTTAAGAATGTAAGCTCAGTGAAAGCAGTACTTTTATCTCTCTTGTTCCCCATTGTATCCCTAGTATTTAGAATACTAACTTCACATATTTATTGAATGAATTTTTTACTGGTCACTTTCACTTAAATTTGAATAATTGAGTCTTTTGACTCTTAGTATCCAAACCTATCAACTATAAAAATATTTTCTTACCTTCCTATATTTACTATTCAAATATATGTTTTATATACTTTTTAATTGACTAGAACTTTTCTATTGTTATTTTTTTGAAAGAGAGGGCAAGAGAGTGCACACAGAAGAAGGGTAGAGAGAGAAACCCATGGGGCTCATAAGTCATGGGACTTGATCTCATGAGCCATGAAATCATGACTTGAGCTGAAACCAAGAGCTTGATGCTTAACTGACTGAGCCACCCAGGCTCCCCTACACTTCTTTTTAATGTAATACAGTGGTAAGACTTTATTTTGGTGTTGTTTGTTTGTTTTTTTTCTCATTTAGCC
This sequence comes from Lynx rufus, assembly GCF_022079265.1. Taxonomy (NCBI): domain Eukaryota; kingdom Metazoa; phylum Chordata; class Mammalia; order Carnivora; family Felidae; genus Lynx; species Lynx rufus. The sequence goes on from NW_025814841.1 coordinate 917,794, forward strand.
TGGTAGGAGTAGTGAGGGTTTCTGTGTGGTAGCCAGCTGTGCAATCTAAGCACATGGGCTCAGATCATATGGACATGAGCTCAACTTCCAGCTCTAACTTACCAGCCCACTGACATTGAGCAGGATACTAACTCTACCTGATTCTACTTACCTTTATATTTCCTCAAAGGTTAACTGTAAAAGTTGAATAAAACAAAAACGATAATGTAAGTGAAGTGATTCACAAAATATCTAACATACATTACTAGGTGAATAAATTTCAGGCGTCTCTTTCCCATTACCCTTCTTTTTTTTTCAATCATACTGAATCCTCATAGTCAATTGTTTGACATGTATGCATACAAAATGTGCTAAATGTTACTCATTAATCCAGCCACTGAGATAGAAGTTCTCACAGTCTGGTATGAGATCATTAAACAACGAATTATAGTGTAATACAAAATGTGCCTGAGAGCAGATGTTCAATTATTGTTTAGTGAATAAATGAACAAATGGTTAAGTATAAAGCTTAACCTATAGTATATATCTCTTTCTAGAGATTTAAATTTGTTATTTATCCTATATCAGCAAAGACTAAAAATTTCAGCTCTTATAAATATAGCACAGTATACCTTATGTATGTCTGTGGCTAGAAATGGGAAGGGGAAGATATGGGAGATGGAAAATGGAGTATGTAGACCCTCAAATAGTAAAATGACATCATGGTTTTGGTGCCTTATTAAAGAAAAAGAAGGGTTTCAAAATAGAAAAAAAATTTCAGTAATTTGCTTTTATAAACATCCAATTCCATCCTTGGCCATATATTCAAATAGTTCCACAAGAAAGTGCCATTAGCACAAAATAAAATGTTTCATAAGACTTCTAAATACTTTGTTTCCTTTTCTGAGTTTCCAATAAGAACTTAATTGTGAGATAAGGCACAAGTACAAAATACCATCCTGATATTTTTCCAGTTTCAGAAAAACAGACATTAAAGTTAAACCAAAAAATATATTCACCTATCATCATCCATCATTACTTAGAAAGCAATAGTTGCCTATCCAAACAGAGTTGATTGATCCTAGTTTTTCAAAACACACATGAATGGTTTTGGACAGATGTTTCATCAATGATAAATTGGCCTTGAGGGAAAAACGACCACTTTGGACAAAAGCCACATACCCACATATTAGTTTCAGCAGCACTCATTTGAAACTGTTTTCTAATCTTAAATTTCTAAGTTAACTTCTGTAAAAATAAATATTAAGAAAGTTTTAAAATTAAATTTAAATAAATCCTCTAAAGGCTAAGATGACAGTTTTAAGTAACCTAATCAACTTTCCAATTTTTATGGCAATAATGTTATTGGCAATATTTTACCAAGCGGTTGATGACATCAACCACATAACCCTGTTTGTAAATACATATTATCACATTAAGGGGACACTGTTTTGATTTTTAGAAGCATTCCATTTAAGTTCTGGCCTTAAACTGACTAATACTTTTTCTTGTACTGGTTGTATTTCCCTCTCTTTTTTAATTTTTAAATGATTTTTAAAAATTTTAAGATTTGAATGTAAATTTCAGTGAACACACAGTGTAATATTAGTTCCAAGTGTACAGTATAGTGATTCAACGCTTCCATACACCACCCAGTGCTCATCAGAACAAGTGCACTCCTTCATCCCCATCACCTATTTAACTCACCCCCTCCACCTCCATTTTAGTTTTGACAATACACAGTGGGAACTGTGGGAAATATTCCAATCAAAATTAAAGACTCTGATTGGCTAAGATTAGCATGGCTAGTACCAAGGTTTTGATCTCCCTACTTACCACTGTTTCAGAAACCTCACAGCATTATGGAAATAACTCCCCTTAGTAAACTTTGGCCAAGGCCATCCATGCCTCTCTCCCACCTGCTGAGGAAGATCAGAATGTCCAAGATCTTAGATTCAAAAAGAACACTATAAAGAGTCTGATTCAAAACTGGCAAATTGAGCCCTTCTCACTGTTGTCCAAAACAATGACCTGAACTCCCCTCCTCTTCACCAGGTCAACCCCTGCCCAACCTTTGAGCCTCTCTCTGGCTTCTCCTCTGGAAATTCTTCATTGACTGACAAGTGCTTCTCCTGGGAGTTCACTTAGAATCTTTGCTCACCTCAATCAATTTCTCAGGACATTTACCAAATAATATTGGGTAGTTCAGATGTACACTATTCCCTCATCCTCATAGTTTAATCACACTCCCGCCCCCCCCCCCCAAAAAAACCACTGTGTAAATTGGTTTACATTGGACATTTTACCATTTACAACTTTAAAATTCTGCGTAGGTATCTATCTGCTTTAAAATCACCTTCTTTACCATTCTCCTTCTGACAGCATCCTGGCCTCCAGAATTCTGTCTCTATTCTGCAGAGCAATTCCACTTACAAGCATATCAGGTAATTTTGAGTCTTTGACAAAGCAAGATCGTGCAAACAGTATCTACCCTCTCCAGAGGGCAATTTGTCTATTCCAGTGTTTCCTGATTATACTCGTTGAAATCTTTTCCTATCTGATGAAAGAAAAATAACATCAGGACTCTGCAGTTGTTTGTTCTGGAGCTCTACCAGTGTGGTTACCTTTTATGTTTCTACTTTATTTCCCATCCCATCTCCAGCAAATGGTTCCTTTACCCTATACTGTCTTTATACCTATTCTCTACCTCATGGTCACTGCTTACTTATAGTTTCTAATTCCCTCATAACTTCAGCCTGTACATTCGATCACTATGGCCTCCCTGACTTTTGAACTTCTCCCAATACTACCTACTTCAAATATTCAAACTAAGAAAGCTGATCACCTAGCTTATCCTTTAAATCTGGTCCTATCACAGCTTATTGGCCACCAAATGGATTGACTGTCCTTTGTTCAACGCCTAGCCCTGGTCCTCCAGTCATCCATAGTTTTGATTATTCCATGGTACAAAGGGGATCATCCAGCCTCACACCTTGTGCAGCTGTTGCTGATGGCTTACTCTTCTTAGATTGGGCCAGAGAGAAGCGACTATTAGTTATGCCAATTGCAGTTTCTTCTTCACTATTGTATTAGATGTGTGGTCCCCAAACTCCAGCTCTAGGAGCCACGCTCCTGTGAGTGTGGCTGTTAAACACTCATAGCTTTCCTCCTTTTCCAGGGAACTTTCTTCAGCTGACAGAGCTGCCTCACCCCCAGCACACACACTGGATTGCTGCTCTTTTCCATTTTTCAGCCTAATTATCCTGCCTTACATCCTCTTACAGACTTTTTTCTGAAGAGCTCTCCCTCAAGATATCTGCATCTGAATTCTTGTGTCATATTCTGCATCTAAAGAACATAACCTCAAAAACCTAAATAAACTAAGCTCCCTTTGCAACTCTATTGGAAACCAGTGATTCTGCCAGCAACTTCTGATAGTAATAACCTTATATTTATATTTTGAAATCCAGAATTGAGATTCTATTTTGATTTTAGACATGCTATCATTCTAATGGAGATGTAAAATTACATAATTCATCTATAAATAATGTGTATAAGTTTGTGGTGAAATTGAATGAAATGAACTATAACAGGTTTGGCAATTGTATATATAGATCATATTTTTAATCAAATTTCCAGTACTCAAATTATTTTATATTATTCAGATATAACTGACATAGAACATTATATTAGTTTCGGTTGTACAACATAATGATTCAATGTTTGTATACATTGCAAAATGACCACATTAGTACGTCTAGTCAACATCCATCACCACACATATTTCCAAATATTTTTTCTTAAATGAAAACATTTAAAATTTACTCTTTTAGTGGCTTTGAAGTATACAATACAGTATTAACTATAATCACCGTGTTGTACATTACCTCCACGACTTATTTATTTTATAAATGGTAGTTTATACCTTTTGACTCCCTTCACTCATTTGCCCATGGCAACAATCAATCTATTCTCTTTATGAGTTTGGCTTTCTATTTAATTTCACAAATAAGTGATATCACGCAATATTTGTCACTCTCTGACTGACTTCAATTAGCATAATACTCTCAAGGTCCATCCATGTTGTTGCAGATGGCAAAGTTTCTTTTATGGCTTAATAATATTCCACTGAATACATATGTGACATTTTTTTATCCATTCATCCACCAATGGACATTTACATTGTTCTCATGTCTTGCCTGTTGTAAATATGCTTTAGTGAATGTAAAAGTATAGGGGTGTTTGAGGTCATTGCAAATGGCAAGATACCATTCTTTTATATGGTTGCATAATACTCCTGTGTGTGTGTATCAATGGACACTTGGGCTGCTTCTATATCTTGGCTATTGTAAATGATACTTCTATAAACAAGGGTCCACGTATCCCTTTGAATTAGTGTTTTTGTATTCTTTGGGTAAATACCCAGTGACACAATTACTGGATCATAAGTAGTTCTATTTTTATTTTTAAGCTAAGGTTTTGAGAGAAAGAGAGAGCATGCAAGCAGGGGAGGGGAAGAGAGAGAAGGAATCCCAGAGAGAGAATCCCAAGCAGGTTTTGCACTGTCGGTAAAGAGCCCGATGCAGGGCTCAAACTCAGGAACCATGAGATCATGACCTAAGCTAAAATCAAGAGTCACAGGCTTAAACGACTGAGCCATCCAGCTGCCCTTGTAGTTCTATTTTTTATCTTTTTGAGGAATATTCATACTGTTTTCCATAGTGGGGGCAGTAGCTTGCATCCCCACCAACACAATTGTTCCTTTATCTCCACATCCTCACCAACACCTATTGTCTCTGTGTTGTTGATTTTAGACATTGAGACAGGTGTGAGGTGGTATCTCCTTATAGTTTTGATTTGCATTTCCCTGATAGTAAGTAATGATAAACATCTTTTTATGTATCTCTTGGCTCTCTATATGTCTTTTTTGGAGAAATGTCTGTTCCTGTGTTCTGTCCATTTTTAACTAGATTATTTGGTGTTTAAGTATTGAGTTTTATAAGTTCTTTATATATTTTGTGTACTAACCCTTTATTGGATATGACATTTGCAAGTATCTTCTCCCATTTCATTGATTGCCTTTTAGTTTTGATTATTGCCTTCACTGTGCAGAAGCTTTTTATTTTGATGTAATCCCAATAGTTTATTTTTGCTTTTGTTTTTCCAGCCTCAGGAGACACATCTAGAAAAAAGTTGGTTTAGCTGATGTCAAAGAAGTTACTGTCTGTGTACTCTTTTAGGATATTTAAGGTTTCCAGTCTAACATTTAGGTCTTTAAGCAATTTTGAATTTATTTTTGTGTATGTGTAAGAAAGGGGTCCGGTTTATTTCTTTTGCATGGTGCTATCTAGTTTTCCCAACACCATTTGCTGAAGAGACTGTCTTTTTCCCATTGGATATCCTTTCCTACTTTGTTGAAAATGAATTGACCATATAGTTGTGGGTTTACTTCTGGATGTTCAATTCTGTTCTATTGATCTGTGATCTTATTGTAGCACCATACTGTTTTGATTACCACAGCTTTGTAATATAACTTGAAGTTCAGAATTATTATGCCTCCAACTTTGCTTTTCTTTTTCAAGATTGCTTTGGCAATTTTAAGATTGTTTTAGTTCTGTGAAAAATGCTCCTGGTATTTTGATAGGGATTGCATTAAGTGTGTAGATTGCTTTGGGTAGTATAGACATTTTAACAATATTTGTTCTTTAAATCCATGAGCATGGAATGTTTTTCCATTTGCATCATTTTCAATTTTCTTCATCAGTGTTTTATATTTTTCAGAGAAAAGGGCTTTCACTTCTTTGATTAGGTTTCATCCTAGGTATCTTATTATATTTGATATCTATATAAATTACAAGGGAGATTATAAATGGGATAGTTTTCTTAATTTCTCTTTCTGCTGCTTCATTGCTAGTGTATGGAAATGCAGCAGATTTATGTTTATTTTGTATCTGTGACTTTACTGAATTTGTTGATAAGTTCTAGCAGTTTTTCAGTGGAGTCTTTTGGGTTTTCTATATGTAGTATCATATCATCTGTGAAAGTTTTACTTCTCCCTTACTGATTTGGATGACTTTTATTTCTTTTTGTTGTTGACTGCTGTGGCTAGGACTTTCAGTACTATGTTGAATAAAAGTGGTAAGAGTGGATATCCTTATCTTTTTCCTGATCTTTGGAGAAAGGCTGTCAGTTTTTTCCCTGTTGAGTATGATATTAGCTGTGAGTTTTTCATATATGGCTTTTATTGTCTTAAGGTATGTCCCCTCTAAATCTACTTTCTGAAGGTTTTTATCATAAATGAATGTCGTACTTTGTTAAGTGCTTTTTCTGCATCTATTGAAAGTATCACATATCCTTATGTTTTCTTTTATTAATGTGATGTGTATCATGTTCATTTGAAAATATTGAACCATACTTGCAACACAGTAATAAATCCCACAGAATTGTGGTGAATGATTTTTTTTAATGTATTGTTAGATTCAGTTTCCTAGTATTTTGTTGAAGATTTTTGCATCTATGTTCATCGGGAATATTGGCCAATACTTCTCTTTTTTTTTTTAGTGTTTAGTGGTGTCTTTATAGGCCAGTTTTAATAATAGGTTTTATTATATATATATAAATAATATAAATAAATAATATATAAATGTATATATTTATATATATATTATATATAAATAATATAAATAAATAATATATATTATTTATTTTATATATATATTATATATAATGGTTTTAATAATAGGATAATGCTGTTGTCATAGAATTGTGAACTTTTCTTTCCATTTCAGTTTTTGGAATAGTTTGAGAAGAATAGCTATTAATTCTTCTTTAAATGTTTGGTAGCATTCACTTATGAAGCCATCTGGTCGTAGACTTTGTTGGGAGTTTTTGATTACTGATTCAATGTCTTATTGGTTATCAGTCTGTTCAAATGTTATATTTCTTCCTGTTTCAGTTTTGGCAGTTTATGTGTTTCTAGGAATTTACCCATTTCTTCCAGGTTGTCCACTTTGTTGGCATGTAGTTATTCCTAAGATTCTCTTATAATTATTTGTATTTATGTGGTATTGGTTGTTATTTTTCCTCTCTCACTTGTGATTTTATTTATTTGAGTCTTTGTCTTTTTTGGTTGGTAAATATGGCTAGAGGTTTATCAATTTTACTGATTTTTTCCCCCAAAGTATCAGCTCCTGGTTTCACTGATCTGTTCTATTAGGGTTTTGTTTTGTTTTTAGTTTCCATGTCATTTATTTCTGCTCTAATCTTTATTATTTACTTACTTCTGCCAGTTTTAGGTTTTATTTGTTCTTTTTCTAGCTCCTTTAGGTGTAGGTTAGGTTTGAGATTTTTCTTGCTTCTTGAGATAGGCCTGTATTGCTATAAATTTCCCTCTTACAACAGCTTTTGCTGCATCCCAAAGGTTTTGGGCCATTTTGTTTTCATTTGTTTCCATGTACTTTTTATTCGTTAATTTCCTAGTTAACCCAATTTTTGTTTAGTAGTATGTTATTTAACCTCCATGTATCTTTGTTCTTTCCAGATTTTTTTTTTCGGGATCAACTCCTAGTTTCATAGTACTGTGGTCAGAAAAAATGCATGGTATAACTTACATCTTCTTGAATTTGTTGAGGTTTGTTTTAAGGCCTAATATGTGATCTATTCTGGAGAATTTTCTGTGTGTATGTGAAAAAAAATGTATTCTGCTGTTTTAGGATGGAATGTTCTTAATATATCCGTTAAATCCATGTCTTCCAGCGTGTCCTTCAAAGCCATTGTTTTCTTGATTTTCTGTTTTGATGATTTTTCCATTGTTGTGAGTGGGATATTCAAGTCCCTTATTATTGTATTATTATGGATTAGTGATTTTGTTATTATTTTATGTATTTGGGTGCTTCTATGTTTGGTGCATAAATATTTATAATTGTTATGTTTTCTTGTTGAATTTGTCTGCTTTATGATTAGATGGAGTCCTTCTTTGTCCTTGTTACAGTCTTTGTCTTAAAGTCTATTTTGTACAACATAAGTATTGCTACACCAGCTTTCTTTTGACATTCATTGATATGAAAGATATTTCCCCATCCCCTCACTTTCAATCTACTCGTGTCTTTAGGTCTAAAATGAGTCTCCTTTAGGCAACATATACATTGGTCTTTTTTTATCTGTTGTGTCACCCTCTGTCTTTTGATTGGAGTGTTTCTTCCATTTCCGTTCAAAGTAATTTTTTTTAATGTTTATTTTTGAAAGAGACAGAGTGTGAGTGGGGGAGGGGCAGAGGAAGAGAGGGAGACACAGAATTTGAAACAGGCTCTAGGCTCTGAGCTGTCAGCACAGAGCCTGACGCAGGGCTCAAACTCTGGAATGGTAAGATTATGACCTAGGCTGAAGTTAGATGCTTAACCAACTGAACCACCCAGGCACCCCCAAAGTAATTACTGATATGTGTCTATTGTTATTTATTTTGTTATTTGTTTTGTGGTTGTTTTTGAAGATTTTTCTTTGATCCTTTTTTGTCTTTCATGGTTGTCTGATTTCCGTTAGTGATATATTTGGATTTCTTTTTCTTCATTCTTTGCATATATATTAGTGGCTTTTGAAATATGGTTACCTATAGGTTTGTATATAACCTCTTCTGCATATAGCAGTCTATATTAAGTTGATGGTCATTTAAGTTTGAACACATTCTTTATTCCTCTCCTCTCCATGTTTTATGTATATGTTATCATATTTTACATCATTTTATTTTGTGGCTCCTTGACTGATATTTTACATAAATATCCATGTTTACTTCTTTTGTGTTTCCTACATTTATACTATCACTTTTGGTCTGTTCTTTCCACTCAACCAATCCTCTTTAATATTTCATTCAGGGCTAGTTTAGTGGTCATGAATTCCTCTAGTTTTTGTTTGTCTGGGAAACTCTATCTCTCCTTCTATTCTGAATGATGACCTTTCTGAATAGATATTCTTGACTGCAGATTTTTCCCATACAGCACCTTGAATATATCATGTCACTCCCTTCTGGCTTGGAAAGTTTCTGCTGAAAATTCTCCTGCTAGTCTTATGGAGGATCCCTTGTATGTAGTATCTTCTTTTGTCTTGCTACTGTTAAAATGTTTTCTTCATCACTATATTTTTCAAATTTAATTATAATATGTCTTGGTGTGGATCTGCCTTTGTTGATTTTTATGGGGATTCTCTGGACTCCTGGATCTGAATATCTGTTTCCTTCCCCAAATTAAGGAACTTTTTGGCTATTATTTCTTTAAATATACTTTCTGTCCCTTCTTTTCTTCTGGGATTCCTAGAATATGAATATTACACTTGATGGAGTCAGAGTTCCCTAAGTCTATTCTTTGGCACAATTTTTTTGTCTCTTTTGTTCAGCCTTATTACTTTCTATTACTCTGTCTTCTATGTGATTTTTTCCTCTGTGCTTCTAGCCTGTTCTTCATTACATCAAGCATGTTTCTCATTTCATTTACTGAGCCTTTTATCTCTGCTGTTATTCCTTATGTCTTTGTTAAGGGTCTCACTTGTGTCTTCCACTTTTTTCTCAATTCCAGTAAGTATCCTTACGATCATTGCTTTCAATATGTTATCATACTCCATGAGGTGGAGTGCCTGGGTGGCTCTGTTGATTGGGCATCTGACTTTGGCTCAGGTCATGATCTCTCAGTTTATGGGTTTGAGCCCCATGTCAGGTTCTGTGCTGACAGTTCAGAGCCTGGAGCCTACTTCGAATTCTGTGTCTCCCTCTCTTTCTGTCCCGCCACCCCCAATGCTCACGCTCTGTCTATCCCTCTCAAAAATAAACATTAAAAAAAATTAAAAAGAATATTCCATGAGGCATGTTACTTATACATTTTGCTTAGATCTCTGGCCCTGGTCTTGCCCTGTTCTTTGGGATAAATTTCTCTTCTTATTTTGTCTAAGTGCCTATTTCTGTGTAGGTTAGTATCTGTTGACATGTAATTGTACATAGTAGTCTCTTATCCTTTGTATGTCTATGGTACCAGTTGTAAAATTTCCTCTTTTGTTTCTGATTGTATTTGAGTCCCCCTTTTTTTGTTTCTCTATGGGTCTAGCTAAAGTTTTGTCAATTTTATGTTTTCAAAACTGATAATTTTATTAATCTTTTTAATTGTCTTTTTACTCTCTATTTCATTTATTTCTGCTCTGATGTTTATTTCCTTCCTTCTACTAACTTTGAGATTCATTTTTTTTATAGTTCCTTAGAGTGTAAAACACCTTGGTTTTTTTTTTCTTATATTTGATATAGACACTTATCACTATGAGTTTCCTTCTTAGAACTGCTTCTGTTGTATCCCATAAAGTTTGATAGGTTGACTTCTTTTTTCATTTCTCTCAAGGTAGTTTTTGATTTCTCTTTTGATTTCTTCATTGACTCATGGGTTTTATAGTGGCATGTTTCATGTATTTGTAAATTTGCCAATTTTATTTATGTGATTGATTCCTTGTTTCATACTTCATGATCCAAATGATTTCTCTCTTTGATTTCTTCATTGACTCATTGGTTTTATAGTGGCATGTTTGACGTATTTGTAAATTTGCCAATTTTCTTTGTGATTGATTTCTTATTTCATACATCATGATCCAAATGATTCTTATTTTGATTTTAAACTTGTTAACACTTGTTTTTCAGCCTAGCATATAGTTTAGATAATGCTCCGTATGTTCTTGGGAATAATGTGTATTCTATTGCTCTTAGATGGGATATTCTGTATAGGTCTGTTAAATCCATCTGATCTAACACATTGTATAAGACCAGTGCTTCCTTATTGATTTTCTGTCTGGATGATCTATCTCTCCCTTTAGGTCTGTTAATATTTGCTTTATGTATTTAGTTGCTCCTATGTTGGATGCATAAATATAAATATTAAGTCCTCCTTTTGGATTGACCCCTTTATCATTATATCATAACCTTCTTTATTATATCCCTTGTGTTAAAGTCTATTTTGTAGCTAAATATAGCTACTCCTGCTTTCTTTGGGTTTCAGTTGCATGGAATACCTTTTTCATCCTTACAGTCTCAGTCTGTGTGTCCTTTTATCTGAATGAGTCTCTTGTAGGTAGCATATAAATAGGTCTTTTTGTTTTTGTTTTTGTTTTTACCATTTAGTTACTCTGTCTAGTCATTAGAAAATTTAATCCATTTTCATTTAAATACTGTTAGATATGTACTCAAGGCCATTTTTTAAATTAATTTCTAGCTAGTGTAGAATTTTTCTTTTTTTTTTTTTTGCTCTTTTCATTAAAGATTTGATAATTTTCTGTATTGGTAAGCTTAGATTCTTTTATCTTTTGTGTATCTACTCTAGGTTTTTGCAATGTGGCTATATAAAAAAACTGAGGTTTGCATAAAATATAAGTTACATCTATACCAATCTATTTTAAGATAACAACTTTAGTTTAAATGCATTCTAAAGTTCTACATATTTAGTCCCTTCCCTCATGTTTTATGTTTTTGATGTCACAATTTCAGTCATTTTAGCTTGTGTGTACGTTAACAAATTATTGTGATTAAACATATCTTGTGTACTTTTGTCTTTTAACCTTCATGCTAGCTTCATAAATTATTATTATATAAATTATACATAAGCGTCCCTTACATAGTGCAAATTTGGCCCACCTATACTGTCCCATAAGTCCCTTAAGTAAATCTTTACTCTTTTTCATGTGTTTTAAAAATTTAAGGGCCCAAGGGAGCCTGGGTCATTCAGCTGGTTAAGTGACCAACTCTTGGTTTCAGCTCAGGTCATGATCTCATGGTTCATGAGTTCTAGCCCCACGTCCAACTCTGCGCTGTTAGTGCAGATTCTCTCTCTCCCTCTCTCTCTGTTCCTTCCCCCTCTTTCCAGAAAAAAAAAAAAAACATAAAAAACATTTTTGTTGCTCTAATAGGGTGAGTGCCATATCCTTATCTTTGAGTTCACTGATCCTTGCTTCTGCATTATCTTATCTGATTCATTGTATCTTTCAGTCATTGTATTGTTCAGCTTTGTGACTTACATTTGGTACTTTCTTCTATTTTCTCTTGGTTGAAATTTTTACTTTGTTCATTCAGTCTTCTCCTGAGGTCAGTGATCATCTTTATGACCACTGTCGTGAACTCTTTACCAGGTAAATCACTTACCTACATTTTATTGAGAACTTTTACGGAGGTTTTATTTTTTGCCCCATTTGAAACCTATTCCTCTATTTCTTCATTTTCCTTAATTCTCTGTGTTGTTTTCTATGCATTAGATAAACAGCTAACTCTCCTAGTCTCCAAGAAATGGTCTCCTGTAAGAGATGAACCTTATTATTTAACTCTGCCCTAGTTCTTGGTCTTTCAAACATTTTCGATTGTGTAAGCAGCATCTTTTATTAGCCATTTTTAGTGGTTCCTAGTGGTTGAGGGTGTACCAAGACCTCTACATATCCAAAGGAGAGGATCACAGTCAGCACCTAGATTCAGGTTGATTACAAGCCAGACCCTTAGGCAGCAGTATTGAAAATATAAAAATATACCTCTTTCAGGAAAAGACTGGGATATTGGCATTTCTGTCTATTCCTTCTGTTCTAAGCTTTGGGGTAATAGCCAGTTAAGACCTGTTTCCTATGTTGCTGCTGTCCTATTAAACCCATAAACATAAGCAGCCAGGATTTCAAGGGATGTGTCCTCTGGGAAGCAGACACAAAAGCTGGAGTACCAGATTTATACATAAACTCCTTTTTCAGAGATACCAGTGACCTGGAGTAGGCAGAGGGAGAATCCAAATAGTGTGCCTGCCATCTTCCTCAGTCTCTGAAGAGGACAGTAATTATCCCTAGATGTATGTTTAACTAGAAGGCTGTTCTCCAGGCCACAACTATGATGATAAGCTAATAGGCATCTTTCACAGAAACATTAGAGCCCTCACTCTCTGGCCTCTCTGCTTTGCCCTACAGGTGGTATGTAGTTAAGAACTCTTTTTCCATTGGTTACAGTCCTGTGGGACCTATGAGTGTAAGCCCCATTGGTCACAAGAGCCAGGTGATATAGAAGTGTCCCTTCGATGGCAGATGCTAAAATCAAGGTGCCAGACAAGTGTACAAGTTGCTTTCCAGTAGATATCAGTGACCTGAAGTCAATCTGTGCAGAGTATTTCAGTAAGCACCTAGATGTGTGTTAAATTAGATGCCTACCCCTCAGGCTAATGGTTTAAGATAGTCAAATAAGCCTCTGGTACAGAATATCTGGGCCCTTTTCAGTCACCTATCCCCGTGCTGGACCTTGGTTCAGGTGAGTCTGTGCACAGGAGCCCTGTAAGTATAGCCATGCTCCCCTTGGACCTGAGCCCTATTGGCTTTCAAAGCTAGATGTTTTAGGGGCTCATTTCTCAGGTGAAATCTTTAAAGTTGGGGTATTTGATGTGGGATTCAAACCCTTTATACCTCAAGAAGAAGCTCAGGATTTTGCATCCCCTCCCTATTGTGCATTCCTGCGTGGAGGGGGAGGTGGGTAGAGTTTATGGCAAGATTGTGTCTCAGCCTCTGCTACCCACTTTGATGTGGGTTTTGGTCTCATTTCCTCAATTTATAGGAGTTGCCAGCCAGATTTTGTTATTGTTTTTCCCTAGAGGAAATTCTTCTCTATATACCTCTAAATTTGGCATGTCCACAGGTGAGTTCAGGGTCCTCCTATTCCCAGGACTCACATTCTTCTTTTTTTAATTCCAGTTTAGTTAACATACAGTATTGTGTTAGTTTCAGGTGTACAATATAGTAATTTAAAAATTCTGTACATTACTCAGTGCTCATTATAAGTGTACTTTTAATCCCCTTCACCCATCCACCTGCCTACCTTCCCCTGGTAACCATCAGTTTGTTCTCTATAGTTAAGAGTCCATTTTTTGGTTTGTCTCGTCTTCTTAAATTCCACATATGAGTGAAATCATATGGTATCTGCGTTTTCTGACTTATTTCACTTAGCATTATACTCTCTAGATTCATCCATCCATGTTGTTGCCAATGGCAAGATTTCATTCATGTATGCATATACATACATACATGAATATATATATAATCTATCTCACATCTTCTCTGTCCACTTGTCTATTAGTGGATCAGTGGACACTTGGCTTCCATAAATTGGTGGTTATAAATACTACTATAAGAAACACAGGAGTGTATATATCTTTTCAAATTACTGTTTTCACATTCTTTGGGTAATTGACTATTCTTCAGTAGTAGAATTAGTGGATCATATGGTAATTCTATTTTTAATTTTTTGAGGAACCTCCACAGTGGCTATACCAGTTTGCATTCTCACCAGCAGTACATGAGGGTTCCTTTTTCTCCACATCTTCACCAGTATTGTTGCTTCTTGTGTTTGATTTTAGCCATCCTGACAGGTGTGAAATAATATCTCATTGTGGTTTTGATTCGGATTTCCCTGATGAGTGATGATGAGCATCTTTACATATGTCTGTAGGTCATCTTTATGTCTTCTTTGGAGAAATAGATAGCGGGTTTTGAGGTTTTTTTTTTTTTTTTTGGTGTTGAGTTGTATAAGTTCTTTATATATTTTGGATGCCTACCATTTATTGAATATGTCATTTACAAATATCTTCTCCCATTAAGTAGGTAACCTTTTAGTTTTATTGATTGTTTCCTTTGCTGTGCACAAGGTTTTTATTTTGTTGTAGTCCCTATTGTCAATCTTTGCTTTTGTTTCCCTGCCTCAAGAGAGCTACCTAGAAAATGTTGCTAAAGCTGATACCAGGACTCAAATTCTTAAACCAATTAGCCAAGTAGATAAAAAATTAAAATATTTGTAGTTATTTAATAGCAACTCAAAAATGAAAACCTTTTTACAAGTGCTTTAGAAAAATGGAACAAAATAGCCTTAGGAACCTTTCCCACCACCCCTGTCAGAAACAGTAGACAAAGAAGATAAAGATGGATTTAAAGGAACCAAAATAGAATTTTACCTTATACAGATTTTAAAAGTTGGTAATATATGTAGACTTCTTAAAGATTAACTTAACTTTTTTTCCAAAGAAGAATGATGATTTGTCTCTTTCACTACATTTTAAACATCAGTATGTTTGATAAAGTGGTTTGCAATGACTAGTTTATAGTCTACTTCGTAATTCAAAGAAAGAATTCTCATGTATAAAATGTCCCTTTTTATTTCTATAACTATTTCCAGCAATAAATTGGTCAAGGGGGGTACTTAGTTTCAAGCATCATTTAAAGATATGAAAAGTTTATACCTTAATCTTAATTCTATTGTCAACTTGAATTGTGTCATTACCATAACTATTTTTGAAATCTCTAGAAAACTTTTTCTCTTTAGACAAATAATGAACCTTAGGTTTCTGTTGTTTAGTGATCCCACTATCCAATGCCTTCTCAACAATTAATAACCTTGCTTTGAATTGGTTTTAGATTCCAAGCAATACTGTTTTTTTTTAATTTATTCTGAAATATAACACAGGCCAAGCATGTTCCAAGGAGATATTCTTCCATTGTCTTCCAGTCTCTCTATACTATAACAATTGTAGAGCTTATATTCTACACTTTGAATTCCTCTACCTGGAGTCAGAGTGTTTAAGACAGATTCCCTCCAGTTAACAGGTCATTTATGCATTTGAGAAAGGAAAACCTTTATCAAATAATATCATCAATGAAACATAAATACTTGTACACATCCAGTAAAGCAGGACACTAATCATCAAAGCAATTGAGTTGCTCATGTGGTGTGTTTTGAGCTTATGTTATTATAGGTATCTCTGTCTCACTGTAATAGAAAACAAACCTTACAAATATGCCTCTGTCGACTACGAAGAATTGGCTTACTGGTCCTCTTTTCCATGTGCTTTCTAAAAAGCAGTTTCTGCCAAACAACTAGAAAACTAAAAATTATATTTCAAATTCCCTTGTGACTAGGGTTTTAGATACAGTTTATCAATGAGATCGATTTACGCAAAGTCCACAAGATGGAAGTGGAGTAAAAGCCAATATATTGCCCTTTTCTGGGGACAGTCATAGCTGGAGATGTTGAGTCTTTTTGAAATGGTGCTCCAGTGCCCACTCGCTAACATAGGGATGCCCAGCAGCAATTGCTAGGTGCTGTGGTGGCCTTGTGATTCCTACCCCTTGATTGCGGCAGAGGAAGCAGCTTCTTTGATGGTGGGTTCCTTGTTGCTGGTCTGAGGCTCAATCCAAGAGGCCCTTCCTAGGAACTACTTCTTTGTTTTGAATCCTTCTCTGCTTCAAAACACTAGAGTTTTGCTTCTTATAATTGTATTCTGATTGTAGATACTGTCTTAGCTGTTATTTTCTAAGCTGTTTTTCCTGAGGTGTACTTAAGGTAAATCAGAAAGTTCCAATTATAAGTGTGAAAGCACTTCAAAAATACTTGGCCATTGAAATTTGAACTTTACTCTGGCTTCCAGCAGTTGGTGAATGGGTGATAACTGATCAATCATGCTGATAGAAAGTATGACAAGTTGCAAAGAGCAGAACCTTTGAAGTCAGACAAGAATACACACAGTCTAGTGGGTTCTCAGTTGTAGGTATAGTGTCTGGACATGGTAGCAAAATTAAAGAAGAAACTTCATCTTTACATAAAGACAAAAGTCCCATAGTCCTCACTAGAAGTTATGCCTGGGAAGTTAACTCATGCCAGGCTAGACCAGGTGGATAGACTCCTAACATAGTAAAGAGAGAGCAGCCTTTGGAAGGCAACAGTCCTCAGGTCTTCCATCAACTTGGCTACTAACTGACTGCCTGACCTTTACCATTTTCTTTAGTCTTTGAGCTTCAGTTTCCACAGCCACAAAATGTGGATATCAACACTTTGCTCACAGGATTGTTTTATTAGAAGTATAAATAAAGGATGAAAAGCACCTGTAATATCTGGCACATAACAGGTATTCAAAGTGGTTAGGAACTATTATTCCCTCAGCTTTCAAGGGAAAAGTGAATCCAGTCTTGTTCACACAGAAGCAGAAATAAGAAAATAAGAGACTAAACAGAAGAAAGAGAAAAGATAAATAGAAAGATATACAGCCAGAAGGGCTAATGTTGTCTCATAGGCCCTGAGATGCAGGGAAAAAGGAAACATTCTCCTATGGTGAGAAGAAAGGAAATAAAGTAGTCTGGAGCCACAAAGAATCCAGGGTAAGGCCCTCCTGCTGCATTAGCGCTGGGTGACTGTAAAAACATGAGGTTTGCTCTCAGCGGTAGAGGTATGCATCGTGGTTTCTATTATAATTCTGTTTTTACTCAAAACTTGCCAAAAATTTTCTTTTGAGGTGAAACTCTCCAGCATTTTCTACAGCTCAGATTGATTATTTGAAGTAGCATTGGGAGAAAGTAACAACATATTTGTTATTAAAATGCAAGGAGGTGGGAGAAGAGACACAAAATTTTAAGATGTCCCTTATATAAAGGCTAACACCATGTTGGATTGTCCGTCCGAATCATTAAAAAGTTGTATTTTTTATTGAAATTCAGTTGTAAAAGAGCTTCACAGTGAGAAGTTTTGTGTTCCTTTTAAAGTTCTGAATACGGACAATACTGACTAAAGTAATATGAACTCCATGAGGAGTAGCAACCATATTGTGTTTATTTGTGCCAGCATGGCACATGTACATGTGTCCACAGCCTACGCACATGGATTCCTACAGCCAGAACAGGTTCATTCTGTTAAATCTGTTAAATTGTTGGTCAGAGGAACAAAGCATTGTTTGCTCATGGAAATTGAACTTGTTTGTATATAGGAGATCTAGTCGTCTACTTAAATTTACATCACTACTTAAATTTACATCACTTTAAAAACTGTTGAAATAGCATAGTATATGCATAATTATTATTATACACTCTTTAAAAATGGATTTAATTATACTTGTAGGAATGACTTTGTTCCATAAAGTTCAATCTTCATCTGGTGCCATTTTTCTTTAAGAGTTTCCTTGGTCATGGGCACCTGGGTGGCACAGTCGTTTAAGCATCCAACTCTTGATTTGGGCTCAGGTCATGATCTCACAGTTTGATGGGTTGAAGCCCCACATCGGGCTCTGCCCTGACCCTGCAGAGCCTGCTTGGGATTCTCTCTCCTTTCTCTGCCCCATGTGTTCTGTCTCTCTCAAAATAAATAAACTTAAAAAAATTATTTAGAAAAAAAAAGTTTCTTTGGTCAGGCAGACCAAGGCTTAGCTTAGAAGAATGATGCTACCTGGGGAAGCCATGTGCTCAGACACACAGGTGATATGGATACAACTTTGAGGTCCAGCTTAATTTAGAATGCTGCTCCATGCAGATTTTTGAACAGATTAGGAGTTTGGGAATGAGGCACTGCTATTGAACCATGATGGTATTAAGTGACTGGTTGCTGGCACTCTACAGATCAGCAATCTCACCGAGACAGCAAGGAAGTGCTATACAGTCTCCTCCACTCTGAGCCTGCTCTCATCTCAGATTCAACACTACCAGTCACTCTAACTCTGTAATTCATTGCATCTTTCTTATTTCCTTTCCCACTACTTCTACTTTAAATCAGGTTCTCATTGGGGCAGCCAGTGGCCCAATCAGTTGAGTGTCCGACTCATGATTTGGGCTCAGGTCATGATCCCAGAGTAGTGGGATAAAGCCCCACATTGGGCTCTGTGCTGAGCATGGAGCTTAGGATTGTCTTTAGATCAATCAGTCAATCAGGTTGTCATTAATTCCTATCCTAGAATATTTTTGATGAGGGGCAAGCTAAGGGCAAAATACAGGCTAACAGCACCCTCCCCACCACCACCAGGTGGAATATGTGTGATATTCCTCGGACACTTCTGGCTACCCAAGAACAAAGGAAAGGGGTTTAAGTGCTTGCCATGGAAATGTGGGAAACTAAGGCAAATTAAAAATTAAATTCCCTTACTGCCTACAGCCCATTGACAAATCCTTGAAAACTTTAGGAGTTCAGCTGCCTGGATGATGACACTTTGCTAGGGGCAAAAGGGAATCTTGGCTTAATGTTATCCTGACACCCCACCAAAATTTCTTTAGAAAGTTCCCTTATCTAAACTCCCCAAGATATATGTTGGCAATCATACTCCAAGCTTATGGCCCCCTGATATACATCTGAAGGGTCCCATGATTGAGGTTTTACTAAAGGATAATAAATGGTGTTTCCCCAGTAACAGCCCCCTCAAGGTCCTGGAAACCTTGCTTCCAAAATACCTTAGGGATTTACTCTATCCCTAATCCCTTCTCAACCTGAAGGTATATAACCAGTCATGACCCCAGTGCAGCTCTTCCTGCCCATGGGTTCTGTCCCCATACTTTAATAAGACCACTTTTTTTGCACCAAAGATGTCTTCTAGAATTCTTTCTCAGCTGTTGGCTCTGGACCGCCCCATAATCATCCCAAAACGTCATCGTTTTAATTTTCCAACAATGCTAACAAACCCATCATTTTTACATATATACCACAGGCCTCCTTAAAATTATTTTTCCCAACGGAATTTGAGGCTCCTTAGTTTGTTAATCAAGGATGTCTATGATCTGTCTCCACCACTAACTTTCCAGTCCTTTCTTCCCAAGTCACATCCCATGCTTTTTACCAGCTTTATCTTTCCTGGATTATGACATTCACTTTGTGTTCTCGGTCACATTTCTACAGGCTCAAGTTTTGTCCTCTCAATTCCAGGGTTATTTTCTCCATAATCATCCTTTTTCCTGCAACCAAATGTCATTTCCCTACCCCAATTACTAAAGGGGAGGAAAAAAAATTCCTCTATCCATCATAGATTGTCCAGCTTGGGGAATTAGACTAGCCAAAGATCGGTTGGTTAACAAGAGAAAACAAGGAGAACTTTACTAATATTAGCGTCACAAATATACACAAACTTGGGTTTATTTTAAGTTAAACAAATGTAAACGGATTTGGGGCTTTTGGGCAAGGAAGAAAGTTCAGGGAAGATGAGCAGAGAAAGTGTGGTTAAAAAAGGAGACATCTCTGCAAATGAAAATTTCTTTTATCGAAGGAAAACTTAGGCTGTGTTTTTAGAGCTTCTCCTGCTTCTGCTGGTTTTCAGTGGCCTTTAACTCAAAATAATCCATATGCCAAAGAGGCATATTTGTGGGTGGCATATTCTGATACCCTTCTGCACATATCATTTATTACCTTAGTAATTCATTTGTTACAAAACATCTCATTTTCCTAACATGTTGAGATTGTCCTAACATAGATTAAACTGGGGAAATTTCTCCTTTCTGCCTCAGCAAGAAAGATGTTTTAAAGGGTAGGGGAAAGAATAGAAAAAAAAATAAGGCCCACCTCTTTCAGAAGAGGCTGGGTGTGTGGCTGAGATGGGGTACATTCCAAACTCCAACTCATTTCTATCCTCACCAGAGAAATATACTTAGAATCACTAAAAGTTGCTTTACTTGACAAATATTGGTATAACTGGGAGGCCCCATTTTCCTGGGAGAAGAAACAGAACAAAGCTATTTCTTAGTTTAAACTAAGAGGAGCCCCAGGATTGGGAAAGTGGAATCAGCCTAGGAGTCGGCAGATGCTCATTCCAATCCTGCCCCACTCTTGGGAACTGTGGAAAGGGGCAGGGATGCGTCAGCCCCAAAATATGCCTCTGTGGCATAAAGATTATTTTGAGCATCAGTAGAATCTCTGAAAACAAAGTGTAAATTGCCCTTTTGTAAGGGATATTTACGTTTATGAAGGAAATCTCCATTTATAAAGGTATCTCCCTCTTGGTATCTAGAAGAGAAGGTCACTCTAAATCTTCAGAAACTCTTCTCCTTGGAGAAGGGTAACAACTTAAATCTGCATAACAAATCCAACCCTTATTATTACACTTTCCCTGGTAATCTCCCATAACTGGCCTCCCCTCCAAAACATCTTTCTTTTGTCTTTAACTGGAGATAGTATTTAAGGTGGTGGTTTGGGCCATTTCAGGTAGTTTAACTTGGTTTTTCTGGGTATCTCCCATATATACAGAAGGTATACATGTTATTAAACTTTTTTTCTCCTGTTAGTCTTCTATTATAAAAAGTTCCTCAGCCAGAAACTTAGAAGGATAGAAAGAAAATGATCGATCTTTCCTTACACTCCCCTGTGGCCTGGGAAATAACTGTGCCAGTAGAGTAAAAGAAGGTTTTATAGAGGCATTTTCCTAATGCACCTGGCAGTGCTCTAACGGATGACACAGCTTAGCCCCTGGCTTCACAAGTCCCTGGTGACCCTGCCCAGGAGCTTCAGGAGAGGACAGGCTTTCACATCACTGAAGACCTCAGGCTCTGCACATCGGAATTGAAAATCTGAGGCACATATTCCCAAGGGCAGCACTGGGAGTCTGGCCCTGAGTGTTTGGCCTAGGGGACCTCTGGAAAAGGGATTATTCTGAATTTGCTGCTACTCCTAATAGGTGAAAACAGAAGTTCAACTCCATCATAGGATAAAATGATGGCTTACCCAATTACAATACCCTTGAGTCGATGGCTTGTCTTGTTCAGAGAGGGCAATAGCACCTTGTACAGCAGCTATTAATTTTTACTAAATAGAAGTTACATAGTTGTGTTTTGGTAATTGATCTTTTCCTGTCTTATACATGCAATTCATCTCCCTTAGACTTGAGTGTAAATGACAGACTAATACATTGCAAATTTTCTTTTCGATGATTTTAAAACATTTTAATGGTAATTTAATTAAAAAATTAATATATATAAAGAAGCATTCTATATACTAGAATAACAGTGAAGAAAAGCCACAGCTCTGTGCCTAAGAAATATGCAATATATTTAGAGAAATGTTCACCATTCACATATGCAACTTCTATTTATTTACTAAAGAAAATGAGAATCTGCCTGTGTATGAAACACCCAGCTAGGCACAGGATGACCCAAACCTGCCCTGAAGTTAGCAAATGAATAGGTTTAAAAATGACAATATATAATGATAAATTGTGATGAACACCATAAAGAAAACAAATAAAATAAATAGAAAATAACTCTCTCCTTTAGATAGATGAGGGAAGTTCTCCATGAAGATGTAGGGTTGCAGCTGAGACCTGAAGGTGAAGAAGTAATCATTTTTGAGAAGTTAGTCCAGACAGAGAGAACAGTATGTTGAAGGCACCAACGTGTAAGATGTACCTTCCAAATAGATCAATGTATTATAAGGGCATAGGCTATTCCGGTGATAAAGATATTGAATGTATTCCTTTCAACAAGTATCTGCTATGTGAGTACAATGAGCTGGAGATAAAATGAGGAATACAGATCTAAAAGAAGTTCTCCTGGAACTTCTAGTCAGGTGAGAAAGGCACTGAGTGTGCATTTCAGGTGCGGTGGGGACCACGAGATGGGGTAATACAGACATAAGTAGCAAGTGGATTTTGATGGAGTGTGGGGCAAGCTGAGAGCAAAGTACAGGCTAACAGCACCCCACCACCACCACCACCAGGTGGAGTATGTGTGATATTCCTCAGACACTTGTGGCTACCAAAGAACAAAGGAAAGGGGCTTGAGTGCTTGCCACGGCAATATGGGAAACTAAGGCAAATGAAAAATTAAATTCCCTTACTGTCTATAACCCATTGATAAGTCCTTGAAACAGGCAGTGACCTCTCTTTTGGAGCTCAGCTGCCTCGATGATGACACTTTGCAAGGAGCAAAAGAATCTCAGCTTAACATTATCCCAATCTTGAGAATCTTGTAAGTCTATTTTAACACATAACAATTTCTTTGGAAGTTTCTTTTATCTCAGTTCCCCCAAGATATATGCTGGCAATCACACTACAGGCTTATGGCCCCCTCATATATATCTGAAGGGTCCCATGGTAATAAATGGCATTTCCCTAGCAACAGCTAGCCCCTCAAGGTCATGGAAACCTTGCTTCCAAAATACCTTAGAGAATTACTCTATCCCTGACCACCTCCCAACCTGAGGGTATATATTATGACCCCAGTGCAGCTCTTTCTGCCCACAGGTCCTGTCCCTGTGCTTTAATAAAAGCACCTTTTCGCACCAGAGACATCCTCAAGAATTCTTTATTGGCCATCAGCTCCAGACTACCCACCATCACCCCCAAAACTTTACCAGATTTTACCAACCCTAGAGTGAATGAGGGAGTCCTTTCTAAGGAACTGAAAGATTAGTGTCAACCTGAAAATAAAAAGCCACAATGAGAGGCAAGTGAGTGTTTATTCTGGGATTAAAGGGGAGCACAGATTCAGTGAGAAACTCAAAAAGTGTCCAACTTATTGGGTGAAAGCCAGGGTTTTTTATGAGGGAAAGGAAGGAGCATTTCCATTATTTGAAGTACAGAAATATTTTTTGGTGGGTTATTAACATGTTAACTACTTTGGGTTATCTGTTGATTGAGTGCTGGTTTTAGCTACTGGTTTCATCTTCAGAAGGTCCATTCTCCCACTGACTTCTCTAACATCTGCCAGTTTGTCTAGTCCAAAGGTTTGGGCCCAATTTAAACAAAGGATGTGTAAAGCAGTTTCTCTGTAATGACCACTCTGGCTCTATTTTAGAAATGGATCTAGTCAGGTCAATTTTTCACAATAGGAATTTTCTGGGTAAAGAGTAAAAGGCTCCGGAAACTGTCCAAAAAGAAAGAAAAGCCTGGGTCTGTTGTTATGGGTTCTCTGCAGGTGGACATAGGTAGATTTGTTAATTTAGAGGAAACAATTTACAAGATTAAATGGGCAGTTCAGATTTGATGAGTGATAGAGAAGTAGGTATTGAGACCTTGAATATAATATAAAATTGTGAAATTGCTAGTCAAGGCTGGCAAAAGGAAGGAGTTGAAGTACATTTGAGACTGATGTGCCATTAGTTTTCATTGAAAACTTTTGCATAAGAATTAGTCTTTCTATTCTTGTCATCACATTATTATTTTATACTTAATCCCTCTCTTTTACCTCTGAAACTGTGCTAATACAAATGCATTTTAGTTTTGGGTTTTTTGTTTTGTTTTCAAAATTACTGTCCATAGCGCTTTTGGGTTCCTCTCCTATTTTTCTGTTCACTCAGTTTTGATATTTACTTGGGAGGAAAAATGGAGATTTTATGGAAACTAAACGAGGTCACAAAAGACTTACACATTTCCCCCTAAGGCTCCTAAAACAATTTTGAACTCAGAACACTTGATTTTACTTTCCTGTCCACAACATTGGGTAAGCATGAGAGCAAGAAAAAGGCATTCCTTCATGTAAAAGCACAATTTGTGGAAAAGAGAGGCTAAAACATTTGTTTTTCTAGAACCTTTACCAAATGATGTGAAGTCCATATGATTGCTAATCATGTTTTACCATTATGTTCCTGGATTGCATTGTCAAAAATACTTTGGTTTTATGATTTCAAAACTTGCTGTTTTAAATATAATTTTTATGACAGGATGAATGGTCCCATAATCTAATGGACATATAATTATGTAGAAGTTATATTAGCACAGCTAAATACAGCTTGTAGAAATAATGTACAGAAATCCTGAGTCCCAAGTCTCCTTCTCTTTGAAACTGTCCTACCTTCCCTGACATTGTTGGTTACTTTCTGTACTCAGTCCTTTAATACATCAGTTATAATTACTGTTCACATACCCATTTCCTTTACTAAACTGAGTGACTCATAGGCAGAGAATGTTTATTATTTGTTTTTCTAACCACAAAACTTTATAGTAGATGCACAAAAATATACTTTTGCAGGAACAAATAGGAAAGTTATTAATACATACTACAGAGGTTATCAGATATTGGACATTTTTAAAAAATAACATGTATTAAACTTTAAAGGGGGATGTTCATTTAGAAGTAACCACCCCTACCCCTGTAACTAAGCCAACACCCAAATACCCCTTTGGCCACTTTGACACCTAGTTCTTGTAAATGTTTCCCTTCCTTCCATGTATTCACTCTCATAATCCAGTGAGTCTAAGAAACACAGCCATGTTTAAACATCTGGGATTCATCAGGCTGATTCTGGTAATCAAAGTTCAGAAGATCAGTTCCAGATGTTGCCTAACTAAAGTTACATAAACATTGTTCACATTTTTAAATACAATCAGACCTAACTTCCCATATCTTGAAAGTAACTTAATTTGTATAGGTAGGAGTTATACTTTGCACTATTTTCTTTTAATTAACTTTCAACTTAACACAGAGATAAGGCTGATAGATCTTCCCTAAAGGTGAATGAATATCAATTAAATCAAGATACATTTTTGGAAATCATACATTTAATTACATTAGCTCTAAGATTCCATAAGACAGAAAGAAAGAGTAATACTGTCTGAGTGTCCATTATGTAGGGGAGGAAAAGTAATTTTCACTCTACCCTTCTGGGTTCGTTGCTGGGCCATACCACCCCCTATATATAGTAAAGTACAGACTAACAAGAGAAAACAGAGTTTAATAACATGACTACCCCTCCTGTATATATGGGAGATACCAAGGAAACCTGAGTAACTCCTTGGAATGACTCAAACTACCACCTAAAAACCACCTCTAGATAAAGACAAAAGATGTTAGGGGAGGTTATCAGTCACAGCAGAATAAACAAGGGTATGGTTGATAGGAGTTTCTAGAGATTTACTCATCCTTCTCTTCCTGGTCCAGAAAGGGAGACACCCTTATCAATGGAGATTTTCATTATAAATGTCAATGACTCTTACAAAATGATTACTTCTACTGGTTTCCTCCTGCATCTGCTATTGTCTTAAAAATAACTAGCTCAGGGGCACCTGGGTGGCTCAGTTGGTTAGGCGTCCGACTTCAGCTCAGGTCATGATCTCACTGTCCGTGAGTTTGAGCCCCATGTCAGGCTCTGGGCTGACAGCTCAGAGCCTGCTTCAGATTCTGTGTCTCCCTCTCTCTCTGCCCCTCCCCCACTCATGCTCTGTCTCTATCAAAAAATGAATAAACCTTAAAAAATTTAAAAAGTAACTAGCTCAAAATAATCTTTATGCCAAAGAGGTTTATTTTGGGGCAGGACACTCTGTTCTGCTTTTGTTCTGTCATTGAAATTTGCCCAATAACTTTCATAGAGATTGCTCTGTAGCTCACTGAAACAGTCTTTTAATCTTGAGAATAGGTAAGTTCAAAAAATTTTTTTAACTTTTATCTACTTTGGAGAGAAAGAGAGTGTGTGTAAGCATGAGCAAGAGAAGTGCAGAGAAAGAGGGAGACACAGAATCCAAAGCAAGCTCCAGGCTCTGAGCTGTCAACAGGAGCCCAACATGGGATTTGAACGCACAAACTGTGAGATCATGACCTGAGCTGAAGCTGGATGCTTAACTGACTGAGCCACCCAATCACCCTGAGAATAGGTAAGTTCAATTAAACAGTTGTGTTTCATTTCAGGAGGCTGTGTAACAGGTGGGTTTCCAAAAGTTAGGTCAATATGGTACAAGCAATCGTGTTACTTAATAAGAGGCATTTCTATGGGAAAGAAAACAGATGAACAGTTAAAGCAGACTGTAAACTCAGTCTGAGTCATGAGGGAAGATGGTTTAGAAGATTATATTAGGAAAGATTTTCTCTGCTGTTCAAGGTCCTTCCAGCTGGACTAAGAACCAAATTGACAGGGGATAGATTAACAGGCCAAGATAAAATGTAATTTCAGACATGAAATTCTAAACACAGTAAGGCACATGAGGCTTATATGAGATCTTGATCTACAGGAGGTAGGGGAGGATGGCCATTAATAGGAAGGCAAGAGGAGATGTTTGGAAAACAAAGGTTACCCTATCATACAGGTAAGTTCTTTAGATAAAGAGGAATCTCTGGTAATAGCTCTCTTCCTGGTATAGGCAGGCAGCTAAAGGGAAGATAAAAAGGTTTTCCTGAATCTGCTACGTTTTGATTGCTTTTAACTCAAAATAACATTCATGCCAAGGTGCCAAGGTGGCCCATCTTGGGGCAAACTGCCCTTAAACCTTATAGTCCCTCGTCCGAAACTTATGTGAAGTTTCATACCTTAAAGTTTGAGTTGGTAGATGGTTTCATCTTGTTGAACCAGTCTTAGTCCTGATATTCAGTTCAATTAAACTCTTTCAGGAAGTGATGACGCAGGTATGTTCTCAAAGTTAGGCCTATTGTTCCAGTAATCAGTTATTAAATAAGAGGGCTTTATATGGAAACAAAAGAAAAACAATGGTTAGTAATTGAACCAAATTGGAAACCAGTTTCTGAGTTCTGAAAAGAGCCAGTCAAGAAGATTTCTAGATGTCAAGCTTGAAGCATCTTTAGATAGAGTAAGAGCTGTTGTGATTTCTCTGACGTTCACATCAAGCTGTTCATATTTAGTTTGCAGGCTTCAGGAAAAAGGAAAGTTTAAATTCTCAAATATATCCAACTCAGAAAGATTAGAGAAAAAATGAAAATATTCATTTGAAGAGTTGTAGCTAGGCA
Organism: Lynx rufus; assembly: GCF_022079265.1. Classification (NCBI taxonomy): domain Eukaryota; kingdom Metazoa; phylum Chordata; class Mammalia; order Carnivora; family Felidae; genus Lynx; species Lynx rufus. The sequence goes on from NW_025814841.1 coordinate 945,193, forward strand.
TTGGAGGAAACTAGAAGAAATCAGGAACTAGTCTAGTTTCTAATGAACAGTATTCGAATCTAATATTTACTCAGGTAAGTTATCAAAACATTTTCTTTCTGTATTCACACTCATTTCTACCAAAGACAGCCAAATCAATATTAATTTGTTTGCAAAATAAATCTAGTTTCAAAAAAACTGGGCCTGATTATTTGCATAAGTACTACAAGAATAGCAATTGACCATATAGACTCTTTAAAACCTGCTTTGCTGGTACTTTATATAAGGGGTCTTTTTTTTAACAGCCTCTCAAGGCCAGAAACAAAGCCAAATACTTGTCATCAGACCTCACCTGCAATAGCTATACATATGGGTGAATTCCTCTTTTTCTTGAGGTCCCCCACATATTGCTAGGTTTCTGTACCTTCTTTACTCACCTGGTAAGGCTGCTGGGGATTCTGTAAGCAAGTATCAGGCTGATATTTCCCAGGGGCTTTATTAGCTCCGTAAAATCCAGCTTAGTTCTTGAAAGCTGTCTGGTCATATCTGAGCCTATGCATGTTTCTCCCAAGCATGCCATTCCAGTCAAAGCCTTGGTAATATAATCAATATTTCCAGTAGTTTCCTGTCACAAGAATAAGGGATTCTTATTGAACATATGCAAATTTATTGCCATAAAAATATAAGAATACTGACAGTTTCAAAATTCTGGATTCTGAAATCAGGTAGGGATAAATGATAAATGTTTCAATTGGAATATATCTGTGTGAACAATCAAATTTCTGGAAATTCAGTTAGCTGAAAAGAAAATTTTTTTAAGACTATATTTTCCAGATTAAAATATTGCTGACTTTTAAAAAAAGTCACACAAATTACAATTATCCTGTCCAGTTTTTTTACTCCCGTGTTACTAATTTTTGTTCTGTTTGAACACAGTATTTGCACTAGTTCTGGAAATTCTTATCCAGTTCAATTTTTATGACGTTAAGGTTATGAGAAACCTGTTCTCAGAGTTTGTTTAACACATTTGCAATAGCCTCAGTAAAACAGTAACTGTAAATGATAAGACTTACAAATGGCCATGGTTAAAGATCTCATTAGAGTTCATCACAATGCAATTGACAAGGAAATTTGCTTACTTCTGTAACGTACAACACTTCAAGATAATAACATAAGGACATCAGACTTCTAGGAGTTTTGTACTATTTTTAGAACATTTATTTTAATAACATAACTATATAAATGCAATTTATGTACAAATTACAAAATACAAGAGGATTTAGTATCACCTATTTGACAAACCTTTCCATATAATTTAACATACCAAATAAGCTTAATTAATTTCTCAAAAAATTTTAAAATGTCCCAGGAGCTCTCAGGAATATCTGACTGTGGTCAAACATGAAAAGATTTTGACATTTGATAAGATAGGATCATATCATTATGAAACCAGATTTAATTATCCATTTAATCAAACTGACAATAAAGGATACCAAAGCCAAATACAGAAGGTTATAGTTTTGAGCAAAAGTTAGGAAAATATGTTGACAAAGCACAGAATCCTTGTTTTCTTTGAAGGTAAAGAAAAACATGTTTACACAATTTCTTAAGAACAAATCAGTAGTTCAAGAAAACCATTTTTTTCATGAAAACAATTTTATTTTTGCATCAATGTATTTTTACATTAAATTGTAGCCAGTACTGACTGTATATAAAATTCATTTCTGAAGATTCCTTTTCCATAAACCTTCTACAACTTTCTATCTTACATTCAGATTTTGTCCTGTTTTTATCCAACAAAAATGTATTCCCATTTCTCACTTGCACACAGAGTTGTTTCTCTCATTATTTCCAGTAGTCTTACTTATTAGAATTCTTAACCCTTAGTGAAAATTAAATTGTAACTGTAGGGTCCAAGGGCAGTCTACCCCAAGATGGGCCAGTGAGGCATGAACTTTATTTTTAGTTAAAAGCAATCAAAACCAAGTAGATGCAGCAAAAGCTCTCTTCCTCAGCCTCAGTTGCCTAAAGTTACATTGGAAAGTAGGGCCTGTATTTCAATACAGGGCCTGTGTTTCAATTCCCCTTTAACTAAGAAACTTACCCACAAAATAGGGCAACCTTGTTTTCGAAACATCTCCTTTTGTGTTCCTGCCAATGGTCTTCTCCACTTTGTATTCTCTGACCCCCTACCGCCCTTTTTATTCCTGTTACCTTGCTGTCTTTGGAATTTCATGTCTGTATAGATTCCATCTGTCTCATATTAATTTGATTCCAAGTTTAGCTAGAAGGGCCTTCAAGGGCAGAGGATGTTCTTCCTCTTTAACATAAGTAATTGTGAACTGTTTGTTATACCAATATTCTTCAGGAATTTTTGAATACATCTCATAATTTCTAGAAAGGTAGCTTTTTATAGTATAATTTTTCAATAAAGCAAAAACCTGGTTTACTAACAGACTCCTATTTAATTTCTCTATAAGACAAAAGTAAATCTGTTTAGTACTAAAGATTTTATTATTTGGAAATCATCTAGATATTTAATAAATGATGATGAATTAAGTGACATTTAGTGTAGCAAAATTTAAAGTTTCAGATTGCCAAGCTTTGCCAACAAACTTTTTACCTTTTAATCTCATTTACATTTCCCTAAAGCATTAACAAAGTCAATCTTTTTCTAACTTTGAGCAAACAGGTAGAATAAGAGTCTTCTATTTAATACTAATAACTCTAAAGATGTTTATTTTAATTAAACCAATAACCTTAAATTAGCTTTGATACCAAATATTTTCTCAGATCTCACAGATTTGAAAATACATTTGGGTTAGTTTCTATCCATTTGAATTTTGGAATGCCCAATCCTTATAAGCACTTGCCTTTAAAATAACTAAACAGAGCTCCTTGACAAATTAATTTTAGCAATACCATCTACAGGTAGAGAAAATATTTCACATACATACAGAAACAAGATGCAAACAAAATCTTATAACTTTTGTTTTACTAACACCTGTAGGGAAGACATTAGGAGCCCAAATTCCAAATACAGTAAAACCTTGGGTTGAGAGCATAATTCATTCCAGAAACATGCTTGTAATCCAAAGCACTTGTATATCAAAGTGAATTACAAGAACCACTGGTTTTGACTTGTTTCTGGAGTTGCATTTCTGGCTCTGTAGAGATTTGTAAGACAAAGACAGTTTTTTTAATTCCCCAAAGAACTAGATTATAGCCTTAATATCAAGGGACTGGCCCATCTTTTTAAATAAATTTGCTTATATTGCAGATTTTTAACTAAAATGGAATAAAATAGATTTATATCTTTAAATCTATATAACAAAAGCTTTTCTGGGTATTTAATTCAACTGGGCTTTTATTAGTCCCTAAATAATGGCCTTTCACAGATCATTTGTAGGAGAGCCTCAGGGAAATTTGGGGTCCTCCTTCCTCTGTGAAGGGCAGTTGTGGATAGTCATTAATCTTTTTAATTTTTGATTTCCTTAAATTTGGTAGGATCTTTCAAAAACAGACGTAGAAGAGCTTTATAATTTAAAAGATCTGCTATCCAGGGTGAGAAGAAAGGCTAGTAAAAACAAGATAAGAGGGGCCAGTCTGATGTTGGAGGCTGGATACTCACGTTGCACACTTTTTGGCTTCTGTAATCTTGCTTGCCTCCTGTGTCCACCAACTGCCTGGATAGCACCACTGATAGAGGGTTGAGAGACAAAAGAAAAAGAGGAGGGGGCACCTACCAGCCCATCCATAAAAGGAGGCAGATGGCAAGGTTTGGGGCTCAGCCTTTAGAAGTGACTCTGCTGGGCCAGCACCTATGTGCAGTAAACAGTCTTTCCCTGATTCCCCCAGTGCATGTGCCTTGTCTCTTCCTCAGCACCAAGTATTTGCTGTAACATTTGGTACATTGGCCGGGAAAATTGACAGCTGCGCTGGCCTTTTGAGCCACCATTGTCAGAGGCCATGCTTTGAGGCCCCTGGGGATGGAAAGGAAGGCATGGCGCCAGTGATTTAACTGGACCTGGACCCTTGCTGGGCCTGGCAATAGTTGGCCCTCACTGCGCTGGGATGGACTCCAGGGGGAATCAGAAAATTCTGCCAGTATGGGACATCGGATTGGGTAAGTGTCCCCGGGGACCCAGGACCAAGTTCAGGCCCACCCTAGAGGCAGAAGGGGTGCCTGATCACCTCTGGGGTGACAGAGTCGCCAAATAGGACAGGGAAGTCCTGGGTGGAAGTCTGCAGTCTGTCTGAATGTGTGTGTGAGTGCAAGTGCTCCATGGTCTCAGCTACGGAGCCTGAGTGGGTCCTATCCTGCGACTCCGTGATGACCTCATACAGCTCAAGGCAGGATCAGGTCTGTAGAGGTCTGATCGGAGTCAAGGGTTTATACTGACCTGCCAATGCTAAGAGGCCTCTAAATCCCCGTGGGGGGAGTGGCCAGGAGGAGGAAGGGATCTCTTCCCTCATGTTTGTCTTGTGACACCATACATTGGGAGGGATCTATCTATTATACCAGAAAGGGGGGGGGGAAGTTTCTCAAAACCAACTGTTTCAGAATGTATGATTAAGAATTTTAAAAAGGGATTTTCAGATGACCAGGGGGTCAAATTGACCCCCAGGAAGTTACACACCCTCTGTGAATTAGAATGGCCCACATTTGGTGTAGGCTGGCCCCCTGAGGACACCCTAGCTGTCCCCACAGTCTGAGCTGTTTATAAAGTAGTTAATGGAGACCCTGTACATTGATCAATGGCTGGAAATAGCCCAAGTCCAGCCTCCTTGGGTCCACTTCTACATTAATAGTAAGGGACAATGTAGGGTCTTAGTGGCATGGGCCAAGAAGAAGACTTCACAGCACAAAAAACTACCCCCCATCCTCCAAGAAAATTCAGAAATCCCTCCATTTCTGCCACCATATGCCCCCAGCACCCCATCAATCGAGGGAGGGGAACCTTGCCTGCCTGACAGTCCACCCCCATTGGTCTTGCCTCCACCAGCAGCTGGTCCGCCCCAGCCAGGGACACCTGAACTGGTAGGAAGATGCCTTAGGTCTGTGACTCAAGGTCCAAAGCCCCCAACGGCAATACAGATGCCATTGTGGGTTCCCCAGGATTAGGCCCCGATGGGACCCTCCAAGAAGGGGGAATCAGTTTTCTACTACCAACCATTCTCCACTACTGACCTCCTCTACTGGAAACACCACATACCACCCTACTCTGAGAAGCCATAGGCGATGATAGATCTCCTAGAATCCATAATCCAGACTCACCGCCCTGTCTGGGTTGACTGTAAGCAGCTTCTTACCCTTTTCAACACAAAAGAATAACAACAAATTGTCACTGAAGCCAGAAAATGGCTCCACATTGAGGCACCAGATGGGAATCTAGATGTTGAGGCTTGGGTATAGGAGGCTATGCCTCAAGAGGAGCCCCACTGGGACCCCAACACAGAGGTGGAAAGGGCCAGATTAGAAAGACACCCACTCGCCTTCCTCCACAGGTTAAAAGCAGGGGCCAAAAAGACCACCAACGTGGCAAAGGTATCTGAGGTCCTACAAAAGCCAGAAGAGAGTCCGTCTGATTTCTATGAAAGATTATGTGAAGCCTTCAGAGTTTACACTCCATTTGACCCAGAAGCCCTCAAAAATCAGCTCATGGTCAAAATCAGCTGCCTTTGTGGGACAGGCCCAAAGTGACATTAGACAGAAGCTCCAAAAATTAGAAGGATTCACTGGAAAAAAAAAAGCCAACGAATTATTGGAAATCGCCAACAAGGCTTTTGTAAACTGGGAACAAGCTGCCAAAAAGGAGACAGACCGAGGAATGAAACAAAAGGCAGTTCTCTTGGCTGCTGCCTCCACCCCCTCTGGAAGGGCCCCCCCAGACACCATGAGGGATGCAAGAACAAAAAAGGGTGCCACTGGGATGGGATCAGTGTGCCTACTGCAAGGAATTTGGACAGTGGAAAAATGAATGCCTTAACCACCAAAAAGGGAAACCAAAAACCTCTGCTCCACTCAGCTGCTACCAACCAGAACCACCTGAGGCTGACCTGAACAGACTGGCAGGAGTGGACTCTGATTAGGAAATACCTATCCAACTAGGCCACCATGAGCCCATGGTCAAAATGAAGGTGGGGGGCCAAACAATAGACTTCATGGTCAACACTGAGGCCGAACACTCTGTGGTGACACACAAGGTGGCACTTTTGTCAGGTTGAGAAGTCACCATCACAGGAGTCTCACGGGTGCAAACTGGAAGGCCATTTTGTGGTCCCCGACTGGGGGAGTCACCAAGTAGTTCATGGATTCCTGTATCTACCCTATTGCTCAGTCTCACTGTTAGGTAGAGACCTCCTAACCAAGTTGAGTGCAGTAATGGCCTTCTCCTCAGATGGACAGATGTAATTGTGCCTAAACAAAAAAGCCTAACCCATAATTTTGTCCCTGATGATTCCATGGGAAGAGGAATAGAGATTATATACTTCCCCTCCCAGTGAGCCAACTGTAGCCCCCAAGCTAGAAGCTGAATTCTCTTCAATTGGGGTAGAAGGAAACCCCCTGGTCTGTCAAAAAACCACCCCCTGATATTAACTGACCTTAAGCCTGGATCCCAACCTGTCAAAATATGCCAATATATAGTCCCACGAGAGGCACACCTGGGGATCCCGACACACTTGCATAGGCTACTCAAATGGGACTTGTAAAATGATGCCAGTCCCCATGGAATACTCCCCTGCTGCCCATGAAAAAACCTGGGACAAATGATTACCACCCTGTGCAGGACCTAAGAGCCACTAACGAAGCAGCCGTCATGCTGCATTCAGTATTGCTTAACCCATACACTCTACTAGGACTCATACCCTTGGAAGCAGGATGGTTCACATACCTAGATTTAAAAGATGCCTTCTTCTGTCTCCAGCAAGTGCCTAATAGCCAACCCCTATTTGCTTCTGAATGGGAAAACCCTACCACAGGGGCAAAGGAACAGTTCACTTGGACTAGACTGCCTCAAGGATTCAAAAAATTCACCAACCTTATTCAGCTGGGCTTTGGCATATGATTTAGCCAGGTTCTGGGACAGGACCTAGGATGCATCCTCCTCCAAGGTATGGATGATCTTCTGCTAGCCAGTCCCATGCAGACCCAGTGCTGGGAGGGAACCGGAGCCCTATTCAGGCTACAAGCAGAGGCAGGATATCAAAGAAAAAGGTGTCAAAGAAAAAGGCACAGATTTGCCAATAGGAAGTTAAATCCTTGGGCTTCAAAATTACCCAAGGCAAATGGATGCTGGGAGCCCAAAGGCAACAGGCAGTTTGTGCCATTCCAGTTCCCACTACCTGCGAGCAGGTCCAAGAGTTCCTGGGAGCAGCAGGATTCTGTCGAATACGGATCCCAGGGTTCTCCGAGTTGGCCAGACCTATATATGAGGCACTGAAAGGGGAAGAGAGAGCACCCCTTTTCTGGGTCCCTAATCAAGAAAAGGAGTTCAAAACAAAACTCAGAGGCACTAGCTTTGGGAGTCCCAGATGTATCACGAGATTTCAACCTGTTCATACCTAAGAAGGGAGTGGCCCTGGGGGTTCTCACCCAGGAATTTGGACGTTGGCAAAGACCAGTGGCATACCTTTCAAAGCAGATTGACTCAGTGGCCACACTGCCTGAGAGCACTAACAGCCACCGCGCTTTTAATCATGGAAGCAGACAAACTCACGTTTGGGGTAAAACCTAAATGTTAATGTTCCCCATTCTGTTATTACCTTGATGAATGCCAGAGGGCCATACAATATCAGGGACTGTTATGTGAGAACCTGTGAATAAGACTGGAAACTATAAAAACTCTAAACCTGCCACTTTCTTGCCCGCAGTGGTGGGGTCCCTAGAACATGATTGTCTAGAGGTACTTGATGAAGTGTATTCTAGCCAACCTGACCTATCAGACAGGCCCTTACAAAATCCTGACCTCATACTGCACACTGACGGCAGAAGCTTCATGAACGAAGGCAAAAGATATGCTGGTTATGCAGTAGTCTCTGATTTTGAGGTCACAGAAACAAAGGCCCTTCCACGAGGATGGTCAGCCCAAAAAGCAGAACTGTGGGCCCTACTAAGAGCACTAGAACTCAGGAAAGACAAACAGGCCAACATATACACTGATTCGTACTATGCCTTTGCCACTCTACGTGTACATGGGGCTCTATACAAGGAGAGAGAACTTGTGACCGCAGGAGGAAGAGAAATCAGAAATTGGGAAGAAATCCTAAAGCTATTAAGGGCAGTCTGGGAACCAAGGGAGGTAGCAGTCATCCACTGCAAGGGACACCAGAGGAAAGGACACAGCATCAGAAGGGAATCGACAAGCTGACACCACAGCTAAACAAGCAGCAGAAAAACAACACCCTCAAAAATCATGCTGGCCCCAGAACTGCCAACTTCCCCAAAGTACACAATCCAAGAAACAAAATGGGCACAACAGGAAAAAGGCCAGACAAAAGAAGGATGGTGGGTACTTCCAGACCAAAGAGTCTATGTACTGGAGCAGCTAGCATACCAGGTGGCTCTCTACAGCATGAGCTTACCCACCTAGGAAAAATTGCCCTTGAAAACTTATTAAGCCATTACTATGTAATTGCTTGACTCTAATCCCTCTGTGCCTAGGTCTCTCAATGCCGCCTCTTCTGGGCTCCAAATAATGCCAAACAAGGCCCCACTGGGCCCATAGAAATCCAACACTGTGGTCAGGCACTCTTCAAAGATTTAGAGGTAGAGTTTATCAAAATAAGACCCAGTAAAGGATACAAATATTTTTTGGTATTAATCTGCATGTTTTTGGACTGGGTTAAAGTCTATCCCACACTCACCAAAAAGGCAAGAGAAGTACCCAAGGCCTTGCTAAGGGATATCATTCCCAGACATGGAATACTGTTAACCATAAGCTCAGACAATGGCCCAGCCTTTGTGGCCGAGGTGGTGCAACAAGTAGCCAAAGCCCTAGATATCCAAAGGTACTTAAAAGCAGCCTACCAGCCCCAGAGTTCAGGGAACATATGAACTAGACCCTTATATCAGCCATGGCAAACTATGTCAGGAAACTAACTTGTCCTGGCCAGATATACTACCCCTAGCTCTTCTCCAAATATGCTGTACATCCTGGGCAAAAATAGGATTCTCCCCCTTTGAGATCCTATATGGAAGACCCCTTCACTAGTCAAATTCAAGGGGGACCTGACAGAGCTGGGGAATTTAGCAATATAAAAACAACTACAAGGACTAGGGAAAACTGTATTTGAGATACATAGATGAGTGACAGGATGCCTATTTTGCCTAGGAATAAAACTGTATTTGAGATACATAGATGAGTGACATCTATGGAATGTCACCTAGGAATAATTATATTCCCCCACAAACCTGGGGATCAGGCTTGGATAAAAGACTGGAACAAGGAACTGCCTAAACCTCCATGGAAGGGACCTTACCTAGTTGTGCTAACCATGACCACAGCTCTCAAGGTTGCAGGACTAACCACCTGGATCTACTATTCTGGAGTAAAGGCAGCCCATCTGTCACCTGACAACCACTTGAAATGGAAAGTAATGGCTAACCAGAATAATTCTCTATAGATCACCCTTAGGAAGATAGCAGAAAATAAGTGGCCTGCAGCCAACACCTGAGAACTCTCTGTAACCAGAAGCTTGAGGAAAATCACCAAGCAACTTAAATGAACTGTAACAAATTGTTCTCTCTCAGATTTCATGGTTCTCAGATTTCATATTCTCTTTCAATACGTGTTGCTCTACTCTTTGCGTAGGGCTGACCCAAGTCACTCCCGCAGACTAGCACCTCAGTCACAAACTCTTGTTAGCCTTCCTCTACTTACTAGTGTCAGGATGCATTATTCTCCTTATATGTATATTATCTGCGTTATGATTGATGTCTTTCTCTGCATGTTGTTCTCTACTGTTATAACAGACTCCTACCCCAGGATGGGATCGCCCTACTTCCTGTCCTTGCTACACATATTCCTGTTCCTAACCTGTTCAAGAGGAGTCTTCTCACTCCCACCATGCAATGTATGACTTATACTTGCCCTTGTCCCCCAAGGCACAAAGAACCATTCAAGTCATACCTCTTCTTATTGCCTTAGGAATAACGACAAGGGTGGGCACTGGAATAGTAGAGGAAACAAACCTGATCTCTTCAACCACTTGTTATCATGGACCTAACAGATGACATAAAACATGTTACCAAATCTCTGATGGTTTTACAAGACCAAGTAGACTCCCTAGCAGTGGTAGTCTTACAAAATAGAAGAGGGCTGGACTTGCTAACTGCCAAAAGGGGAGGATTATGTCTCTTCCTAAATGAAGAATGGTGCTTCTCTGTCAACCAATCAGGGCTAGTCTGAGATATGGTCCAGCAGTGAAGGAAGCGAATCAACAGATGAAGACAGAAACTAGCAGATTCATGAAACTCTTGGAGTAACATATGGAATTGGGCCTTTTGGCTCCTCCTTTTAGCTGGTCCTCTCCTAATGCTTTTCATAACCCTCCGATTTGGTCCTTGTATTCTTAATATGCTCCCCAGGTTTGTTTCCTCTCATCCAGAAGCTATAAAAGTCCAGATGATGCTCCAGTTGGACCGTTCTAGCTGTCGCCACTCTCCTTTGGATGATGAAGAACCCTAGATGCCTGACCCCTCCCTTCCATGTCCTTATCCAGCAGGAAGAAGCCAGAATGGTCTTAGCCCCTCCTCCCATGGCGGCAAAGGGTTCCCTGGACCCCATAAATTGTTTTTCTCTAAGTCTGCTACAGCAGCTTGAGAATCAAGAGGGTGGAATGAGAAGAAAAGCTACTAAGAACAAGATAAAACAGGTCAGCCAGATGTCTGGGGCTGCATACACCCCTTGCATACCTTTGGCTTCTGTAATCTTTCTTGCCTCCTGCCTCCAACTACTCATGTAGCACCACTGATAAGTGTCCCCTCTCCTTTTTCTTTTGTCTCTCAATCCCCTACCATCCCAGCCATAAAAGGAGGCAGATGCCAAGGTTCACAGCTGAGCCTTTGGAGGTGACTCTGCTGGGCTGGCACCAGTGAGCAATAAACAGCCTTCTGCTCATTCCCCAAGTTCATGTGGCTTGTCTCTTCCTGGGCACCAAGTATTTGCTGTAACAAGGGGACATGAACCCTTGCAGTGGCAGCTGGGGGCCAGGGGATGTCTAGGATACACCTGCAAAGGACATTGCATAGGGAAGTCTGAAACTGGCAGAACCTGATTATAGAGCACTGGAAGGTAGCAGCAAAGCAAGCAAGCTTCAGTGCTACTCTTGGGTGATTTTGTTAAATTCATTTCCTGGTTTTCAGCATTTACATGAGCAACCTGTATACTTGAACCTAGAAATGAGGTTGGGGTGTTTCCTTTAAATCTTGTAGAGAAAGAGAATTTATGTTGGAAGTGGACACTTAAGTCTAACTTCTTTTTCTCATGAGAGACCCTAAGGTTAGCCATTATACAAACAACACAATTGTGAACTCTCCATAAAGAATATTTTTCTTTTAAATATAACCAACTTAAAGGATCCAGCATCTGACTATTGGCAAGTAGGATCTATTATTAGCAACTTAAATCAATAAGCCTTTTAATGGTTTAACTAAATATGTAATAGATATCCTAACAGGGCATAGCTGAGGGAGTCTCCATGATCCAGAACTTTACTCTGCAAATTAGTTGAAGAAAGAAGAGGACTTTGTTGCACAGGTGGTAAGGAAGGTGTAATGAAAATGGTGTCTCTAAACTTCCACAAATCATGAAATGCCTTCAGTCACAGACCTGCTCATCTGTGACACTGAGCAGGTGCTATTAAATTGGGACTTTCCAGAACTAACAAGCAACAAAGGCTGAGCTCACAAACGTTCCTATGGGCTGGAGCCTCTCATGACAAACACCTTGGAGAGCCAGCAAAGCTGGACAAAAATAGAAAGACTTGGATCCCCAGTCTATTTGGCCACCAAGGTGTACCCTGGTAAGTGCACCTATCCCACTGGTCACAAAGCCAATCTCTTAGAACACAGAATGAGATGAAAAGAAAAGCCTCATCTGGTTTTTCTTTTTGCTAAGCCTTGGGTCTCTTGGAGCCACACTAATACCTAGGAGGGATGTACTGCGGGGCTGAGAACATGTGTGGTTTTACAGTAACCTCATTGCATGGAAGTTTTCTTGAGGCCGATGGGTGACCTAATGTCAATCTAACCCATTCCATGACCAACTCATCCTAACATAGTAGTTTGTGAGTTAGGTGGTAAACACCCTACCAGCTTTTAAGTGCTTGACCCGTGCCGCCAATTTTGCAGCTTTCGCTTCCAAGATTATTCCTTACCAGAAGGTTTTAACCACAGCAAATCTTGTCTAAACAGATGCTGGTCTGATGAGAACTGTGAACATTGACATTTTTATGACAAACAACGAAAGAAAGAAAGAAAGAAAGAAAGAAAGAAAGAAAGAAAGAAAGAGAAAGAAAGAAAGAAAGAAAGAAAGAAAGAAAGAAAGAAAGAAAGAAAGAAAGAAAGAAAAGGAAAGAAAAAGGAAGACCATCCATGGGAAGAAATGGATTAGTAACCAACTACCATACCAAATTTAACCAAAGAGCCACTAAATGCAAAAATCCAGTTCCAAAAAAGTATTTTCTGCTGCTAATCTAAACTTAGGAGAGAAAAAGTACCTGTACCACTCTTGCTCCATCAGACTCCACAGATAAGATTTCTTACCATGTCAGCCTCCTGAAATCTCTACCTTTTGTCAGCTGTTAGATTTCTCAAGGATCTCTCAGCTACTGCAGGGTGTCAGGTGAGTGGTGTCCTGCTGAGTGTGCCAACTGTTGGAGAGGAAGAATTTTCTCTGCTGTTCAAGGTACTTCTGGCTGGACTAAGAAACAAATTGACAAGAGACATATTAACAAAAGAAAATCAAATTTAGTATCAAATGGACAGGGAATCCACAGAGACCTGAAATTCTGAAGACAGGCAACATGAGGTTTATAGGATATCCTGAGCTAAGGAGAGGCATAAGGATTTGAGGATACAAAGTGGGAGGATGATCACTAACGGGAAGGTAAGAGAAGATGTTTGGAAAAAAAGATACCCTATTAGGATACCCTAATTTCTTAGAGAGCTATTAACAGAGATTCCTCTTTTTCTGATATAGGTGGGCAGTTGAGGGGGAGGTAAAGAGCTTTTCCTGAATCTATTAAGTTTTAATTTTAACTCAAAACTACATTCATGCCAAAGTGGCCCATCTTAGGGTAGCCTGACCATGACCCCTAGTTTCTAAATGTCCAGCTTGAAGCATCTTCAGATGGAGTGAGAATAGGCAGTGGCAATCTGACAGGCTTTTCTGGTTTGCAGGTTGAATGTTTCTGTTGATGTTTTTGAATGGGTCACACATCACCAGGCATAAAGATTGTCCATAAATGAGATATTGTGGTTTTTCTAAAGTTTATATGTAGTCATTCAATTTCAATGTATAGTGCTTTGGGAAAAGGTAAAGTGTTGTTCTTGGTGATTCCAGGTCAAAAAAAGTGGAAGAAAATTGGAAACATTAGTTTGAAAGTTTTGGCCAAACATTTGAGGAAACTAGAAAAAATCAGGATCCAGCCCAGTTTACAGGTAGAAAACAAACCCTTAAAGATAGCTAACAGCGTTAACTAGTATCCACAAAGGGATGTTATAGTTTCTACTGAAACTGAAGTTTTATTCCATAATCACCCTCATTTCTACCAATAATAACCACAGGCACTAAATTGTTCACAAAATAAGTTTACTTTAAACGTGGCATGATTATTTATATTAGTGCAACTAGAACAATGATTGATCATATAGGTTCTTTTTGTTTGCTTTGCTGGAACTTTTCATAAGGAATATGGCATTTTTCATCAGAATCTCAGATTAGGCATTTAAAAGCCTTTTCAGGATAGGACTTTGCCTGCAATACCTATAGATTTGGGTAAATTCCTCTCTTCTCAAAGTCCCCAAGATATTTGTGATTCTGGTCACATTCTTTACTCACTTGGTAGGGCTGATGGGAACACTTATAAGCAAGGTAGGAAATTATTTTTTCTAGGGGCTTTCTTCTTTCCATAAAGTCAACCTTAGATCCTTAAAAATCTCTAATCATATCTGATCTATGCACATTACTCTCAAATATGATATTTCAATCAATTGTTTCCATTTGACCTATTACAAAGAGAGCAGGCTCTTACTGAACTTTATAAATTTCTAAATTCTAGGGGCGCCTGGGTGGCTTGGTCAGTTAAGCGTCCGACTTCGGCTCAGGTCATGATCTCACGGCCTGTGAGTTCAAGCCCTGCATCGGAGCCTGCAGCCTGTTTCAGATTCTGTGTCTCCCTCTCTCTCTGCCCCTCCCCTGTTCATGCTCTGTCTCTCTTTGTCTCAAAAATAAATAAACGTTAACTAAATAAATAAATAAATAAATTAATTAATTAATTAATTCTAAAGGCATCCAGTAGGGAGAAAATAAAATTGTTTCAATTCTGGTTACAAAGGTAAAATTTACCAAACTTTTGTCATAGATGAGAGAAAAATCTCATTAAATCTGGAAATAAAAAACATTAATGAACCGGCAATGTTTCAAACAAAAAGACATCCTTATGAATTCATTCAGTCCCATGTATTTAATTCTTGATTTTCATCTTTTGTTAGTAGTTTTATGAATCCATCACTTTCTCCATTAGGGTTCTATAAGTTCTTTCCCACTTTAGTGGTATGATATGAAAGTTATCAGAAAACTGTATTTGTCAAAATCCTTTCCACAGATCTCCTTAAAAACACTTTTTCAAGAGAATCAAAATAATAACTGTAAATAATAAAAAGACTTAAAAATGGCATGGTTAAAGATGTAATGAGAATTTATTATAATGTAATTGAAAAGGAAATTTGGTTATTTCTGACATACATTTCACAATAACTAGAACTATGACTAATAATAATATTAAGCCAAAACATATCAGATTTCTAGGAATTTCATAGAATTCTAGAATATTTATATTAACATATACTCCTCCAAATATGGTGTAAAGAAGGTTTACTGTTTCTTATTTGACAATGCTTTCTATATGATTTAACATGTCCAATAAACCTAATTAGTGTAACATCTCTCTTTTCAAAAGGCGAGTAAACCTGTTGAGATGTTCCAAAGTTAGTCAAAAAGACTTCATTTAGAATTTGATTTTGTGATTTTTGTCAAAAATATCAAAAGGTTTCAGACATTTGAATAAATAGGATCACAGACCATTATGAAACACTGTTTAATCAAAGTGAGAATAAAAGATTTAAAGGTAAATACAGAATTCTATATATAAACTTGTGAGCAAAACCTAACTCTTTAATGTGGAGAAGATTCAGTTTTCTTAGGTAACCAAAAAGGTGATAAAACAACACCAAGTCTGAAAAGGTAAAGAAAAATCTTTTAGTCTCTTATCAAGAGCAGACCAATAGCCCAAGCAAAGTTTCTTTCAGCTGTTACAAGGACAAAGTTAAATTTCAGTTTTACATAAGTACACTATTGCTAGCCAAGCTTATTTTTAAAAGCCTTATAATGACAGTTCATATTTATTTATTGTTTTAATGTTTATTTATTTATTTTGGGAGAAAGAGAATATGAGGGAGGGTCAGAGAAATAGGAAGAGAGAGAATCCCTACAGGCTTCATGCCTCCAATACAGGGCTCCATCCCACGAAATACAAGATCATGATCCAAGGCAAAATCAAGAGTCCTACGCTCAACCAGCTGAGCCACCCAGACATCCCATGACAATCCAGTTTTAGCTAGCCTCTATTCCCTGAGAGGGAATAGAAAACAAGAGTACTCATAACAAAAATCTTTACAAGAGTCACTATACCCAAGAAACTAATTCACACAAATTTTTTCTCCTGTTAATCTAAATTTGGAAAAGAAAGGATAAGGGGTTTCGGTTTGTTTGTTTTGTTTATTTTTTGAGACAGAAATAGTGGGGAGGACAGAAAGAGAGAGAATCCCAAGCAGGGGCCATGCTGTCAGCATGGAGCCTGACTGGGGGCTCAAACTCATGAACCTGTGAGATCATGACCTGAGCTGAAGTCGGATGCTTAACTAACTGAGCCACCCAGGCTCCCACGGTTTGTTTTTTACCTTCTCCTCTCAATCAGGTATACAGAGATAGATCCAGGAGAGCTGACTTTGCTTACTCTCTGCCAGTCTTCCAGGATCCTATCCACAGGCTCTGGAGCAACTACAGTATTGCAGTGGGTCCCATCATGGGTCATCAAACTGTAGGGGAAGAAAAATAATTTTCCCTCTACCCTGTAGATACCTCTGACTTAGATTCCTGACTTAGACAACCCTGTAATAAAATACAGGTTAACAGGAGAAAAACAGAATTTTAATTCCATGCATGCCTCCTGTATACATGGGAGATATCCAAGAAAACTGAGTAACTCCCCTAAAATCACCTAAGCCACCAAATAAAAAATGGATGGGGAAGGAAGACAATTATAAGGGAGGCTATCAGGCAAAGCAAAAAAGGATATAACACTATATGGATTTAAGTTGCCTTTTCCACTGCTAAAAATTTCTAGATATTTAGTTATTTTCTTTACTTGATACAGAGAAACACCCATATAAAAAATGTCCCTTACAAAAGGGTTAACTTCTACTTGGCTTTTAGACCTTCTCATGTGTCTGCTGTCTCTTAAGAATAAGCAGCTTGGGGCACCTGGGAGGCTCATTTGGTTAAGTGTCTGACTCTTGATTTCAGCTCAGGTCAAGATCTCACTTTGTGGGACTGAGCTCACATCTGGCTCTGAGCTGAGAGCACGGAGCCTACTTGGAATTCTCTCTCTCTTCCTCCTCCCAGTCATGCTCTGTCTCTCAAAATAAATAAACATTAAAAAAATAAGAATAAGCATTTCAAAATAATATTTATGCCAAAAAGGCAGATTTGGGGGCAGCATATTCTGCTCTCCATTACTGGACATTGTCATGGGTAACTCCATATATACTATTTTGTTTAATTCTTATAATAACTATGAAATAGAAATTACCTCCATTATACAAATGAGGAAATACAGGCTCATAAAAGTTAATTACATTGTTGAAAATAATATATTTAGTGTCTAACCAGGGATTATAGTGTTTTTTCCTGGCCCCAAATTCAGTATTCCTTCCACATGATACCTTCTTCTGTAATCTTAGACAATATAGTCCAGAAAGATGAATTTAGGAAAAATGAAAACGTATCTACAATCTTTTAGGAAATCTATTTCCCTGAGGAAGACCATAAATGTAAAACTTATATTTCCTTTTCAGATGTAATTTTTTTTATTCCAACCCTAGCGTTGGGCTCAAACTCATGACCTTGAGATCAAGAGTTGCATGCTCTACTGACTGAGCCAGTGAGGTGCCCCTCCTTTTCAGATATAATTTAGTATTTTGTCCATATTTTGTTAAGGTAATTATATGATTAGATTTACGTGAAGCTCAGAGTCTAGCATATGAAGAAAACAAGTCAATCAATCTAATTCCAGTGTTGGAGGCTGTGTAATAAGATATCTATATGCTATTGAATAAAAGTCCTGCACTAACTTCTGATGTTAGCAGAATACAAATGGTTCTCTTACAGCAGTGCAAGTTGATTCTGCATAACTACAACATTATTTTTTAAAGTAGAGTTGGGCTCAAAAAAAAAAAAAAAAACAAAGACAAGAAAAGAAAACTACAGGAAGTCTCCCAAGATGAGAAGAAAGAGAAAGTGGGAGGAAGAAGAAAAAGAACAGTGAGTTAAATTCTGAATAGTGCCAATAAACAATTACAAAAGTTTCCCCATATCTAGTAGCATTTCTGAGCTTAGAAGATACCTAGACATTCTGCAAGGTGAGGGTGCTGAACATTAGCGTAGAATGCTGCATCGGAGCCAAAGTAGTTGCAGTTATATATGCTTTTGGCTCCAGTGAAGCAAATGCAAAACTTATGTGGCAGAAAGTCACCATACATTGAACATTCAGAATTCTCAAAATTATTTAATTAAAATAAACTTGATTTTTAGAAATCACCTAACAATGAATGAAATAGGCCACCATGAGTGGGAGTCCTCAGAAACAATGAAAAATCAAATTTAAATGGCCAAAACTTGGAGATACTTAACCAAGCAGACTGTAAAAAGACCAAGTAGAAGTTTTATAAATGAAAAATAGATTAATTAAAATTAAAGCTCATTGGCTATATTAAATACTATTAGACAACTAAAGAGACAACTAGAAACAAGAACATGAAAATATAAAATGAAGATTAAGAACTATTTTTGTTAAGTTTATTTATTTATTTTGAGAGAGAGCATGATCAGGAGAGAGGCAGAGAGAGAGGAAAGAAAGAGAATCCCAAGCAGGCTCTGCACTAATAGAGCCTAATGCGGAACTCCAACTCACTAATTGTAAGATCATAACCTGAGCCAAAATCAAGAGATGCTTAACCAACAGAGCCACCCAGGTGCCCCAAGATTAAGAACTATTGAAGAAAAAATAGACACAAGAAGGCAAAACATACATGTAATTATAGTTTCTGAAAAATAACACAGAAAGAATGCAAAAGAGACAGAGAAGGGTTGAGAAGTAGGCTGAGAATGGCTGAGTACTTATGACAGACAGAAACTGTAGGTATAAGATACACAATATTTACCAAACAGAATAACCAAAGGAATCTACATGTAAACTATATAATAGTAAAATTTCAGAACACCAAAGATAAAGGAAGTGTCTAAAAGACAATTAGAGAAAAAACCAGAACACCTATAAGAAAGAGAACAATCTAACAGATTTCTCAACAGCTTCAGTGAAAGCCAAAAGTCTTTAGAGCAGTATCTTCAAAATGCAGAGAGAAATATCAACTTAGAATGTGTCATAAAAATTCTTTTTGAAAGTCATTATCAAAATAATATTTACAAAAAAGAAAAACCCAGAGTTTATCACCAACAGACCTTTACTAACATATATTCTAAATGATGTACTTAAAGATTCTAGAAATAAGTTATAAAATGCAAGAAGAAATGTTTAACAATTTCCTTGATTAACATGTAGATTAACCTAAAAAGAAATAATGTAAATAATAAAATGACTAACTTCTGTGCTAAGAACAAAAATACTAGATTTACATTGTCCAATACAGTATCTATTAGCCACACACTACAATTTGAAAAATAAGTGACAAATTCAGTTGCTCAAACCAGCTACATTTCTGGTGCTCAATAGCCAAATGTACTGGAGGGGCAATCTAGTTAGTAAGAAAAGAGTTACTATAAATATGGAAAGAAACTAAAATATCGCTATTGGAGTACCTGGGCAGCTCAGTCAATTGAGTGTCTGACTCTTGATCTCAACTCAGGTCATGATTTCACCATCCTTGGGCTCTGCACTGACAGCATGGAGCCTGTTTGGAATTCTCTTTCTACCCCTGCCCTGCTCATGCTCTCTCAAAATAAATTAAAAAAAAAAAAATTCAAAAAATTAAATCACCATTAACAGATTATATGATTTTCTACATAGAAACCCAAAGCAAATCATCTACCAACAAAATATTAGAATTAGTGTTTATCAAGGTGCCTGAATAAAATATACATTAGCTATAAATTTAGAAAGCATAATTTAAAGTACATATTTCTAATATCAAAAATAAATACAATGAAATATTTTTTAAAGATGTACAAAAAGTTAAGAAAGATTTAAAATTTTATTCAAATACAAATCATAAAACATATTAAGTTTATGGATGGTCACCCATAAAAATGTCAGTTCTCCTTAAATTTCACTACAGATTTAATCAAAATTTAATAGGGATTTTGAGGAATTTGACATACTAATTCTAAAACTTATTTGAAAAAGCAAAGGCCCCAAGATGGGCAAAGCATAACTAAAGAAAGATAAGGTGGGAAAAATTGTATTTCTAGATACCAAGCTTTATTATAAAGCTATATAAATAAATATAGTGCAATATTAACTCAAGGAGAGACCAGTTACCAAGTGGAATAGAATACTCAGAATAGAGAGCCCAGAAACATACCTTTGCATAACAGGTCTTGGTAATGACAAAGAGGATATATTACTGATAACTGGAGGAAGGAAATAAGCTAATTCTATGAAAAACAATAAAATGTATAGCTTATTTTATAATATATATTATGAAATTCCAGGTAATTAACATTTTCACTCCAAAGGGAAACTTTTGGAAGAAAATATGAAGATAATTTTTTTAATCTCAGAATAGGGAAAATATTAATCTTAAGTGAAAAAATATTGATAAACTTAACTACACTAATAGAAAGAAATTCTATTTATCAAAGACCACCATAAATAAAATTGGAATAAACTGCGAACCATTTGCAACATATAGATTAAACAAAATATTAGTATCCATTAAGCAAAATTACTCTTATGAATCAACAGGAAAAAGACAAATACCCTCACCCCACAAAAAAAACAAAACTAATAAATGACCAAACAGGCATTTCAAATGAGAGGAAATAATAATGGCTCAGTCCCATTAGTAATCATAGAAGTGTAAATTAAAATCAAAAGACATAATTTTATTTATATTACATTAAATTACATTTATGTTACATTAAATTTAAAATTCTGATAGTATCTATTATTGGCAAGGAATTAATGACAAATATATATAGCTCTAGAAGCTATTTCCAAATTATTGGAAAACAATAATTTTTAAATTGCAACATGAACTTACCTATAATTCAGGAATTTTACTCCTAGAAAAAAGACCTAGAGAAACTTGCATATGAGTCCTAGAAGATACGTACAACAGTTTTATAATTGACAACAATGATTGAAATAATAGGAAAAAAATCAGGTAACAAAAATCTGACAAAACTAGATGAATTCATTATGACATAGTCACAGAATATTATATAGCTGTGAAAATGAATTATAGCTACTGACAAGATATATGAATCAAAAACGTTGAGTGAAAAGAGTAAATAGAAGAAAATTACATATTAGTAGTTACGTAATATGTGATATGTACACATATATAATTAAATTACATGCTATAAATGTTTACAAATGGCTTTTTATTTAAGGATTGCTATATATGTGAAAATTTTATTTTAGAAGAGAAGGCAATATGTCAGTTACTTCTGGAAGGGAGGTAGAGAAATGGAATTTTGGAGGAATATACATATAACTCAAAGATGCTGGGGAGGGAAAATTTCCTCTACCCTAGAGTGTCCTTCTAGCTGAACTTAGAATCAAATTGACATGAGACAGATTAACAGGAGAAAATCAAATTTAATAGTATATGTACAGGGAATTTATACAGACATGGAATTTCCAAAGACAGGCAACATGAGGCTTACATGAGCTAAGGAGAGGGGTAGAGATCTGAGGATACAAGGGGGAGAAAGACTATTAGTACAAGGTGAAAGGAGAAATCAAAGTTTGGAAATCAAAGTTTGCCCAATTATGTAGATAAAAGTTTCTTAGGTAAAGAGGAACCTCTGTTAATAGCTCTCTCTCTGGTATAAGGATGCTGAGGGGGAGGTAAAGAGCTTTTTCTGAATCTGCTGGGTTTAGATTACTTTTAATTCAGAATAATGTTCATGCCAAAGTGGCCCGTCTTGGGGTGGCCTGCCCTTGCCCCTTACAATAACATTCTAGTTTTCAAATAGTGGATTCACTAGTGTTGGTGTGGTTATGTTTCATGAATTCACATCAATTATTTATATTAGTAGAAAAATTCGCCAAAGGCCTGATATACAAGGGAATCCATTTTAGATTTTTTTAAGTTTAAGTATTTTGAGAGAGAGTGTGTGCAGAAGCAGGGGAAGGGAGAGGGAGAGACAGAGAATCCAAAGCAGTCTCCACACTGGCACTGTGGAGCCCTACACAGGGCTTGAACTCACAAACCCATGAGATCATGACCTGAGCTAAAATGAGGAGTGATGCTTAACCAACTGAGCCACCCAGGTGCCCCCTTCCTAGATTTATTTCTAAGTCAACATGACTGTATATAAACTTTGTTGAAACCAAAAGCCTGATTTATGACTCACCAAGCATGCATTGCATATCTGCTTTGTGAATGAATAGCCGAAAGGAAAACCATCTTGTTCTTGATACTGAATGACACTTCTATTCCCTGCTTACCCTTGTGAGAAAACTCATGAGTTCTGTCTATATGCTAATCCATACTCTTTTGTGCTTTTACAGGATGCAAAGATATATACCCCTGTAAAAACTGTTCATTCTCCAGAACACTTTCTTCCTTATGAAGAGCATGTACCCAGGCAGCTGTCCTAACTTGGACTCAAATAAATCTCTTTCATACTTTTAAAGATTCTAAAAGATTTGTTCAGTTTGTGCTGACATTTCTTGGTGTAGTTGGCAAGATATCACAGCAATTCACACCTGGGGTTATCTAGAACTCGGTGCTCAGTACCAGCACAAGCCCTTTGTGCCCCTTTAACTTCTCAGCACCTCACAGGTGTTGCTGTTGAGTTCTCCTGATATCTGGATCTCCTTAATTTGAAGATATTTTTATTCAAGCTGTTGTGGGTTACCAGTAATGTTCGCTAGATGGGAATAACCTAGACGGATTGAAGTCTCAGATTGCCCGATGGGATTTTTTGACAGGTCTAAATCATTTTTCTTATGCAAAGAAAGCTGCCCATAAGGCTAGGCAACCTTAACTAGGTTGGGAAACAAGAAAAAATGGGGCACTGGGTGGCTCACTAGGTTAAGTGGCCAACTCTTGATTTCAGCTCAGGTCATGATTTCAGTTTGTGAGTTTGAGCCCTGCTTCATTCAGGCTGTGTACTGACAGCATGAAACCTTCTTGGGATTTTCTCTCCCTCTCTCTCTACCCCAACCCCATTCTCTCTCTCTCTCTCTCTCTCTCTCTCACACACACACACACACACACACACACACACACACACACACAATTAAAAAAAAAAGACAGGGAACAGAACTAGAAAGAAACTGTGAAGACTTTTGGTTCAGTCAATGAAAGCTCCAACTTTTGGGGAGGAATCAATGCTCGTAGAGGAATTTTAGGATTTCTTTGGTTTGTTTCTGCACCTTTTGTCATATTTGGACAAAACTTGCCATATCAGGTTGGAAAATGGAAATGACTAATAGGTCTGTAGATTATACTAATACCTTGCAATTAGATTTATTTTAATAAAAGAGATATTTAGAAATTGGGCCTTTAATGTCCTCTCCAAAAATATTAATTTTTGGCTAGATTTTGTTTGCATCTTTGTGTATGTGTGTCCATGTGTGTTATGTGAGATGTTTTTTCTACTTCTGGTTGGTATTGAAAAAGTAAATTTGTGAAAGAGTTCTATTTAATTGTTAAAAAGCAAGTGCTTATAAAAATTGGACATTCTAAAACTTAGATAAAACTAACCAAATGTTTTGAAAATTCATGTAATCTGGAAGAATGGTCTGTCTTAAAACTAGTTTAGGTTTGTTGGTTTAATTAAAATAGGTATGTCTTTTGGAGTTATCAACATCAGATATCATACAGATAATCAGCCTTTTATTCTACCTAAGTGTATTAGTTTCATTCATATTGCATCTATTATAATTTATCAGCAAAAAAAATGACTTAAAAGGATAGTTGATTTTGCCTGACTTATGAAGTTTTCATGGGTAATTGTTAAGAACAAGTAGGTTGAATAGATAAAATGGTTCATAGGTAAAATTTAAATGGCTTACAAAATCTTTACTAACCTGAAATTTTGAAGTATTGGGTTGAATTCATTGAATTTTTAAGTCTTTTCCAAGTAACATAGAATACTAAAGTGTTGAGTACTACATTTGTCTGCTTTTGGCCTGTTATTGCAAAGAAACTGAGACTTGTGTCTGTTGGTAAACATCCTCTATGCTTAATTGAAAGATTGTATTACGGGGGAAAAGCTATGCTTCCATAAATTATGAAATGTATTCATAAATTTCTATTCTAAAGAATTCTGAGGTAATAGGTAAGTTCACTATTGATTAGTACTTAGTTTGCACTGGAAGCTAAGGTTTCTAAAAGTAAAAATTCTGATAAATATCCTTCCTAGCAGTCTTAATTATATGGAAAGCAGCTCTATGTGCAAGAAAAGTAAGATGTGTTTTTGTTTTTGTTTTAGAGACAGAGAGAGAGAGTGCAGGGAGCATGTTGGAGTGAGGGAGGGAGCAGAGGGAAAGAGAGAGAATCTTAAGCAGTCTCCACACTCTGCATGGAGCCTGAAGCAGGGCTCCGTCCCATCACCCTGGGATCATGACCTGAGCCAAAGTCAAAGTCAGATGCTCAACTGACTGAGCCACCTAGGCATCCCAAGATGTGTTTGTAACAAGAAATCTTTGGGTAAGAAAGGTATGAGGAATGGGACTACACTTTGTTGAGGGAAAAGAAAGTAATTTTGCCCTAAAATGAGCCTGATTATTTAGAGAAAGCAAGCTTAGGACAAAATCTAAATGAAAAATAAAATTATAGAAGGTTTGTGAAGGGGAATCTTTGGAAAAAAAATATGCATGGTCTGGACTAAGATTCAAATGAGTGAGTTTTAAAAGTGTACTAGTGTAAGATTGGGATTCAGTTTATCTTTTTTGAGCAAAAGACCAAATTGTCTTTAATTATTGGCCTACTCTTGATAAATTGTAAACAAAGTTTTTCTTTATCTGCTCAGAAAAACAAAGTTTCTATGCTTTGTCTTTATCAGGTCTGTGATTACTTAACAAAAGTTAAGCCTTCTCAATATTAAAGGTGCTGGTTGCTAATAACTATATAAACTTCTAGTGGAATCTCTTATTGCACCTTGGTTAAATATAAATATTAAGTGTATAATAATCTGTAATCCCATATAGGCACGCTCTTTAAAACCTTATGAGGGTTTTAACAAAAGTTCCCAAGTATTCAAATTCTAAATGAAGTCTTTTTGACTAATTAGGCTTGTTTATTTGGTATGTTTAAGTTACAAGGGAAGCATTGTCAAACAAATGATAAAAAACCTTTTTACGTTACATTGTATAGGTAAATGCTGTAACTGTTCTCAGAAATTATATGAAATTCCTAAAGTTTTAATATGTCCTGGTATAAAGTCATGTCAAATGATGTTATGTCACAGAAATAACTAGATTTCCTTGTCAACTTTATTCTAATGAATTCTCATCAGATCTTTAACCATGGCCAGTTTTGAATCTTTTTTCATTTATAGTTATTATTCTTATACTCTTGCAAAATGTGTTTCCTCTTCAAGGAGATTCATGAAAAGGACTTTCTGACAAACACTGGTTTCTAATATATTTAAAGTTATAAAACTAAGCCGAGTAAGAATTTCCAAAACTAATGGGACAGCTGCATTCAAATAGAACACAAATTAATAACATGAGACTAAATGAATTAAGAAAGATGATTATATTTCGATGACTTTTGTTTGAAACATTGCTGGTCCTCTAATGTCTGGGTCTTTCAGATTTTGTTTTTAATGTTTATTTATTTTTGAGAGAGACAGAGACAGAATGCAAGTGTGTTAGGGGCAGAGAGAGGGAGACACAGAATCCGAAACAGGCTCCAGGCTCAGAGCCCGACGTGGGGCTCGAACTCACAACCTGTGAGATCATGACCTGAGCCAAAGTCGGACGCTCAACCGACTGAGCTACCCAGGCACCCCTGGTCTTTCAGATTTAAGGAAACTTCTTCTCTTAGGATATCTATGTCTTCCAGAAATAAATGTTTCAATTCATTAACAAAGGAATATTTTATCTTTACTCCCTACCTGAACCCTCCAGAACTCAAAAACTGTCAGTGAATATTCTTTTTTTAATGGAAATTATTTGTATAAGTTCATTAACAATCTGTTCTCCTTAGAACAGAACACCTTTGGAAACAGTAATTATATTACCAGGGCTTTGACTGGAATGTCATCATTTAGAGAGACATGTATAGACTCAGATACGACCAGACAACTTTAAGGAATGAAGGTTGACTTTATGGAGCAAGACAGCTTGGAAATGTTGCCCTGGTAACTTGCTTTTAAAATTCCCTGCAGCCTTACCAGGTGAGTAAAAAATGTCACTTCCTGGCAGGTGCAAGAACCTCAGGATATTTTGGGTACATCAAGAGAAATTCACCCAAATCTACAAGTATTGCAGGCCAATCTGATGGCAAGTATTTGGCTTTTGGCCTTGAGAAGTTATTAAAAGCTCAACTTGAGATTCCTTATAAAAAGTTCCAGCAAAGCAGATTTAAAAGAACCTATATGGTAAATCACTATTCTTGCTGTGGTTATGTAAATAATTAGATCACATTGGTTAAAACAAGGGTGATTCTAAAAAGAAAAGGTTTCAATAACACATTTTTGTAGATATTAGATTTTACTACTATTCATTATACACTTGACTAGATCCTGATTTCTTCTGGTGTCCTCTAATGCCCAGTACAACTCTTCAAGCTAACATTTTTATTTTTCTCCCACCTTTGTGACTTGGAATCATTTGACAACTAAAACTGCCCTTTTTCTTGAAGCTTTATAAACTGAAAATATAAATGACTTGCTGTAAAGAAATCGCTGCAATAGCCCATCTATAGACAATCTTTATGCTCATTGCTCAGTGGACCACTCAAAGATCAGAGACATTTAAACTACAAACCAGGATGAGAAGTAGATGATATCAGGGTAGACTGCTTTCCGAAGATTTGGGATCCAGTCTGTTTTTCTACTCTTCTTTATTTTAAAATTGTAATATTAGAAGATAGTAAACCTATTTGTTTGCTTTCACCTCCCCCTTTATTGTATCCTAATAAAATATCATGGTAACCCTCTGATTTAACTAACTTCAAATACTACCCTAGTACTTTATTATAATGAGAACTTAGATAAAATATTTCATGACCTCTTGGACCTATTCTAATGTTCCTTTAGCTACACTGGTGCTTATATACTATAAAGGACCTCTGTTAGAAAAACACTGTCAGGAAGTACTCCCAAACTCAGATTATATGTAACATTCACCAGGGTGACCATTCTGCCTCTTTAAACTTAGATAATAATTTATTAAGAAAGGTTCCTGGGTGCAATGGGAGAAACATAGTGGCAACTTGTCCAACATGGAAAAATATCCAATGTTCTCACACACCGTGTTTTTTGGTGAATGGAATAGCCTAAGACAAAATAAGAAAAAAACAGGGGTATCTATCAAAGATGCTACTTTAGGAGTGATGTGGTGGATTCAGCCACCTCCTAAACTAACTTTGTCACGCAACCAAGAAGATTCTGAGGTAACTATGGGTCAGTTCCCTTCTTTCTTAACTATGGAAACCCAAGATGTATAGCACTCCTCATCTGTGGAAAATCATTAAAGACTCTTATATAAAGTACAGCCCTGATACCCAACCTGACATATGTTTTTAACATCTTAACTTTTTACTTGTTTATAATATTTTATTTTTAAATAATTTCTACACCAGACATGGGGATTGAACTCACAGCCCCAAGATCCAGAGTCACATGCTTTACTTACTGAGCTAGCCAGGCATCCCAGGAACTATTTTAAATACCACCAGAGTTTTTCCCATTGGGGGAAAATGGACTTTATTATCCAATGATTCTTGCTGGATTTCAATATCCACGGACATCTGTGAATTCAGGCAAAATATATGGTTATGCCCTAAACAACAATGGAGCCCTGAATTCACTCCAAGTTGGCCTATAACAGCTCTGCCTATACCAACCAACATATGGTATACAGGAAAAAGAAGATTTTGTGGGCTTATAAAACACCTGTGTAATACTCTGATTTATTTTGTAACCAGAGTACTTTTTATCATAACACTACTGCTATATGGTGTAATGCTGGCTTTGCAACTCAAAAGAATTGCATGATGCTAACAAAACATACACTAATATTGATATTGATGACCAAATGTTTGGGGAGATAGAATTACAACAACCACAAGATGTAATATCTATAGAAACCAATTGGCCAGAGAAATTCTTACATATAACAAAAGGAAATTAACATTTGAAACAAATCAGCTCAAATATTTCACAAGGCTCAAAACTTTAGATAAAGTAGGTAAATGGATACTCAATGTACAATTATCAAAATACTCGGATTTTCTTTGGATTCTTGTGTTTCTAATTTTATACCTATTCCCTATTGGTTGCTTCAGTTGTTACTAATTGGATTTTTATTACTAATTCTGCATGTCTGCTATAAATGTTACCAAAGGCAAAACTCACCACAAAGCACATGTACAATGTTTCCACGACAATTTGGTGTCGCTGAAAACAAATCATTTGTAACATTTCCTATTAAAGGCCATACTCTTGACCTCCCTATGTGGACTCCTAGGCAAACTAAACCAGGCCTAGCATCAAGGGACGAAATAATAAACATCAATGCTTTCTATCAAAAGATTATTGATCAAAAGGGGAATGATGAGAGAAAAACTCTCTAAAGGCCTGATATACAAGGGAAACCATTTTAGATTTCTTCCTAAGTCAGCATGACCATATATAAACTTGGAACTTTGTTCAAACCAAGAGTCTGATCTATGGCTCACCACACATGCATAGTACATCTGCTTTGTGAATGAGTAGCCTAAACGAAAACCATCTTGTTCTTGAGATACTGAACAATGCTCCTACTCCCTGCATTTCTTTATGACAAAACCCATGGTTCCTGCCTATATGGTAATCTGTAACCTTTTGAGCTTTTGCAATATGTAAAAAAATTATAATCCTGTAAAAACTGTTCATTCTCCAGAATACTTTCTTCCTTGTGAAGAATGTAGTTCCCAGGCAGCTGTTCTAACTTGAGCTCAAATAAAACTCTTTCTTACTTTTAGAGATTCTAAAAGGTTTGTTCAGTTTGTGTCAACAATATATATTAAAATTACATAACATTTTATTTACATCTTTGGTGTGTTGGTTATATCCCATAATTTGCTAAAAATCGTGAGAGCATTAAGTAAATCATATAATGCATGAATGAACATAAGAAAAGCATGAATTGGAGCCACACAGACCTGGATTCAAATTTTTTGTTTTGATGCTTGCTAGTTTGGGAACTAGATACTTAAGATCTCTGAATATCAGTTTCTTTTAACAATATTTAGGGTAGGCATACTATGTGCTAAGTAGCGTTCAGGGGACTAGAGATGTAGTCGTGAACAAAGTTAGCACCAGGTTGAGGTGCTACAGAATTCCATATAGAAGAAGTTATATATACTAAGGGGCCTGGAATGGCTAACCACCAATGAGCCACAATTCTTAATGTGGGACCCAAGTTAATGCCTTCTTAGATGAATTTCTGGAGACATTATTTGATAGACTTTTTTTTAACTTGCCATAGGCTGTTCTTCCAACACTCTTGGGAATATATGAAACACAGACAAGGACATTTTACACCAAACTAATATTAATGTTAGATGTAATGAAAAAGCTGGCTATCTGCCCTTTCATTGGTCTATCAAATTCTTCATGGTGTGAGGTTGTGTTGATTAGTGTACAAGGGATTGACTCTGTAGAGAAGTCTTTCTTATAACTTTATCAGATGCTAATAATCCCTGACTGCCTTAATTGTACCTTTCCCCATTTATAAACTCACTCCTTCGAACCTCCCCTAATGTCACTCAAAAGATAATTACTTTCCTCCATCTTACTTTTACAGACATCAGAATCATAGTTCTCCAATTTCCTATCTGCCCATCTCACCTTGTGGGTCTCATTCTTCCTCATTGCCATGTGCCCACTGAACAGTCAAGCAGTTCTGAGGCTATGGTCAGTGATGCTGAGTGGATCACCATTAATTCTGAAGCCACTTTTGCTCCAAAAGGGCATGAAATATTTCTATCCTCATATAACAAACACCTAAGAGAAAAATACAATGCAAGTCTGATAACAGTAACGTTAATATAAAAATGAAATTTGTGTATGTGATACTTATAGGAATGTAATAAAAATCCCTTGTAGTCAGCAAAAAGGCAGCTTATATGTCAAAGAACCTTCTTGAAACCGGGAGTAAATTCCTATAGAAGAGCATGCATCTGAAATACAGATCTAAAAGAAGCATAAAGACAATGATCTTAAATTCTCAGCATCTGAAAACTAAGAAAAAGAAGAGGAATAAAAACATTTGCACAAGTCATATTTGTGAAATTTCCAACTGTGAGCAAACCAACGAAATGAGACCTGAATATGTATTCAGATCGTTATTGATGGCAAACTGTGAGCAAAAACCAATAGATAAGACCATAACCATTTAATTTCCTAGGAAAAGGGAGTAGGAGAACACATGGTAGTCTCTGTCAACCCCAAACTCAGGTGGTAACATTGAATTCCTCATTCTCAAGCACCCCAAAGCATAAATGAACCGAACAATAAGACCACAGTGGAGCTTTTAAATATGAGAGGTTGTTATTCAACTGTTTATTTTTGTTTTTTTTCCCCCTCTGGAAATATCTATATCTGAAATAAGAAGTGTTGACCCATTTACCAACAAAACACAAATTTAAAAAATGCCACTCTGACTAGCCCATTAATACTATTTTTCTAAGCAGATAATAATTTCTAATCCATGAGATTAGGAGATCCTATAACTATTGACCTACTAGCTGTATCTTTTTTTGAGCTAATGTTTTACAGATCAGTAGACTTTCATCTACCATAATTGGTGATTTGGATTTCTTTGTCCTAATCAGGATTCTGAGCACCAGCAAGAGTCAACATTCTGGAAAGCATAGGATCCAGACACAATACATCTCTATTAAGAAACTGAGATGGATTTTAGCCTTTATGAATTTATATGATCTGCTTATTAATGATAAGTATCTTCAGGCTTTGCTCCAACCTCTGTGCTTTTTACTCTTTATCTTACCCTGTTTAATTAAACAAATTCCTGAAAATAGTTATTTTATTGGTATAGTACTTCATTTCTTTCGCTTACTTCACAGGTTCCAATGGTGTCTCACAGACATAGTTTCAGTCCTATACAAAGTATGATTTTCCATTAGGATGAATGAGAGAGGCCACTTACATCTGGGTAGTATGTGGTGGCAGATTTCTGTAAAACAGCACTGGAAAACAAAAGTCTGGTCACAAATCCTTTTCTCAAAGGCAAATACAGTTCTCACTTTTGATCCAGGCAGAAAGCCAAACCTAGAATAAGAGAAGCCATATGTATGTGTTTGAGAAAAAGTTGCCTACATAAGTAGGGATTTCCATCCCCCCCCCCCCATAATGAAGTTAACTTTTTGAAGCCTTTTGGAAAATGATGGAGATGTAATGGTCAAACTACAAACTTTAGAAATGTTTTACAAATACTTTGAGGTAATTTTTTAAAAAGAAGAAACATGAAAAAAGGGCCACAGCCTTCATCAAGACTGATTAATGTGAAGAGGGCAACTACAGTATTTAAAGGTTCACCAGTTTACCTACAGCTGAAACTTGTTCCCAGATATTTTTATCCATGTCCAAAGGAAGAAAGATCTCTGACTCAAAAGGAGAGAGCCTGTAAAATGGCCCACCCTCAACCCCTTCCTAATCTTCATTTGGGCTTAATTAGACAAGAGAAACACAAATGAGTTATTCCAGGGTTACTATTAGAAAAACCTCTTTTATACACATTAGCACAGTTCAAGAAGACTGATCCTAATGTCTCCAGGCTGAGAAAAGTCTACAGATCTTCTAAACAAGTGGTTCTCAACTGGGAGAAATCTGTTCCGGAACACTTGGCATGTCTAGAGACATTTTTATTTTTACAACCGGAGAGTGGGCGATGCTACTGGCATCAAATGAGTAAAGGCCAGGAATACCACAAAATATCCCACAGTGCACAGGACAGCCCCTGGCAAGAAAGCATTGTAGCCCCAAATATCAAATGCAGAGGCTGAGAAACATTGTTGTAGATCAGTGTCCCCTGCATTAGCCCAAGCTGTGAGCAGCACAGTCTTCTTACTGATTTGTGACTTTTGGGTCCTCATTGTAAGAAGCCATTTGGGGCCACAATTCCCCTGCTGTGTATGCATCATTTGGGGGGTGAGGAGGTGGTTTCTCTCACTATTTCCAGACTGGAAGACCCTCCTTGTAAGTTATTATTTGGAGTCCAAAGCTCTGTTCCTCCCTTCTAGCAGACCTGGCGCTCAGATCCTGACCTGCTCTGGCCTGAAAAGAAAGGCACAAAAGGGAGGCAAGAACCGTTATGAGGTGTTATTCTTTGTTTTTCTCAGCCCACCTGGAATATTCTAAGTTAAGCAAAATGACATCTGGAGTTTGCTTCCACCTCTAGGCCAAACAGTAGGTTTGGGAACTATAGACAAAAATAAATTTCAAGAATAGATTTGGGGGAGCCTGGGTGGCTCAGTCAATTGAGCAGCTGACTTCGGCTCAGGTCATGATCTCACAGCTAGAAGGCTTGTGAGTCTGAGCCCCACATCAGGCTCTATGCTAACAGCTTAGAGCCAGGACCCTGCTTCCAATTCTGTGTCTATCTCTCTGCCCCTTCCCTGCTCGCGTTCTGGCTCTCTCTCTCTCTCTCTCTCTCTCAAAATAAACATTTAAAAAATTAAAAAAAAAAAAGAATAGCTTGGATATTTGAATTCTATTTCATAGTATGCAATTATACATGTGAATTTCCACTTTGATATATTTAATCAAGAAAAAACCCAAAATGTTGAAAATTTCCTCTATTTGAAAACATTTAAATATATGCTTTTTCCCCCTTCATTTATTTATTTTGAGAGAGAGAAAAAGAGCAATGAGTAGCAGATGGGCAGAGAGAAAGTGAGAGACAGAGACAGAATCCCATATATGTTCCATACTGTCAGTGCAGAGCCTGATGCAGGGCTTGAACCCACCAACTGTGAGATCATGACCTGAGCTGAACCCAAAAGTTGGACACTTAACTGACAGAGCTACCCATGCACCCCATAAAAACATTTAAATATATACTTTTAAAAATATCCATAGAAAGTGGTCAAGGTTGTTTTCTTGAGAAGAAAAAATTATTGAGATGATGTACTTCATTAATTTCAGTATTAAAGTAAAGGTAAAATTAGGGGAAAACATTCACAGATGCTGTAATAATTTTCCCTAGTAGGTTGCAAACTTTGTTCATTTTCCATTTATTCATTTGAAGTTTTACTGATCCATGAAACCCAAAATTCTGGATCACTAGAACTATCTAGTCCACCACCACCAATTCACAACTGAAAAATCAAGGTCTTTGCTTAAACAACTCTACTGGTAAGAAATTTACTGCTTTCTGAGGAAGACCATGTCATATTTGGCCAGTCTATTGGAAAGTTCTTTATGTCGCAGTAAAGTATAACACGTGTGATCATCTCATCACAATTGCTTGGTGTTTGGCTCTTGTTCTATCCTGCAGGCCACAGCAAATGAGTCAAATTCCACTCCTATAGGTGGATGAATGAATAAAGCAATGAATAAAGATGGTTACCATACCCATCTTGAACTTCATGTTCTCTAAGCCAAGTGTTTGCTAGTGCTGCACTGACACAACTCAAGAGTTCCTCTCTACATTGTGGTCACTGTCCTCTCAATAGCTTCCAGTTGCTAGAAGTTGAACAACACAAGTTTTGGCTAAAACAGAATCTACTCGTACTATCATCTTTCTGTTTTAGACATTTCACTCATACTGTTCAGCTTTAGGACAAACTAGATTTGTTGGCAAGACTTAGTAATATTGACACATGAGATTATAGTCAAATCAAATTATAGATATTTAAACAAATTTTTCTTTTAACTCACATGCCCCCTACTGTGGACACATTCAGTTGGTGAGGTTTCTATTTGATTCAAGGTTAGGATTTGTTTTATTCATCTCTCCTAAATTTTATCCTGTTATTGTCAGCACATTGTTCCACACTGCTGAGATTTAAAAAAATATATTGTTCTTATAAAATATCTCAAACATTTGGAAAAGAGATGAATACAATGAACACTCACATGTCCAAACCCAAATACAATAAATATTAATATTATACCACATTTTCTTTAGGTTATTTTTTTAAACAAACCAAACATTAAATATAGTTGCAGCCGAATGGAAAACTCTAAAATCTCATAATAATATATAATTATATAATATATTATATGTAATAATATATATTATATAATATGTATACACATATATAATATGTAATAATGATATATAATATATACTTAACACTTGATCTTAGCCAAAAGGCTGAGAAGCAATATATAATATATACTTTGATATATAATATATAATTTAAATATATATTATCATAGATGATGAATTATTCTGTAACTTAATTTTTTAACTCAACTTTTATTTCTGACCCTCATCCTTCTTAGAAAAAAAAATTAAATACACATGCCATGTGAAGATAAAGGCAGACAGAGATTCGGGTGAGGTATCAGAGGTCAAAGAGCACCAAAGGTTGCCAACAAACCTGCAGAAGCTAGAGGAGAGCATGAACAGATTGTCGCTTATAGTTACCAGAGGTGGCCAACACTTTGATACTATTCTTCTAGTCTGTAGAACCATGAGACAATAAATATTTGTTGTGCAAACCACCTGGTTTGTGGTATTTTATTACACCAGCTGTAACAAATCAATATACTCATATTACCTGATTTTTCAAGTGTTTGCCATTTTGATAGATATGAGGCAGAATCTCTACTTTTTATTTTCTTTCACTAATGATATTGAGCATACACGTTGCTAATTTGGTTTCCAACTTCAAAGAATTACATTTTAATCTTCTCTGCCTACTTTTAACTGATTGCCTCCAAGTACAATGATTATTTTTTACATAAATATTTTAATTATTCAACAATATTTTCCTTTATGAAATAGGCTCTTTGTATCATGATTGATTATTTTCCTACCCTGAGGTCTTAATATCTTCTACAACTTATTTTCTAACAATTTAAAGTTTTGCTTTTCACAATTTGTTCTTTAATCTGACTGGATTTGAATTTTGTGTATAAAATGAGGCAGGAATTTATCATTTTTTACATTTGGATAACTGATTTTTCAAGAACCATTTATAATTCTGTTTTTAGGTCATTAATTTGTACTAACACTTCTGTCATAGTTTGTGTTCCCATATATGTGCTGCCTTGTTTCTAGGCTATTAATTCTCTTCCACTCATCTTTTTTGGTCTAATTTTGTGGCACCAGTACACCATCTTAACTATTATAGCTGTGAAGTTTTCATTGACATTGAAAAAAAACTTACTATCATTTTTCTTCAATTTCTAATTATAGCGCATTGTCATTAGAGAACTTAGTATATTGAGTCTATAATAGATTATTAAAATGGGTCATTTTCCTATCTGTTTTGGCATACTTCCTGAGGCCAAGAACAAAATGGTAGTACCTATTCCAAAGTGCGAGACAAAATATCTTTGAAGTAGTTGCTAAGTAGTTTGCAACACTCAGTCCAAGAACTACATTTAAGGCAAATATGTGCAGGAGGTGAAGGGAGAACTTCTTTCCCTTTCCCCATATGTAAAAGACAGAGGTGTCCTCTTATGACTAATGAGGAACTTTAAGAAATCATTAGAGAGTTTGATTCCAGTCTTCTGGAGGTTGAATAGCAATGCTACTAGTAGAAAGAAAGGGACATTTATCACTAGAGACAGAAGTTCAGTGTAGAGGGAACAGGCAACCAGCCAAAGAAGCACAGCCTGCATCAGGAAGCCATAACAAAGTGTTTCCAGCTGGGGAATCTTTGAGGAACCCCCTTGGAACTACCCTCAAGAGAAACATTCAACTTTAAACATCCACCAAGCATCAATATAGATGTGTGTAATAGCAAGCAAATAAAAGTTTTCTTTTTCCTCTTCCTCTCCTACTTTTGCCCCACATCAAATTCAAGATGCGAGAATACAAAGAAAGGACTGATTAGAAAACATGGAGGAACCAAACAAGGTAATAGTCCAACTCAACATGTCTCCCTCCCATATGTTAAGGTTTCAGTGAGAAAGGAAAAGTATTGAACCTAAATAAAATTAAGAATTTTTGTTATTCACTATAATATATATCATTTTTAGTGTACATGAAGCATTTATAAAAATATAAGAAAAAACACACTTTAAAGAATCAATATGATAAATACTCTGTCCTCTAATCATTATATAATAAATTGGGACTTGGTAAGAAAATTAGTGCTTTAGAATCTTGTACGTTTGGAAACCGTGACATATTTCCAAGCACTTGTGTTAAAGATTGTTATTCTTAGAAGGACACATGTTAGTAGTATTTCTTCCAAAAAATATATAACCTGAATCTAATCATCAATAAGCATTAGACATAATAAAATTGAGGAACAGTCTACAAAATAAATGACCTGAATACTTCAAAATACCAATGTCATGAATGACCAAGAAATGGCTAAGGAACTATTCCAGATTGACAGAGGCTAAAGAAACATAAAAGCTAAATGTAATGAGTGGAAAAAATAAATGTAATGGGTGATTCTGCAATAGATTGTGGACTAGGAGGGGAAAAAAGTTACAAAGGTCGTGACTGAGGCAAAAGCAAAAAAAAAAGGGAGTATTATAAACAACTTAATATTTTTAAAAAATCTAAATATGTGAATTTCTATAAAAGCATAAAATGTCAAAGTTGAATAAAAACTGAGTAGAAATATTGAATAAGAAGACTTAAAGAAACTTAAATTACACTCAATAGCTTTCTCCCACCTTGTCCCCCATTAGTCCTAGATTTTACAAATGAGTTCCTTCAACCTTTCAGAAACATATAACAACACTGACAGAAGCTGTCCAAGAAAATAGCAAATGCTGTCCAGCCTAATTTATATAAAGAGGTAATATTCAACCAATTCTCACCTATACAGCTGTATCAATTGCTTACATTCTGATTGGCTATGCCCCAGTATGAATAAACAGTGAACACTGTCATTTTGAAGTATACTTAGTTTGAGTATTACTTGGAACAAGTATAATTAGAATTCCAAAATCAGATGTCAAAACAACAAATGATATAATTTCACTTATGCTTCGATGGAAATATCCCTGATAAAATTTAGCTTTAAAAAATCCAACAGTCCATTGTTTTTTATTTTTTTAATGTTTTTAATTATTTTTGAAAGAGAGAGAAAGAGAGAGAGAGCATGAGTGGGAGAGGGGCAGAGAGAAAAGGAGACACAGAATCTGAAGCAGGCTCCAGGCTCGGAGTTGTCAGCACAGAGCCCAATGTTGGGCTTAAACTCATGAGCTGCAAGATCATGACCTGAGCCAAAGTCAGACACTTAACTGAGTCAGCCACCCAGGAGCCCATCAACAGTCTATTTTTTTCTAATCATGCATTATAATCACTTAGTGCTATCTGAGGACAATTCTACATGAAAAATCATTCAATGAATGAGTGATGTCAGTGGAACTTGTGAACTAAAGGTCACCTAAAATCTTCTCCATAAAAGCAACACAAACACTGGCAAAAATTGTCCAATCAACTTCTTCAGAACCTGAAAATTAATTAAAGGCTAAAACAATCTGGGGAGCATTTATTCAAGAAAATCAGTTGAATCTCAGTAATTACAATTACCTTTGTAGCATTTGAACTTGGGCTGTTTCCATACCTCATTCCCCAGGTCCACAGTAGCTTTGAAAACGAACAATTCCACAATCACAGGAAAACCAACAGCATAGCAGCCACTGGAGGGAGAATAGGGTTGGAGTTTCTTCAAAGCCCCAGGTAACTGTCATTATTTGACCTGTCTGGCAGTTCCCTTGAAATCCTCAAATGGCTTGTCTTTATTTGACCTGACTCAAGTTTGCCTAATGCCAATAACTTTTTGTCCTCAAAGGGCTTGTCAAAGATACTCAGCAGCAACTGTTTAATGTCTCAGCTGCCTGAGACAAACAACTAGCTGACCAAATAATGTGGTCATTAGATGACCCCAGAAAGCTTTGAAAAATTCCAACTTATTCCTGGGCATCTATAAGGTTACACATACATGAAGGGCTATATGCATGTCCAGAGCTGTGCACATGCTCAGGAAAGACCTGAGAAAGCCCTCAGCTCTCATCTCTGTCTGACCTTGACTTCAAGGAAGTAAGGACTATGATAGAGTTGTAAACTACCTGGCTGAATGTGGAAAGCTGGAACCGACATAGACACTCAGCCCCTAGGCAAAGACTGGGAGAACTATTGGTTCCAAGCATTAAGAAATCACTGTCGGGGTGCCTTGGTGGCTCAGTCAGTTAAGTGTCCAACTTCAGCTCAGGTCATGATCTCATGGTTTGTGGGTTCAAGCCTCACATCAGGCTCACTGCTGTCAGCCTATCAGCGCAGAGTCTGGAGCCTGCTTCAGACTCTGTGTCTCCCTCTCTCTGTGCCCCTCCCCTGCTCAGGCTCTGTCTCAAAAATAAATAAATGTAAAAAGAAAAGAAAAAGAAATCACTGTACATTATTATCCAGCCATTAAACTGAGTAAAGACTCTAGTGGCTTCACCCAACAAAGAACACAAATTTGACAGAATTAGTTCAGGAACACAGCTAAAGAAACTGCAGTAACAATGATAATAGATAGTAATAACAAACTCTAGGGGAGAGGGAGATAGGATTTTTAAAGCTGCCACATTATTCAAAATATGTAATTTTCCAAAAAAAAAAAAGAGAGAGAGAGAGAGAGAGACATGCAAACAAACAAGGAAGTATGGCCCATACACAGAAAAACAAGCAGTCCATAGAAATTGTTATTGAAGAAACATAGATGTTGTACTTCCTAAACTGGATTTAATCAGCTATTTTAAACATGTTGTAACTAAAGGAAATCATGTCTAAATAAATAAAGGAAAGTATGATAACAATATCTCATCAAACAGAGATTTAAAAAAAACAAAGGGAAATTCTGGATTTGAAAAGTACAATATCTGCAATAAAAATTTCACCAGAGAGAGTCATAAAGAGATATGAGCTAGAAGAAGAAAGAACCTGTGAACTTGAAGGTAGTTCAAAAAAACAGAACTGAGGAAAAGAGAGAGAAAAATAAAGAAAAAGTGAACACAGGCTCAGAGACCTGGAGAATACCAACAAATGGTGCAACACACACATAACAGAAGGAGAGAGAGAAAGGAGAGATAAAAGAATATTTGGAAAAATAATGGCTGAACACCCCCTGATTTTGTGAGAAATATTAATTTACACATCCAAAAAACTCTACAAACTTCAAGTAGGATAAGCTCAAAGACATTCCCACTTAGACATATCAAAAATCACTGTTGAAAAACAAAGATAAAGGATTCTTAATGTGGAAAAACTATTTAGAAAAGTAATATTTTTGCTTTATGTTTTTACTAAAGGTCCTAAATATTGAACATTCAAATATTCTATAAAAGGCAGTACAGTATATTCAAATGTCAAAGTATTATGGATTTGTTAATAATAGGAAATATTTTGCACTGATTGAATCTGCCCATTTGACCTAGACAATAAATAGAATCAGCCAGAATGGAAATGTTGATTGCAAAATCTTTTCATTCTCCACAATAAATAATTCCTCCCCAGACCTGTCTTGGTCACAGTGCAAAACTCAGTCAGAGATTCTTTAGAGAATTCATGTCCTAGACAGCAAACAAGTCTCAGTCTTCTAAATAACCTTCCACGCATTACTGAAAGTGATACAATGAACTTGAAGGGGCCCATAGGAAAGAGGATACTAAGGAAACAGCTAGATAACTGAGAAAGAAAAATCCGCATAATTCTATATTTGGTTCCACCCTTTAGAAACAGTTAGTGTAAATGTGATATATTATGAATATGAGGAACTCAGCTCATCTACAAGGCAAAAATATCCCCCAAAACCTCATGTCATATATTTAGTGAAAAATTAAACAAAAATGATTCTTGGTGAATTCCTTCCTTCCCTTTATTTTTGTGAACAAATACTATGACTCTCCTTCTTTTATATCTATGTATTTACCTCCTTTCAAATGTATTTCATTAGAACCCTCTTTTGAAGTAGCTTCCTTAAATTTTGCTAACTTCAGATAAGAACCACTTTCCCACCCCAGATGGGCATCAGGATACTTTATCTTCCCTGGGTTTCAAGAGACTTTCCACCCTTGCTCACAAGGCAGCACTTGAAAGTAGTTTTGAGTATACTCAGATATAGAAGTAAGACTATAATTTTGATGTTTTAAGAAATGGGGTTTAGTGATTATTATCTGTCATAATTGTATGGATTGCTTTAGATTAGCTGGGTGATTGGTCTGTTCCACTTGGCATTGTCTGGGATCTCTTGTTTGGGGCTGGAACACTTCCCAAATCATTCTATGAGGCCAATATCTGATTCCCAAATCAGACAGACATTACAAGAAAATAAAACTATAGACCAATATTCTTTATGAATATAGACACAAAAAATTCATAATAAATTCTAGCCAACGAAATCCAGCAACATACGAAATGTATTATACACCATGACCACGTGGGATTCGTTCCAATACAAGGTTGGTTCAATATATGAAAATCAATCAATGCAATAGACCATTTAATAAAGAATAAAAAACACATGATCATTCAATGGATGCAGAAAAGACATTTGACAAAATCCAACACCCTTTATTATAAAAACAGCAAACAAAGTAGGAATAGAAGAAAACTTTCTCAACCAGATAAAGACATCTGTGAAAAATTCATAACTATCATACATAAAGATGAAAGACTGAATGCTTTCTTCCTAAAATTAGGAAAAAGACTGCTTTTGCCATTCTTTCAACTGTAATGAAAACTATAGCCAGAGTAATTAGGCAAAGAGAAAAAAGACATCCAGATTGGCAAGAATTTTTACAATTCAACAACAAAAATGTAACCTGATCAATGTATGTGCTAAGAAATTGACCAGACATTTCTCCAAAGAAGGTATACAAATGGTTGACAATTATCAGAGAAAAGTAAGTCAAAGCTACAATGAGATAGCACTTCTCACCTAGTAGAATGACCCTCACTTAAAAAAAAAGTGTAGGTGAAGATGTGGAAAAAACTCATGTATTGCTGATGGAAATGAAGATACGGCTGCTTTCAAGAAGAGTTTGGCAGTTCTTCAAAAAGTTTCACATACAGTTACCTTAGAATTCTGAAATTCCATTCCTAGGTATGTACCTCAAATAAGTGAAAACGCATGGTATATGTCCATATTAAAACTTGTATCCAAATGTTCATAGCAACATTATTCATTATAGTGAAAAGGTAGAAACAACTCAAATGTTCAAGTGATGAATAAACAAAATGATATATCTATGTAATGGAATATTATTGAGCTATAAAAAGAATGAAGTATTCATACATGCTACAACATGGAGGAACTTTGAAGACATGCTAAGTGAAGGAAGCCAGACATCAAAGACAACATATTTTATGATCCATTTATATGAACTGTCCAGAATAGGCAAATTCATAGAGACAGAAATCAATATGGTGGCTGCCAAGGACTGGGGGCAGGGAGCAATAAAGAATTACTGCTTAATGGGTATAGGATATCCTTTGGGGGTAATAAAAATGTTTTAGAACAAGACAGAGGTAGTGGTATCACACCTTTTTGGATATATTAAAAAACACTCAACTGTGGTGAATTTAATGGTGTATAAATTACACCATTTGACAGCATTTAACATGAAAATTTGACAATATAATTTGCCACATAAAGAGTGGGAAAATAATGTGATTACCTCCATAGAGAAAAAAAATCTTTGAAAATTTTCCAGATTCTTTTATTAGAGAAAAAAAAATCACACACCAGAATAGAA
The DNA here is from genome assembly GCF_022079265.1 of Lynx rufus. NCBI lineage: Eukaryota > Metazoa > Chordata > Mammalia > Carnivora > Felidae > Lynx > Lynx rufus. The sequence continues at coordinate 986,988 of NW_025814841.1, forward strand.
GGAAATCTCCTTGACTTGTTAAAGTTTGTATCTACACAGACACACATGCACACACACACACACACACACACACACACACAATATAATAAATAGTATACTTAACAGAAAACTTAAGAGTTACTTCCACTTATTGAATAAGATTCCCACCAATAGTGTCATTTAACATTGTATCAGACTTCCTGGTCAATACTAGAAAGTATAATAATAATAACAATAGGGATGCTGTTGGTGAAGAAAGGTATCAGGCTTCTAAGGCAAGATGTAAAAATGTTGTTTAGAAATTATATCATACACCTAAACAATTCAACTAAATTAACAAATAAGAGTTTAGCAATGTTCCCAGAGACAAAAGCAATATATAAAAACCAATGGCATTCTCTATACCAGCAAAAATCAACTGTCAAATACAACTTAAAAAGGTATCCTTCCAAAACAATAAAAATTTAAGGTACATGAGAATTCTTTATGTGGTATACATAAACTCAAATTTTACAAATGTTAAACTTTACCAAGGTTTGTAGATAAGTATACAAATAAATGGAAGACATTTTCTGCTCTGGATGAGCCCATTTAACATTATAAAGATATCAGGACTTCCAGGGAAGATGGACAAGAGGAGGACAGCAGAGTTCATCTGTCCCACAGATACAACTGGGTAACCCCCACATCAATGTAAATAACCCAGAAAATGAACTGAAGACTGGAAGAATAGAACCTCCACAGCTAAATGTAGAGAAGCCGTCACAATTGGGGAGGGTAGAAAGGGAGAATATGCAATACTGTCTACTGGAGGGAGGTATGCTTTGGGTGAAGAAAGGGGAAAGAATCAGAGTCTCACCCAAGGCACCCCAAGGAGAGGACAAATCCCTGCAACATTTGGCTTTGAAACTAGAAGAGCATAATTTGACAAGATCTTACATCAATGGGACTTAATACCTGGAACTCTAAATATCAGTGGGCTCAGCTCTGGGAGAGCCCAGAGGGCAAGAGGAAATTGAGTTCCACCCTTAAAGAGACAGCATACAAATAGCCCCAGTGAGATACAGCAGGAAGCCCCAGTTTGAAAAATGCCTGTGATATACAGAAGGCAGATTTGTTTACTAATCCTAGATCACCTGCCTAAGAGGCAGGGATCATTGGGAGACTTCTCCAAGAACAAAAGAGCTGGCAGGCACAATTGCCCTTACTTGGCCCCAGGCCTAGACAGAGGGCCACCTGTGGGAACCAGCTCAGTGCCCACACTCACTACCTAACTTGCTTACACCAAAGCCCTACCCACTTCCCCACTCCTGTGGAACCACCCTTCCCAATCTTGCTTGCCTCAGTCCCAGTTTGGTGGCCCTGACCCCCAGAAGACCAGCCCAAACCCCTGCTTACAAGCACCTCCCAGTGTGAGAGTTTTGCAGAGCCTCAGCCCAGGCAGCAGTGGGGACAGGTCTCATTTCACAAGCAGACCAGAGCATACCTAATTAAACATACCCCCTTCAGTCCAGGAACTAAAAACTGCCCAAAACAGGCAAAGGGAGCCTCTGCAAAAGACTGTCCTGAAGGAGAAAGTGGCCAGGACAAAACAGCAGGGCACATGCAGCACACAATGGAGTCACTCTCAGAAGCACCGGGCCCTGGGGAATAGGGGACACTACACAGAAGGGCACTATAGGATCTCCTCTTCATAAGGGTCATTACTCTCAAGAGCAGGAGATGTAACTGACTTTCCTAACACAGAGAAATAGGCACATAGACTTAGACAAAATAAGAAGACAGAGAAATTTATCCAAAACAAACAAACAAACAAATCAAACAAACACAAAACAAAAAACAGGGCAAGGCCAGGGCCAGAGATTTAAGCAAAACATAAAAGTAATGTCCCTCATGGAATATTTAAAGCAATGATCATAAGGATACTTACTGGACTTGAGAAAAGAGTGGAATACACAAGTAAGTGAGACCCTTAACACAGAGGTAAGGACTAACAGAGATGAAAGGCTTAATAAATGAAACGATAAACATGTTTGATGGAATGAAGAACAGGCTGGAAGAAGCAGAGGAACAAATTAATGACCTAGAAGACAGAGTAATATAAACTAATCAAGCTGAACAAGAGACAAGAATTACACAAAAAAATAGACTTAGAGAACTGTGACTCCATCAAATGTAATCTTCATATTAGAGTAGTCCCAGAAGAAAAGAGAGAATAGAAAATATATTTAAAGAAATAATAGCTGAAAAGTTCCCTTACCTGGGGGAGGAAACAGATCACCAGATCCAGAAGGCACAGACAGCCCCAAACAAAATCAACAAAAGGAGATCCATACCCAGATACAGTAATTAAATTGGAAAAAATACAGTGATGAAGAAAAAAATTTAAAAGTAGCAAGAATGAAACCCCCATAAGGCTATAGGGGGATTTTTCAGCAGAAACTTTCCAAGCCAGAAGGGAGTGGCCTGATATATTCAAAGTACTGAATGGGAAATTTTTTCAGTCAAGAATACTCTATTCAGCAAAGCTATCCATAGAATAGAGGGAGAGATAAAGAGTTTCCCAAACAAAAATTAAAGGAGCTCATGATCACTAAACCAGCCCTGCAAGAAATATTAAAGGAACTCTCTGAGTGGAGAGAACAAAAGTGACATAAGAAGGTAGGAAACACAGAGGCAGTAAAAATAGATATTTCTGTAAAAAACCAGTCAAGGAACTTACAAAATAAAAAGATGCAATATATGATAACACACACCTAAAACGTGAGGAGGAGAGGAATAAGAATGAGTTCAAACTTAAATAATCATGAACTTAACATAGACTGCTATATGTAGAAGAGGTTATATACAAACCTAATGGTAACCATATTTCAAAACCCACTAATATATATGCAAAGAATAAAGAGAAAGAAATCCAAATATATCACTGAAGAAAATCAGCAAACCATAAACGTAAATGGACTAAATGCTCCAATCAAAAGACATAGAGTGACAGAATCGATTAAAAAAAAAGACTCAGCTATATGCTGGCTACAAGAGACTCATTTTAGACCTAAAGACACTGGTAGATTGAAAGTGAGGGGATGGGGAAACATTTTTCATATCAATGGATGTCAAAAGAAAGCTGGTATAACAACAGACAAAGGACCCTATATAATCATAAAGGGGACAATGCAACAAGAAGAAACAATAATTATAAATATTTATGCACCCAACATAGAAGCACGAAAATACATAAAGCAGTTAATAACAAACATAAAGGAATTAATTGATAATACAATAATAGGTGGGAGCTTTAAAATCCCACTACATCAATGGGCAGATCATCAAAACAGAAAATCAACAAGGAAACAATGGCTTTGAATGACACATTGGAACACATGGATTTAACAGATGTATTAAGAACATTCCATCCAGAACAGCAGAATGCACATTCTTTTCAAGTGCACACAGAACATTCTCCAGAATAGATCACATATCAGGCCACAAAACAAGCCCTAACAAATTCAAGAAGATCAAAGTCATACCATGCATTTTTTTTACCACACTGCTATGAAACTAGAAGTCGATCACAAGAAAAAAACCTGGAAAGAACACAGATACATGGAGGTTAAATAACCTATTAAACAAAAATTGGGTAAACAAAGAAATGAAGGAAGAAATTTTAAAAAGTACATGGAAACAAATGAAAATGAAAACACAATGGTCCAAAACCCTTGGGTACAGTAAAAGCAGTTCTAAGAGGAAGCTTATAGCAATACAGATCTATCTCAAGAAGCAAGAAAATTCTCAAATAAACAACCTAATCTTGCACATAAAGGATTTGGAAAAAGAACAAACAAAACCTAAAACCAGCAGAAAGAAGGAAATAATAAAGATTAGAGCAGAAATAAATCATATAGAAGTTAAAAGTAAAAGCAAAAAAACAATAGAACAGATCAATGAAACCAGGAGCAGGTTCTTTAAAAAAAAATAAAACTGATAAACCTCTAGCCAGACTTACCAAGAAAAAAAGATAAAGGACCTAAGTAAACAAAATCACAAATGAGGGATGAGAAGTAAAACCAACACCACAGAAATACAAATAATTATAAGAGAATATTATGAGTAGCTATATGCCAACAGACTGGGCAAATTAGAAGAAATGGAAAAATTACTAAAAACACAAAACCTACCAAAACTGAATGAGGAATAAATAGAAAACTTGAACAGACCAATTACCAGAGATGAAATTGAATCATTAATAAAATAACTCCCGATAAAAAAAAAGTCCAGTACCAGATGCTTCGCTGGTGACTTCTACCAAGCATTTCAATAAAAGTAAATACTATTCTTCTCAAACTATTCCAAAAAAAAAAAAAAATAGAAGAGGACATAAACTTTCCAAATTCATTTAATGAGGATACCAAAACCAGATAAAGATACCACCAAAAAGAAAACTGTAGGGCAATATCTCTGATGAACATAGATGCAAAAACCAACAAATTATCAGAAAGCTGAATCCCACAATATATTAAAAAAATCATTTACCATGATCACATGGGATTTATTCCTGTAATGCTATGGTGGCTCAATAGTCACAAATCAATCAATGTGATAAAACAGATCAAAAAGAGAAAGGTTAAAAACCATCTGATCATTACAATAGATGCAGAAAAAAAAAACATTTGACAAAGTACAACATCTATTAATGATAAAAACTCTCAACAAAGTAGGTTTAGAGGAAACATACCTGAATATAATATAGGCCATATAAAAAACCCACAGTGAACATCATCTTCATTGGTGACAAACTGAGAGCTTTTCCCCTTAGATCACAAGAAGAGAAGAATGTTCACTCTCACTACTTTTATTCAACATAGTCCTAGAAGTCCTAACCACAGCAATCAGACAAGAAAAAGAAATAAAAGACATCCAGATTGGTAAAGAAGAAATAAGACTTTCGCTATTTGTGGATGACATGATACTACAGAAAACCCTCAAGACCCCACCAAAAAGCTAGTAGAACTGATAAATAAATTCAGTAAGGTGCAAGACACAAAATCAATATATAGAAATCTCTTGCATTGTAATATATTCATAATGAAGTAGCATAAAGAGAAATTAAGAAAACAATCCCATTTGTAATTTCATCAAAAAGAATAAAATACCCAGGAATAAACTTAACCAAGGTGGTGAAAAACTTATACTATGAAAATTATAAAAAACTGATGAAATAAATTGAAAATGATACAAACAACTGGAAAGATATTCCACACTCATGGAAGAATAATAAAATGTCCATACTACCCAAAGGAATCTACAGATTTGATACAATCCCTATCAAAATAGCAACAGCATTTTTCACAGAACTAAAACAAATTATCCTAAAATTTGTTTGGAACCACAAAAAAGACCCCAAATAGTCAAAGCAATATTGAAAAAGAAAAAAACTGGAGGTATCACAATCCCAGATTTTAAAATTTACTACAAAGCTGAAGTAATCAAAATGGTATGGTACTGGCACAAAAACAGAAACATTGATCAATGAAACAGAATGCAGAGCCCAGAAATCAATATTTATATGGTCAATTAATTTTTAACTGAGGAAGCAAGAATATACAATGGGTAAAAGTCTCTTTAACAAATAGTGTTGGGAATACTGGACAGCCACATATAAAAGAATGAAATTGGACCACTTTCTGACACCACACACAAAAATAAACACAAAATGGATTAAATACCTACATGTGAGACCTAAAACTAAAAATCCTAGAAGGGAGCACAAGCAGTAATTTCTCTGATACCGGCCACAGCAACATTTTTTTAGATATGTCTCCTGAGGCCAGGGAAACAAAGGAAAAATAAACTATTGGGACCACATCAAAATAAAAAGCTTCTGCACAGTGAAGGAAACAATCAACAAAACTAAAAGACAACCTAAGGAATTGGGAAGATATTTTTTTTTTCAACGTTTATTTATTTTTGGGACAGAGAGAGACAGAGCATGAACGGGGGAGGGGCAGAGAGAGAGGGAGACACAGAATTGGAAACAGGCTCCAGGCTCTGAGCCATCAGCCCAGAGCCTGACGCGGGGCTCGAACTCACGGACTGTGAGATCGTGACCTGGCTGAAGTCGGACGCCTAACCGACTGCGCCACCCAGGCGCCCCGGGAAGATATTTTTAATGACATATCTGATAAAGAGGCAGTATCCAATATATATTAAGAATTTATACAACGCTTAAAAAAAAACAAAACTAAATAAACCAATTAAAAATGGGCAACAGATACGAGCATACATTTATCCAAAGAAGACATACACATAGCCAATAGACACATGAGAAGATTTCAATATCACTAATCATCAGGGAAATGCAAATCAAAACCACGAGATATCACCTCACATCTGTCAAAGTGGCTAAAATCAAATACACAAGAAACAACAAGTGTTGGTAAGAAAAAGGAATCCTTGTGCACTGTTGGGGGAAATGCAAACTGGTGCAGCCACTTTGGAAAACAGTGTGGAGATTCCTCAAAAAGTTAAAAATAGAAATATCCTATAACCCAGCAATTGCACTAGTAGATATTCACCAAAGGATACAAAAATACAGATTTGAAGGGGCACATGCCTGCCAATGTTTATAGTAGCACTATCAACAATAGTCAAATTATAGAGAGCCCATACATCCATCAACTGATAAATGGATAAAGAAGTGGCATATAGATTTATTTGTGAAGATGGCAGCGTAGGAGGACGCTGGGCTCACCGCGTCCTGCTGATCACTTAGATTCCACGTACACCTGCCTAAATAACCCAGAAAACCGCCACAAGACTAGCAGAACAGAGTCTCTGGAGCCAAGCGCAGACGAGAGGCCCACGGAAGAGGGTAGGAAGGGCGGCAAGGTGGTGCGCACTACATGGACTGGCGGGAGGGAGCCAGGGTGGAGGGGCAGCCCGCTGGCCAAGCAGAGACCCCAAGTCTGGCTTGCAAAAGCAGAGGGGCCTGACAGAGTGTGTTCGGACAGTGAGCGGGGACTTAACATCTGGAAGGTTATAAGTTAACAGCTCTGCTCAGAGAGCAGGAAGGCTGGAGGACAACGGGAGGGAGAGTTGCTGAGCCCCAGGAGGACAGAGCTCAGTTTGGCGGGGAACAAAGGCGCTCGCCAGCGCCATCTCCCTGGCCAGCGCCATCTCCCTCGCCCATCCCCCAGCCAAAATCCCAAAGGGAACCAGTTCCTGCCAGGGAACTTGCTGGCACCACGCAAACACCCAACGCTGTGCTTCTGCGGATCCACACCTCCAGCAGCAGGTCTGACTCCCTCCCGCTGCCACAGGGCCCCTCCCGAAGTGGTTCACTGAAGGAGAAGCGAGCTGAGCCTACCCCTCCCGCCCCTGTGCACCTTGCTGATCCACCCCAGCTAATACGCCAGATCCCCAGCACCACAAGCGTGGCAGTGTGCAAGTAGCCCAGATGGACCATGCCACCCCACAGTGAATCCCGCCCCTAGGAGAGGGGAAGAGAGGGCACACACCAGTCTGACTGTGGCCCCAGCAGTGGGCTGGGGGCAGACATCAGGTCTGACTGCGGCCCCGCCCACCAATGCGAGTTATTCAAGACAGCACAGGGGAAGTGCCCTGCAGTTCTGCACCACTCCAGGAACTATCCAAAATGACCAAACGGAAGAATTCCCATTAAAAGAATCTCCAGGAAATAACAACAGCTAATGAACTGATCAAAAACGATTTAAATATAACAGAAAAATAATTTAGAATAATAGTCATGAAATTAATCGCTGGGCTTGAAAACAGTATAGAGGACAGCAGAGAATCTATTGCTACAGCGATCAACGGACTAAGGAATAGTCAGGAGGACCTAAAAAATGAAATAAATGAGCTGCAAAATAAAATGGAAACGACCACGGCTCAGATTGAAGAGGCAGAAGAGAGAATAGGTGAACTAGAAGATAATATTATGGAAAAAGCAGCTGAGAAAAAGAGAGATTAAAAAATCCAGGAGTATGAGGGGAAAATTAGAGAACTAAGTGATGCACTAAAGAGAAATAATATACGCATTCCAGAGGAGGAAGAGAGAGGGAAAGGTGCTGAAGGTGTACTTGAAGAAATAATAACTGAGAACTTCCCTGAACTGGGGAAGGAAAAAGGCACTGAACTCCAAGAGGCACAGAGACGTAACTTGAATCGATCTTCTGCATGACATATCATAGTGAAACTGGCAAAATACAAGGATAAAGAGAAAATTCTGAAAGCAGCTAGGGATAAACGTGCTCTAACATATAAAGGGAGACCTATAAGACTCGTGACCGATCTCTCTTCTGAAACTTGGCAGGCCAGAAAGGAATGGCAGGAGATCTTCAATGTGATGAACAGAAAAAATATGCAGCTGAGAATCCTTTATCCAGCAAGTCTGTCATTTAGAATAGAAGGAGAGATAAAGGTCTTCCCAAACAAACAAAAACTGAAGGAATTCGTCACCACTAACCCAGCCCTACAAGAGATCCTAAGGGGGATCCTGTGAGACAAAATACCAGAGACATCGCTACAAGCATAAAACATACAGACATCACAGTGACTCTAAACCCATATCTTTCTATAATAACACTGAATGTGAATGGACTAAATGCACCAACCAAAAGACATAGGGTATCAGAATGGATAAAAAAACAAGACCCATCTCTTTGCTGTCTACAAGAGACTCATTTTAGACCTGAGGACACCTTCAGATTGAGAGTGAGGGGATGGAGAACTATTTATCATGCTACTGGAAGCCAAAAGAAAGCTGGAGTAGCCATACTTATATCAGACAAACTAGACTTTAAATTAAAGGCTGTAACAAGAGATGAAGAAGGGCATTATATAATAATTACAGAGTCTATCCATCAGAAAGAGCTAACAATTATAAATGTCTACGTGCCAAATACGGGAGCCCCCAAATATATAAAACAATTACTCACAAACATAAGCAACCTTATTGATAAGAATGTGGTAATTGCAGGGGATTTAACACTCCACTTACAGAAATGGATAGATCATCTAGACACACGGTCAATGAAGAAACAAGTGCCCTGAATAATACCTTGGATCAGATGGACTTGACAGATATATTTAGAACTCTGCATCCCGAAGCAACAGAATATACTTTCTTCTCAAGTGCACATGGAGCATTCTCCAAGACAGATCACATACTGGGTCACAAAACAGCCCTTCATAAGTATACAAGTATTGAAATCATACCATGCATACTTTCAGACCACAATGCTATGAAGCTTGAAATCAACCACAGCTTGAAAAAGTCTGGAAAACCTCCAAAAGCATGGAGGTTAAAGAACACCCTACAAAGAATGAGTGGGTCAACCAGGCAATTAGAGAAGAAATTAAAAAATATACGGAAACAAACAAAAATGAAAATACAACAATCCAAATGCTTTGGGATGCAGCGAAGGCAGTCCTGAGAGGAAAATACATTGCAATCCAGGCCTATCTCAAGAAACAAGAAAAATTCCAACTACAAAATCTAACAGCACACCTAAAGGAAATAGAAGCAGAACAGCAAAGACAGCCTAAACCCAGCAGAAGAAGAGAAATAATAAAGATCAGAGCAGAAATAAACAATATAGAATCTAAAAAAAACTGTAGAGCAGATCAACAAAACCAAGAGTTGGTTTTTTGAAAAAATAAACAAAATTGACAAACCTCTAGCCAGGCTTCTCAAAAAGAAAAGAGAGGAACCAAATAGATAAAATCATGAATGAAAATGGAATTATTACAACCAATCCCTTAGAGATACAGCAATTATCAGGGAATACTATGAAAAATTATATGCCAACAAACTGGACAACCTGGAAGAAATGGACAAATTCCTAAACACCCACACACTTCTAAAACTCAATCAGGAGGAAATAGAAAGCTTGAACAGACCATAACCAGTGAAGAAATTGAATCAGTTATCAAAAATCTCCCAACAAATAAGAGTCCAGGACCAGATGGCTTCCGAGGGGAGTTCTACCAGACATTTAAAGCAGAAATAATACCTATCCTTCTCAAGCTATTCCAAAAAATAGAAAGGGAAGGAAAACTTCCAGTCTCATTCTATGAAGCCAGTATTACTTTGATTCCTAAACCAGACAGAGACCCATTAAAAAAAGAGAACTACAGGCCAATATCCCTGATGAATATGGATGCAAAAATTCTCAACAAGATACTAGCAAATCGAATTCAACAGCATATAAAAAGAATTATTCACCATGATCAAGTGGGATTCCTTCCTGGGATGCAGGTCTGGTTCAACATTAGCAAATCAATCAATGTGATACATCACATTAATAAAAGAAAAGATAAGAACCATATGATCCTGTCAATCGATGCAGAAAAGGCATTTGACAAAATTCAGCAACGTTTCTTAATAAAAACCCTTGAGAAAGTCGGGATAGAAGGAACATACTTAAACATCATAAAAGCCATTTATGAAAAGCCCACAGCTAACATCATCCTCATTGAGGAAAAACTGAGAGCTTTTTCCCTGAGATCAGGAACACGACAGGGATGTCCACTCTCACCACTGTTGTTTAACATAGTGCTGGAAGTTCTAGCATCAGCAATCAGACAACAAAAGGAAATCAAAGGCATCAAAATTGGCAAAGATGAAGTCAAGCTTTCGCTTTTTGCAGATGACATGATATTATACATGGAAAATCCGATAGACTCCACCAAAAGTCTGCTAGAACTGATACATGAATTCAGCAAAGTTGCAGGATACAAAATCAATGTACAGAAATCAGTTGCATTCTTATACACTAGCAATGAAGCAACAGAAAGACAAATAAAGACTGATCCCATTCACAATTGCACCAAGAAGCATAAAATAAATCTAACCAAAGATGTAAAAAATCTGTATGCTGAAAACTATAGAAAGCTTATGAATGAAATTGAAGGAGATATAAAGAAATGGAAAAACATTCCGTGCTCATGGATTGGAAGAATAAATATTGTCAAAATGTCAATACTACCCAAAGCTATCTACACATTCAATGCAATCCCAATCAAAATTGCACCAGCATTCTTCTCGAAACTAGAACAAGCAATCCTAAAATTCATATGGAACCACAAAAAGCCCCGAATAGCCAAGGTAATTTTGAAGAAGAAGACCAAAGCAGGAGGCATCACAATCCCAGACTTTAGCCTCTACTATAAAGCTGTCATCATCAAGACAGCATGGTATTGGCACAAAAACAGACACATAGACCAATGGAATAGAATAGAAACCCCAGAACTAGACCCACAAACATATGGCCAACTCATCTTTGACAAAGCAGGAAGAACATCCAATGGAAAAAAGACAGTCTCTTTAACAAATGGTGCTGGGAGAACTGGACAGAAGATTGAAACTAGACCACTTTCTCACACCATTCACAAAAATAAACTCAAAATGGATAAAGGACCTGAATGTGAGACAGGAAACCATCAAAACCCTAGAGGAGAAAGCAGGAAAAGACCTCTCTGACCTCAGCCATAGCAATTTCTTACTTGACACATCCCCAAAGGCAAGGGAATTAAAAGCAAAAATGAACTACTGGGACCTTATGAAGATAAAAATCTTCTGCACAGCAAAGGAAACAACCAACAAAACTAAAAGGCAACCAACGGAATGGGAAAACATATTTGCAAATGACATATCGGACAAAGGGCTAGTATCCAAAATCTATAAAGAGCTCACCAAACTCCACACCCGAAAAACAAATAACCCAGTGAAGAAATGGGCAGAAAACATGAATAGACACTTCTCTAAAGAAGACATCCGGATAGCCAACAGGCACATGAAAAGATGCTCAACGTCACCCGTCAGGGAAATACAAATCAAAACCACACTCAGTTATCACCTCACGCCAGTCAGAGTGGCCAAAATGAACAAATCAGGAGACTATAGATGCTGGCGAGGATGTGGAAAAACGGGAACCTTCTTGCACTGTTGGTGGGAAAGCAAATTGGTGCAGCCACTCTGGAAAACAGTGTGGAGGTTCCTCAAAAAATTAAAAATAGATCTACCCTATGACCCAGCAGTAGCACTGATTTACCCAAGGGATACAGGAGGACTGATGCATAGGGGCACTTGTACCCCAATGTTTATAGCAGCACTCTCAACAATAGCCAAATTGTGGAAAGAGCCTAAATGTCCATCAACTGATGAATGGATAAAGAAATTGTGGTTTATATACACAATGGAGTCCTACGTGGCAGTGAGAAAGAATGAAATATGGCCCTTTGTAGCAACGTGGATGGTACTGGAGAGTGTTATGCTAAGTGAAGTAAGCCATACAGAGAAAGACAGATACCATACGGTTTCACTCTTATGTGGATCCTGAGAAACTTAACAGAAACCCATGGGGGGAGGGGAAGGGAAGAAAAAAAAAGAGGTTAGAGTGGGAGACAGCCAAAGCATAAGAAAGTCTTAAAAACTGAGACCAAACTGAGGGTTGATGGGGGGTGGGAGGGAGGGAAGGGTGGGTGATGGGTATTGAGGAGGGCACCTTTTGGGATGAGCACCGGGTGTTGTATGGAAACCAATTTGACAATAAATTTCATATATTGGAAAAAAAAAAGAAGTGGCATATAAATATATTTACGCAATGGAATATTACTCAGCCATAAAAAAGAATGAAATCTTGCCATTTGCAATGTTGAAAGACGTAGAGTATATTATGCTAAGAGAAATAAATCAGAGAAAGATAAATATCATATGATTTCATTCCTATGCAGAATTTAAGAACAAAACAGATGAACATATGGGAAGGGAAAAGAGAGGGAAGGAAGCAAACCGTAAGCGACTCTTAACTAGAGAGAACAAATTGAGCATTGCTGGAGGAAAGGTGGGTGGGAAATGGGATTAATGGGTGAGGGTATTAAGGAGGGCACTTGTGATGAGCACTGAGTGCTCTATGTAAGTGATGAATCACAAATTCTACTCTTGAAACCAACATTACACTATATGTTAACTCACTAAAATTTAGAGAACAAACTGATGGTTATAGTGGAGGTGAAAGGGGTCATGAGTGAAACAAGTGAAGAGGATCAAAAAGTACACATATCATAAAGACCAGTGAGTAATGTATAGAATTGTTGAATTACTATATTGTATGCCTGATACTAATATAACTATGTTAACTAAAGTGGGATATTAAAAAATTATAAAAATGTCAGTTTTTACCAATTTTATCTATTAACTCAAACTGAAACAAAAAAAAATCCATTTGGAGTATTAAGGATTCGTGGTTCAATATTCACATGGACAAAATAAAAGGGTACAAATAACTAAACTGACATATATTCAAAAAGCAGAGATCAATGCTTGCTCTTTAAATTATTACAATAAACAATAAATAGACAAATGGCTGATGAATCAAAAGAGAAAGTTTGGAGAGAGACCCATGAACATGTAAAAACTTAACATAGAGAATGATAGCACTACATATTTATGTACTAAAGGGAAAGGACAGGTTGTTTACTAGATGGTTTTGGCAAAGTTCGTTTTACTATGAAGAAAAATTAAAATTTAGCTCATTCATTTGTTTGCAAAGATAGAAACACATTTAAAAAACATCTATATATAAATGTAAAATTAAAATTTAGTTCATTGGTTTGCAAAGATAGAATCACATTTCATAAAACACCTATATATATGTAAAATTATGTAAAAAAAATCTTTGTGAATAGAAGTGGAAATGAAATATTTAAACATAGCCTGAAACGCACAAAGTATCAGACAAAAAAATCATTTTAAAATCAATTTGATATATCAAAATAGTGGCTACTGATTAGAGAATATAAGGGTAAAATTAATGAGTATAGATTGAGAGATGGAATTTACAATGTCTGAAATCAATCAGAAACTCTCCTTTAAACCAGAAGTCAGAAAAGTTTTTCTGTAAAAGGACAGCTAATAAATATATTAGGCTTTGTGTGTCATATGTTCTTGTTTGAACTACTCAGTTCTGCCATTGTAACATAAAGCCAGCAATACATAATACATAAATATTTGCAGCTATGTTCAATACAACTTTATTTATGAACACTAAAATTTGATTTTATATCATATTCGTGTGTCTCTCAATATTATTCTTCTCTTCATTTTCCCTGCATCATTTAAAAATATAAACATCATTTTTAGCCCTTTGGTGTATGAGAACAGGCAACATGTCAAATCTGACCTGCAGACCAAACTTTGCTGACCCCTGGCTCAGACTGTAAAGGAAACTTTGCAAACGAACAAGACAGTGGAAGAATAGCAATACCAAATACGCAAAGACTGAAAGCAAGCAAAATATAGAAAATGAAATTTAGAAGTCCTCACTATTGAATACATACTCAAACTAAGAATCTGAAGTGCAAATTTATTTATTTTTATTTTTTTAACGTTTATTTATTTTTGAGAGAGAGAAAGAGAGACAGGGCATGAGCAGGGGAAAGGCAGAGAAAGAGGGAGACACAGAATGTGAAGCAGGCTCCAGGCTCTGAGCTGTCAGCACAGAGTCCTACACGGGGCTTGAACTCACGAACTGTGAGATCATGACCTGAGCCAAAGTTGGACGCTTAACTGACTGAGCCACCCAGGTGCCCCTCGAAGTGCAATTTAAATGAGATGTTATTTTTATACCTTTCAGATGGTCAAAATTTAGAAAGCAGAATAATGCCAAATGCTGGCTGGATAAGAGACATAGGAATCTTCACAACTTGCTGATAAAAATGCAAATTGCAACCCTTCTGAGAGATCTGATACCACCTAGTTTAATTAAGTATATTAATATCTTTTTTTCCCCTGAAAATCCTTCACCAAAAAAGTGTATTAAGGGATGTATATAAGCAAATTTATTCAGATTTGCTCTAGGGAGTTGAAGGTAATCTGGGTGCCCATTATTGAGAGAATAAATGGGTAAATGTGATGGATATATACATACTAGTATGGAGAACCAAGCAGATTTTAAAAGCAACATGACAAACTGATAGTCATATCAGCATAGTACTTTGTGAGAAAAAAAAAAGAGAAATAGGTGAAGTTATAGGGTACTGTACCATTTATGAAAATAAATAACATATGCATCTTATACAATATATATTTCACAAGCTTATATATGAAACAAAAGGCATCTGTCAAACCAGCTAGAAATGTGTGTTGGGGAGTGGGGGGCAGGAAAAATAAAGAATGAGGTTTAAACATATAAATATATGAATCAAAACAAAAAGGGCATTGCAGGACCATCAATAATTCTACACTGTGTATTGAGGTATGTGATTCATTCAATCTTTTTTTCTCTGAGGTTCAAACAGACATTCAAACACATACAGAAACACAAACAAAAGGCACAAATAGAAATCTCTGAAAACATGATAGTGGGAGATTTTAACTTTCCATTTCTGACAGAGCCAGTACACAAACATAAAAGAAGAAAGAAGACATTTTTACTTAAAGTTAAATGAAGAGATATAACTAACTTCCTATCCTGCAAAGAAAAGAAACATTTTCATATTTTGTCCAGGGACATTGAACTGAAATTGATCACCTTCTAACCTTATTTTTTTTTATTTTTAAATGGGAAAATACTATTTAATCACTTAAGATAATCATGAAGATTGAAACAGAACTTTGTTTAGATTTATAAAACAAAGTGATTTCAAAATTCTCACGTCTTTATGACTTAGAGTAGAAAATCTGCTCAGTAATCCCGACATAGTCTTTGGGATAAAATCAGAGTCCTATAGTCACATATTAGAGGATGCCACCTTCTTAATTTAAACAAAAAACTTAAAATCTGTAATTCTTCGTAATGTAAAAAGTTTAAACATTAAAAACAAACAATCTAAAACAAAACATATCCCAACCACAGAAACTAAAAATCAGTTATCTATTCATAATAACAAAGAGAACATCTAAATTAACAACAGCTGTGGACAATTATAGAGTAATAAAAATACCATATATCAAAAGGTATAGAATGACTTCTAGTACCAAGTAATTTTGTATCCCAAATTTTATTAACTATTTAAAGGAAATGGAACATAAAAAGACATACATCTAAGTATTTATAGAAATAAAGAATAACAGCTGTCATAAAGAATTGAAGGAGATAATTTTCCAGAAAAGCAAAAGCTAAAAGAGTTTGTTATCATAAACCAGTCTTACATAAATGTTAAAAGGATTTCTTTAAGCTGGAATTAAAGAGCACTAATTAGTAACTGGAAAACTTATGAAAGTATAAATCTCAGTGATAAAGGTAATACATATAGTAAAATTCAGAATACACTCCAGTTGTAAAAGGTGGTGGATTGAAACTAATTAGGAAAGCTAATATGAAGGTTAAAAGAAAAAAGTAGAAAAAGTAGCTATAACTACAATAATATGTTAATGGATACACCAGATAAAAAGTTATAAATAGTGACATCAAAAATATAATATGTAGCGGGAGGTAATTATGTAGAGCTTAGAATGCATTCAAACTTAATCTGCTGTCATCTTAAAATTGACTGTTATAAATGTAAGCTGTTTTATATAAGCCTCGTGATAACCACAAGTCAAAAATTTACTGTAGATACACAAAAGACAGAGAGAAGAATCTAAGCATACCACTACAGTACATCATCAAATCATCAGGAAAAGACCTGGAGAAAAAACAGAGGAACTACAAAACAACCAAAAATCAATTACCAAAATGGCATTAAGTACATACCTATCAATAATTACAAAATGTAAATGAGCTAAATTCTGCAATCAAAGGACATAGAGTGGCTGAATGGATAAAAACAAGACCCATCTATATGCTGCCTAAGAGACACACTTCAGATGTAGGACACACACAGACTGAAATTGAAGGGATGGGAAAAAATATTCCAGGCAAAAGGAATATTTCTTTTGGAAAACCAAAAGCAAGCTGGGGCTTTATCAGATGAATTAGACTTTCAGCTAGACTATCATAAAACACAAAGAAGGTCATTACCTATTGATAAAGGGGTCAATCCAACATTTACAAATATTTATGTATAACATTTACAAATATTTATGTACCTGACATAGAAACACTTCAATACAGAAAGCAAATATTAACAGAGCTATAGGAAGAAATAGACAGCAATATAATAATAGTAGGAATTGTAATACCTCATTTCACCAATGTATATAGATCAGACAGAACATCAATAAAGAAACATTAGCCTTAAATGACATACATGTTGGTTCAGATGGACTTAATAGACATATACAGAACATTCCATCCCAAAGCAACAGAATGCACATTCTTCTCAAGCATGTATCAAGCTTATGTTAGGCTACAAAACAAGTCTTCATTTTAAAAGACTGAAATCCTATTAAGCATCTATCTGACCATAATGGTATGAAATTAGAAATGAATTACGAGAATACAAGTAAAATATTTTCACAAATATGTGATGATTAAACAACATACTACTGGACAACATACCAAAGCTTATGGGATGCAGCAAAAGCAGCTGCATGAATTTCATAGTGAAAAGACTACATCAAGAAACAAAGAAACAAAACAGAAACAGTCTCAAACAACCTAAGTTTATACTTCAAGGAATTAGAAAAAGAAGAACAAATGAAGCCCAAAGCTAGTAAAGAAAGGAAATAACAAGATCAAAGGAAATAAATGAGATAAAGAGAAAAATAATAGAAAAGATCCAGGATACTAAGATGCTTTTTCAAAAGATAAACAAAATTGACAAACCTTTAGCTAGATTTACCAAGAAAAAAAAGGGAGGATTCAAATAAAATCAGAAATGGAGGAGGTGACATGACAACGGATACTACAGAAGCAAACAGAACCATAACAGACTACTATGAAAAATTATACACCAACAAATTAGACAATCTAGAAGAAATGGCTAAATTCCTAGAAAGATACAACCAACCAAGACTGAATCATGTAGAAATAGAAAAACTGAACACGCTGATTACCAGTAAAAAGATTTGAATCACTAGTAAAAAATTTCCAACAAATCAAAGTCCAGGACCAAACTTCTGGACTATACAACTTCACTGTTATAGAATTCATTGGTGAATTCTACCAATCCTTTAATGATGACTTAATACAAGTCTTTCTCAAACTCTTTCAAAACAAGAGGAGAGACACTTCCAAACTCATTTAACAAGGCTAGCATTACTCTAATACCAAAACCAGACAAGAATACCATAAGAAAAATCACAGACAATGTTCTTAATGAATATAAATACAAAAATCCTCTACAAAATATTAGCAAACCAAGTATGACAATATGCTGAAACAATCATATACTACAATCAAGTGGCATTTATTCCAGGGATTCTAAGATGATTCAACATACACAAATTCATCAATGTAATACACCATGTTAACAAAATGAAGGATAAAAATCATACAATCATCTCAATAAATGCAAGAAAAGCATTTGGCAAAATTCAACATCTATGATTTTTAGAAACTCTCAACAAAGTGGGAATAGAGGAACATACCTCAACATAATAAAGGCCATATATGAAAGGCCCACAGCTAACATTATTCTCAATGATAAAAAGTTGAAAGTTTTTCATCTAAGATCAGTAAGAAGACAAGGATGCCCATTCTTACCACTTTTATTCAACATGATTAGGCAAGAAAATGAAATTTCCATCCAAGTTGGAAAGAAAGAATTAAAGCTGTCATTATTTGCAGATGACATGATATTATATATAGAAACCCCAAAACTCTACCAAAAACACTGTTAGGACTAGTAAATAAATACATTCAGTAAAGTTTCAGGATACAAAATCAATATACAAAAATTTGTTGCATTTCTTCACACTGATAAACTATGAGAAAGAGAAATTAAGACCATAATCCATTTATAGTTGCATCAGAAGAAGAAAATACCTAGGAAGAAACTGAACCAGGATGGTGAAAGACCTGTACAATGAAATCTGCAAGATCTTGATGAAAGAAATTGAAGAAGACACAAATAAATAGAAAGATATTTTGTGCTCATGGGTTGGAAGAATTAGTATGGTTAAAATGTCCATACTATTGAAACCAATTTACAGATTCAATGTAATTCCTATCAAAATTCCAATGGCATTTTTCACAGAAATTAAGCAAATAATTCTAATATTTGTATGAAACCACAAAAGATTCCAAATAGTGAAAATCACTTAGAAAAAAAGAACAAATCCAGAGGTATTGCACTTCCTCATTTTGAATGTATTATAAAGCTATAATAATCAAAACACTTTGGTGCTGGCATAAATACAGATACATGAACAGAATACAGAGCCCAGAAATAAACCCATGAATATATGGTCAATTAATTTAGGACAAAGGAGCCAAGAATATACAATGAGGAATGGGCAGTTTCTTTAAGAAGTCGTGTTAGGAAAATTGGATAGTCACATGCTAAAGAATGAAACAGTACCACTATCTTAGACCATATACAAAAATTAACTCAAAATGAGGTAAAGACTTGAACATAAGACCTGAAACCATAAAACTCCTAGAAGAAAACATAAGCAGCAGGTATCCAGGCATTGATCTTAGCAGTATTTTTTTTTTTTTTGTATTTGACAACAGAAGGGCAACAAAAGCAAAATTAAGAAACGGGGATATATCAAATTAAAAAAACTTCTGCCCTGCAAAAGAAATCATCAACGAAAGAAAAAGCAACCTATCAAGTGGGAGAAAATATCTGCACATCCTATATCCAATAAACTGTTAATATCTAAATTATATAAAAACTCATTCAACTCAATAGTAAAAAAAAAAAAACAACAACAATCTGATTAAAATATGTGCCAAGGATCTGAGAAGACCTTTTTCAGAGAAGACATACAGATGGCCAGCAGGTACATGAAAAGGCGCTCAACATCACTAGTCATCAGAGAAATAAAAATCAAAATCACAATGAGATATCACCTCATACCTATTAGAATGGCTATTATCAGAAAGATAAGAAATAATAAGTGTTGACAAGGATGTGGAGAAAAGGGCACCCTCATCCACTGCAAATGGGAATGAAAATTGGTGCAGCCACTATAGAAAAGAGTATAGGGTTTCCTCAAAATTTAAAACTAGAACCACCATATGATCCAGCAATTCCACTTTTGGGTATTCATCCAAAGAAAATGAAAAACACTCACTTGAAGAGATATCCTCACCCCCATGCTCATTATAATATTATTTACAATAGCCCCAAACATGAAAATAACCTAAGTGTTCATCCACAGATGAATGGATAAAATGTTTTTTTCATGTATACACAATGGAATATTACCCAGTTAAAATATTAACAATTCTAACACTTTTAACAATATGGAAGGACCCTTCAGGATATGCTAAGTGAGATAAGTCAGATACAAAAAGACAAATACCATATGATCTCACTGATATGTGGAATATAACGAAAGTTTAAGTGGAATGTAAAGAGAGAAAGAGAGAAAGCAAGTTTATAGATACAGGTAACAGATCGGGGGTTGCCAGAGGCAGGGCACGGAGGTGGGTGAAATGGGAAAAGAAAGTGAAAAGGTACAAACTTCCAGTTATAAAATATATAAGCCTGGGATGTACTGTACAGCATGCTGACTACTGTCTTGTATATTTTAAAGTTGCTAAGAGAATAAATTTAAAAGTTCTCGTCATAAGAAAAAAAATTTTGTGGGGCACCTGGGTTAAGCATCCCACTTCAGCTCAGGTCAGGATGTCACAGCTGATGGGTCCGAGCCCCGCGTCGGGCTCTGTGCTGACAGCTCAGAGCCTGGAGCCTGCTTCAGGTTCTGTGTCTCCCTCTCTCTCTGCCCCTCTCCCACTCACACTCTGACTGTTTCTGTCTCTCAAAACTAAATAAACATTAAAAAAAATTTTAAAAAACTGGTAACAATGTGGGGTGATGGATGTTAACTAACCTTATTGTGGTGATCTTTTTGTAATATGTGCAAATAATGGATCATGCACACCTGAAACTACTGTTTTATGTCAACTATAGCTCAATGAAAAAATCAAAAGAATAATAAAATGCAAAGAATTCAGAAGGAAAAAAGTATAGGAATAAAAACATAAATCAGCATTAATAGAAGCAGCAAATATATATATTTATTATACAAATTTAGATATGTAAACATATTTAGTAACAAATTTATATTCACTTAAGAAAAAAGTGATAAGACATGATTAAAATTAGAAATTATAGTGAGAAGAGAAAAACAGGTTTGCTCATATAAATTACTAAGATTGACCCAAATGCCAAAGCCCCAAACACTAAAAAGGAAATTAAAAAAAAAATTTAACCTTTATTTATTTTGAGAGACAGAGACAGCACAAGCAGGGGAAGGGCACAGAGAGAGGGAGGCAAAGAATCTGAAGCAGGCTCCAGGATCTGAGCTGTGAGAGCCCAACCCCGGGCTCAAACCCATGAACTGTGAGATCATGACCTGAGCTGAAGTCAGATGCTTACCTGAGCCATCCAGGCACCCCAAAAAAAGTAATTTTTTAGTATTAAAAAATCGTTTCACATAAAGGCTTTGATAAAATATATTGTTAACAGTGAATTCTTTCAAAGCTTCACGGAAGGCATTTTTTAGAATATTTTATTTCATTTGTGAATTTTATAAAATGCTGTTAGATTTCATCTGAAATGCAAGAAAGGTTTAAAGTTCGGGGCTCCTGGGTGGCTTAGTCGGTTGAGCCTCCGACTTCGGCTCAGCTCATGATCTCACAGTTTGTGAGTTGGAGGCCCTCATTGGACTCTGTGCTGACAGCTCGGAGCCTGGAGCCTGCTTCACATTCTGTGTCTCCCTCTCTCTGCCCCTTCCCTGCTCATTCTCTTTCTCTCTCTGTCTCTCAAAAATGAATAAACATTAAAAAAATTTTTTTAAAGATTTAAAGTTTATTAAAGCTTCTAAGACATCGGGGCGCCTGGGTGGCGCAGTCGGTTGAGCGTGCGACTTCAGCCAGGTCACGATCTCGCGGTCCGTGAGTTCGAGCCCCGCGTCAGGCTCTGGGCTGATGGCTCAGAGCCTGGAGCCTGTTTCCGATTCTGTGTCTCCCTCTCTCTCTGCCCCTCCCCTGTTCATGCTCTGTCTCTCTCTGTCCCAAAAATAAATAAACGTTGAAAAAAAAATTAAAAAAAAAATCTTCTAAGACATCAAAACAATAAACTGCATAAGAAAAATGGCATAATCATCTCAGGAGACACTGAAATCAAGACTCTTGATGAGAATCTTACACCCATTCTTCCTTGATGTGAGAGGTAAAAGAAATTTCCATTCAAATAGAAATCATTAAGGATGCTGACTCTGGTCATTATTATTTCTTGTTTTTAGAAGTTCTAACCAATTACAGTAAGAAACAAATCAGAAAACATAGATGAATCAAAATATAAAAAAGAAAAGCCATTCTTATCTCAACAATTCTGTACTTATAAATCTCAAAAAAATGGATTGAAAACTTACTAAAATTAAAATATTACTTCAGTGAAGAATCTGAATAAAAATGAAATATTCCCGAGTGAATATTCATTCCCCTAATTTAATGGAGGAAAAATAAAGAGAATTATAAATGACCTCAAAAAGAAAGATTTTAAGTGTAAATAAAATCATAAAACTTTGCTAAAGAATGAAAATTCACATTAAATGCCAAATACTACAAAGGTATCATTTTTCTATAATAAAATTGTTAAACTCAAAGATAAAGATGCATTTCTATTTGTGTGGAATAGTAAATGTCTTGTTAACATGTGTTTTACAAACAAAAAGGCAGTCAAATATTTGCACAATATTCAAATTTATTATGAGTTAAAATGAAATTAGCCCCAAAGTCAATCAATGGACGATAATGCGTCTGGCTAATATAGGATTTAAATATGTGGTAAAAGAAACAATTGACTTACAGAAAAAATTAGGTCACACTGCACTCCAAATAAATTTCATATTAAAGTCTAAGTATTAAAAGAAAATGAACCGGAATGAAATACAGAAGAACATTTTTGCAGCGGTTTTGCTGCCTGGGCAGAGCCAGGCTAAGTGGAATCAAGAAAAAATTTTCCTAGGGCCATTGGAGAAATGCCCAGAAACTAACTGAGCTTGGGTTAAACGGGGAGAATTTTCCCACGTACCACTCATCTTTCCCATAAATGTGGACTTCTCACCACCTGCCCCAGAGCACTGCACCTGTGTCTATCAGTTTTCACGTGGATATCTCATGATTCCTTCCAATAACTCGTCTAACAAACCTTCCCAGAATACACAGCCCTAGACATCTACTATGGTAAAAGAAAGACCATCACCTGCTAGCCCTTTGGAATGTAACTAATGATCTCAAAATGGGACGGGGGGGGGGGGGATACCCTTAGTTTTAAAAGAAGTTTATTGTTAGTGTAATTTTCACAAACAACTTGGCATCTGAGCAATGAGATCTTAAATGAAAGGTAAATTTTGAACATATGAGTGTGAGAGAAGGGCAGCCCAACATAAAGGAATCGCAATGAAAAAAGGCAAAGAATCGGGAAACTTTGGAAACACAGAGGTAACATGAAGAAATAGAATGATCAACAAGATTAGTGAGTTAAGTGTATGCATTTGCTAGGGCTGCAATAGCAAATGGCCACATGCTGAGTGACTTCGCGGAAATTTATTGTTTCACTGTTCTGGAGGCTGGAAATCTGAGACCAAGGTATCAGCAGAGTCAAGCTCCCTCTGGGGGTGCTAAGGAAAAAATCTGTGGCAGGCTTTTCTTTTAGTTTCTGGCAATATCTTGGCTAATGTCAACAGAACTCTAATCTTCACGTGGTATTCTCCCGTGTTTCTGTCTGTTTCCCAATATCCCCTCTTTATAAGGACACTAGTCGTATCGGATTAGCACCTATTCAAATGACCTCATTTTAACTTGATTACCTCTAAAAAGACCCTAGCTCTAAATAAGGTAACATTCTGAAATACTGAGAGTTCAGACTCCAATGCATGTTTTTTTTTTCTTGTGGGGGAATTGGGATTGGGGGGGTGGGCGGCAGGGAGGTGGGTACACAACCCATTACAGAAAGCAACAGATCAGAGAGAGCTTTATTTAATGGGCTGGTGCAATCAAATACTGTTTAACAATACCTTAGGTAACAAAATAAGTTCAATGGTTTTAGTTCAGGGAAAAATGAAAATAAGAAGAAGGAAAACATATCTAGTTATTGAAAGCAAAAACAGTTAAATGTGGTTAACAGGGTCAGAATAAGTTAAGTATTGCAATTTACATATGCTTTGTTATTTCTTTTGGAAAGAAAAACTTGCTGTTCAGGTCATGGAAGAACTACACCAAAGCACAGATTTTAGTAAAAGGAATACTGGAGCTACCAAGAAAAATTGAACTAACAGCCTACAAAAATGGACCATAACAAAGAAATCTGCTGGAGGATATACAATCCCAGGAATTTTGCATGCCCTAACAATAAACAGCAGATGGTAATAAGTCCAAAGAACATTGGTAAATAAAATAGCCAATGGTTTCAATCAGTTGAAAAACTGGAATGTTAACTCCAAATCCTATGTAAACCAGTTTCCAGAGAGAATTTTTTTTCTTTTTAAGTGAAAACATATTAACATTTTGATGGCACATTTCTTTCAAGGCTTTCAAAGCCTTATTATGGGTAGATTTATCTTCTTTATGAATCATCCAGGGCAATTCACTTTCAAGCTGGTATTGTGTTATTTTCATTATAAATGGGTAACTATTTCAGGTATATTGCAGTTTCTGGGGTTGGGGTGGAGCAGTAACCACCATTTTTAACCATGCCTCTATATGCATGTGAATGTAATACGTGAATAAGGTGCAAGCCACATAAATAGGAATAAACTAGGAAATATAGACCTATAAGCCTATCACCATAAAAAACATACAGTTCTGTACTAGTTAAAGCTTTTTGCAGAATGTAGCATGTTGGCACAAATCTATGAATTATGCAAAATTTAATCTAACTCATAGAAACCGCTTATGTTAACACTACAATAAAATCACCTCTAACATGGCTTATGCTTTAAAATAAGTACGTAAGGAGAAAACTCCACATTGTCAAAATTACCCCCAATAACCCATTAAATCACCATATGCTACACTATGTGATTTTGTGCACGCTCTTTCTCCAACATGGATTTGAATTGTTTTGTTTTGTTCTGGTATGCACCAAATAAAGTACTTAGTTAATATATAAAGTCCATACTGTAATAGATAAATGATATATGTATATGGAACACAAGTAGTCAAATTTGGATAAATGAAATGTATATATGACAGTTCCACTTTCATGATTAGGATTCACTCCACTTTTACTCAAATCAATAAAATATTTTTAGACATCAAAAGCAAAGGCAACAAAAGCAAAAATAAACAAATGGAACTGCATTAAACCAAAAAGTTTCTGCACGGTAAAAAGAAACCAGTAAAATAAAAAGATAGTATACTGATGGGAGAAAATATTTGCAAACCACATATCTGATAAGGGGTTAATAACCAAAATATATAAATAAGTCCTACAATTCAATAGAAGTAAAACAACCCAATTTGAAAAATGAACAAAGAATCTGAATAGACAGTTTTCTCAAGACATACAGATGGCTAACAGGTACATGATCAGGTCCTCAACATCACTAATCATCAGGAAAATGCAAACAAAAACACAATGAGATATTATCTCACACCAGTCAGAATGGCCAGTATCAAAAAGACAAGAAATAACAACTGTTGGCAAAGATTTAGAGAAAAAAAAGAACTCTTGTGTACTATTGGTAGGAATGAAAATTGGTGCAGCCACTGTGGAAAAGAGTATGGAAATTTCGCAAAAAATTAAAAATTGAACAACCATGTGATCTAGCAATTCCATTTCTGGGTATATATATCCAAAGGAAACAAAAACATGATCTCAAAGATATCTGCACCCCTATGTTCACTGCAGCATTATTTACAGTAGCCAAGACATGGAAGCAACCTGTGTCCCTCCATGAATGAATAAAGAAGTTACAGTACACACACACACACACACACACACACACACACACACACAGGAATATTATTCAGCCATAAAAAAGAAGGAAATCCTGCCACTTACAACAACATAGATGACCTTGAGGGCATTATGCTGAGTGAAACAAGACAGACAAAGAGCATATGAATCTAAACTTACATGTGGAATCTAAAACAAATAAAACAACAACACAGACCTCAAAGATATAGAGAGCAGATTATTGGTTGCCAAAGATCGGGGGAGGGGGAGGTAAGCAAAACAAGTGAAATGGGTCAAAGGTACAAACTTCCATGTAATAATAGCATGGTGACTACAGTTGATAATACTGTGTTGTACATTTGAAAGTTGCTAAGAGAGTAGATCTTAAAAGTTCTCATCCCAAGAAAAAAATTTTTAACTGTGTGTGGTGATGGATGTTAACTCAATTTATTGTGATGATCATTTCACAATATACAAATATTGAATCATTATGTTGTACACCTAAATTTAATATGATGTTATATGTCAATGATAACTCAATGAAAAAAATGTTACAAGTATTTATGTTTAGACCTTGACCTTTAACTTCTCTCTCATTTGCTCTCCTTACTGTCATTGTCTCTTGGTCTTTCATGATTTCCAGCTCTTTATTTCTCTATCTACTGAATGCCAGGTGCTGATTTCAGTGGAGCATAATGTGAAGGCTGTAGTACTAGAAGCTGTGTCAGGTTTAACCAGACTTTATCACTTACTACTGTTGAGGTCTTAGGTCACTAAACCTCTCTAATCAATACCACCAAGTCAGAATTAGTGTCTAATTCACATGGTTTGGGAAGAATATATAACTTCTACCCCAATATACTGACGTGTGTGTGTGTGTGTGTGTGTGTGTGTGTGTGTGTGTGTGTGTGTGTAAAATAGCACCCATTTTACAGATGAGGAAACTGAGGTTTGGGAAAATTAAGCCCACAATAATAATAATATGAAATTGTGATTGACTGTTATAATGCAAGCTTTTATGGCTTTAGGATGAATTCTTCATTGTTCTAGGTCTATAAAACAAAAGCCATAGACACAAGAGAATCTTCCTTTAGCTTTTGCTACTGCATCCAGACCTAGACACATTCATCTAACTTAGATATCCAAGCTCTTTTCTTTTCTGCTTCCTGCCATCTATTTGTGAAGATTCTATGGCTAAAATACCACATTCTACAAATTCCTCCAGCTATTTCAGTGGGATGTGGATCATAGAAAATATGTATGAAAGAGCTAAAACACACTATATAGTAAACAAAGATAAGTTCAGCTTTAATGTATCAACTAGAACAAATCAACTATTTTTTCAATGTCTATCCTATTAAACTGTTAAAACGATTTTTATAAATTCCCTCAGTATCCCTTCTAAAGGGGCTTCATATTAATTATTATGTTATCTTAAACATTCTCTTGCTTTAGTAAAATTTAGTAAAAGAAAATCATAAAAATAAGAGCAAAACTTAAGAAGTGTTCTCAGTAATACTAAACACAGATAAAAACAAAATAAATGCATGCCAAAAAATCAATTTAGATATAAAACCAACAAAAGTTCTGAATTAAGTAAAAAGGGATAAAAGTTTAAATGTACCATTTCTTTTTCATTCCAACTAGCTTACTTTTGCTTACAATAATCTTTTAGGATATGTACAGAATTCTCCTAGGGTGCAGATGCTTTCTGAATTTAGCCATTTTACTCTGTCCCTGTAAATACATAGCAAAGAAACATTAACTTAATGAGATATAATTAAAATTCCAGATGACTGAATTAGTAACAATATATAGCCCATTTGTCACAAACATTAAAAATAATCACTAAAATACATATTTATGTCTTTTATTTCATGGTCAGAAAATGAAGATTCAAACTCTTCTGGAAAAATTCTACATTAAAAATATATATATATAATAAGAAAAGTAATATCATTTATAATTCCCCTTGATATAACCTCCATTTCATCTTGAACAATGTAAAGTACTGTGGTAAAAAAATAACTAAGAAGGGGTGCCTGGATGGCTCAGTGGGTTAAGTGTCCAAGTCTTGATTTCAGCTCAGGGCATCATCTCACAGTCATGAGACTGAGATCCACTTTGGTCTCTGCACTGAGTGTGGAGCTTGCTTAAGAGTCTTCTTCTCCCTCTGTCCCTCTCCCCCGTTCACACACTCTTTCTCTCAAATAAAATAATAATAATAATAACTAAGCAAATTACTGATTTAATTTGTTTTCAAATAATTTATAACTCTAAAATTTTACAGAAATCTACTTTAAATTTGTTTAGATTATCGGTTAAAATGGAGGCACACATGGCAAGAATATATAATGGGGTAAAGACTCTCATTGATAAAGGGTGCTGAGAAAAGTAGACAACTATAAGCAAAAGAATGAAAGTGGACCACTTTCATACACCATACACAAAAATAAACTCAAAATGGATTAAAGACTTAAATGTGAGACTTGAAGCCATAAAAGTCCTACAAGAAAACATAGGCAGTAATCTCTTGGACATCAGCCCTACCAAATTTTTCTGGATATGTCTCCTCAGGAAAGAAAAACAAAGCAAAAATAAGTGATTGGGACTACATCAAACTAAAAACCTTTGCACAGAATAAAAAATCAGGGGTGGGGGGGCGTTGCCTAGGTGTCTCAGTCAGTTCAGCATCTGACTTTGGCTCAGGTCATGATCTCATGGTTCTTGAGTTTGAGCCCCATGTCGGGCTGTCTGTTGACAGCTCAGAGCCTGGAGACTGCTTTGGATTCTGTGTCTCTCTCACTGCCCCTCCCTTGCTCATACTGTCTGTCTGTCTCTGTCTCTCTCTCTCTCTCTCTCTGAAAAAAATAAACATTAAAAAATTTTTTTAAAGAAAGAAAGAAAGAAAGAAAGAAAGAAAGAAAGAAAGAAAGAAAGAAAAGACAGGCAACCTACTAAACAGAAGAAGATATTTGGAGGTCATTTATCCAATAAGAGGTTAGTAGCCAAAATACTTAAAGAACTCATACAACTCAAAACCAAAAATCCCCAAATAACCCTATTAAAAACAGGCAGAAGACCTGAACAGACATTTTTCCAAAGATATTCAAATGGCCAACAGACACATGAAAATATGCTAAGTATCACTAATCATCAGGGAAATGCAAATCAAAACCACAATGAGATACCATTTCACATTGTCAGAATGATTATTATCAAGAAGACCAGAAATAGCAGGTGTTAAGATATGAAGGAAAGGGAACCCTCATGCACTGTTGGTGTGAATGTAAATGGTGCAGGCACTACAGAAAACAGTATGGAATTCCCTCCCTCAAAAAGTTAAAGAGAGAAATACTGCTGGTCCAATAATTCCACTGCTGGGTATTTACACCCAAAGAAAATGAAAATATTAATTTGAAAAGATATGTGTACCTCTATGTTTACTGCAGTATTATTTACAATGGCCAAATTATGGAAGCAACCTAAGTGTTCACTGATTGATGAATAAAGATGTGGTATAGAGAGAGAATGGAATATTACTCAGCTATAAAAAGAGTGAGATCTTGCTATTTGTAACCACGTGGATGTACCTAGAGCGTATTATGCTAAATGTAGTAAGTCAGAGAAAGACAAATTTCATATGGTTTTACTTACATGTAGAATCTAAAAAGCAAAACAAAAGAATAAGCAAAATAAACAGAAATAGACTTATAAATACAGAGAACAAACTGGAAGTTGCCAGAGGGGAGGTGGGTGGGAGGATGGGCAAAATATGTGAAGGGAATTAGGAAGTACAAACTTCCAGTCACAAAAGAAATAAGTCACGGGGATGGAAGGAACAGGAGTGTTATTAAGATTGTAATAATTTTGTATGGAGACAGGTGGTAACTACACTTTTCATGATGAGAATTACATATATATAGAATTGTCAAATCACTATATTGTACACCTAAAATTAATATTGTAGGTCAATTATACTTCAGTCAGTATCAGTCAAGGCACACATTCTGGATGTATTCAACATATATTGGTTCTTCAACAACTATCCATTCGAAATATACTGAGGCACTGTTCTAGGTACTAGGAATGAGCCGAACAAATGTGAACTTCAGCCCTCGTAAAAATTATACTCCAGTTAAGACAGAAGTAGGGCAAATATTTTGATACCAAATATTTTTAAAACATGTATTTTAAAAGGTGGTAAGTGTTGTGAAGAAAAATAAAGCAGAGAAGGGAAAAATAGACTGCCAAGGGGTAAACAGTGTCATTTTAAATAGGGTGATCAGAGAAGGCTTCACTGGTAAGAGGGTAGTTGAGCAGAACTCAAGTAGATGAAGAAATGCCTATGTCTGGGAAATGGACATTTCTCACATGACCTTAGTTACTGTTCTATAGAAGAAAAAAATCAAAAGACATTATTACAAGAATTGTTGGTTTTCACTGTGACAACTTAGAACTAAAATCACTGCTTTACTGTGTTTTATAAATGACTATCTTATATCCCTTTTAAAGTATATACAGTAAGGCTTAGCTTCACGTGTTCGTTCTATCCCAATACTTAGTAAATTCATTGCCTATCATTTTATTCTTATGGAAATTCAACAGAAACAATCATAGAGAATTCAGCCTAATTCAAATTACAGCTAAAATCAGTGATTTTTGTACTTTTAGAGTATGAGAAGAATTTCAGAATATGTGTGATCATATATACAGAAAGAGTGAGAATATTCCCTAGGCTCCCTATTACCTTCTAGTGGCTGGCTCAAATCCATTCTAAGGCAAAGCTGCATTCTTGCCTGTCACTTCCATGAAAGAATTATCATCATTAACAGTCGCATAAGCCAACTTTCATGTGGTTTCTTTTAGTTACAATGCAAAGAGTCCTAAATAATGCAGACAAAGGAAACTAAGACAAGAGATGAATCAAGGCTTGTATCTAAAAACTGCAGGCTAGTGAATTATCATCAATTCATTGTAGAAAGAAAGGACTGATGAAAGAATATGTGACAAGGTGTTATACGTAATTTATTTTAAAAATTTACAAAGATAAAAAATAAATTTACAAAGGTAAAACACCAGATGAAATTTATAAAATAGCAGATAGCAGCCAAACCTAGTTCATGATTCTTTGGACACCATGGCCAGATGAAGAACATAAAATGGGATCAGAGTGGAGAGGAGAGATAAGATGTGGGAGAGATTGTTTTGTGAAGAGGAATTTTGAAGAGTGCCACATAATGTTGGAAGGCCAATTCCTTAAGGCAGAGGGAGACTGGAACCTAGCCCCTCTCTTCAAATTCTGGTGGGGGAGAGATTTCAGCTGGACTTTGAAGAGAGATTATTCTGTGACCTGTGATATTGGAGGCATAGTGAACTAGGGTGTCTGTGGAGAAAACAGATGGAGGAATATATGGCAATGGGCTGGAAGGTTCTATGTGGAGAGAAAACTACAATATGGAAGACCAGCTGACTTAGTACTTTAGTGGCAGAGCAAGGATAGTTGCCTCATCACTGAGGTTGGCTGCATCCCCAGAGTTTGTTGGAGTAAGGAATGCATGAGTGTTTCATATGTGCTGTAAGTGAGGGTCACCTTGAGTCCTCTTGTAGAAGAGCAGAGATCCTGAAGCAAGAAGCTAGAGATGGAAGCAGTCCCTGGAGACTGTAGGAGGAGGTTCGAGTCACTAGTCAGACTAGACAATCTTCTGAATCAAGGACACAGTAAGTAAGAGGTCCCCCATTTAGCATTCTCACAAGAGCCAGGGGAACCAACCACAAGAGTGGGCTTTAACCATGCCAAGCCCAGAGGGCACAAAACCACCAGTCAATATTTGTATTCCATTACCTCTTTTCTCTCCCCATGCCTTATCACTGGTGGGGTAGAGAACATCCATTGGAAGAGTAGTGTAAGAAAGAAACTTGTGAGAAGGTGACAGACACGTATCTGATAAAAAAAAAAACCTGTAGTGTTAATTAAGAGCTTGACCCTGATGCTTTTAATTTTTGAATTGTGGCTTATTTGGTGACATCAATTGACTTCAGTACAGTTTGTTACTTTAAAAACTCCACTGAGCAGCTGAGGAAAGCCTTCCCCTCTGAATAAAGTCAAAAGGGGCATTGGGAGACAAAACTTTGATCGCATCTCATGAATCATGTGTTCAATTTATCAGTTACACATACCTACTCTATATATGTAATCTTCATTATAAATGTTGTGGTTTTCACATTTTAAGACATCTGCAAATGATTGGGCATGCTTAATTTAAGTGCTATAGTAAATTTCATCATACCCATACATTTAGTATATAATGAGCTCTCCATAAGAATTAAATGGTTATAAGTCTGCATACAGAGAGCGTGTAGCAGATGCAACTGAAGAATGACTGTAACCCCTGGACTCTGCTCAAAGTTCCCCTCCAGGTGAAGTAGACGAGTTCCCTGCAGGGGGACATCTTCCCTCGTCACAATGACACTGTGTAATCTAGTGGTATAATTGTCCAAATGGCATAAACAGAAATTGTGTAAAAGGATAAAAAGTGGTCCCCTCTGAGGAACATGAGGTAGGGTAGAAAAGAGTAACACATGGAACCATGGCTTAACGTATGGACTCCTGTCTCCTTTTTCTTTAATTCTTTAAAGTGTTTAGGTATACATACATCCCCAAGAGAACAATGTGCAAGATATGTTATGACATGCCAATTTGAGGTGCAGAAAAATATTATGTGCATACTCAATTTCAATAGAACTAAATGCATGCCAACACACAGCATAAGATTTGTGGAACTTCTCTTAAAATAAATTGCTTTCTTTTGTTGCAATTTGACGAACTCTTATGGTCCAGAGAAGGTGACAAGACAAATATCATCTTGGGAAGGAGAAATAAGACTTTTCTAACTCTGGAAGGCTGTGGACACAGTAAGAGATTTAGTGGTGAGGACGAGTCAAGACCTCCACCCCACTTTCAGCCAAAATCTCAGATTGGGGCGGGAGGCATATTTGACTCAATGTGGGGGAAACTAAAAGTGAGAGGGTTTTTGTCTGGTTCCCCATTTTGTCCTGTGGGAGAGAATCACATGGATATGACCACCACATAGTAAACAATTAAACAGTACAATGGAGGAGAAGCAGGGCCTGAGTTTATCTTTCTAGAACATCTGCCAGCTGCCCTTATATCATATGATACAGAGGGCACCCAAAGGTTTTTACCAGTCCTCTGGAGGGAGGACAGGCCTTGACTGGTTCCTTCTGGGAAGCAGGATTAAGAGGGCAAGACAGGAGAAGCAGAACCCAACAAGGACCCAGAAAACAACTCTGGGACTTTCATGCAAATATGAAACCTCCTCTACTACCTCCCATCACCACAAACACACCTTGCATTGCCCCAAAGGCCAAGAAGTCTATTAGGGAGGGAAAAGAGCTAAGGAGGAAATCTGAAAAACTAAGCATTTATTCAAGAAGGGCTCAGACGTTAGAGTGGGAGAGAGCCAAAGCATAAGAGACTCTTAAAAACTGAGAACAAACTGAGGGTTGATGGGGGGTGGGAGGGAGGGGAGGGTGGGTGATGGGTATTGAGGAGGGCACCTTTTGGGATGAGCACTGGGTGTTGTTTGGAAACCAATTTGACAATAAATTTCATATATTGAAAAAAAATAAAAAATAAAACTTTAAAAAAAAAAGAAGGGCTCTGGTACACAAAAAAAGAACCTTATAAACAGCCGTCAGAACTTCACAAAATGCACCTTGAGAAGGTTAAGAAAAAAACAACACAAATTTTAAACAGTCACAATTGCGTCCGAACATGAAATATGATAGATCATGAAATTACCGTGTGGGTTGTAAAACACTCACTGCTCTTCTAAGACTGTAAAACATACTCAGGTTTTTGTCAGATACAACTGAGAAGACACAGGGTGGCGTGCCTTCTTATGAAAGACCTTCTACCCACTGCCTCCTGCAACCCAGCAGCCCACCCCCTCGAACCAGCCCATTGTCTCATTTCTGGGTCAGCATTAGATCATGCATGCATATCAGAGTCTGCCTGTGTGAAACCAATTAATCAAAAGCACATAACATTTACATTGGGCTAATTAATTTCAAAACAAACATAAATCTTAAGAGCATTGTCTACGTAACAGCAGGAGTGTGTGGAATGAGTCATGTTTCCACAACCTCCTTGCCAGCTCTGCAACATTTCAAATAGCCTTGCCCTCCCTAATAGAAGGTGACCAGGTTTTACTGTAGAACTGTTATTTTATACTTGATGACCAAACAATGACCTGAGAATGAAAATACACGAGTCAGCTAGCCCCTTCCACAATTCTGAGCTTTATTTGTACAGCCATTTTTTTTTGTATAGTTCTTCTCACTACAATGAACGAATGAAAGACTGTGTCAGCATCAGAG
This sequence comes from Lynx rufus, assembly GCF_022079265.1. Classification (NCBI taxonomy): domain Eukaryota; kingdom Metazoa; phylum Chordata; class Mammalia; order Carnivora; family Felidae; genus Lynx; species Lynx rufus. The sequence continues at coordinate 1,021,353 of NW_025814841.1, forward strand.
ACCTAACCTAAGATGATAAAGCCTATTCCTGCCCCTCTTAGGAGTGTCACTGCAGAAGAGCATACAGACTATAATCAACCAACAGTGATTTTCCAGCAGGTTGTAAAACCGAACCCAGACTCAGCTTTGCTGGCAAGAGAAGCCATGTCTACAGCATGTCGTGTTAAAAAGAGCATGGGCTTTGCAGACAAACAGATCTTATTAAATTTTTGTCTTTTCCCCCTTCTCAGTGAAATAAGATTAGTAATACATTACTTAGATTCTTAGATGCAAGCAATAGACACTGACTCTGGCTGATTTTAGAAAAAAAAGGGAAGGGCTTTATTTAAAAGCTAATGTGTGCACCTGCCTGGATGACTCAGTCGGTTAAGCGCCAACTCTTGATTTTGGCTCGGGTCAAGATCTTGGGGTTCATGGACTCAAGCCCTACATCAGGCTCTGCCTTGACAGTGTAGATCCTACTTGGGATTCTCTCTCCCCCTATCTCTCTGCCCCTCCCCACCCACACATGTGTGTGCTCTCTCTCTCAAAATAAATGAATAAACTTAAAATAATAATAATAATAATAATAATAGTAATAGTAATATTTGGTTCACAGGATCTCAGGGAAGAGCAGAGAACCAGGCTCAGAGACTGACGGTCTCAGCTTGCCTCTCAGATACCATGGCCACCTTCTCTTTCTGTCTCCACTGCTTCCATCAGTCATAAGCATAGATTTTGTTTTATGATCATAGATTTACCAGGAACACCCTATTTCCACAAAGTCTGGTGTCAGCGTGTGCACATATTAGTTATGAAGGAGGCTGAGAAAATGAAGTGGAAGATAACTTCTGCCCATTGGTCAGCTACAAATACTTCTTTTGAAGATTTGTAATGAGGCTGAAATTGTATACATTCCATCAAGGAAGAGACCATAACCCCTAAGGCCAGGCTGGCACACAATGGATGTTCAGTAAGAGTTGTTTGAGTAATAAAGTTTTAAAAAGCAGGGAACAGATGAACGATATGGGTGAAGACTCATGCAGCTTGGCACATAACAGACAAGTAATAAATGTATTTTCTTCTCCCAGTTTATGATGCTCCATTCTCTGAAAACTATGTTATATGAATTATTTATATTTAACAATTAGAGATTAAGGTTTTTTTAAATTTATTTTTGAGACAGAGAGAGACAGAGCATGAACAGGGGAGGGGCAGAGAGAGAGGGAGACACAGAATCTGAAACAGGCTCCAGGCTCTGAGCGGTCAGCACAGAGCCCGACGCGGGGCTCGAACTCACGGACCGTGAGATCATGACCTGAGCGGAAGTCGGACGCCCAACCGACCAAGCCACCCAGGCGCCCTGAGAGATTAAGTTTTCTAATTTATAGATTAGCATGTTTAAATGGTAAATATACATTCTATAAGTTATCAATTTAAAAATAGAGTGCAATGTATGTAGTTATTGCCAGAGTTTTTAATTCAATTTATCTTTTTTTTTTTTCAGATTTAGAAGGCTCTCTGGTATTACCCACTAGACACTGTGCATTCTATCTTTCGTTAATATTCTGGTAATGAAAGTAAATGCCATATAATAAAGACTTTTAATTTTAGATGACCTGCTAAAGTAACTTTTAAACATATTTTTCCAGTAATTATGAGTATGAATTTAGTATTAACATTCTACAAGGCATTAACATAAATGTTTAATAATATTTTTTTAAAAATACTATTTCATTTCCATTAGAAAGCAGGGTATGCAAAGTAGTCTTTAATTGGCTCATTTATTATCCTTCATTTATGCTATGGAATGTTCATGTCCTCCACAAATTATTTGCTTTACTAATGAAGTAATCATTATCATGGACCAAACTTTCACTGTATTCAATCATCAGAATTCAATAATTTTATTATAAAGATGTTATCATTTTCTAGGCAAGGAACTGAAAAAGTAGAGGGGAAGGTAATTTACCATAGTAACCGAATAATCTTATCTTTCTACCTCTGAAACATGAGGGTTTTATGAAATTACAAAATAAATACAAAAGTAATTCAAGATGTTTTGAACCATGGTAAATCAGAGTTAAGCAGACCATGCAGCAAAGCTATTTACAAAACACAGCATCTTTGACCATCTGGATCACTGTTAAACTAGACCAACATAATGATGAAATACACACAGGCAGAAGGACCAGAGCCATATGCAACAAAGCCAGCTCTCACCTCAACTCACTTCATGTGGCCCCATGGTTAGAAATGACATTGAATCAAAGGTTTCAAGAAAACACTCTTTCCATTAAAAAAAATTTTTTAAGATATTACACATAACATATATTAAAGGAAAATACAAATAAAATCAGATTGGAAACCACTCTAATCTTGCCACATAAGTAAATCCTGTTAATGCTTTGGTATATTTCCTTCTAATGATGTGTGTGTGTGTGTGTGTGTGTGTGTGTGTATGTGTGTGTGTGTGTGTGTGTTTGGATATCTCTGGATATCTATCTTCCTTGGATATTCAGGTTAGTTCTAATTCTCTCAATATAAATGTAATTGTGATAAACATACTTTGATAGATGGATTTCACTTTTGGCGTTCAACTCGTGTTTTCAAATCCTGCCCCTCCTCCTCTTCTGCTTGTTCTAGATCTGGGGCAAACCACACAAACTCCACAGAGACCCTCCTTGCAACCTAAACCTCAACCTCAACAAAAACCAAGGCCACCTGCTTGTCCCTCTTTTTGCTCAAGTCATTCTGCATGGTCCTGTTATCTGAGTAATAAGCCTTTTCCTATCCCCCATGTGCATGTATAACATCATTCTCAACATCCAGACCAAATGTGAGTGAGAGGTTGATCCTGCCAGCTGTAAGCAGGATGGTCTAGGTGATGGCTACCACCACCGCCAGGGGGGCTCTGTTCTCTTGCATTTGACTTGCTACCCGGATCATTTGCTTGTGGCAAGCACACACTCTGAACTGCTGTCTGCCAACTAGTCTGAGTTTTGAGTTGTGTTGCCTGCTAGCAAGCTTGCATTTTGAACCGCCCCACATTCTGTTTGCAGAATTCTACCAAGCTTATATTATAGATTAAACCCACTTAAATCAAAAGTTTCAATACGTGACATTAAGGATGTAAGTATGGGTTTGGGGCTGCTCTTTTTATTATTTATTTTGAGAGAGAGAGAGAGAGAGGGCGCGCACATGCATGGGAGGGGAAGAGAGAGAGAGGGAGAGAGAGAAGTCCTAAGCAGTGTTCACACCAGTAGCATGGAGCCTGACTCAGGGCACATGAGATCATGACCTGAGCCGAAACCAAGAGTCAGACACTTAACTGACTGAGGCACCCAGGCACCCCTAATTTGGGATCCTCTTAGACTGGTCCTGGGTTGTGTGTCTTGATCAAAACCTGTCTGTGTGACTGAGATTAAAAAGTGTCTCAATTCCAGCTGACTGTAGGCCCATTCACGCTGTTACTTACAAACTGACCCACTTGGAATTGTGTTCTCTACCAAAAAAAAAAAAAAAAAAAAGACTCTAGAATCTACCCCAGCTGTTATGCAACAGGCATTCTCATTGGTATCCCCAGAGACTCTGTCACTATGCAAGAAACTTCCCTCCTCAGCCCCATGCTACACTCCATTAGAACAGCAACTTCTGCCCACACACTGAACGCTTCTGGGATGCAGCCTGTCACAAGCCCTGAGCCTATGACTCCTTAAGCTCAGCTGACTCTTATGCCTTGGGTTATGGGAGCAGAACCCCAAAGGCTTGGGATGGCCACAGGAGGCCTCTTTATTAAAATGGAAACAGACTTACAGGTAGAGCCAAACCTGGACCCTCTGGTATATTCTACCTATAAAAGAAAATGGCTTTGCCTGTCCTCATACCCTCGCCAGGTCCAATGGCACCAGAGGAGGTCGCCATCTTCAGACCCATAGCCACTTGGGAAGCCCATAGCAATCACTTGAGTGATCAGAAAGGGAGTTCATACGCTCCATAGATGACACACGTGGTGGAGCTCCCTAGAGAGTTGCTGCTGTCCATTCTTTAACTGTACATCCCTGATCAAAGACAGCATCTAAGGGTCAGCATCACTGACCAACTTTGGGCAATTGTCTTAGCACTGGAAAGGGACCTGGACAATCGCCAATCTTTTCTGCACATTTTACAGACTCTTGGGTCATTGACAATGGTCTAGCTATCTGTTGCCAGTCAACAACAACAGAAATTCCTTATCCAAAGTTTCTTCCAATAGGAACTTCTTGCCTCACTGATACCCAAAATGCAAATCAAGGTCACACATGGCTCTATTGTTAAAGCCATATTAAAGCCATTGGACAAGGTCTCACCAAGACATGCCTTATCCCTTCAGAGTCCCAGGCATTATTAATGGCGACCAAGGCACTCGTCTTACCTCTCAGAATATACAATACTCAGCTCCCGAAGCATATAGTGGAACTTTTACTTTCCTTATGAGTTAGGGTTCAGGACTCACAGAATGTCACAATAGCTTAGACAAGTTCAAATTCAGTTAATAAAATAGGACATATTTCCCTTATCAATCTAATATCAGGAGAGAATTGCAATAAAGAGTCTGGCTCTACTTTTCGATGTTTGATCACAGACCCCACCTGGGCTGATAAGAAGGCCTTGATACTTCTTTCTTTTGGTGCTCTTGGAAAAGTCAGATCATACAAATGCCCTGCACAAAAACACCCACCCCAGCCCCATTTCCTTACGACAATCAAAACCAAAGCCACTCACCTCTCCCTCTACTTAAGCCTTCCAAATCAGCTTGGGTGTCTGCTCTTCCCTTGCCGTAAAGTCTTATATGAATTATAAACTTTTTTATAGCTTCTTGGTGCATGTGGCTTCATCAGTATCAATATCGGAACCTCTTCTGAGTGAGGGATTGATCCCGCCCTTGCATGGCAACCACAGAACATATATGTACATGGTTGGGCACTTGTATAATTACTGCTGCAGGAAAAATTCCTAGAAGCACAATACTCATGGTTTCTAATTTTTTACTCTTTACTCATGAAAGTAAAGCCAGTGATATAAGTTGAGTATCTATTACTTGCAAATATTAAATAAGATGCTCTTTCATCTTTGCCCCTCCAATAGATGGAAAACAGTATCTCATTATTTAATTTGAATTTATTTGACTCTTAGTAATGTTAAACAAGTTTTTAAAATTATTTTCCTATATTATTCATGTATTTTTTTTCTATTGTGTACTTCTTATCAATACCAGGGGTCCTTCTTGCTATTGAAGTCTTTCTCTTTTCCTTATTAATTCTGAAGATATTTAAATGTATATTAATATTAATCCTTTGTATGTTCTATATTCCAACATATGAATTTGCATATGTAAAATATAGATGACAATCTAAAAAATATGTTATATACATATACAAAATACCATTTGTCAAAAAATAGCATATGTCAATTCCTTTATTTTACCATATTTATGGCCCTGTTTGTAATAGAAAAGCTCTAAAATTCTTTTTAGAATTTTTAAAAATTTATTTCTTTTGAGAGGGAGAGAGTGAGCATGCTTGTGTGAGCAGGGGAGGGGCAGAAAGAGAGGGAGAGAGAGAATCCCAAGTAGGTTCCATGCTGTCAGCACTGAGCTCAATGTTGATCTTATGAATCATGAGATCAAGATGTGAGCTGAAATCAAGAGTCAGATGCTTAACCGACTGAGCCACCCAGGTGCCCCAGATTTTTTTAAATTATTACTTTTAAGTAATCTCTACACCCAACCTGGGGCTCAGACTCATAACCTTGAGATCAAGAGTCACATGCTCTATCAACTGAGCCAGGCAGACTCCCCAAACTATAAAATTTTTATATTAAATTCAGTCTTTTTTTTTTTTTTTAGTTTATTTTACTTACTTCGAGAGAGTGAGAGCACAGGAGGGGCAGAGAGGGAGGGGGAGGGAGAGGGAGGGGGGAGGGAGGGAGAGAGAGGGAGGGAGGGGGGAGGGAGGGGAAGAAGGAGAGGGAGAGGGAGAGGGAGAGGGAGAGGGAGGGAGAGGAATCCCAAGCAGGCTCTACACTGTTAGTTGTTAGTGAAGCCGCAATGTGGGACTTGACTCACAAGCCATGAGATCATGACCTGAGCCAAAATCAAGGGTCAGACACTTAACTGACTGAACAACCCAGGCTCACCTTAAAGTCTTTTTTTAATTAACATTACTTTTAATTTCATGGTAGACATAATATTAGGATTTTGATAATGAAAACAGTTATCTAGCAGTTTTGGTCCTTAATATGATAGTTTGCCATATATATGTTTAAATATAATATTAATGTATATTCACATGCTAGGCATATATTAAGTTTAAATACATATGATAGCATGAGACATTGCCATTTTCATAAAGAATTCCATTAAAACAAATAACATATTTAATAAAAGATGGCTATAAAATTCGAAGTTTTCTATTATTAGTTTACTAATACATTGGTAATCTGAGATTTTTTTTTCCTCTAACAAGTTAGGAATATTTTAAGTTTTTATTTTATAATGGAGAGGAGGGATGCCATATTTGGGTTTTCTATGATCTGTACAAATTTGCTTTAACTATTGAGCTAATCAGATATCATACAAGGAGAAGGGATCTCTGAATATAGCAACAGAATTCTCATTGTCAACATCCATTTTTAAAAATTCAGGATCTACTGAATTAGAGAAATATTTTATGGTTTGCTCCCTCCAGTTTATGCTCAAAATATGGAGTCAGTGATTTTATTAAATTTTAAGTCAGACCATTCATCCCTCTCTTCTAAACCTTCCCATCGCTTCTCAACTTAAAGCAGTGATTCTCAGCAGTGATTTTGTCCCCAGGAAATATTTGGCAATGTCTGGAGACATTTTTTATTTTCATTCTGGGAGAAGGCTACTGTAATCTAATGAACAGGGGCCAGAGATACTACTAGACAGAGAACAATGCACAGGACAACCTCACAACAAAATGTCAGCAGTGCTCAGGTTGGGAAACCTGACAGAGTAACAAAGGCCTTGCTATGACCTGCAAACCTCTAGAGGATCTGCCTCTTGTCCTTAATAATTACCTAACTCTTCTCTTATAATCCTCCCCTCCCTTACTTTACTCCAGCCACACTGACCTTGCCTTCTGTTCCATAATCAGTCAGAAGGGCTCTCACCCCAGGATCTTTGCACTGCTGTTACTTTGCCCGGGAACCCTCTCCAAGCGTCTCAACAAGTTTCACTCCTTCCTTCCTAGTGTGTTTCTACTCAAATGCCATCTTTTCAATGAAGACTTCTCTGGCCACAAGCTGTCAACTTTCAACCTCTCCTGCCTCTAACACTTACTCCAACTCCTCTCTGTTTTTTCTCTGTGGCATTTATCACTACCAAACACACTATATGATTCATTTATGTCATATACTGTCCTATTCCCTAATTAGAACATAAGCTCCAGTAGAACAGATTTTTGGCCTTGTTCTCTTCACTTTTTTCCCCCAATGCTGAATCTCCACTACCTGATGGTGGTATAGGTAGTCAGAAAATTGTTAAATGAATAAATGAATGAATGTCCAAAATCTTTGATGTTGTATATTTGTTGTACCCCAGAAACTCTACCATCTCCAATACACAGTTGGGTGTGTTGGTTTTTTTCAATTTTAGTTTAACAAGAAGAAATTTGGCTGTATTAGATGAAATCTTTTGGCCCATTTCTTCAGAACTTATAAACTTAAAGAAAGGATTAGAGCCAGAAAAGATGTAGAAAACTCAGCAACCCAGTCAATGCCTTTTCTAAGTCTTCCCCATGAATTATTTAGTTTCTAGCCATTTCCTGAGAAGGCAATTCCTTCTACATTTTACAGATCTGAAGATGGAGTGATTGCTTTATGTTTTATTTTTATTAGGGAAAGTCCAATAATTATACTATTTCCACCCCTGAGACTCATTTTCTACTGCTCTGTTCAACTTCTAAGATACTTTAGCATCCTGCTCAATCTCTATTCTAAAGGAACTCAATCCCTACAGACATTAAAAAGGTATTTCTATAAAAACAAACTATTTGTATCATACCTTCAAATCTGGTCTTATTTCCTGGGTCTAAAGTAGAACACCATTTATATGAAGCCAATGAAGCAAGAGCCACAGTTGACCAATACTCATATCCTGATGTTGAATAAATTGAGTTCCCCCTGGGCCAAGTCAACAGATGATTATTACAGACCACATGCAGCTCACAGGGCTTGTGCCTATCACAGGCCTCCATCCCTGCCAATCTGTCAGAGAATGGATCGAATAGAATACTCCAAAATCTACTCATGTGGAAAATTTGACAGTGAAAAGAATATTTCTCTTGACTTAAAAAAATTGATTGAAACCAAAATGTGAATTTGAATCTCATAAAGTTGATTCTCTGCCTTCATCAGCCAACAGATCGAATGAAGTATACACCATGCCACCCTTCGCTCTGGTTTTAGGTCATCGGTGTTTAACACAGGTAGAAATTCTGCATGCTTCAGTAATTTATACAGATTTGTTTCCAAACTAGGAAGATGGCCAAGGCTTAACTTTGGCAGTACAGCTGAATATCAAGTATTTATCTCAATCCCAAAGTCCAAACACATCAATGTGAAGGGAAATTTTATGGAGTCAAATTGAGCCGTTGGAGATACTTGTCAAGTATGCTAAGTCCACAAAGCAGTTTGTGTCTTTCTCAAAATATAAATCTTAGTTCATATTTCACCAGTGCTGTCTTATTGTTTTATTTTATATTACTTTGCGTGGGCAGAGGAATGTATGGAATAGAAAATAGTTGGGAAGTAAACGCCTTCAATCAAGCATGTGACCCAGAGACAGCAACCTACTGTCTTCTCCTGAGCAAGCATGGTTGATCAGTAGTGATGGTCAAGACAGCTGCACTGAAAGAGTTTGAGGTTGAGGGTCCATATATCTTGGTCGTTTGTTTATGCTCTGAGCTGTGGGAGAGGCTTTGGAGTTAGAGAGACCTGGGTTCAAATCCTAGTCCTGCCAATTACTAGCTGTTTTTCACATTGCTGCATCACCTGTAAGTAGGGATGATGTTCTTTATATCAAAGGTTCTTTGTGAACATTAAATTAAATGATATCATAAAATGACTTACACATAATAAACACTCAATAAATGATAGCTATTATTTTAGAATGGTAAAGATAGATACCTCACATACACACTCCCACATGTAAACCCACACACTTATTTATAGCCTCTCTTGTTCCAAAAAATGATGAGAGAACATTTCTAAAATGCATTTTGAAATTTTTTTTTAATTTACAAAAACAAAAACCAAAAATTTAAAACTTGGGATAAGTGCAAATTATGGTAAGAAAATAAGAGGAAGTCAGGTATGATATTAGATCTCAAAATATATACAAAAGGTTTTTAATCTCACTAAAGTTGGGCCAGAAATTTTACTTTAAATCTGGCAGATAGCAAGAAGAGGAAATCTGATCATTTAAAGATCCTTGGGGCCAAAAAAGTAAAAATGTTTTGTTCAAAACATTTTGGGGCAATAGTTTTGGTGTAAAACTATTTACTTGGCATGATAAACATTCATATGGTCAACAGAACAAGGAGTTTCACACAGGTCTGTTTCTTAAATACTTTTCAAAATAATCCAATTCCATCATACCAATGTATTTGTAATACAGAGAATGATATTATATATCAACAGGTACATCATCCCTTTCGAAAGAAAAAAAAAACTCTTATTCTAAAGTAAAAAGACCATGTATAGAGACACATATAATATGTGAATGATGTGATTTTAAACAAATCTCCAAAAATTCTTGGCTTCTCTGCCCCTTTTTTGACCCCCTTTTTTCTTGAAGGGAGCATTGGCTTAATGATTCATTTCTAATAAAATAGAATGCAGTAAAAAGGAAGGTATGAGATTTCAGACACTGGGTCACAAAAAGGCAGGCTTTTGTCTTGTTCTCTCTTTTGCTTGGATTACTTGTTCTGAAGGAAGCCAGCTGCCATGTTGTGGGCTGCCCCATGGAGAGGTTCATGTGGCCAGCAACCCAAGTCTGCACCCAACAGCTAATGATAAACAGGCTTCCTGTGCACATGTGATAGAGCTTGCAAGTGAATCCTCAGCTCCAGACAAGCTTTCAGGTGGCTGTAGCCTAGGTTGGCACCCTGACTGTGATGTCATGAGAGACATGGACCTAGAACCACCCAACTGGGCTGCTCTCAAATTCCTTTCTCAAATGGAGAAAACCAGTGTTTGTTGTTTGAAGCTGGTAAGTTTTAAGATAATTTGTTATACAGAAATAGATAACTAATGCCACTTCCTTGGAGATAAAGACTAGAAGATTTAAGCTATTTATAATTACTATAGAATAACACACTAATATTGGTTTCCTAGAGACAAAATAAATATTTTTGAGTGTCTTTCAATGGGACAAGAACTGCTTGTCTACAAGACCTTGCAAGCTTCTGCTTGTGGAAAAATACAGATATGCACAATTTAATGAATCTAATTAAAAACACTTTGTGTTCCTTTTCTAGGTCAAAATGACTTTTTTTATTTTTGCATTTCCAAGGTTTTTTATGAACCCCTTACAATAACCACAAATATTAGAAGATGATTGGATTCAAAGGCTTGATGGTAAATGTAATTAGCCTTTAAATAATGCACAACAGTTGTACAAAGGGAATAATTTGCATGTAGCCATGAATTTGTTGCAAAATGTAGAGGAGCTAAATGGTCAACAGATATCATTCACTGGCTCATTCTTTTAATTGAAAACATTTTGACTCCTACTATGTCTTAGACACTGGGCTAGATACTCCTGGTGCAGACATAAAGCCCCAAACTTGAGTCAGCTGATTCTTCTAGAATAGTATGAAGGTCTAACCAAACTGCCCCCATGCCCATAAAGTCATCCCCAATTATTAAAGAGGACTTTCCTGCTTTTGGACTCATATAGCATTTATTTGCCTAACGTGGTATAACTACCATCCTCATTACACTGTTACAGCATCTGTCTTATGGCCTCAACTGGTCTTCCTTAAGGTCAGAAGGAGTATTTCCTGTATGCGTGAATTTCCCACGATATCTTCCTAAATGTCCAAGACAGAATAGGAGTTCAATACTTGTGTAACTTATCAATTGATGCTGCTTTAGCATTATATAAATATACATAATAGACAATAGAGATGTTTGAGAGAGAGGGAGGGAGGGAGAGATAAAGTGTGTATATTTTTACATTTTTCACAACTCTTCATTTTCCTTCTGGGAAAGCTGGATTTACAAGTGGAACAAAGAAATAAAACTACTTCAGAAAGGACTATTCTGCTTTTAACACAGATGAACAAATTACAGCTAAAATCAGAAGATATAGAGTAGTTAACACATCCAGCTTTGAATTCTAGCTCTTCCACTGACTGCTCTGTCAAACTAGCATTCACTTTTCAAAACTTAGTTTTCTCAGTGGTTAAAGAAATCTACCTATTGGGTTGCTGGGAAGAATAAATAAATGACACAGGTAAAATACTTAGCACAGCTCTAGGCATATACTAAGTGCTTAATAAATGCTAGGTGGTGGTGACACTTACTTGCAATAATCCTTTGCAAACTGCATCTAGTAAAACTCAAAACTGGGAATGCTCTGATGGCATCAGCTCTCTCCTCAGTGCCTTTGGCTTTATTTTTTCCCACCTTCCTCACAGTTAAACCTACTGATCTTCTTGACCATAGATTCCCTAAAACAGGAAGTACTGAAGCCTTATCCTGGGGGCTTATAGCATTAAGTTATTCCCTAACTTGAAAAAGTGGCAATCCCAAGCTGATTTCCTTTTTTTTTTTTAATAAATGCTTTATTTGGGGGGAGAATGAGCAAGCAAGCAAGCAGGGAAGGGGCAGAGAGAAAATTCCAAGCAGGCTCTGTGCTTGACATGGGGCTCTATCTCACAAACCATGAGATCATGACCTGAGCCAAAATCAGGAGTTTGACCCTTAGCCAACTGAGCCACCCAGGGACCCCTGATTTCATCTGATTTGCAATCTGTTCACTATTCTTTGATGCTAATTTTGAGGCACTTTCAACTGTGCTCCTGACACTATGTCAGACACATCTACGCAGGTTCGTATGAGTGGACCTCTGATCTCAAGTTGTGCTTCTAGAAATCTCCCCTAGGACTCCAATTGCTTGGCCATACTCCCCAGTCTCTGAGATTGTCTTCACTTCAGTATGTTCACCAACTCTGAAGGCTTGGTTTGGTTCCCTTCTTGAATGCTCTATGAACAGCCATGCTATACTCACCTCTGATCATTTCCAATCTATGCCTCTTCCAATCATTTCCTTCTATGCCTCTGGTACTGCCCACAGCTGAACAGAAATGTCCATTGTTCTCTAAACCCACAGGTGAACAGGATATTTAAGTGTCTACCATTCACTAAACAACTAGCAGAGTTAACAGCTAATTCCAGGCCAAGAATTTTATTACCCTCTTGTGCAACTGACACAAGGAATTTAGGGAGTTAGGATAAAATTATTTCAGTAATAACATAGAAGAATCAGAAAAAAATAGTTTTCAGTTTTGTCTATGCAACTTCCTCATGCACTATAGGGTTCTACCACTCCTAAATTGAATGTTTTTTCACAGGCTGCATCTTCTGTACAAAAGACCTAACCTAGCTCAGTCTAACTATTGTTCTCTTTGAAATACCATCTTTCTAGGAGCCCTCTCTATGCTCACTGAAGTGTGGGGTGCTGGGGTGAGGCAGATAAATGGTTGTGGTCATGAGACAGGGATTATGTAGTAATAGAGAAAGGTTGAGGCAGGACTAAGAGTCTAGCTGTACAGAGTAGGGACTAAAGTTGCTGGAGTTAGATATTCAGAGACCAAGCTGAATGAGGCCAGAGTATACCCCAACCCAAAAAGGGTGATTTTCTACCTAGTCCCCACATAATCATCTATGGAAATGTGTAAAGTGGACATGTCTAGGCCCTAATCTCAGCTACTCAGATTCCCTAACTCTGTAGAAGATGCTGGAAATAATTGCAAGATTTTGATTCAAACATAAAGTTGGTCTATTTCCAGTATTATTATCATTGCACAATACATTGAATGTTCATTCTAGGCCAGCAACTGTGCTTAAAATTTTATCTGCATTTGTGTTTTTTTTTTCTGAGACCATTTTATAGACAAGAAAATTACTGCTTGCCCAAGCCCGTGCAATGACAACTAAAGGTCAAAGTTGGGACTCAAGTTGTGGGCCCCCAAACCCCAAACCTATTTACAACCCTACCCTATACCGCTTTGCAATGCCCCTGCCCCTTGCTACTGTTGCCATAAATGTAACTTACTCTTTGGGACTTGTCTTAGTTTAGGCTGATCTAAAAGAATACCTTAGACTGGGGGCTTATAAGCAAATGCTCATTTATTTCTCACGGTTCTGGAGGCTAGGAAGTCTAAGATCAAGGTGTTGGCAGATTCAGTTTCTGGTTCATAAACAGCTGTCTTCTTACTGTGTGCTCATGAGAGAGAAGGATGAGGAAGCTCCTTGGGGCCACTTATAAGAGCACTAATCCCATCAGAAGATTCCATCCTCATGATCTAATCACCTCCCACAGGCTCAACCTCCAAATATTATCATATTGGGGATTAGGTTTCAAAATAGGTATTTAGTGGGAGGTGGAGGAGGAGACAAAAATTGAGTCCACAGTAGGGTCATTAGAGTCATACAATATAGCACAGTGCTGCACTCAGCCATTTCCCCAAATGTACTTGGTCCAGACCAAATTAAAAAAGGACACAAAGGATATTAAGATGAGAACTGATCCAACTCTTTCCTGATGTCATTCTGCAGTAAGGATACAGACCCTACATGAAAAATTGTCCCAGTGCCCCCTCTCAGTAGGACCCTGACATTTCCCCACATTTCTCATACTCTCCTAATGGCAGTCACATTGAACACTGGGACAAAAGATTCTGAAGCTCAAACAAACCAGGTTTGTTCATGTTGTTATTATGCCTCTTTGTGTGTGTGTGTGTGTGTGTGTGTGTGTGTGTGTGTGTGTGTGTGATAAAGATGTGTCTTTCCTTTTTTAACATAAACTTAATAAATTTATAAAATCAAGGCAAACAACCACAAATAAATGAAATTGGAAATAGAATTTGTCATAATCTCCTTCTTCAAAGCTCTGCAGCTTGAATTAGGATATTTGTTTAAACTAAAAATCCATATTTAGCAGTAGCTGTGAAAGGGGGCCCAGCTGCTTATAGTGCAGCCACCTTCAGATTTCAAGGAGGCTTAAATATGTGTACAGCCTAAACAGAGAAGAATGCGTTACCACCACAACTCCAACCCACTGACATATATCATATGTGTTAGAAGCTAATCAGTACTTTCTCTTCTACCACTAATGGGATAAATGCATGTGCTGAAATTCCAAAAGAGAGACAAAAGAACACACAGCATGAGAAATGTCGGGACACTTCTGCCCCTAATTTATGCTGTCCTATATAGTCACTGGCTTTTGAAAGAGGATGTCAAGACAAATAGACCAATCTTTCTTGGAAACTGCAGCAGCACCCCACAGTATCATGACTATCCAGTGGTTCAACTTGTCCTAATTGACCATGAAAACAAGGTTTCTGATACTTCTTTCTTGGCCCAGACCTTGGCCAGTCTCTTCTCCACTGGTGCTCATGTTTCCCCCATCTGTGAAATCAGAAAACTCTCCTCTCCAACGATGGGATGATGGATTAATTATCTACTGTCTGCTAAAGGATCATCAGTTTTTCTGGGGAAAATATCCAAAACCTTGATGTGTAGCAACATATATAAAAGTGCCCACCTGCTGTTTTTTTCTCTTGGCCAATTGGCAGCTACTGGAAATTGAGAACATACTGCTGGGCTTCAGAACACACTGCTCCAAACCTTCAGTGTTCCCACAATGTGCTATCACAACACAGAACATTTCAGTTGGTCTTTGGTGTGCATACACATTTGAACTCTTCTTTTACTGTTTGTGTAAAAAAACCTTATGCAGGGAGAATCCTGTCTTTAGAAATAGGATATCCCTGAGTGCTTCTGCAATATAAGCAGTAACTTAGGAAGTTTTTTTTAGAAGTCAAAAGGCCAATGCCACCAACAGCAAAGACACTTGAATAGAGTAACGATGTTTATTAAACTTCCCACTATTGATAAACAGATTCCCATGGGCATAGAATACTTCAGGAGAGTGAGCTGAAGACAGGGTTATACTTCATGACTATTGAATGCATTTTCTTTCTTTACAGTTCTGATGCTCTGCTCCCAGTGTGACAAGCACGGTGGGAGAATACCAGGGCTCAAATCAAGGCTGCATCAACACTATTTAGTTGTGACCAAGGAGCAAAGACTCCATGAGACACAGTGCATCACTCACTCAATTAACGTTTAAATCTGGGTCTCATTTGGGGTGCCTGGGTGGTTCAGTCGGTTAGGCGGCCAACTTTGGCTCAAGTCATGATCTTGTGGTTTGTGGGTTCGAGCCCCACATTGGGCTCCATGTTGACAGTTCAGAGCCTGGAATCTGCTTTGGATTCTGGGTCTCCCTCTCTCTCTGCCCCTTCCCTGCTTGTGCTCTGTCTCTCTCTAAAATAAATAAACATTAAATAAGATTTTTTTTTAATCTGGGTCTCTCTCATTTCTTTTTTAAAATCGATTTTTTAATAGTTTTAGGTTCATGGAAAAATTGAGCAGAGAGTACAGATATTTCCTATATACAAGCCCCACACATGCACAGCCTCCCAACTATCAACATCCTGCACTAGAGTGGCACATGCGTCACAATCAATAAGCTTATGTTGACACATCATTATCACTTAAAGTCCACGGATTCCTTATGGTTTGATCTGGGTGTTGTATAGTCTACGGGTTTGACAGATGTATAAATGACATGCATCTACCATTTATAACATCACACAGAATAGCTTCACTTACCCTAAGAATCTTTTGTGTTCCATCTATTCATCCCTCCTCACTCCTACCCAAACCCAGGCAACCAACTAATCTTGTTACCTTTTTTTTTGCCTTTTCAAGAACGATGTATAGTTAGAATCATGTTATACAGAAATTTTCAAATTGGCTTCTCTCAGTAATATGCGTCTAAGGTACTGTGTCTTTTCATAGCACGACAGTTCATTTTTTTAGTGCTGAGTAATATTGTATTGTCCAGATATACCACAGTTTATTTATCCATTCACTAGCTGAGGGACTCTTGGTTGCTTCTAAGTTTGGGAAATTATGAATAAAGCTACTGTGAACATCTGTTTGCAACTTTTTGTGTAGATACCTACTTTTATCTCATTTGAGTAAATACTAAGGAGTAGGATTGCTGGGTCACATGGTAAGAGTATGTTCCATTTTGTAAGAAACCACCAAACTATTTTTCAAAGTGGCCTCATTTCGTCCTTTTATCCAGAGGAAATTTGCCTTGGGGCTCCAAATTCTCTCCTGTTCATTGTGTCATCATCTTCACTGCCATCTGAAAGGAGCCGGGCCTGGATCTGGGATACCTCCACCCCCGTCCTCAACTCCTGGATCTCTGGTCAGGGGCCCTGGAAAAAGATACTGACACTGGGCAGTACAGCACTACTCAGGTGGTCAAAATTCCTATCCAGAAACCCTACACCATCTGTTTTATGTCAGCAAGAGGCAGCAGCCCAATCATGGTCCAGAATATCCTACTGGCAGTTTTTCCTAAAGGATTAAGACTCAACACAACCTCTTCAGCAATTTGCATGTTGGGCTGTCAGGTTGCTCACTTTTGGTAGTTGGTCACCTTCCATCAAGCTTTTTAGAAATGTCTCAGTTTGAGAAATACCTCACTGTCTGCTGCTAGGTTAAAAGGTTTGGAGCAGGAGAAAGTCTTTATTTCACTATCTAGGGATTCAAATTTCCACGTGAATTCTTAATTGGACGGACGAATGGATGAACAGTCACTCTCCACCCACAACACACAAGCTCCAGACATCCCTCTTCTAGAGAGATTTAGATGCACACACATCCTCTTTTGCACCCTGAGGGGCCCCAATAAGCCTGTCAGTCTCACGAACAAGGACAAAATGAGACATCATGGTCACTCAGACCTGCTCGGGATTCCCTTAAAGACATGTCATTGCCAGGAAATGTCAACATGTTAATTCCACAGCCCAAAGAGATATAGGCATAAACCTACAAACATATACAGCAATGAAACGCATAGATCATAATAGTCCCATCATAACGGGATGGCCCCTGATTAGCAACTTACAAAACAGTGTAAAAGTATGAAAATTGGGATTAGAAAACTTTAATTTCTTTGGCTGGTCTTAATTGAACAAGCTTACCTTGTATTTGATTAGAATTATTTTGAGAACTATCTTGTTGGCGTAAGTAAAAACATCCTATGTTGAAATTGCATTTCTGAATAAGATACAGAAGAAAAGGGTAGAGTACACCACACTATATCAGCACTGGGCCTCACAGCAAACATTCGGCACCCTTCTAGGAGGCACCCACACTTCTAGGAGGAGTGTTCAATAATGGGTCCTGTGGACTGATCTGGGTAGAGAACAGTAGCTGGGGCAATGGTGAAAGCCATTACCACACCCAGGCCACAGGGTGCAAAGGGAAAAGGCAGTTACCGGAACCCAGAGAGAATTATGCATAAAGGGCCAGATGGCTGCCCTTGACTTCCAGAGACAAATGCAGCCAACCTGTAGCAACAGGACAGGGAGACAGCAAGAGAAATAAATACCCCAACCCATTCTCCTCCTAACCTCCAATATTCTGCCTCTGTCTTTCCCTGGTAGAACCACTCTGGGAGCCAGGGAGAAAGGGAAGCCTGTGAGGCAGAGAATAGCCTGAAGGAACAATTGTCTTATTTAAGTCTAAATCTATGCAAGTTCTGTTTCTTATTAGCATGATTAAAGCTTCTCTTTTTAATATTCAACCACTTAACTAACCTTTTGGTTTAATCACAAAGGAATGTAACTCTTAACAGTAAAGCTTTTGAAGACCACAAAGATTATAAAACATTTGCTATAGGAAATCATGCTCAGTTAAGTTAAAAAAAAAGTTATCAGAAGTTAAATTTACACACTAAAGTTATAAATGTGCTCACCAACATCAACGTTATAATCAATCCAGCCCTCTGTAAATGAATTCATCCTTCTTGAGTTCATGAATTCATCATGTGGATTTTCTTTGAAGCAAAGAGCATTCTGGCTAGTGTCCTGTAGCTATAGAAAAATTAATTTCACCTCTGACAAATTTATCTAAACGCATCACAAAGTAACGTTGCTTTTTCATGCAAGATAATTCTTTATGCTCTGTTTGGAGAACTTGCCTGTTTTTTTTAATATTTATATAAATCATGGTGATACTTCTTGAACTTTGAAACTTGGACTATAGAAAAATTCTGAACTATCAAGTTTTTGTTTTCTTTTTTACACCAAATGGTCTTTTACTTAAAATCACCCAAATAAAAGGGACTCTAGATCTTTGTAGGATGTTCAAAGCAATTACCTGGGATGTGGGAAATAACAATAAAATCTCTATGTATATGTCTGTCTCTTTGAAACTAATCTGTCTGTGGGAAATGTCAGTGGAAGGATGAAGCACAGATGCAAAGTTCAGGGTGTACTTTGTTCTCCTTAAGCTTAACCTTTGTGATATACATTAGCTCTGTGGTCCCAAAACTCTGGAAAATCAATTTAGTAACATTCCGTAATATGTACTCATCTAGGATAATAACGTAGGAAAACATTAATGTGCATTTCCCTAGGACGTTTAGCCACGACAGACAATATAAACACATTTTATTGGACTTCATCTTTTTTTTTTTGCTTTTATTTTTTAATGCTAATTATGCAGGTTTCTTTGTATACTTACGTACAAGCAAATAAAAACAGAATTTATTTTCCTCCTAAGTAGTATGCCTAAGAACTAGTTATACGTCAGTTCTAGACCTTTTTCTAGAACCTTTTCTCTAGAACCCCTCTGTGTTTGTTGATCCTGTCCTCCAAGACCCTGTTCTCGATCCAAACTCTATACAGTAAAACCTTGGTTTGCAAGCATAATTAATTCCAGAAACATGCTTGTAATCCAAAGCACTTGTGTATCAAAGCAAATT
Organism: Lynx rufus; assembly: GCF_022079265.1. Taxonomy (NCBI): domain Eukaryota; kingdom Metazoa; phylum Chordata; class Mammalia; order Carnivora; family Felidae; genus Lynx; species Lynx rufus. The sequence goes on from NW_025814841.1 coordinate 1,040,479, forward strand.
TTAAGAACCATTGGCTCAGTTGTGATCATGTGACATTCAGCATCACATACTTCTCATATTGCAAGACATCGCTCGTTTATCAAGTTAAAATTTATTAGAAAGGTTTGCTTGTCTTGCCGAACACTCACAGAACAAGTTACTCACAATCCAAGGTTTCACTGTACTGCTCAGTTCTTAGAGGGCTTTGGTGGTGGTGTTTTTACCAATGCCTTTGCTCAAAGTCCTATTTTATCAAATCCTTATTTGTCTTCCTCCGACCTGAGACTGGGTTTAAAATAAAAGAAAGCAGAGACATTCAGTTTCATGAAACACACCTAGAATAGTAAGTTTGAAAACAGAAGAATGGACAAGAGAGACCAAAGGCAAACAAAAAGAGTGGCAAGATTATTAGATGAGGTAGAATGTAAGATTATAGTGCCAAATAAATTGGCACCTTAACTTGATCCTGTACACTTTCTAGGTAGCCAATATTAAACACTAGTGTTCATCCTTCCACGTCTTTCCCTGTGATCATAGAATTACATACACACACACGTACCTTGGTTTTGGCGACTATTTTTATACAAATGCTTTTCATATTATGTACTTACACTTGGCAATTTCACCAAGAAAGTTGACTTAGATCTAATGCCTTCTTTGGTCACACACACATATTTGACACTTTAATCTTACATTTTACCTCACCTAATAATAGTACCACTCTCCTCTTTTTGTTTTCCTTTGTTCTCTCTTGTCCATCCTTCTGTTTTCAAATTTTATCACTTTAGGGGTGCCTGAGTGGCTCAGTCAGTTAAGCTTCCGACTTCAGCTCAGATTATGATCCTACAGTTTGTGGTTTCAGCCCTGCACTGGGCTCTGTGTTGACACCTCGGAGTTTGTAATCTGCTTCAGATTCTGTGTCCCCCTCTCTCTGCCCCTCCCCCACTCACACTCCATCACTGTCTCTCAAAAATAAACGTTAAAAAAATTTAAACAAAAATCAAATTTTATCACTTTAAGAACCTATCTGCTTTCTTTTATTTTAAACCCAACCTCTCAGTTTCTATTTTTAAATAAGAAAATTTGACTAAGTCATGTGTAACAATTTATTTACAGTAAAGCCTTGGACTGTGACTAACTTGTTCTGCAAGTGTTCCATGAGACGAGCTAACATTTCTAATAAATTTTACCTTGATAAACGAGCGATGTCTTGCAATACGAGTAGTACATGACGCCGAATGTCACATGGCCACAACTGAGCCAATGGTTCCTGAAATTCACTTTGATATATGAGTGTTTTGGAGTGCAAGCATGCTTCTGGATGAATTATGCTTGCAAACCAAGGTCTCACTGTACTTTACTTTATTCTTTGCATCTTACTCTGTTCACTAATTTTCACTTGGTAATGGTTTCCTCATTCTTTTCTCTTGCTTTTGCTGTTTTGCCAGATATTCCCTCTTTACCCTGTGTTTAATTTGTAATTCAGTACTTTTCCATTCTACCGTTCCAACACTCCTGAACACTTATTTTTCTCTTTCTATATGAAACCAAAGTAACTACTTCTCCCAACTTAGTTGAGCTATCTCTTCACTACGAGTTCTTTCCTCTCTTCAGCAAGTCCACCCTAGAAGACCTGACTTTGTTCATTACTCCAGCCCACTCCATCCACACCTAAATTCTAAGTTTCTAGGCAAACATTTAGGCACTGCACTTTTCCCTTCCTGTACATCCCATCTGTTTTAAGAGTGTGAATCTAGTGCCTAAATGATGCATTCCTTAGTTCCACTATTCATCTATTCATCACTATTCATTTACATTCATTTGACTTCTGTCCATTCTGAAGTTTATTACTTGCCATTCTTTCTTCTCTTCATCTTCATTTACAGTGAGGTTTCTTCTAAGGTTTTCAAGTATCTTTCCCATTTGGGGTGTGTATTTGACATTCTCTCTGAATCCACACAAATCCACAACCCTTTCTCTTCCCCTAGCAGATGAGTTACATCAACACTCTCGGCTTGCAGCCCATTCCTCCTGGCCGTCTATAGCAGTGAGTCCAACGTCTTCTGCCTTCCAGAATTTCACTCTCATTTTTCTTCCTTTGTAACTAGTCTGTTTTTCTTTTCAGCTTGAAATCTTGCAAGATTTTCCCTTTCCATCTTCTACCTTCTCAAAAATTTCCTAGGCCTATCCTTCACATTTTCTAGCCTCTTTCTATTGTCTTTTACATTTTCTGGAATTTTGTCTAGTTAGTTAAGTTGCCAGACTAAAAATTTTCCAAGTTTATTCTTTTTTAATGTTTATTTTTGAGAGAGAGCACAAGCAGGTGTGGGTGTGGGCAGAGAGAGAGAGAGGGCAGAGGATCTGAAGCAGGCCCTGAGCTGACAGCAGCGAGCCTGATGTGGGGCTCTAACTCATGAACTTCTGGAGATCATGACCTGAGCCAAAGTCAGATGCTCAACTGACTGAGCTACCCAGGTAACCCATCAAAATTTTCCAATTTTAAATTATGCTTTTACTTAATCCACCCTCTTTCAGCAAGTTATTGCACTCTATTCTCTTCTCTCCATACTTTGTAAATGAGAAACATGCAATGAACGTTTACACATTCATTCACTCTCCCGAATGTATTGAGTGCACACTGTGAGTCACGAACTCTTCCAGGTGCTGGGATACAATAACACACTTGTTAAAGACAAAAGTTCTTGCCTTTATTGAACTTGCTGTGTGTTCATCTTCTGTTCTCCTACCTACTGAAATCTGCTTCCACTCCTCCACTCAACCAGGGTTGCTCTAGCAAAGATAGGGAACAAACTGTAATTGCCAAACCCAGGCCGATCTCAGCAATCCTCACCAATGGCATTTATATCATTTTGTTCAATGTCTTAATTAAAAAAAAAAAAAGGTTTATTTATTTATTTTGAGAAAGCGCACACGAGTGGGGGAAGGGCAAAGAGAGAAAGAGAGAGATAGAATCCAAAGCAGGTTCCATGCTATCAGCACAGAGCCCAGTGCGGAACTTGAACCCACGAACTGTGAGATCATGACCTGAGCCGAAACCAAGACTCAGATGCGTAACTGACTAAGCCACCCAGGTGCCCCAGTGTTTAATGTCTCCTTGATTGTGATAATGTAACTGTATCAGTGAGGATGACTTTCATTGCAAAGAAAGGAAAATCCAACTAAAATTGGCCTTAAATTGTAACAATCTGTAAGTGAATGTAACTGAAATTTTTCAGTTAAGGCAGGTTTCAGAGCCAATTTGGTTAGGTGGCTCGTCAAGAACCTGGTCCTTTCCTTCTACTCTGCTTCTCCGGTATCAGTTCATCCTATGCTGTTATAGTTCCATGCTTCACATTTACAGGCCACAACTCTCCAAACAAGATGGCCTTTCAGGAGTCTTTTTTTCCCCAGAAATCTCTAGCAAATTTCCTATCATGTCCAGTTAAACTTAATTGGTCTTTGCCCCTTCCTACATGAATCCCTCTCACTCTGGAAACAATATGTTCTGATTGTCTTAGGCTTGGGTTATTTGAACCCATCATTATGGCAATGGTATAGACTTACTCTGAATGGCTACATGAACCAGGACTCATCCCTAGAGCTAGGTTAAGTCAGCTTCTTAGGAAACACATCAGCGACATAATGGAAAGATGTGTGGATGCCCAAACAAAAATTTGGGTATGGTTAGGACGAGGGGGTAGGGGAATTATTGCTGGGTTGATCATGCACAAATAATAATCAGTTTCCTCCTCGACCATGAATTCTATTTTGTGGCTGTCTAGAATTTCATGTACAGCAAATTCTGGATATTTTAATCCACTACTTCATGATTTTAACTACCAACTGTATAATGGGGCCTCTCAAATCCATATTTGCAATGTCAGCTTCTTTCCTGGAATCTAACTTTGTATTTTCAGTTACACAGAAACTATCTCAGCTCACTAGTACTTCAAACATAACTTATCCAATATCTGGATAGACGTGACCTGCAATCCAAGATAGAATCCTCATGAAAACCTTTGATACTCATCTCTTTGGCTTGTTAAAATTCTCTCTGAAACTGAGGAACTTTTTGCTATCTGCACCAAATATTTGGATCTTTTTTTTATTAATGTGCAACTTGTGTAGCTGTGTATTACAGTCTCTTAGGCACCTAAGAGTTTTGTCAAGGAGCAATTTAATGTTTAACCTATGATCCTGTCTCCATCTTTTGTCCCAAAGCTCTATCCACTTTTACAATATCGAGTCAACATGATAAACCAGCTCAGTAGTATAGAAAGGTTAATGATCTTACCCTTTGTTCCTAGGCCTTCCTTGAAGTCTTGACCAGAGCTAAGTAACTGAAAATACTTTACCCTTTCATATTTTTGTATCACTGCTTTCCTGGTTGGAATTTTCTTTTCTCCTTGGGCTCATGCATGAAGTCTTCCCTGACTCACCTCCAGACAGGTGTTACTTTCTAACAGAGTTACTGACTCTGTTTCCAAACACCTTACCCAGACAACTCGCTAGTATTGAAATTACTTACTATTGTCCAGACACACTACCTCATCATTATTTAGTTTTATGTCCACCTCCATAGCAAATAGCAATGCCCTTGTTAGGTATGTAAAGATGCAATATGTCTGAAAGAATGGAAGGAGGGAAGAAGGAGGAATGTATTGCAGTAATAAACAGTAATCTGTACTGTGATCTTAGAGAGTATTGTCTTCAACTTTCAGTGGATAGATTTTTATATGAGTCAAAGGGAATAATTTGGGGAGGTAAATAAAGATCTGAACCTAAATCCTTCTATTAATTACAATATGTGCTAGCACCCCAAACTCAGCAAATTCTCTTTCCTGTCTGGATCCAACATCAATAATTCACAAATGCAGGTAATTCCAATCAGCCAAAACTTTTAGGCTGGCTCTGGGGTAATATGGGATATGCAGTTCAGTGAAAATGCTATGGCTCAAATGAGGCATGTTACATTAGTAATGCGGATCTGGTTTCATGTGCTGCAGTACAGATCTGCATAGGCACTAAATTAGAGACAAAAATCCCAAGAGGATAGCAGATAGCTTTCTGCCCCATTTAACAAACACAACTTTTTCTCGTTTCTTGGAGATTGAGCTCTGGTTTCACTGTCTTATTGCCTATCAATCAGCTTGAGAAGACATTTGCAATTGTATTTCCTTCATAAAGACACAAGTCGGGCAGCAGCCACCGACAGTCATCTAAAAGCTCCTTTCTAAATTACCTCTGTCAGACTGTGTAGAAAGTAAAAGGCACACTTCAGTCTTCTTTGATTAAATCAGGGACTGTACCAGCTAGCCAAAGAATGGAAAATCCTTTCCATTTACATGCTCCATTAACTGCACTTCACTGAAAAAATAAATCTCAGTGCGATTCTTTACCTCACTCCTCTAATTACTACTTACAAATTCTTTTCTCTCAATCATGCTGTCTTTCATAAATCAGGACGCAAAAGCATTTGCAGATGAGGCCCTGGCTCTAATTTAACATGATTTGCCACTGTGCCACTATTAATGCCAAAGACAAATAATATACCAAGTCACCATGGGAACCAGGGCATGAAAAGGTGAAAGCCCTTCCTTCATAGACAGGTGGGGCTTTGGGGAGCCTTATGCCCCACCATCATGGGCCATGGCATTTTGGCAAAATTCCTCAGAATCTGCCCATTCCCAGCCCCAGAACTGTGTTGGTCCATCCTGCATCCCCTGAAAACTAACATGTAATTGGTCCTTACCTCCAAGGGAGAAAAATTACAAGGTAATCATTCACATTGCAAAGAGATTACTCGACACATTCACTTTCAAGAAACAAACTACATGACCAAGTACTAAAAGCAACTTAGAAAAAAAGATCAACTGAGGATTATTACTACCATTAGAATAATATATTTTACTTTATAAATGCACTCATCTCAAAATTCTATTAAGTATATAGTATCCTTTTACCTTCCAATTTTTATTTACACATAGATTGTAATTCAAGGTTGGAAATGAGATCACAGTTAAAAGTCAGAAATAAAAACGAAATATCTTTATAGTTATAAATCAATGGAAACAAATTATCCTGTTTTCCACAGCATTAATTCACACAGTGTTTCATTGATAAGGCTTGTTTCTAGGGATATAAAACTACTCCAGCAGGGCACCTGAGTGGCTCAGTTGTTAAGCATCTGACTTTGGCTCAAGTCATGATCTCATAGTTTGTGAGTTCAAGTCCAACATCGGGTGAGCACGAGCCCGCTTCGGGTGGTGGGTGAACCTCACTTCTCTCTCTCTCTCCCTCCCTCCCTCCCTCCCTCTGCCCCTCCTGGGATTCTCTTCCTCTCTGCCCCTCGCTCATTTATGCCCCCCAAACAAACACAACTACTTCAGCACATGTATCTGTGCCCATACCCTCTATGTACAAGGAAAGAGCTCTCACACAACTCTTCCCCCCAGGAAATATTTCTTTCTCAGCCTCATCCACTTATATCTTATTTGCTCGTTTTGTCCTCATGCAAACAGAAAATGTCAATTATAAGGGAAGAAATCATTGAATTTCCACTGTAAGAAAAATACTTCTTTCGATGAGGGGACAAAGAAAATGCAAAGCACAGTACTAATATGATAATATATAATTGCTTTGGAGAAAAGTCAACTTGATTTTATGTATGTTATTGAATAGTGTCATTTATTTACTTTCCTGCAGTTTTCTCCATTTTATTCAGAACATGATTTAAAAAGCTGAGCCAAGGTAGGCGACTGCATTCTCTTTTGCTATAGCTCTGTAAAATTTAAAGTCAAAATTGGTACACAAATGCATTGCTGGTTACCAGAGTAGACAAATTTTGCCACACATGCTGATTTCATTGGGATTCAAATTATTGCTAACAGTCTTGGGTTTATTCAATTCAAAACATATTTTAAGGAATATTTTGACCCTTGAGTTATAAAACCATGTGTGCTTTAGTGAAAATTAAATTTTTTTAATGTTTATTTATATTTGAGAGAGAGCGAGCAGGGGAAGGGCAGAGAGAGATGGAGACAGAATCTGAAGCAGGTTCCAGGCTCTGAGCTGTCAGCACAGAACCCAGCATGGGGCTCAAATCCACAAACCATGAGCTCATGACCTGAGCCAAAGTCAGATGCTTAACCACCTGAGCCACCCAGGTGCCCAGCTTTAGTGAAAATTTAAATTCAGGAGAGTTTTATTTCACCTGAAATCAGTAAGATTTAAATACACTTCTTAATGTTGAGCAAAAAGGTCAACCAAACCTACAGAATAATGCTGAATGAGATGCCTGGCAGTTGCTGAGAGGCCAGTACTGGAATTAGGGTACTATAGAAGGAGTGGACATGCTTGTCTGTAATATACCCACAAGTCAACCATGAACCTTTGGAGGGTCAGAGCGAACCAGAGGGAGCAGGTTTATTGCAAAGCATCCCCAAAAATTTGGTTCACGTATCTTGCCTTTTTTAGGAGACTAAATGCATACAGTTTCTTGCATATATCTCTTCTAATTGTGTGCATGTACATGCATGTGTTTGTATACATGCTATTATATTAGTAAGATACAAATTTATTGAATAGGAGAGTTTTTTTCAAGTTTTTTAAAAAATAAGTTATTTCCTTAGATGACTGTTCAAGTATTAGGTGAGCCATGAAGCTAGCAGAAGACATTGTGATGAGGGAGAACAAGGCAAACTGAGGGAAAAGCCCAGCTGGTATCTCACCCTCCCCGCGTCCCAGGTGGGACATGTGTGATATTCCTCAGGTACTCCCGGATGCCCAAGAACAAAGGAAAGGAAAGAAAACAAATGTTTAACTGATAGAGATCACAGTCATGCAGGACATGAGTTTCATCGGTTTACATAGGACTTAGTAAATTACAAGAAAAAGGCAATCTTATCAATAGCCTTATCTCCAGAAACCTGTAGACTCAGTTTCCTGGAGCCCCTAAAATCACCCTCCTCTCCATAGTGATGTGGGGAACAAAAGCAAGACGGAAATGGCAGGTAAAATTAAATATCCTTATAACCTGCAGCCCACTGACAAATACTTGAGACAAATACCAAGTTTACATTTCTCCAGGAACCCCCTATTGTTATAATGTTAAGCCTTACTAGAGGGAAAACTACCTCAGCTTGACCACAGCAAGGCCCCTGGGCATTTTTTGAGTCCTCTTTAGCATATGAAAGCCCTTCTGGAGGCCTCCCTTTTACCTTTAGCTCACCCAACTTCCTAGTATGTCATCAGTCACTCTTCACAACCGGAATGCAGCTCTTTCTGCCCATGCATCCTGTCCCCATGCTTTAAGAAAATCACCTTTTTGCACCAAAGACGTCTCAAGAATTCTTTCTTAGCCATCAGCTCTGGACCCCCATCACTCCAAAACCCCATCAACTGTGCTAGAATTAATACTATTGCTAATAAAAATTGATTGAGCACCTATCACATGCTTGAGCATTTATCACATTCCAAATGCGCTGCTGAAGATTACCCGAGAAACATCTCATTTAATCCCAAAATAACTCCATGAGGTAAACATCTACCATACCTCATACCTTTTCTCAGGTCGCATATCATATATCCTTTCTACTTATCCTTTATAAAGCAGTTTAGAAAAGAGTGTAAGGAAGCGGGCCATACTGGGAGGTTTTTGCTTCAGGTTTCATCATTTCAAAAAGTAGGCGTCCTTGACATGACAGCAAGAGGGAAATGCTGTCTATCTGTGCCAAGGTCATAACCAGATGGTTTGGTGATCTATGGACAAGACAGACAGTCGTAAAGTTTAGGTACCAAACACTGTACCAGATTCAATCTAGCAAAACAAAAAAACACAAGAGTAAGACACAGTGTTAAACACTGTATCATTATTCAAAATATCCACTGCTCCTCTGGGGGAGAATTATAATATCCCTGTTCTATTGACAACAGGTTTTGCCACGTGACTTACTTTGGACAATGAAATGTGAACAGAAGGTGAAACATGTCACTTTTTAGCAGAAGCTTTCAGATCCTGCATATGAATCACCATGTTTCTATGTTTCCTTTATTATGAGCCCAGCACTGCCCCTGATAGGAACTTCTCCATCAGCCTAGGTGCAACATTGTGGACAAGAGATGAAAAGACCGCAGCCAGCCCGTGGTGACCGTGTAAATGTGAATGAGAAATCAGCTTTTATGGTTTAAGCCCCTAAGTTTGGGACGTCATTTGCTACTGCACGTTAACTTTGCCCCTACAGATACAAACAATACACACAGTGAATACAGGACGAGGCTAACGAACAGCCCTCAAATCACAATTCCAGCACTGTTATTTAGGTTACTGAAATTCAGCTCCAAAAATCTGACCCTTGAATAAGCCAAAGCAAATATATAACAAATCAAATTTGGTCCCTTGAATACTCATACTGGCTAATGTGGACAAACAAATAGGGTAATTTACAGTTGGTTTACATTAAGCAAAATAGGTTAAAAAAGCTCAGACGTCTCAAAGGCTTTTGTAGAAGTTTTTCCAATACATAACTATGTTGTAAATTTCAAGCCATAAGTGATGTTGGTGCCATAACTCCTTTCAATAACACTTACCTAGTATTTGTTCTGTGTTTGAGTTGTGTATCTGCTTCTTTTTCCCTTTCCATTACTGGAATTATATAACATTAATATTTCTCTATTTCTGATCTTCATTATACATGGAAGTATCCTACTGGGAAAGTAATAGTACGTGATTTTCTGGTAGGTCATTTGCCATACTTGATAATTCATTCTTTATCACTGTTTATCATACTTGTAAGTTTTGATAAGGAAAAATAGAACATCTATTCAAGTAATTATACCCTAACATACTTTCGAAGTGATTTGGAGTTGCTTATGGATATACAGATACCATGACAAAAACAAATTGAGAAAGGAGTGCAAAGGTGAATAAAGGCAAGTCTTTTACAGGGATTCAGTACATAGAATTGAGTCCAACAGGAGCTTACATAGTTATAAAATGCTTTGCAAATTACACTTTGACAGTTCTAGTGCCCAAAGCAAAGAGAGAAACATAATCACTTACCAGATACATAATGTCCCAAGAATTTTAAAAAGCGATCACTCAAGAGAAGCACAACTTTTTATGTCATGGAAATCTTTTCAACATCTCCTCTGGAGGCCAACATAGAAAATGTGAGATAGCATTCTTAGCAATGTCCTTATCAATATCCCTTTGCAACAGCAAAATACAGATTTCCTACTCTGCATTCTATAAAGAATTGAATTCCTTCCTATGACTTGAGAAAATATCCAAACCAAGATGATAAATCGACTCAAGTGATTTATTCACAGTAAACTTACGTAGCCATTTAGGCCATGTTAAGTTCTTTATGTATAATATTCCATGTGGCATTTCTGGACCAAATACAAAAATAAATATTGAAACACTGATCATGATATAGATAGTCTGTAGTGTGTGTGCTACAATCTATACAGGTCTAGATGTTGGAAAAACATTCTGGTTTATCTGCAAAAGAATTTTGAATTAGATAAAATTCTTTTGTTTAATTCAATTCAAGATCATATTCTTCTATTCACCCCAACAATCTCTACATCCCTTGCCATCAACACTTTTTTCTATTGTCATCTCCAATTCATAGTTATCTTTTATTTTGTTTTTCTGAAGTCATTCTTCTTTCTGTAACTGCCATCGCTGGCTGGGCACCTCACTTAAGGTGGCTATCACGCAAAACTATCTAATGAGTATAACTCATTACAGATGTCCTCTGTGTTCACATAGAGACTATATCATAATATTGCTGTTGGCACCTGTCTTCAGAGTGCCTTGCTGTCTATAGCATTTTTCTGGCCTTGTTTGTCTCACTATATGAATGTCACTGATGTTCATATAGCAAAACTCTTCTGGTTGAACAGCATCAATGAAAGCAGTCCAGAAAATGGGGATGGGGAGATGGGGTAGGGAGTGGAGACGATCAGCGAAATGATGAATGGATTTGCGTACATCTCTGAATCTCAGACTCAGACTTGGGAAAATGTCTTCAGGAACCCTCGAATGAACGAATATATATATATATATATATATATATATATATATATATATAAAAAAAAACTTCATTTAGATTTGCAAGGCCATTTGGTTCTGCTATTTATTTGTAAATATATAAGGATTTAGAAATTATTTCACTTTGGAAATTTAATATTGATTTGTTGTCCACATACTTGTCTGTTTGACACAGAGCAAGTTGGTTAATCTCCTTGTGCGTCTGTTTCTCCACCTTCAAAATCTAGATTTCAACAGGGCCTACACTGTAGGGTTGCTGTGAGGAAAACACGGGTTAAAATTCATAAACCACTTCCAGTCATCCTTGGCAAGAGTGTGAGCATTACAAAGTGCCTGCTACAAAAGTTTTATTCTTATCACTTCCTATATTTTTTTTCCTCATCCAGTATTCAATAGCATGAAATGACAGAAATGGGCACCATGAAAATTAAAACACATTTTTAATTTTTTAAATGAATGCCAAATTCTACCTCATTAGGAAGAAATGAGGCTACAAGTTTTCCTTTCCTTGCACACACTGCCTTAATCAATAGACAACATGGTATTTTAATCAGTGATAATTCAAGAAAGATTTGTTATTGCTAAGGTCTCTTCACAAATTAGTCCTTTTTGTTAAAGGCCTAAATAAAGCCAACTACAGTTTTAGATATTTTTTTAAATTTAAAACCCCTTTTCCTCCACCCAGCTTGACCCTAAAAGCTCTCTGTTCATGTATCCCTGGACTGGCAGCAGGTTATAGTGAAAACACCCAGGTCTGGAAAAAAAAAAAAAAAAAAAAAACTTGTCCTAAACAGACTGTCATTCATTGGTTCTTTAAACAAAGCATGTCTCCTTTATGAACTTTGTTTCCTGCAAGGGCTGAATGGAGATGCTCCTTTATAATTAAAAAGCTGTATAATTCTCAGAAACTTTTCACACATTATCTACATTATGTTTCACAATGTGACATTAACTCCTCCAAAGATATACACCTACATACAGAGTCATATAGAAGATGAATTCTCCTCATCTAGATCATTCATGTATCGTCCAGATTTTTATGTTTTCTAGAGAAAACAAAAGAGTTCCACAGAGAGCAAGATGGAGTCACTCATGTTAAGCAGTGGTATGCAGCTAAAGGCATTGCCACTCAGCCCAGATATCACCAAAACCAGCACAGGCTGATGTTACCCAGAACAGATAACCAGCAAAACCAAGGGAGTCTGGAAGAACCAAGAGCTGATAATCACTAGAACCAGAAGAGGCCAAGACTGACGAAATTTCTTGAAAAAGTGAGGATTTTTGCAGGAAAGTGTCAGATTCTCCAGATTCTTCCATATATGACCACATCAGAAAGGAAGCTGCCCCCAAAGCCTCTGCTTGTTTGATCTCTGAACATAATAGAAATCTTCCACTGCTTGAATAAGCAGTGAGCCCCAAGAGCTGACCTGGCCTGAGGCCTCATCTCAACTGCATTCTCATGGACTGACTTTGCAAACAGTTTCTTCACTTCTTACCTCTTTTTGTATTTTGTTTGTTGTGTGACTTTGTGTTGGGCTTTGCTCCTCTGTGTGACATGTACGAAGTCAAATTAAATGCATACTGAAATGTCACTGAATTTGAATCCTGAACCTACTCTATAATTATGTCAACGTTGTTTTATGATTGAATAAATCTGACATTGTGGCATGACACAACCTGTGTGTGCGCCTTCATAGCGTGCCCATGACAAGTGCTGTCTTTCTTTCAGTGTGCTAGTGACAAGTTCATAGTTAAAGCTATTCCATACTTAATAATTAGAATATTCTTAACAGCATGGAAACTCTCATCCCTCTCTTTCCACAAAGCAAACACATAGATTTAACTGTATATATTTTTATCTTTGCAGTGATGTCCAATTTATGGCTTCTTTTCAGTCACAAATACAAATGAGATCGTCATTGCCACATTTTCTTGTCAAAATATAACTCTCCAAATATAGCTCCTTCACTCCTTTGTGCACAAACATGTAGCTATCCTCTGGGATTCCCACTTGTACATCCCAGTGCCAAGAAGCCAGTGGCGTGTTTTACTTTCAAGATCACTAGCATCTAAGTGATACGAGCAACTATATTATTCACAACTGGAACCATATGCTGCACATTCTTGGAGATACCACTGGTGTCACAAAAGGTAGGAGACAGTTCCTACAGTCACATTCTCTCCAAAGAAAAGAAAATAGACAAGCCAACAAAGTAGAGCTCACCCCAGTGGTTCTGGGGGACAGGGACTGGGTCAGGCAGGAGACATAGCAGGAATCTCTGAAGAATTCAATAAAAATGTCCTTGAGCCAGGCCCACTGAGGAAGGCAATCTAGGCTAAATACATAGAAAATTTGAGTAGTGGGCAGTCAGAGGGTCAGGGAGATGGGCTAACTCAATAGACACCATTGAAAGGCAGAGTCCCAAAGCAACAATATTGTAGGGCTAGCATCAGGAGGGGAAGTTGAGTCTGAGATTCCTCTTCTGAGCTGTAACTGATATTAAACTGTCTACAGTGTCTGGAATACCTCATCAACCCACCTAACAGTGGGGACAAACTGTCCTTAGTGGAAAGCTTCCCTAAGATAGGTCCAAAGGTCTACAGACTGAAAGCAAGCATGACCTTACAAATAAAGATCACCGAACACACAGGAAAACAAGCTACTATGTGTGAGAATCAGCCCACTAGAAACAAAGATTTAAATGGAAAGAAGTGCAGATATTGAAACTGTTTGCCATAATAGGAAATAGCTATGTGTAAAATTTGTAAAAGAAAAATGGAATTACAAAGCACATAGTAAAACCATGAGAAATAACTAGAGCTGAAAAGGTTGTAACGTACAGAAATAACAAAAGTATAATTAAAACTATATATGTTGAATTTTAAAAGCTCAGTGAATGTCAACAAATAGATTTGACAAAAAATAATAGGTTAAAGGAAACAGGAAATAGAAATGGGGCTACAAGTTCCAATTCTCTAATGGTACTTTGGTCTTTCTGGTAACTAGCCCCCATCCTGACTCGATCCAGGGGACCCCCACCAGCAGACATCACATGAGCATACAAAAGACATCCTTATCACTCTGGAGATTCATGGGTTTTAAGAACTGTTTGCCAGGAACCAGAGGCAAACACCAAGTATCTTTTATTTGTCACATATCTTTCAAATTGAATGTTATCTTTTAGCGAACAATAGCTATTTACATTTATTATGATTACATTTGCATAGCATTTCTTCACATCTTCAGGGTGGGACCTTCAATCATTTTGACACTAAACAACCAAGATTATTATTGTGTTCATTGCACAAACTGAATTAATAAAATCAACCTTTTATTTTATATATTTAGCATAAATTGGAAGAGAATGTTTTTGCAGAAAGTTATTTTTAATGCAATTAAACTGAAAGGCCTTGAGTTCCAGAAAAACAGGAGCCACAATATTCCCAATATTTTTATTTCTCTGAAGCCAAAAGCAGTTATTCTGTAGCTATATTCTGTGGCTATATTCTGCAACTTGAATCCAAGAGTCGTGGAATCTCATACGGGACATGTGGTAGGCAGAGTACAGAGTAGTGGACCCCCCCAAAATGTCTATGCTCTAATTCTCAGAACCTGTGTTACTTTACATGTGGCAAAGGGGCTTTGCAGACATGATTACAAGTATGGATTTTGAGATGGAATGATTTTGTTGGATTTTTGCCTACTCAAATCACATAATTTTTTAAAGTGGAGAATCTTTCCAATTATGGCCAGAGAGATGTGATGACAGGTAAAGATACAAGAAAGAAAGTGGGAAAAGGGCAGTCACTACCTTTGCTGGCTCCGAAGACAAAAGAGCTTACAAACCAAAGAATGAGGGTGGCCTCTCAAAGCTGAGAACCAGACAACAGCCAGCAAAACAAAACAAAAAAAAACCAAAAAACAAAATAACAACAAACAAAACATGGGACCTTAGTCCTGCAACTACTAGGAAATGAATTCTGCTAACAGGCTGAATAAGTAAGGAAACAAGATTCTTGGCTAGAGACTCCATAAAGGAATGTGGCCTCATTGACACTATGCTTTTAGCACAAGACATGGGTCAGACTTATGACCTACAGAGACAAAAAAATGATAAATCTATGTTTCAACAACTAAATTTGCAGTGATATGTAATAGTAGCTAGTAATAGAAAACTATCATAGGACCTCAGTGAATAGAGAAGTCGTTTTTTCAAAGTCAAGCAACTTTTAGGGATAACGTTAAACTAAATATTTTTTTATTCCATTTTCTATTAACTTACTATTGGTGGAATCAGAATGTATCTTTATTTTTCTGGTTAATAAATATTGGACTACTTCCTAATGGACAGTTAGCAAATGAACAGATACTTGAAAGACACAGGTAATGGTGGTATTAAATTAATATCAATTAGTTTTCAAGGAAAGGAATCATAAGAACTTGTTACTTTTGGTTTAGAGGAATGCAGAGTTTCCACATTTTAAGAAGTTTTGTTTCATACATATCACTTAAGAAATGTTTGTTTTATTGGCAACAGAACAGAGGTAGATCTCAGTCAAAAGGCTATTTGCTACAGTTGTTAGTACTTCAAGAACAGCAGGTCAGATTCCCCAGAAAATTCAGGCTGGCCTCTACATAAAATATTGATTTATTAGTTTAATAAAACATGTTTCTTAATTATTATAAATGTAAAGGGAAATTGTTTAAAAACCAAGAGGTTGTAGAATTGTTTCTAGTGCTTATTTTTGAGAGAGAGAGAAAAAGAGAGAGAGAGAGAGAGAGAGAGAGAGAGAGAATGGGCACACCAGAGGGACAGAGAGAGAAGAAGAGAAAAGGACAGCAAAAGAGGGAGACAGAAGATCAGAAACGGGCTCTGTGCCCAGAGCTGGGCTCAAACTCATGAACTGTGAGATCATGACCTGAGCCAAAGTCAGATGCTTAACCAAATGACCCATCCAGGCACCCCAAGAGGTTATAGAATTTTTTAATAGGCCACTTAAGACTTATTAAAATTGGCAAGTCAGCAAATTGCAGTGGAAATAAACTTGAACTTGGAAGCAAAATATTTCTCATTGTGTAGCCTTGAGCAAAAATCCCTCTACGGCTCCTTATTCTCATCTCTAAACTAGTGGAGGACCAAATCTGTTTCCACCTACATGCCAGATTATGTTAAGAGCCAAATGATGTTGTAGAGATAAAAGTGATGTGTAAAGGGGTCACAAAAGCACAGGACTAACAGCCAGGAGACTTGTGTGTTACTTTCCAATCTGTCACATGACATTGTAGAATAGGCCATTTCATTCCTCAAAACTTTAGTTCTAACCTCTGCAAAATAGAAACAGTTAAACATTCCCTTTGAACTTCACAAGACACCATCTTTGAAAGTTGTTTTTTTTTAATGTTTGTTTATTTTGAGAGACAGAGAGAGAGAGAGAACAAGAGTGGGGAAGGGGCAGAGAGAGAGAGAGAGAGAGAGAGAATACCCCAAGCAGGATCCACACTGTCAGCACAGAGCCCCACATGGGGCTCAATCCCACAAACTGTGAGATCATGACCTGAGCCAAAATCAAGAGTCAGATGCCTAACCAATTGAGCCACCCAGGCACCCCTTTGTAAGTATTTTCAAGTAAGAAAACTATACCTGAAATCTTTTTGGTACATGAAAGGGGTAGCCCACTCTCAAGAAGTTATGTACATTATAGATACAAGAAATAAACTCGTGGTCACCAGAGAGGGGGAAGAGTGGGTGGGCGGGCAAAGTAGATGAAGGGGAGTAAGAGGTACAAAATTGCAGTTATAAAATAAGTTAATTCATGAGGATGTAATGTACAGCATGGGGAATAAAGTCAATAACATTATAATAATTCTGCATGACAACCAATGGTACTAGACTTATCATGAACATCATTCTGTAATGTGTAAAAATATTAAATCACTATAATAAACATCTGAAACTAATTGGATGTTATATATCAGTAATACTTCAATAAAAAATTTAAAAAGATGTCCAAAGAAATCTAAATACTTACTGAGTAAATGATGTGATGTTTTATATGTATATGTAGTTTTTCTCCCGGATACATAAAAAAATTTCATAGTTCCTAGACTTCTATGTAAAGCCACAAGTTTGGATTAATTGCCAAAATAGCTTAAACCTTACAGGAAACATGATCCTTGAAAGAGAACCATTAAATATAATCATAAGACTAACAGAGAAGAGACCTATAGTCAAGCCAAAAGAGAAAGGCATTGTGCAGAAATGTCCAGGAAGTCAGGAGTGAACAGTAACTATATTGAGACACTGAAGAGGATGTCACACCTTACTTCATGAAGAGTGGACTCTGTCTTCCATGTGTTTTCAAAAGTAGCTGAAAGCGTCATAAAATTTCTCAGTGATGAGAAATACCCAACAGATGGCTAATTCATCTCTTTGGACAGAATCTGGGATTTATAACACTTCATTAGATTAAGAACATAAAAGTAGGATACTGTATTTTTTAGGTATTTGCTATCTGATTGAAAAGGTTTGCCTTGTAAAGATGATTAGAAGACTCCAATATTTATGCTTAGGACACAATTCCACCAAACCAATCACACATGCTCAGATGGGCCAGGTATCTCCTTTTCAATACAAATTTAAAAAGAAAAGAAGGTGTATTCTGTTCAGCTGGGTCAGAATCCAAAAGTTCTTATAATTGCTCATTACTTGTACTTTCTACTATTAAAACCAGAAATGCTGACTTGCTTTTGAGAATTTTCCAGAAACTACCCTGAAGACTATCATACCGTCTCTGGACAAATTGTGATTTATCTCTCTCTTGCAGTTGCCTACAAACATCAAGCTTTTCATTCAGAATTACATTTTTTGTTTCTAAAAACAAGCAGTAAGTAACAAGTCCACAGTACAAAATCCTATGTCTTCATAAAAAAATAGGATTTTGAATACAATCATTTACCAAACAGAAAGAGAATGGTAAAATAGTATTTAATTTTTTAAGAATGCTAGTTAAGAAATAACCCAAACACAGTAACTGTAAAGATGATCAATAAATTATTCAAATACATTCATTACAATGAGTTAGATGACTCCTTAAAATCCCTACCACCCACTCCTTATCTTTGGAATCACTCAAACCTTCTGATACTCAAGGAAATTTAAGCTCCTTAACCCCTTCAATTTACAGTGTACTTGTTAAGAATATCTACTTTACATGACTGTGGTGAAGACAGAGGAAGACATTATGTGTAAAGCTCCTACCTTAATTCTTGTTACATAATAAAGCATCAATAAATGGAAGTTTTGTTTTATTGGTCCATAACCATAAGAAATAGAGAAAAGTATTCTACTGTTCACAAATTAAAGCTCTTAAGAGCTATATTCTAGTACCCCTTTTAGCAAAATAATTGTAATAATCTGAGCAACATTTTATAACATAGGACTTTATCATTTAAAACACTTTATAAATATCTCATTTGCTATGAATCCATAGCAATAGTTAATCCATACCCTTTTAAAGAGGAGACATTTGAGACCCAGAGAAATTAAGCGATGTTTAACAATTTTTAAAGCAGTAGGTGTACTTTGGTTGCCTAGGATTTTTGTCTTGAAAAATGCCCTGCCCTCCACTTCATGTATAAGGTTCCTTTGCGAATTTTCAAGATATACATAAATTCATGCTCCTGGCTACAGTTGATTGGTTCACCAGTGGGAACAAGATTCAAGTGGAGCCATTAATAACAGCCCACATTCACAGACGCCATAAGTGATTGGTCCTAGGGTGGACATCTGACTCAATCTGAGCCAAAGGTTTCTTTCTTAATATTCTTTGAACTTAAGCCAAGGAGGTTTCTCTCTGACGGCAAGTCTTCGATACGTTTAGCTCTGGCACTATTGGCATCTATGACTTCCACAGAATGGGGAATGTTATTCTGAGCCATAGAAAAGAATACAAAAATAAAGGTAAAAAGGAAACTGGGTACAAGACTTCCTGTCCCATTTCATTCATGAGATGAAGGTTCTCCATACTCCTGTCCTTGGTTTTTATGCAGTACACCGGTATTTTTACAATAAATTGAGTTTTGGCTGAAGCTAGTTTATATGATTTCTATAACTTGGAGGCCTAAGAGGCTAAAAGGGGGTTTCTTACACTAAATTTGGTGCCTTTTTTTTTTTTTAACTAGAGAGACCACTAATAGCCATCATGGTTCTTCTAATACCTTCTTTTGCCATTTTTATGCATTTAATCTTTGGTGGTCCTAAGTAGGATAGAGCTGTAAAGGGTGATAATCAAATTCTATTCATGTAATAAAAGCATTACAATATATAAGAAGAAAATAATACAAAACAAAGAGAGATCACATCTGAAAGTTGTTTTAGTTCATCCAGTATACACTATAGAGTAGCTAATAAATATTGAATTCATATAACCCAGCTCACTCCACATTTGTTTGTTTGTTGCTGCTGCTGCTTAGAACTCCCAAACCCTGGTCTACAATCTTGACAGCTCTTCGCTAAGTGCTCAGTTCTCAGCAAAGAGATATTTTATTTCAGATAGACTCCTCTTCATCTCCAAGTCTGGGTTTTGTGTATCTCCCCCCAAGTTTTATGAGCTATATTAAAGTTATTATAAATCTTGCCCCTTTACAGTGGAATTTCCTGATAAAAGTCTACCAATATAATTCCAAGAGGGCAGTAATTATTCTGCTCAATGCTATATCTTCAGTGGCTAGGATTGTGCTTAACATACAGTGGATACTTCACTGTAGATATGTGGATAAATATTTGTAATAGTCACTTTGAATAAATTTCCTTGGGAATTTTTATAACTTTATAATGTCCCCTCTTTCAAATGAATCACTGATGAGGCATCTCACTTACTAATGAAAGTATTTGAATTACTCAGTTGTATTAGGATGAACATTAGATTGAAACCACTCAATTCTAATATCCCTGAAGTTGCCTTATGAGATTCTGTAAACAGTATTAAAGACAAATTTAAATGGGTACTGAAATAGGAAAGGTATTCAAAGCAAGTTCAAGCAATTTATTTATATTGATAATGGAGAATAATAATTAATATCTATATTCCATCAAAGTACAATACGAGTGCCAAATATCCCCTAGAAAAGAAATTTGCAACAGGTTAAAACTAAAAATTGTAAAATAGTTCTCATCTAACTGGTCATTGACTTAGATTTTGGCAATATCATTATGGACTATGTATTCTCAAAACCAAAATGTTTTGCCTTATGTGAGTGGACATAACTATGTAACCAAATCTCCCTCAGAATATATTAAAAATGACAGTGATGAAATAAAAAAATAACTCAGTTAAAAAAAATATGTGTGCTACTCAAATTCCACCAGCAATTTAGATGGTATGAAGCAAATGATCCCCTCACTGGGTGACATCAATCCGACATAAACAATCGCACCAGGAGAGTAACATACCTAAATATACTCCTGTCACAAGGACTTAGGTTGAAGAGAGGCAGAGAGGAAGCTCAATGTTTTAGTTTCCATCAAGTATTTGATGCAGTATTTTCATCCTATTGCTGATTTTGGCCCTTATGAACACTTTTTTTTCTTTTAAGGATTTCTAGAAATAGCACATCTTATAATACAAGGGCATTGTGCATTCTAGGCCAGAAGAATGGCAGTGCCTAGTAAATATGTTATATGTGACAATAGTATACCTCTAATAAATACTTATTGAATAAATAAGTGAATAAACTAGTAAGTATGTATACCTTAAATTTATTGTTTTTTCATATTTAAATTTTTAAATTGTTTTTAAATTTTTTAATTGTTAACAACAACAACATTATCAGTAAAAACTTGGGCAGTGTATAAGAGAGCAAAGCAGTCTTATTCATAAGGAGAATGGCTTTTTGGTTATTGTTGGTTTTTTTTTTTTTTAGTTTTGCTTATTTAAGTAATCGCTACATCTACTGTGGGACTTGAACTCAGGACCCTGAGATTAAGAGTGGGATGCTCTTCTGACTGAGCCAGCCAGGCACCCCAAAATGGACAACTTCTAACAAGTCTTGAGTTTAATGCACATCTTTTCAAAATATGCCTACATGTCTATCATGAGAATCCCCTTACTTGTTTACAGAAGAGCACTAGTCATATCCAAATGTTTCCTTTGGATCAAAAATTTGAATAAGAATATATGTATAGCCCTTAACATGAGAAGAAACCAATTTATACATTTTCCCCAGAAAAGATCAAGGGAAAAAAAACAGAAAAGGGACAAATAAATTAAACTGGAGCAACTATAGAGCCATAAATTCAGAATGGGATATAATCACCATGTATTATTAATATCATGCCAATAGTTCAATGATCTAAATAAAATGGGCCATTTCCTGCAAATATATACTTAGTGTAACTTCCTCAAGAAGAAATAGAAAACATAAATAGTCCTTACATCACTAAAGAAATTGTATTAGTTAAAAATCTACCCAGGTAATCCAAAGCATTTCAGACTGTATTATAGATGAATTCTACAAAACAGAAAAGATTGTCACAGACTCTACCAGATAAAGAAGAAACATGCTAGTGACATTTGCTTTCAGTATAGTATAACTTTAATACCAATATTACAGTATGAAAAGGAAACTTTACCCTAAATTTACTTATGAACAGAATTGAAACAGAAAGGGGTAATGCATATTGGATTTGTTCCATGAATGCAAGAAAAATTTAACAATAAAAGGTTATCTACCATATTAACAGATCAAAAGACACTTAGATAATCACAGGGGTAGGAAAAGAATTCAGTAAACTCTGTACAATTAATGATAAAACTTTTATAAAAATCAAGAATGAGAACTTCATTACCCAATGAAGAAGATATACATAAACCCTACCACAAATATCATACTTACTAGTGAACCTTTAAAAGCTTTCCCTTTAAATTCAAGAATGAATCCTTTCCTGCCATCTTCACTTTTAATCTGCATAACCCTGGAGGTCCAAGTAATCATAGTAAGACATAAAAAGTAAGGTTTAAGGGGATAAAGGTTGAAAAGGAAGAAACTGATCATTATTCACATATTACGTAATTATTTACATAGACACCTGCAAAAGAGAACATAGGCGATATGCAAGCATTAATTTTAAAAATACATCAAGATTGGTGGACATAAAGTAGATTTTTTAAAAAAAGTCATTTCTATATACTAGCAACACAAGAAAATGAAATTTTTAAAGTAGCATTTTAAACAATCAAAAGAAGATGATAGAAATAAATTTAAGAGCTTCATAGGTAATAGTATAAGACCTTACAATAAGAATTCAACAATAACTGGATAAGTGGAGGGATGTACTAACATGCGTTTCTTCAACTAGACTGTGACTGCACATTGGAATCACTGAGGGAGTTTTTTAGAGTGCTAACACCTGGGCCCCATTTTCAGAAAGTATGATTTAATTTTTTTTAATGTTTACTTCTTTTTTGAGAGAGAGAGAGCATGCACATGCATGAGCAGGGAAGGGGCAGAGAGAGAGAGGGAGACACAGAACTAAGCTGTGCTGACAGCATGGAGCTGGATGTGGGGCTCAAACTCAGGAACTGTGAGATCATGACCTGAGACAAAGTTGGACGCTCAACCCACTGAGCCACCCAGGTGCCCCTCAAAAAGTATGATTTAACTGATGTTGCATGCAGACTGAGCTCTGGGAGTTTGCAAATCTCCCCAAGTGATTCTAATGTGCAGGCATATTTAAGAGGCAACGATTATTCTGAATAGATATTGTGGTGCCCACCCAGATCTCCACTACAGGATAGAAACACCCATTCTCCCAGCTACTAGAAGTATTGACAACTAATAGTTTTAAGATAATTCCTTTGTCCTGGACTTTCCCTCAAGTCCTTTGGCTGAAGACAGTAGAACTGAAACCCCCTGTATACTACTCTATAGCCACTTCTCTCTATTCCTTGCTCCAAAGATAACCACTAACTTGGATTAGGTGTTTTGCATTCTCGTGCATTTATCACTTTAAATATATATGCATATATCCCTAATGATACACAATACTAAATTAGATCATACTGTATATATTTTTGCTTTATTTGCTCAACTGTTTCTATAAGACAGTCACAGTAACTAACAACTAATTCTAATTCATTTCTTTTCTAATACATAGATTTCAATTGTATGCTTACACTATAGTTTATCCATTTTCCTATTGATTCCTTGTATTCAGGGTGATTGGATTTTTCTGAAGGCAGTGGTTAGAGGGTTTTGAGATGCCCAAAACAATTTGTGATGTCTTTAAATATATAGGGGAAGGAATAGAAGGGCTTGGTGGGGTGGAAAGCCATTGAATATGGTACCATAGAAGGGTAGAAGAAGGCGAGAATGAGAGAAGATAGAAGGGATCAAGATGAAAGCTAACTGGGATCATGTCTCCTGAGGGCCAAAGGACTACTTTGTACTTATATTTCTGTCACATCTTCATTTGCATGTTCTCTTTATTATAGCTGTCTTAAGACTCTTCAAAAGCCCTTACCACTTTTCTCCCAAGGTACTTCTACAATGACATGTAAGGCAAATTGTATCCCTCTGTAGACCATTTTTCCTTAGCCTATGTTGACTTCCCCGCCCGCCCCCCCACTGCTTTTAAAAAGGAATACGATTCCGTAACACCAGCAGAAGAAAGCAGGATACTCATGCGTCATGGCCTACATTTTCTAACAGGTGAGAGTCTAAGTTTTAGAGTCAGACAACCCGGAATAATATGCTACTGTGTGAGGAAGTTACTTTGCCTCTTCAAGTTTCAATTTCTTCATCTGTAAAACGGAAATATAATTTAAATACAGTTCTTCAAGGGTTATATGTAGGACAATTCACATATGCATGTAAAGTCTTTGGATGCACAGCTGGTACAAAGTACTCACAGATGCTAGCTTTTTAAAATTATTATTGTGGGAGAGCCCTCCTGAAGGAATGTGATGAAAACTTCAAGACAAGGGAAGGCAACTGGCTATGTGTGCATACGTGACATTCTTCACGACTCTGTAACATAGACCGCCCAGACTGTATGTCTGTATATTACCATGTATGGGAGGTAAAAAGTAGAGATTGCATAAAAGGCTACACCCCTCTGTGTTCGGGGCTCACTGAGGCTGTACCTGCATGAATAAAGCTGCTTCCTGGACAAAAAGCCTCAGTGTCCTCTCTGTGTGAGACTCTGGCTACATTTCTTGGGGGCTCACTTCTGGGATTGGGAGATGGTGCATTTCCACCTCCTTTGTTGCCGGGTGCGAACCTCAGAGGGCCTGGAGAAGCTACCTCACTGGGCACCAGCAGACTGCTTGATCTGGAGACTAGCCCCTCTGGCATTCTGGGGTGAGGACCCCAGATGCACAACAGAACCCAGTGGGGCCCAGGAACCAGCTCAGGGAGTGCCGCCTGTCAGACTGGTAAGAGCCCTAGTTCATTTTGGTAGATCTGCCCCTAAGAGGCAGAAGGGAAGCCTGATCACCTCTCAGAGTTGCCTGAATAGTTCCACATGGAATTCCATAAGAAACAAAACCACAATTCTATGGAACTGGGCGCTGCGCAGCAGGTTAGAGTCTTTGTGTGACTGTGTGTGAATGAGATGGACAGTGGAAAGGCTCCGAATGGGAGCTGAAGCAAGTGTTAAGTCCAGATCTGCATTTCCATCGTGACCTCATAGGGCTTAGGGTGCATCAGACTTCCTTGGGAGTTTGATCTGGGGCCATGATTTATCGTGAACCCACCAATGCTAAGAGGCACCTGAAATATCTCCAAGAAGAAAGCAGCCAGAAAGAGATAGTGTGCATCCCCTCCAAATTAGCCCCTCCTATCCCCCTTTTTCCTCTCTTGTGCATGAAAGTTGTCCATTAAAGGGGAGGAAATGGGTGGAAAGCAGAGTAAACTGACTCCCTCACAGGGTATGTTCAGGAATTTCAAGAAGGGATATTCAGGATATTATGGTATGAAATTAACTCCCAGAAAGCTCCATTTTGTGAAATTGATTGGCCATCGTTCACATGGGCTGGCTCTCCAAGGGCTCACTTGATAAGGGATTAGTTAGCCAAATGTTCAGGGTTGTTTGGTCAGGGTGGCCTGGATCCCCCATATTTCCTTACATTAACTGTTGTCAAGACCTGATCCTATCCCAGCTGGCTTGGCTAAAAGTCTGTATTGAAGACAACTGTAAAGTTATGATGGATTATGTCACAGCTTCCTCCAAATGCCCCCCAAAAATTGAAAAACCCTTACTGTCAAGAGAGACTAAGGGGACACTACTGTACCCCTCACTGCCACCTGCTCCTCCAGCTGCCCTCGCTGCCAAAACCCCACCCCAGCCTGCCCATAGTCCCCAGGCCTCACCACCTCTAGCACCACCGGCCTCTCCTGATGTGACCAGCTCACTCAGACCACCGGTCCTAAACCCATGTACCCCTCCCAGAAGGGGATTAGACAATCAGGCCAGTGGAGACAGTCCCTCCCTGCAACAACACCAGGGAGCCCTACAGATTCCACTGAGGGAAACTAGAGGACTGGTCTGTTATGAACAGGAAGGCGAGATCGGAGGAGGCCAGTGTGTTTTTGTGTACCAACTTTTTATCACTATAGACCTCCTAAATTGGAAGCACCATACTCCCTCTAAACAGAGAAGACCCAGGCTATGATTGAAATAATGCAGTCCATAATTCAAACCCATAAACATACCTGGACAGAATGCCACCACTCCTCCTGACTTTCTTCAACACAGAGGAGGGTTGCTGAATTACCCAGGTGGTACTAAAATGGTTAGAAGAGAATGACCCAGCTGGGATGCTAGATACCCAGGCTTATGCTCTGGCTCACTTGCCTGGGGAGAACCCCAAATGGGACCCAAATGACTCAAGTGTAGATGGACGGCTTACAAGGATTGAACTGTATCAAGAAGCTCTTCTAAATGGCATTAAGGAAGGGGATAAAAAGACTATAAATATGAGTAGAACATCAGAAGTGCTCCAAGGACCTGAGGGAGAGCCCAAGCCAGTTCTAGGAGAGACTAAATGAGGCATTTCATCTCTACACCCCTTTTGATCCAGAGGTGCCCGTTAACCAGTGGATGATCAATGTGGCTTTCACATTTGGTCAGGCCCAAAGGGACATCTGGCACAAACTGCAAAGGCTAGAGGGTTTCTCTGGCCTGAATGCCAGTCAGTTGCTGGAAGTAGCAACTCAGGTGTTTGTCAATCGTGACCAGGCAGCCTAGTGGTAAGAACACCAGAAGATACAGAAAAAAGGCAGA
The DNA here is from genome assembly GCF_022079265.1 of Lynx rufus. Classification (NCBI taxonomy): domain Eukaryota; kingdom Metazoa; phylum Chordata; class Mammalia; order Carnivora; family Felidae; genus Lynx; species Lynx rufus. Next base: position 1,066,801 of record NW_025814841.1, read on the forward strand.
CTTGTTATCTGCTGCCTTAGTGGAGCGATTGGAATGTTCCTGGAAAGGTGCACCGCAGGGATGGGGCTGAGGCCAAAAAGGGGAATGGAAGGGAGAAGGGTCTCACTCAGGACCAAAGTTAGGATAGAACCAGTATGCTTACTGTTGTCGGGAGGGCCACTGGAAAAATGGGTGCCCCCAGCAGCCAGATAATTCCCAGCAGGACCTCAAGCAGAAAGACACCATGTGGTCCAAGGCTGGTACCAACCAGCATTACGGCCACATGGGGCCTCTGGAGATGATTTTATGGGGCTAGCCACCATGGAGAACCATAAGGAGGACTAGGACAGACCAGGCTCTATGTTGTTAGGTCCCCAAGAGCCTATGGTCTGAATGAATATGGGGGGCTGACCCATTGATTTCATGGTGGATACTGGGGCAGAACACTCAGTGGGGACTGAACCCATGGGTCCCCTCTCACAGAGACAAGCCACCATTGTGGGGGCCATAGGCAATATATCTGTTTCCTCACTGTGATGCCCTGTCATAGTTTCTCACTGTTACTGTGATTCTTGCTCTACCTTTCACTGTAGGATTGGCAGAGGCCATCCTAGCCGACTGGAAGTATGGTGAGAGGTTTCTTTTAGCACTCTCCTTCCTTTTGTGGATAGGATGCTTCATTGGATTTGTTGCTTCTAATCTGGACCCCTTTGGTAGACCTAGATATCGCATCATGTGACCCATGTATTCTCATAACCAGGACAGGCCAGGGAGTCACTTGGACTTTACTATACCATGCTCGCTTCTCATGCCAGAGAAAGGTCCTGGGGATCTACAGACACAAAAAGATCACCTATTCTATCTGCCAACAGGAGAGGTAATACACTTGTTTTGACCTGCAGTATTCCCCAGAGGAGGAATGGTTAGAAGTCTGAGACTCCCAGGATGGGGGGGAATTAATTAGCCAAACCCAGGTTATGAATCCCCACCTACCAGTATCGGTACTTTTTGACACGTGCGCAGCTATTAACAAAAACCCTTTGTTGGTTCAAAACTGTGCAAGTCTACCATGGGAATGAGAATACAGGCTCACTGACAAATATGTGTGAACAGGCCTCACCCCAATCCACATGTTATGGTGACCACTGGGTTTACAGCTTCTATCGCAGCTGTGTCTTGTGGGTCACCCATAAAGGTAAAGATAAGGCAGCAAACCTCCAAAAGGGGGCTACAGCCTGTAAACTGGAAAGCCTGTAACCGTGTTAATTTTCCTATCTTTAATCCAGGAGACCCAAAATGGCCAAATGGCCTCAGGACTGGTATGTCTATGTGTATATATATATGTGTGTGTGTGTGTGTGTGTGTGTGTGTGTGTGTGTGTGTGTGTATAGGCAAGGCACTGACCCAGGAACCCTGTTGTACTTCAAGACGGTTGCTGTCTCATTCTAAGCCTCAACTCATGAAGTCTTTCATTCCTTTTATGAGGCAAGAGAAAGTAGCCCTCCCTTAATCTCCACCACAATAAGAAACCTGTCCCTTGCCTTAGCAGAAACTATAGCCCAGACCTTAAATATCTCTTCTTACTGTGTATGCAGAGGAACCAACATGGGGGATCAATGGCCATGGGAGGCTAGAGACTTAGATCCTAGCAAACGTTATAATGGAACAGAATACCCCAGTGCTATTATCAGACTTTGGCTCCTCAAAACTTCAATTATTGGGAAGAACTGCCTTGCCTGGTGGGGAAGAAAGTTCACCATCTCTGTTGGAAGCTTAGTGTGCCTAGGCCCAAGATTTTTTAAGTCAACCCCCAGGAAATACAGTGGTGAGGGTCCCCAGATCACTTTGAACCAGATCCCCACCTCTTGTCTAATTTCTTTCATCTCCAAGGGGCCTGGGACAAGGTCAATGTAGTCATCAAATGGTAGGCCTCAGTATAGGTGGACTATACTGGATATGTGGAAGGACAGCCTATACAGTACTTCCCCCAGGTAGGTCAGGGCCATGTGTGCTGGGAACTATTCATCCATCTTTCTTCCTGCTTCCATTTGCCAGGGGAGGATATTTGGGCATCCAAGTGTACGGGGACAAGGAGACTCAAAGGAAATGATGTGCCCTACAAATTGGCAATTGGAAAGATGATGAATGGCCTCGTGAGCATATAATCCAATATTATGGTCCCGCCACCTGAGCAGAAGATGAGACCTGGGACTACCACACTCCCATTTACATGCTAAACTGCATAATCAAACTACAAGCAGTTGTAGAAATTATAACCAATTATAATTATAACCAAACTGCTAGAGCTCTTAACTTACTAGCCAAGCAGCAAACCAAAATGTACAATTCTATCTATCAAAATCACTTGGCCTTAGATTACTTGCTTGTCTCTGAAGGAGGAGTTCGTGGAAAATTTAATCTGAGCAACTGATCAAGGAAAAGTCATAGAAGAGATCACAGATCAAATGAGAAAGGTTTCTCATGTCCCAGTCCAGACCTGGAAAGGTTGGGACTCTGGGGAGTTATTTAGAGGTTGATTTTCAACTCTTGGGAGACTCAAGATCAAAATCATGGAAATTATCCTCTTGATTTTGGGAGCTTGCTTAATCCTACCTTGCCTAACTCTCCTGGTTATACAGTCCATCTCCAGCCTCATTGAGAAAATGTTCAAAAGGAAAACGGCCACACATGTGATGATGTTATGGAAATATAAACCTCTGAACCACGATGATGCTCTTTGACCCAAAATTGGGGGGGTCCGAGCATCCAAGGGGGGAATGTGGTGGAATCCCCTAAGGAATGTGGTGAGAAAAACAAACAAACAAACATCAAGACAAGGGAAGGCAACCTGACTATGTGCTCATAGGTGACATTTCTCACAACTCTAACATAGACCACCCAATCAGACTGTATGTCTGTATGTTACCATGTATAGGAGACAAAGAAGTAGAAATTGTATAAAAGGCTACATCCCACTGTGTTCGGGACTCAGTTTTTTTGGGTATGAACCCACTGAGCCCGTGCTGGCATGAATAAAGCGGCTTCCTGGACAAAAAGCCTTGGTGTCCTGTCTCTCTGTGCAGGAATCCAGCCATATTATTGCTTTACATTCCTTATAAAGACCCACATCAATTACAACTACAGAATATCACCAAGTTATGGTCACTGTCAAAAATTAACACCTCTGGTGAAATCATTTTCTTGAGATCAGAGTACACTGAATTCTGATTATATGAATTCCTTTACAGTCCCCCAGTTGGTTCAAAATCTGTCAGTGACAAGGCACCTGGGCAGCTCAGTCCGTTGGTTCAGCACCCAACTCTTGATTCCAGCTCAGGTTATGATCTCACAGTTTGTGAGATCAAACCCCACGTTGGGCTCTGCACTGTCAGTGCAGAGCCTGCATAGCATTCTCTCTCCCTCTCACTCTGTTTATTTATTTTTGGAAGAGGGGAAGGGGCAAACACTAAAAAAAAAAAAAAATCAGTCAGTGATGCACATTTACAAATCTGAAAGTGGCTTTTGATCCTGTCCATTTCAATAGATTCTATAAGCTATACACTCCTACTTTTACTGTAACACTTATTAAAAAAAAATAATACAAGTCTATTGTGTAGTTTATGCCTTATAGGGCTGATAAACATAGGGCCCATATTTTCATAGGTGGCTTCATAGAAACTGAGCAATTCCCTGGAATTGCACACAAAATTTGACCTGTGTGTGTATTCTTCTGTGGAGCATTTTGTTAGATTTTATCAGATTTCAAGAAAGATCTTTGACACAGAATTGAGCAAACCCTGGCTTACTTAAACCAAGTTTGGGTGAGTGACAAGCAACAATCTTGTGTTTCCCTCCTGTGTTGGTCCTGCTGGGCCTGTGATTTATAAGGTTGTTGCACGTGCACAGCATTAATCCGTCACCTACTTCACCTCATGACAGAACTTATCTTCCTCCTTGTCAATCCTTCTCACTATAAATGGCCTGGTGAAACCACGTCTATATTCTTACAGCTTGGGTGAACTTTCACCCTGGTTGGCCTGGAACAATCCTATTTTACACTGGCACCAGTCCAATTATTAAGAGCACCAATTTCACTCTCTACACTGTCACAGTTTGAATAATATCATTATTATAAACACAGCTCAAGAACGGCTGAGAAAGAGACTGACCTTTGATGAGCGACCTTCATCCCTTAGAAAAATAAATAAATTGCAGTCAACTTCCAAAACAGCTCATCTTGCCAGGAGCCAAGAGAAGAGCAGCAGCCAATCTTACCAAACTTCAGTAAGTTCTCACTGCACACAGGGGCTACAGACCCCTCCAGGAGATGTTTACACAGGAGGCAGAATGCATTGGGGTCATTGGGAAGAAGCCTTTCTCCACACTGCAGATTCTAGAAGAAAGTAGCAGTTCTAGGACAGCATGATGAATGATCATTTGCCCTGACATTGCCCTTTTGTTGGCCAAGCCACCTGACCTCTGAACGAAAACAACTACTTTTAGAATCCAGATTCCCAAAATTCTTGGTAGCTTGTCCAGATCCCAAAGCTAACTTCATAATTCCCAGGAAGAAAACATGCTGTGAAAATTCCTGAAGTACCACCAGTAGTCAGCCCTAGATGCACACTTTAAATTAAAAAATGTCTACTTTATTTTCCATGCCATTCTTTTGGGACAGTAAAAATGCATGAATATGAGAATGGAAGCATAATGGATGTGACATTATAAGATATTATTACACTATAAACTATTATCTTGCACAAAATGTTACATTATAAGATATCAAATGAAAACACAGCATTGTTTTGATTAGTATATTGAATGAGGCCACAAAAATGAATTAATTTCTACCTTAGTGATGTGGGACTCAGTTATAGGAAATTCTTCAAAAAACATAGTTCATCCTAAGTTTCAAACTTGTCCACAAAAATACTAAATATAGTGAAGTGGTGATAAATATGAATAAGAAGAACATAAAGATAGAAACTTTTATATCCAAATTTAGAATGATGTAAAACATTATATGCTATATCAGAAGATTCTGTGTCATGTGAACATCTTCTCAAAATAAATTATTTTCTTGTAAAAAAAATAGCTAGAGCTGTAAGTAAATTGAATTAATGTGGACATGTGATGCCAGTGAGGGTTAGGTAAATATCACTGGAATCCATCGGGCTTCAGGAATAAAAATCCTCTTGCTGAAAGTATTTTATTAAGGGAAGAAAACCATTCAGTTTTATCCTCTCCAAGGAGAAAAATCCTAAAACACAGTCCTAAGACCCATCCTTCAAAGAAGTCAAACAGAAACTACATTCTGGCAAGAGTGCTGACGGTCTCACTGAACATGCTTGTGCCGTTGAGATTTCTCCTAGAACTTGGAGTGTTAAGTGCAGCCGGAACGGGCCCCCGGAAATGCTCCTTGCTGGAGAATCCAATCTCACCAGGTGAACTAAAACCCAGTCGTCGGTCAACATTCAAGGGATGGGGGTTTTCATCTGACATAAGAACATGATTTGTAGAACATGAGCTGGGAACACAGTTTAACCCAGTTCCCACTGAAAGCCTAAATCCAAATGAATCCCTCTGGGGTTTTATGTGCCTTGTACAATAGAAGCTGTGTCAAGCTACAAGAAGCCTGTGATGTGAAGGGCTGTGTGGATGCCACCCCACAGCAGTAAAGCTAGTGCCAAAAACTGGAAATGTTACAGAATGAAACCATATCCTGCCTGGGCTTCCAGTCCTCATTTAAACCCAATCATGCCTGGTTTGGCCATTTGAAGCTATTCCAAAAGACCTACTATTCTATCAATAAGAATGTAGATGCTGTTATTTACAAATGCTACCTACAAACTCATTAGCTCTTTTTCCTTCCACATGCTTCCGTCCTATTAGGCTATCCTGCTTCTTCTGTTAACATGAACCAGTGTCTCTGTTAAGTATGGTAGGTTAAGGGAGGGATGTCTTACTTGGCCAATCTTCCCACCACTGAGCTTGCCCCAACCCATCATTGTGAGTCCCTGAAATGCCAAAGCAAGGAATGCTTCTGATTCCACCTCAGAGTCATGCCTAGTCTCTAGTTGTTCAACAAGATAGGATTTGTATGTATCTTCAGCCAAAGTTTTTGTCAATGAATTAGCCTGACACAAGCATGGCACCCATGGAAACTGGATATATCTGTGTTCTTTCCTTTTTTTTTTTTTATATGAAGTTTATTGACAAATTGGTTTCCATACAACACCCAGTGCTCATCCCAAAAGGTGCCCTCCTCAATACCCATCACCCACCCGCCCCTCCCTCCCACCCCCCTCAACCCTCAGTTTGTTCTCAGTTTTTAACAGTCTCTTATGCTTTGGCTCTCTCCCACTCTAACGTCCTTTTTTTTTTTTTTTTTTCCTTCCCCTCCCCCATGGGTTCCTGTTAAGTTTCTCAGGATCCACATAAGAGTGAAACCATATGGTATCTGTCTTTCTCTGTATGGCTTATTTCACTTAGCATCACACTCTCCAGTTCCATCCACGTTGCTACAAAAGGCCATATTTCATTTTTTCTCATTGCCACGTAGTATTCCATTGTGTATATAAACCACAATTTCTTTATCCATTCATCAGTTGATGGACATTTAGGCTCTTTCCATAATTTGGCTATTGTTGAGAGTGCTGCTATGAACATTGGGGTACAAGTGCCCCTATGCATCAGTACTCCTGTATCCCTTGGGTAGATTCCTAGCAGTGCTATTGCTGGGTCATAGGGTAGGTCTATTTTTAATTTTCTGAGGAACCTCCACACTGCTTTCCAGAGCGGCTGCACCAATTTGCATTCCCACCAACAGTGCAAGAGGGTTCCCGTTTCTCCACATCCTCTCCAGCATCTACAGTCTCCTGATTTGTTCATTTTGGCCACTCTGACTGGCATGAGGTGATACCTGAGTGTGGTTTTGATTTGTATTTCCCTGATAAGGAGCGACGTTGAACATCTTTTCATGTGCCTGTTGGCCATCTGGATGTCTTCTTTAGAGAAGTGTCTATTCATGTTTTCTGCCCATTTCTTCACTGGGTTATTTGTTTTTCGGGTGTGGAGTTTGGTGAGCTCTTTATAGATTTTGGATACTAGCCCTTTGTCCGATATGTCATTTGCAAATATCTTTTCCCATTCCGTTGGTTGCCTTTTAGTTTTGTTGGTTGTTTCCTTTGCTGTGCAGAAGCTTTTTATCTTCATAAGGTCCCAGTAATTCACTTTTGCTTTTAATTCCCTTGCCTTTGGGGATGTGTCGAGTAAGAGATTGCTACGGCTGAGGTCAGAGAGGTCTTTTCCTGCTTTCTCCTCTAAGGTTCTGATGGTTTCCTGTCTCACATTTAGGTCCTTTATCCATTTTGAGTTTATTTTTGTAAATGGTGTGAGAAAGTGGTCTAGTTTCAACCTTCTGCATGTTGCTGTCCAGTTCTCCCAGCACCATTTGTTAAAGAGGCTGTCTTTTTTCCATTGGATGTTCTTTCCTGCTTTGTCAAAGATGAGTTGGCCATATGTTTGTGGGTCTAGTTCTGGGGTTTCTATTCTATTCCATTGGTCTGTGTGTCTGTTTTTGTGCCAATACCATGCTGTCTTGATGATGACAGCTTTGTAGTAGAGGCTGAAGTCTGGGATTGTGATGCCTCCTGCTTTGGTCTTCTTCTTCAAAATTCCTTTGGCTATTCGGGGCCTTTTGTGGTTCCATATGAATTTTAGGATTGCTTGTTCTAGTTTCGAGAAGAATGCTGGTGCAATTTTGATTGGGATTGCATTGAATGTGTAGATAGCTTTGGGTAGTATTGACATTTTGACAATATTTATTTTTCCAATCCATGAGCAGGGAATGTCTTTCCATTTCTTTAAATCTTCTTCAATTACCTTCATAAGCTTTCTATAGTTTTCAGCATACAGATCTTTTACATCTTTGGTTAGATTTATTCCTAGGTATTTTATGCTTCTTGGTGCAATTGTGAATGGGATCAGTTTCTTTATTTGTCTTTCTGTTGCTTCATTGTTAGTGTATAAGAATGCAACTGATTTCTGTACATTGATTTTGTATCCTGCAACTTTGCTGAATTCATGTATCAGTTCTAGCAGACTTTTGGTGGAGTCTTTCGGATTTTCCATGTATAATATCATGTCATCTGCAAAAAGCGAAAGCTTGACTTCATCTTTGCCAATTTTGATGCCTTTGATTTCCTTTTGTTGTCTGATTGCTGATGCTAGCACTTCCAGCACTATGTTAAACAACAACGGTGAGAGTGGGCATCCCTGTCGTGTTCCTGATCTCAGGGAAAAAGCTCTCAGTTTTTCCCCGTTGAGGATGATGTTAGCTGTGGGCTTTTCATAAATGGCTTTTATGATCTTTAAGTATGTTCCTTCTATCCCGACTTTCTCCAGGGTTTTTATTAAGAAAGGGTGCTGGATTTTGTCAAAGGCCTTTTCTGCATCGATTGACAGGATCATATGGTTCTTCTCTTTTTTTTTGTTAATGTGATGTATCACGTTGATTGATTTGCGAATGTTGAACCAGCCCTGCATCCCAGGAATGAATCCCACTTGATCATGGTGAATAATGCTTTTTATATGCTGTTGAATTCGATTTGCTAGTATCTTATTGAGAATTTTTGCATCCATATTCATCAGGGATATTGGTCTGTAGTTCTCTTTTTTTACTGGGTCTCTGTCTGGTTTAGGAATCAAAGTAATACTGGCTTCATAGAATGAGTCTGGAAGTTTTCCTTCCCTTTCTATTTCTTGGAATAGCTTGAGAAGGATAGGTATTATCTCTGCTTTAAACGTCTGGTAGAACTCCCCTGGGAAGCCATCTGGTCCTGGACTCTTATTTGTTGGGAGATTTTTGATAACCGATTCAATTTCTTCGCTGGTTATGGGTCTGTTCAAGCTTTCTATTTCCTCCTGATTGAGTTTTGGAAGAGTGTGGGTGTTCAGGAATTTGTCCATTTCTTCCAGGTTGTCCAATTTGTTGGCATATAATTTTTCATAGTATTCCCTGATAATTGTTTGTATCTCTGAGGGATTGGTTGTAATAATTCCATTTTCATTCATGATTTTATCTATTTGGGTCATCTCCCTTTTCTTTTTGAGAAGCCTGGCTAGAGGTTTGTCAATTTTGTTTATTTTTTCAAAAAACCAACTCTTGGTTTCGTTGATCTGCTCTACAGTTTTTTTAGATTCTATATTGTTTATTTCTGCTCTGATCTTTATTATTTCTCTTCTTCTGCTGGGTTTAGGCTGCCTTTGCTGTTCTGCTTCTATTTCCTTTAGGTGTGCTGTTAGATTTTGTATTTGGGATTTTTCTTGTTTCTTGAGATAGGCCTGGATTGCAATGTATTTTCCTCTCAGGACTGCCTTCGCTGCGTCCCAAAGCGTTTGGATTGTTGTATTTTCATTTTCGTTTGTTTCCATATATTTTTTGATTTCTTCTCTAATTGCCTGGTTGACCCACTCATTCGTTAGTAGGGTGTTCTTTAACCTCCATGCTTTTGGAGGTTTTCCAGACTTTTTCCTGTGGTTGATTTCAAGCTTCATAGCATTGTGGTCTGAAAGTATGCATGGTATAATTTCAATTCTTGTAAACTTATGAAGGGCTGTTTTGTGACCCAGTATATGATCTATCTTGGAGAATGTTCCATGTGCACTCGAGAAGAAAGTATATTCTGTTGCTTTGGGATGCAGAGTTCTAAATATATCTGTCAAGTCCATCTGATCCAGTGCCTCATTCAGGGCCCTTGTTTCTTTATTGACCGTGTGTCTAGATGATCTATCCATTTCTGTAAGTGGGGTGTTAAAGTCCCCAGCAATTACCACATTCTTATCAATAAGGTTGCTTCTGTTTATGAGTAATTGTTTTATATATTTGGGGGCTCCGGTATTCGGTGCATAGACATTTATAATTGTTAGCTCTTCCTGATGGATAGACCCTGTAACTATTATATAATGTCCTTCTTCATCTCTTGTTACAGCCTTTAATTTAAAGTCTAGTTTGTCTGATATAAGTGTGGCTACTCCAGCTTTCTTTTGGCTTCCAGTAGCATGATAAATAGTTCTCCATCCCCTCACTCTCAATCTGAAGGTGTCCTCAGGTCTAAAATGAGTCTCTTGTAGACAGCAAAGAGATGGGTCTTGTTTTTTTATCCATTCTGATACCCTATGTCTTTTGGTTGGCGCATTTAATCCATTTACATTCAGTGTTATTATAGAAAGATACGGGTTTAGAGTCATTGTGATGTCTGTCTGTTTTATGCTTGTAGTGATGTCTCTGGTACTTTGTCTCACAGGGTCCCCCTTAGGATCTCTTGTAGGGCTGGTTTAGTGGTGACAAATTCCTTCAGTTTTTGTTTGTTTGGGAAGACCTTTATCTCTCCTTCTATTCTAAATGACAGACTTGCTGGATAAAGGATTCTCGGCTGCATATTTTTGCTGTCTAGCACCCTGAAAATCTCGTGCCAATTCTTTCTGGCCTGCCAAGTTTCAAAAGAGAGATCAGTCACGAGTCTTATAGGTCTCCCTTTATATGTGAGGGCACGTTTACCCCTTGCTGCTTTCAGAATTTTCTCTTTATCCTTGTATTTTGCCAGTTTCACTATGATATGTCGTGCAGAAGATCGATTCAAGTTACGTCTGAAGGGAGTTCTCTGTGCCTCTTGGATTTCAATGCCTTTTTCCTTCCCCAGTTCAGGGAAGTTCTCAGCTATTATTTCTTCAAGTACCCCTTCAGCACCTTTCCCTCTCTCTTCCTCCTCTGGGATACCAATTATGCGTAGATTATTTCTTTTTAGTGTATCACTTAGTTCTCTAATTTTCCCCTCATACTCCTGGATTTTTTTATCCCTCTTTTTCTCAGCTTCCTCTTTTTCCATAACTTTATCTTCTAGTTCACCTATTCTCTCCTCTGCCTCTTCCATCCGAGCCGTGGTGGTTTGCATTTTGTTTTCCATTTCCTTTAAAGCGTTTTTCAGCTCCTCGTGACTGTTCCTTAGTCCCCTGATGTCTGTAGCAAGAGATTCTCTGCTGTCCTGTATGCTGTTTTCCAGCCCAGCGATTAATTTTATGACTATTATTCTAAATTCACTTTCTGTTATATTATTTAAATCCTTTTTGATCAGCTCATTAGCTGTTGTTATTTCCTGGAGATTCTTCTGAGGGGAATTCTTCCGCTTGGTCATTTTGGATAGTCCCTGGTGTGGTGAGGGCCTGCAGGGCACTTCCCCTGTGCTGTGGTGTATAACTGGAGTTGGTGGGCGGGGCCGCAGTCCGACCTGATGTCTGCCCCCAGCCCACCGCTGGGGCCACAGTCAGACTGGTGTGTGCCTTCTCTTCCCCTCTCCTAGGGGCGGGATTCACTGTGGGGTGGTGTGGCCCGTCTGGGCTACTTGCACACTGCCAGGCTTGTGATGCTGGGGATCTGGCGTATTAGCTGGGGTGGGAAGGCAAGGTGCACGGCGGCAGGGGGGGCAGGCTTAGCTCGCTTCTCCTTAGGTGATCCACTTCAGGAGGGGCCCTGTGGCAGCCGGAGGGAGTCAGATCCGCTGCCGGAGGTTTGGCTCCGCAGAAGCACAGAGTTGGGTGTTCGCGCGGAACGAGCAATTTCCCTGGCCGGAGCCGGTTCCCTTTGGGATTTTGGCTGGGGGATGGGCGGGGGAGATGGCGCTGGCGAGCGCCTTTGTTCCCCGCCAAACTGAGCTCTGTCGTCCGGGGGCTCCGCAGCTCACCCTCCCTTTGTCCTCCAGCCTTCCCGCTTTCCGAGCAGAGCTGTTAACTTATGACCTCCCAGACGCTAAGTCGCGCTTGCTGTCGGAACACAGTCCGTCAGGCCCCTCCGCTTTTGCAAGCCGGACTCGGGGGCTCTGCTTGGCCGGCGAGCCGCCCCTCCGCCCCGGCTCCCTCCCGCCAGTCCGTGGAGCGCGCACCGCCTCGCCGCCCTTCCTACCCTCTTCCGTGGGCCTCTCGTCTGCACTTGGGTCCGGTGACTCTGTTCTGCTAATCCTCTGGCGGTTTTCTGGGTTATTTAGGCAGGTGTAGGTGGAATCTAAGTGATCAGCAGGACGCGCGGTGAGCCCAGCGTCCTCCTACGCCGCCATCTTCCCAGAATCTATATCTATCTGTGTTCTTTCTTTGTCTAAGTACTAGCTAGCTTTTCTGTGTTCTATAAAACTTAGGAAGTATTAGGAACCCAGTGATTGCATGAGGAATATAACTTTCCCCAGTTTTAGGTGGTTATGAGCTGGCACCGGAATATTTCAAGCTATCTAGAAAACATACCAAACAATGTAGTTTTAAAATAACATTATGTAAAAAAGTGTTAACCCCATTGGTGAACAGTTGTTGATAGTACAAGTGGGCATTTATTCATTTCAAATATCTAGGAATTCAACATATAGCTATCTAAGTAGGTACCAAGTATAAACATTTATATAGGCATATCTTTCCTTCACATTGATTGAAATTTGCTTCCTTAGTTTTTCCATACCCTATTGTAAATTGAGAAGAATTTTCTTTTCATTTTAGTTTCCTTTCTACCATAATATGCTGGTTAGTTTTTATGTGTCAATTTGACTGGGCCACAGGATGCCCAGATATTTATAGTGTGTGTCTGTGAAGATGTTTTGGGGTGAGATTAACATTTGAATTGGTAGACTCAGTAAAGCAAATTGCTCTCCCCAGTTTGGGTGGGTCTGATCCAATCAGTTGAAGACCTTCATAGAACAAAAGGCTGATACTTCCTATAGTAAGAGGGAACTCCTCCTACCCTGGATGCCTTAGAGTTAGGATATCTGGATTTTCCTGCCTTCAAACTCAAACTGAAACATCAACTCTTCTGGGTGTCAAACTTGCAGGCCATCCAACTGGATCTTCTACTATTATGTCTCTTGGTGGTCAGACCTTCACACTCAGACTAGAACTGGCTCTCCTGGGTCTCTAGTCTGCCAGCTACAGATCTTGGGACTTCTTAGCCTTCATAACAATGTGAGCCAATCTCTTATAATAAATCTCTTTCTATGTATATATACATCCTGTTGGTTTTGGTTCTCTGGAGAACCCTAACACACATGAGAAAAACCACCAAATCACAAATCCACCAAATACTTAGACTTTAGAATCCAAGTCTAATCAAATGAATAAATATATTCATAAATATCTAGTAAGCCTAAAGTTGTTGCAGTGGACAAAGAAAAACACAAAACTTATAGTCTAGTGAAAGAAAAATGACTTATAATCTAGCTAAGAAAAGAAACATCTGGCTAAGAAAATAAGATGTATACACATGAAAAGCCAAGGCAAAATTAGATGATGAAATATAATCAAGTCATAGATGGTAAACAAAAGAAAGGGATTTACTTTAAGAAATAGCCTGGACTGGACAAAATTATGATTGGCGTGCAAAATTTACTCATTTTATATATACATTTAACATTTTCCATTTTATCCAAATTATTGCATGGCCTATACTTTGGGAACTTTAGTCATCTATAGTCTGTTACCTGTAAAAAATAGGAAAAGCAAGCCACAGTTTGGGAGAAAATAGTCTCAATACATACAAATACCAAAGGATTTGTATCCAGAATATAGAAAGACTTTCTACATTCAGTAATATTAAGACAGACTATTGGTTTTAAAAATAGAAAAAACATTTTAACACGTCACAAAAGAAGATTTGCAAATGATCAAACATCATCAGTCATCAAGAAAATACAAATGAAAACCACAATGAGATATCACTATACATACACTTGAGTGGCTAAAATTTTAAAAGATTGTTAGCAAGGATACGTAGCTATTGGAAATCTCATACATTAATGGCAGGAATAGAAAATGGTGCCAACACTTTGGAAACACCTTGACATTTTCTTATAAACACCCACTTGTATAACTTCTCCGACTTATCTAAGAGAAGTGAAAATATAGGTCCACACAAAGTCTTGTCTTCAATATCCATAGCAGCCTTATATGAAAGAGCAAAAAACTGGAAACAACCCAAATGTCCATCAAAGAGTAAATAGAAATACAAGCTATGCAAACTATTCATGCAGTGTAATGCTACAAAGGGATGCAAAGAAATGAACTGCTTTGTTGCTGAACCACCAAAAAATTTATGCTGAGCAAATGAAGGTCAACAAAAATAAATACTAGTGTATAATTTCATTTTTATAAAACTCCAGGAAGATAAATCTAAATTACAGGTATAGAAGAAAGATCAGTGATTGTCTGGGACTAGTGATAAAAGGTGGGGGGTGAGTGGAATGGAGTAGAAAAAAACCCTCAGAGGTGACAGAAATGTTTTGTATTTTGTTTTTGATGGTGCTAACATGAAATACACAGTTATCAAAACTCATCCAACTCTAAAATTACAATGGGTGCTTTTTATATGTAAATTATACCTCAATAAAGTTCAATTTAAAAATCCAAATTAAATCCAAATATGGTCTAATGTTCTTTCACTAAATAGCCACATGAAAGAGTCCTTCACCTCCTTTGAGTCTTTGTTCAAATGTTATCTTTTCAATAAGGACTTTCTTAACCACTCTACTTAAAATTTGAAACTTACTTTCCAATTTTCTTTCAAGTTTTTTTTTAAATCTTTATTTTTGAGAGAGAGAGAGAGAGAGAGAGAGAACGAACAGGGGAAGAACAGAGAGGGAGACACAGAATCCAAAGCAGGCTCCAGGCTCTGAGATGAGCTGTCAGCACAGCTGACAGAGCTGGAACGCAGAGCTTAAACTCATGAACTGCAAGTTCATGACCTGAGCCAAAGTCAGACATTCAAGTGACTGAGCCACCCAGATGCCCCCTTTCTTTCCAATTTCTGATTCCCTTATCCTGCTTTATTTCTTATAATGCTTAGTGTTGGCTATTACACTATTTAATTTATTGTATGTTTACCGTGTATTCTCTGACTCGAGTGTAAACTCCATAAAGCCACAGATATTTTATATTTGCTTTTATGTTTTATTTATTAATGCATCCCAAATTGTTATGTGTCTTATACATGGTATGTGGTCACTGAATCTTTGTTGGATTAAAAAAAAATTCCAAAGAGCTAATCCTTTCAGAGCAATCTCATTTTAACAAGCCACTAGACAAAAAGAATTGGAATACCTTTGAAAAAATCATATTTTTCTATATCGTCACATCCAAGCAGTCCTTCTCAAATGTGTTCTCAGTGTTACTGATTGGCCTTAGGCAACTAATATATACATAATCTTGGTATTGTTGTAGATAAAGGAGAAGAGCTGAGAGAAGTATAAAGAATGATTACTATAAAGACCACGGTGTCATATTCTGTGATGCAACAAAGGAACTAACACCGCATCTTAGTAAAAATGTCACTGTAATTATATTTACTCTCAGGAATGCTTTAGGAGTTCATTTACTGTTAGGACTATTCAAAGAGATTTATTTACTTAAGTCCCAAAGGAACTTGATTACATTTACTATAATCAAATTATCTAAACCCTCTGGATCAGTTTTCTTATCTGTACGAGGAAGCAGATTTTCAGACCAGGTACAATGGCTAAGTTTTGAAAAAAAGATTGTTAGAGTCCTAAAGAGTAGTTTGCAAGTAGAATTGGGTTTAGATAATTAATGAAAATGTTTTCAAGCTGTGTCATCCTAATGGCAGAATGCTAGAGAGAAGATCCACTGAGTTCAGCTGTCCCTCCACTTCCCCACGGCTACATTGTTCCACTCTTTCTTTGAATCTATGGGTTATCACAGCTTTTCTCCAATATCCCCAGTCTCCTCTCTTAAACTTACATTAACCAGAGTAATCCTCTATTGCTTGCAACCAAGAGTCCTAATAATGACATTGACCCTTGGAAGTGGGCATCACAAGTGTCATATGCTAAATTGTAAGAATGAGTGGAGACTGAATGAGAAAGAGTGAGGTTTTCTTACACTGAGGGCTAGAAAATTTTTGATTCTTGCTACTCTAAGTAGAAAAGATGTTTGATTAAGCAACCATCTGTTGTGTTCTGAGACTCGGATAATATGACTAAAGATAGGAATTTCAGGGGGCTGGATAGATGTCAAGGTGCTGGAGCGGGTCAGCTACTTCTTTCAGATTGTGATAAAGTATTGCAAGAGAGGGAAGCACATGGCCCAAGGTATTCCAGCTGAAGGAGGCAAACAGGACAGTTATAAAGGTTTGTTAAGAGAGGCCCAATAAAGCAAGACTGCCAATGGGCAGACACTGAAATAGTGTAATTTGTTTCCTTCGTGGCTTGGCCAGGGATAAATAAAAAGTGGGAGCAGAGGAATTGAGAAAGCTGTCAAGAAAATGATAGCACTTTACACAGTACCAAAGGAAAAAAGGAAAAAGCATGAAACATTACGTGAGGCAATAAAGGGATTTGTTTACTCCAAAAAATGAATCAATTAAAGTATATGTACGGGATAAAAAAAAAAAAAAAACAATCCTTTCCATCAGGTGATTAAAATTTGGAGACAAGATTTAAAAAGAGATCAAAGTTGAAAACTGGGTTAGAGCTAAATTTACTGAATTGATAAAATGAGCCTCAGCCATAATTCCAGGCATTCAGCTCGCCATTGACAAACCAACAGAGCCTCATCTGTATGAGCAAGACCAGCTCATTGATACTACATTTAAAAAAAAAAACACGTCAGTTTGGAAGATGCAAAGCCAGGACAGGTCCTAGGTCCTGTTCCTCAAATCTTAGCCAATAACTCAAACCCACGTTTGTATCATAGTCACCAATATTCAATAGGTAACTTCCATTTATATGAGACAACACACATCTCCCTTATGTAGATAAGGGAGTTTGAAACTACAAGAAGTTGTGAAAACCAGGGTAACTAAGTAAATCAAATCCATTTTATTAGCAATTTGGAGTTAAGTTTAGAAATAAGTTCTACAATCACCAAATGTTATTTCAGATTTTTATTTTTTTTAATTAAAAAAAATTAATGTTATTATTTATTTTTGAGCGAGAGAAAGAGACAGAGCATGAGCAGGGGCTAGAAATCCGAGTCTCAGAACAGCATGAGAGGGAGACACAGAATCTGAAGCAGGCTCCAGGTTCTGAGCTGTCAGTACAGAGCCTGATGTGGGGCTCAAACTTGTGAACCACAAGATCATGACCTGAGCCGAAGTCAGACGCTCAACTGACTGAGCCACCCAGATGCCCCCAAATGTTATTTTAGGTTTTTAAATGGTTAAAATAATTTGATGTTTTAGAGAAATTTTATGTATTTTAATAAACAGTATATAATTCTATGTAATAGGTACCCTTTTGAATCTTTAGAAATACTAAACCATTTAATACCCCTAACAAACCTAATAATATATAAGAAAATTGAAGCACAGAAAAGTAACTTACTCAAGGCTATACAGGTAGTAAGTGGCAAATCTGGGGTTTGAATCTAAGACAGTAAAGTTCCCAAGTTCATTCTATTATCCACTATGCTATGTGGACCCTCCACCAATTTATTAAACATGCAGTTTTACTTAAACTTTAAAAATTGATATTATAATTGTGATTTTACTTTAAAAGTCATAAAAGATTGACTGACTTGTAAATAGTTTTAATATAGAATATAATCTATTTATTAAATTTATAAATTTAGGAAAAAATTATTTAGAAGTTATATTGAAATATTTAAAAATATTCTGCTTGTTAGATGTGTAAGTCTGAATATAGTGTTGAAAAAAATCAGATTAATGTTTTGAAATATGATATTATAGATATTATTCATACAATGGGATTTAATCTGTTAAATTCATAAGTTAATGAATGTAAACAACAAATGGGTGATCGCTCCCATCCCATAGATGTGTAAGTAGAATAAAATGTGTAAATTGTACATAGGGCAGAGAAAAAACTAAGTTTGAAATTTATACTTCCAGTAATTTCAGTATTGGTTAAAAGCCTTTATGAACACAAAATTTTTCTCATATATTAAAACATTTCATTGATCTAAGGGTAAAGATAAGCTTTACCACAAAAGTTCAAGGAGATCATTTCTATGGATTCTTGTAATTTTTACTGCATTTTCTGTTTTTTACTTATTTTTATTTAAAAACAATTTAATGTTTATTTATTTTTGAAGAGAGAGAGTGTGAGCAGGGGAGGAGTAGAGAGAGAAGGAGACAAAGAATCTGCAGCAGGCTCCATGCTCTGAGCTATCAGCACAGAACCTGATGCTCAAACTCCCAAATGTGAGATCATGGCCTAAGCTAAAGTCAGGCGCTTAACCAACTGAGCTACACAGGCGCCCCTAAATTTTTTTTAATATTTATTTTTGAGAGAGATTGTGGGGAAGGGGCAGAGAGAGGGATACACAGAATCTGAAGCAACCTCCAGGCTCTGAGCTGTCAGGTCAGAGCCTGACACGGGGCTCAAACTCATGAATGACAAGATTATGATCTGAGCCAGTCAGATGCTTAACCTACTGAGCCACCCAGGCGCCCCTTTACTGTATTTTCTAAGCCTTTTCTGCAATTAACATTATGCTAAAAACTAGTGCATTTAGATTATAATAAATTTCTATTAAATCCTATGTTCACATTACATGTATATATCCTCGCATATCAATCCAGGTAAAGTTTAAGATACAATTAACATCGAAGAACTGAGGCAATTGTAGTATCAAAATTCAGATCTTCAAATGGGTTATCTCCTACTTTATATAATCTTACCTTTACCTATGCTTGTCATTAAAAAAACTGCACGACCTTTAGTTGTAAAAATAGGCATCTTTCTACGAATTGCATTACTATTTCATTGTGATGACCAGAGCAGACAATTTTGAAAGAAAATTGTAGACAAAGTGTCATAAGCTCACCTTGCTTCTAATTAAACCTGTGCAGATAGGCTAAGGGGATACGCAGAGTCAAGGTTCTGTTAAGAAACTATTAATTTAACAAGTATTCATAGTGTTGAATGACACTATTTTAAGCAAACACAAATTCATACAAACATAACAAGCTTATGAGGCAGATACTACTATTATCCCCATTGTACAAGTAAGGAAGCTGAACACTGAGAACAAAAACACACTGCACCTGATCACACAACTTGTAAGCAGTGGAGCTGATATTTGAACCTGGGAAGTCTGACTCTGCATCCAGATTCCCAAAGCCCAGATGCAAATATTGTAATTCAGCAACAACTTTAGCACTGATTATTGGCTATCAGTCTTCTAAAAAGAAAGCCAAAGGACTTAAGACCATTTTATCGTCAGAATAACAGCAATCGTGAAAGTAGGATGGTGGTTGCTCCAGCTTTACATCAATCTCCTGGAAATGGGTTGTTTCATTCACCCACAGAAATAGACACTGCAAATCCTACTCACAAGGGGCCATAAAAACCAGTGTTGATTCTTTCCAGCCCAAAACCACCAGGAAAATCCCTGTAGTCAAACAAACTTAGTATCATTGATGGACGTGTTGCACCAAAGAACACACACTATTGAGAACTGTGGGGTGATCTCAGTAAGAGGGTTTCAAAAAGGATTCATAATAGGGTTTTGGCAATGCATTAGGTGATCTGAGAGTGTGTTCATAGAAGCAGGGCTTTCTTTGTTCTCTCCAAGAAGTGCGAGTAAATCTATGATTGAATATCTTAGTTTTTATTATAAACTAATCTTGTAACTACAGCACAACTAAGCTGTAAGAAACTGCTGCTTAATTTTGGTGTAGGGGCTACTAAAATACATCTTCCTTTTCCAATTACATATATGTCTGAGGCTGGATTTGCTCATATACTTCCAGCAAAACAATATATTGCAAAAAAACTAAATGCAGAAGCACGTATAAGAATCCACCTGTCTTCTTTTAAGGCAAGACATTAAAGAGATGTGGGGGAAAAAACCAATGTTGCTCCTTTCACTAATTCTTTTTGTTTTAAAAGATCTAGTTTACTTTCCATAAAAATGTTATTTGTAATAATGTAACAGGCTTATGTCATTGTATGAGAAAATTAACAATTTAAAATGTTCTGGGCTTCCATTTCTAACGTGGTAGATACAATAATATAACCTATATCAACAAAAGCTCTTGGTGGTTCTCAGCTTTTCAGTGTATTAAGGGATCCTGAGAACAAACAGTTTGAGAATCATAGATGTAGGCAAAGGAAGCAACATGTGCAAAAGTTCAGGGGCCAGAAAGGATTTAACATCATTGCAACAATTACAAGAAACTCAGCTTAGTTGAACCAGAGAGCAGAAGGAGGGATGTTCTAGAATAGACAAAGTAGGAGAGGTCAGCAAGAATTGAAGAAATACACATGTCAATATGGCACAAACTTATCAGGGACCTTAGCATCTCTTGGTTCACTGTGGAGACCCATCACTTTTTTATAATAGTTCTCTATTGTTTTGTCAGCACCCACTGGTTATGAGGCAATGTCACTCTGAGATCTGGATTTAGTCAATAAATCATCATCATCATCATAATCATCATCATAAATCATTTGGGAGAACTCCTTTGATCTCTCCCTGCCTCAATTATTTCAGAGACAAAAAGTTAAAATCTCAAATCCAAATACAGGGTCTTGGGAAGGGCAAGGGACTGAATGAGGGAGAGTTATTTACTGCCTGCTTAGCAAAAATCAACTAGCTAACCTCCTGAGAGATCATTGCTTGGAAAAAAAAAATCCTGTTGGTTTAAATCCACTATTTTGCATGATGTTGAATCTATCCAGAAGATTATAAGGTAAGCAACTATTTACCTGAAGTCTCACTTCTCTATTTTGACTTTTGCATTCATCTTGGGCAGGAACTGAATTTCTCCCTAAATACATTATGAAGAAACAAACTTAAAGCTCACTACCTTCCTAGAAGGAAGTGATCAGTTCCTAAATTTGAGGCTGCTTTCCATATGGAAATATGAAAACATTTCATTGCACTGTAGAAAATAGCCTGATAGTTCATCTGTACCACATCTAGATAACCTTGAACAATGAATTTTAGTCCTACTCCATTTTTGTCTAGGAAGCGTACATCATGAATTTGATATAATTGCTTTTTAAAAATTATTATTATTAAAGGACATGGCACTCAATCCGGTAAGAAACCAAGATCTAGGAGGCTAAAACAGCTCCCACGACAAAATACCATGACGAGAAAAAAAAAAAATCACAGGGGGAAATGTGAAAGATAAAAATTAACACATAGTGAATTCTAACAATTTACCTAACACATCTCAAAATTTCTTTACCTTTTACACCCTAGATTTTATGACATACAATGGGAAAGAGAAACAACACATTCATTAGGAATAGTAAAAATGGGACAAACTCAGACTTGACATATTCTTGTTTAGAAACCACGAAGTGAAAACATGTACAAACTGACATCACCACACTCATGGTGTTTCCCTATTGCTTCAGTTTTAAGAACTGTTACCATTTTAACCAAAGCTAACCCCCTCACCTCTTATGAGAATTCTCACTCATCTTCTTGGGAGAAAGAAAACAGCTCCTTTTTCCGTTGCAACATCCACTTCAGAAATAATGAGTTAGGGCAGTGATGTTCAAATAAGTTCCACAGTGAAATCATTTAGGAGCTTTAAAAAATAACCCACGTTTCAATTCCACCCAGAAATAATGACTTAATTGTTGTGAGTAAGTAGGTGCTTAAGTATTAGTTCTTTTAAAACGATAGTTCTCAGGCCTCATTTCATATTAGAATCACCTGGTGCACCTGACAGGTTAATGCCAAAGCCAACCCCATACCAATTGGCTGGCGGCCCCTGGGTGGCTCATTCCGTTAAGTGACTGACTCTTGATCTCAGCTCAGGTCACGATTTCACGGTTTCTGAGTGTGAGCCTTCCGTGGGGCTCTACGCTGACAGTGCGGACCCTGCTTGGGATTGTCTCTCCCCTCTCTCTCTGCTCCTACCCTGCTCACACATGCCCCCTGTCAATAAATGAATAAATGTAAACAAGACAACACCAGGCTGGACTCTCTGCAGGTGGCACCTACCAATAGCAGTGCTTAAAAGCTCACAGGCATTTCCGAGTGGCGGGTTCTTCAGATAAAACCTTGTCTGCAGAAGTGATGAGAGATCCCAAACTCCTTCAGAGCAGGAAATCCAATGTATAGATCGGCTAGCTGGCCTTATGTGACGCCATGACCTGCAAATGTATCAACATGAAGCTGTATTGTGATCAGATGCACAGGATACAGTGGGACTGTCCTATCAGGGACTGGACATATACAAGCCCATCAACGCTCAAAAACCTAGTGTTTCCACATATTATGGTTTACTTAAAGAAGAACTTGAGAAGAACTTACCAAGATACGAAATCCCTACGGAAAGGGCAGGAGTTGCTACTACATGAAGTCCAATATTAGAAAAATAGTAATGCAACAGACACATAAAAATAATACATTTGAAGAATACCATAAAAAATTCTGAATCAGACATCTTACAGCTGCATGATGGCATCAGATTCCCTTTAGCCTCTATTTTCTCACTTGTACAAGGGGTTAATATCTACTCTGCCCAGCTACTGGAGAATTCCACATAAAATCCTTGCTGCTCAAAGTGTGGTCCTAGATCAAGCAGCATCAGCATGATGTGGGGGCTTCTTAAAAATGCAGAATCTCAGGCCATACCTGAAATATACTGAAACAGATTCTGTATTTAACAAGATTACCCAGGTGATGTGTGTGTACATTCAAGTTTTAGAACTCTTCTCTGTACATCAGCACTGTTGTTATTACTAAAGCAGTCACTGTGGGATGCCTTTACCATTAAGTTCATTGATACAGGTACCTGTATACAAATAAAATAAATTTATACTGAACTTTTCATCGCACAGATTTTTCTGAAGCAGTGAGCATCTGGAAAGTGCTGAGTTATCTGCCAAGACATGCTACAATCTTGCAACCTGGTAGAATTCATTTACTGGGCTAGTCAGTTCACCGGGAGGAATTTCTATTCTGAATCCGCTCTGAAATTCCCACACACATGACAATGACATCTCTGTGGAAAGGCTAGCTTACATTCAATTGTCTTATATTCAATTGTCCAAGAAAATCTTATCTCCACATCCCAGACAAAAACACTAGAAAATGGAGTATACAAATATATACAATGGAATATTATTCAGGTTTTAAAAAGAAGGAAATCCTGCCATTTGTGATAACATGGATAGATGGACCTGGAGGACATTATACTACATGGCATAAGCCAGACACAGACAAACGCTGCGGAATCTCACTTCTGTGTCAAATCTAAAAAAAGTCAAACTCATAAAAGCAGAGAGTAGAATGTGGTTTCCAGGGGCTGAGAGGAAGGGGGAATGGGGAGATGTTGGTCAAAGGGTATAAAGTTTTAGGTATGCAACATAAAGGAGTTCTGGAGATCGAGTGCACAGTATGGTGATGATAGTTAACAACACTGAATTGTATCCTTGAAATATACTAAGAGGCTAGATCTTGAATGTTCTCATCACAAAGGAGGGAAGAAAGGAAGGAAATAAACTATGTGAAGTGATTATTTTCCAGTGTATACCTATAGCAAGACATCAACATGTAAACCTTAAACATAAATTATATCTGCCAATTATACGCCAAGAAAGATGAAAATAATAATAATAAAAAAAAAGAAGGAATCTTTTCTAAGGTTAACTGGAGAAAGAGACCAAGAAATGGAGAACTGTATCAACTTAAAAAAATGAGAACTTGTTCTTGAATAAGAATAGATACATGATTTTGAAACTCCACAGGAAAAAGTCAAAATTTTTAACCCTTTGCCAAATTATTTCTTTTTTACACGGAAGCCTTTACTAAGATGTTTTCCAGCCAATTACATGAACTGCATTGGCTATGCCACATTTGGGGAGGCAGAATCTCTCCTCAGAGCACAAAAGTTTCCTCAGACTAATGGAAGTTGTTTTTCTTAAGATTTTATATGAAAGATGAAATTTGTCACATGTCATATGACCATTCATTGTTTCTCTGAGTAGGAGAACGAAAGAAAAATATACATGCACAACTCCATTTTCATGTAGAACAAGATTTTTAAAAATTATTTTTTACTAAAATATCTGTATGGAATGGTCATATGGCTACTCTCATAAGCCCCAGCATGAAGACATGAGACAAAAAGTTAAAAGAAAAACACATATAGGAAGTTAATAGCATATTAATGCAAACTAAGTATTCTGTGAATATTCTCAATGCATACTTTATGCATGAACATTTTGCCTTTCACCAAATCAAATGATATATACTCTTGTTAAAGACTTGTCTAATCACAAATCTGGATAGGAATTTACAATCTGCTTTGCTTGTAGACAAGCTTTACTCAATTTGACCAGCCCATGAAAAAAAAAAAAAAAAAAAAAAAAGGAAAGAAATCCAATTAGACACAGATGGAGGAAAACAAACTCTTTCTCAGCAGGATTTTTATTCAAATACAGCCAACTTGAGTATGATAAATATTTGAAGTTTCGAAGGGGAATAGAAAAATACAGGTAAAACCTGAGGAAGAAGCTTTTTCTAGGGCTTTGGATTTAGAGCTCTACGAATTTTAAAATTTTAACCCTTTCACATCAGTAACTAATAGGAATATTTTTGTGGGCTACATGTTTTGCTTTGGGGCTTACACTTGATGTATATAAACTGACTTCAGTTTACCAATATTCTTCAAAGATATTGTCACCAAATATGTAGTTTTAGGCAGATATATTCTCCATCTGCTCAGTACAGCATTCTATTCAATTCTATTCTATTTTCATTATTAGGTCTAGTCTCTATATTACTGTTCAAATTTATTATGTACTTAACTTTAACTTTCTTGACTGCTTGTTGTATACTGAAAGAGGTAAGCTACATATTCCCTAGATGATGGATTTTTTCCATCTTTTTGTATTTTTGTATTTGTATTTCAATTTTTATGTATTTATGTATTTTGAAGACATATTTTTTTAGAATTGTTATTTCTCCCAAGTGAATCAAACAGTCTTTCTTTGTGGAGAGAATCCTACAATAAATTATCTTTTTTGAAGTCACTTGTAAAGTTTTTATTTTACCTTAAATTCTGTTCTCGCCTGATATTAATTCAGCTACTTTCAGTTTCTCTGGCTCGTATATAATCTTTATTTTTCCATTTCCTTTTCTTTCAAAACTTTAATGTCTTTTTATTCTTTTGTATTAGCTGATTCTTATATAAATATCACAAAGTTGCATTTTTAAAATCTAGTCTTATATTTGTTGTAATGTAAAACTGAGTATATTTGATTTATATTTCTTTTACTGATAAATT
Source organism: Lynx rufus (assembly GCF_022079265.1). Taxonomy (NCBI): domain Eukaryota; kingdom Metazoa; phylum Chordata; class Mammalia; order Carnivora; family Felidae; genus Lynx; species Lynx rufus. Next base: position 1,092,044 of record NW_025814841.1, read on the forward strand.
TCATTTCTAGCATCTTATTTTTGTACTTTCTCACTGTTATGATTTTCCTTTTTTTTTCTCATACCTTGGTTTATTCAATTGACTGGGAGAAATTTTTTTTCTCACTCCATCTACCTCCTGTATTAACTTATACATTATACTTTTGTATTCATTCTTTTAATAAGTTCCATGAATAACTAAATCTGGATCAAGTCTAATGTTAATCAAGATCCTTACTCTCCTTCCACCAAATATAAGAATCTTGGGACACGTTAATTTTGATAGCCTCTACTAACACATATGCTATTGTTTCTAGTATCTAAGTTCTATCTTATATGAATTCCCCCATTGCACACAGCATGAGGCATGTTAGACTATGTTTCACTCACATTATGGGATACATGTAGAATACATCTCATTATCCTTTTTGCTTACACTGTCAGAGTTTTACATTTTTATCTCCTGGTTTATGCGGCCCCAAAAGCTTCAGTTATAGTCTTATAGATTTTTTTTCCAAGAAACGTTTCTTTAGGTCTTTCTCACACAATAACTAACATCAGGGTTCACCATTTCTTCTCACCAATTAGAGTTCCCTGTGGTATAATTTTTCTTCTGCCTTACATGTGCTCTTTATAACATCCTCTAGTGTGGGTTTATTGGTGATCAATGTTCTGTTATTGTTGTCTGAAAATGACTTCATTTTACCAATATTCTTGAAAGATATTAGCACCAAATATATAGTTTTACATTGACAGCTATTCTCTTTAGCACTTTGAAGATATTATTGGTCTTCTGGCTACTGCTATTAAGAAGTCAGTCATCCATCAAATTGTCTTTTCTCTGTAGTAATCACTTTTTCTGTCTTTGTTTTAGCATCTTGTTTTTGACTTTAGTATTTTATAGTTTACTCTGACTCATTAAATTAGTATCTCTTATTTACCCTGTTAACTTTATGTCTTACTTTGGTCTTTATTCAATTGTAGAGTTATGGCCTTTCTAAAATTCTGGAAAATTCTTGGTATATATCTCCTCAAATATTGTTTCTCTGTTTCTGAATTTTTCTTCTGAAATTCTAATTAGATACATGTTAGACTGTATCCCAATGTCCTTTTTTGTCTTAGCCTGACATATATTTTCTATCTCTTTGTGTGTAGTGTGTGTGTGTGGTCTCGAAAATTTAATTGCATTCTTCTTTTATAGATTTCTCACTTAATTTAAGGTGGTTATGCTTGACGTATTTTGGAACAAACAGATCACATGAATCCAAGTAGCAAAACTGCATGAGGATTAACTTGTGGTACAAGTATTCAAGGTAGATATTTTCCCCTTCCAACCTATGCCAAAGTTATGTCCTCTTCTGTGGACAGGTCTATTTCTCACTTTGCTCTGCATTAAAGTAGCAGAGTCTTCTACAAGATTCTTCATATTAAGGAGGTCCTAGATTTTATCTCCCAGTCATCAAGCTCTATGGAACTTTGAAAATTGGGGTTTAATTCTCTTCTATTCCCTCCCTCTTTTTATTTAGAGAACAATATTGACTTCCTTCTTTTCATCATCAAAAACCCATTAGATCTGAATGAGGTGGTGTCCCATGGAAGCAGTCTCCTGCAGGATGGGATTAACCACCGGCAGGATGAAAACACTGGCTATATATAGGAGATGGAGGCAATGGGAACTAGCTTTTCACTAGAGGCGAAAGTATAAATATCAAATGGAAAAAAAAAAAAGCTAGAATAAACCTTGTGTTGTTGGTTTGGAATTGGAGATAACCATGCGAATTCATGACTTTAAACATATGTCAAGCTAAAATAAATTGTTTTTTTGTGTGCGTGCGCATATATATATATATATATATATACATTTTTTTTATCTTTCTACTAATAGAGCTTGGGAAAAGTGATACCTCAGTAGTACCATGTACAGCTCCCACCTAGGTCTTAGTTTCTGAATGCCAGTCTCCATTGCATGAAACTAGAGACCCTTGGAAAAATGGATGAAGTCAGGGCTGGAGCATATGAAAGTCAAGACAGCCCTGGAATATCTTGTACTAGGTAGTAAGGAAGTACACAAATTAATAGGTGCATGGGAGAGAACACAGAGGCCAGCTTGAAGGCATTCCCGTTGGCTAAATCTGGGGAATATTAAAGCATCACAAACAAATAATGATAGTAATGGATTACCATACCCAGTAAAATGAAAACCCAGAAATCCACATTAATATAAACTAATAGAAGAAGCTACCTAATAGCCACAATAGAAGCCATTAATAAGCAAGGAAAATGAAAAATTACCATTTGACAACCATACAAGCTATGATTAATTCAGTCAATTCATGCATTAAAATCAGGTGGTAAGTTAGTTAAGAAACAGGATTTTGTATAGTCCAACTATCTTCCTGCAAAATTAATATTGGAAAAGGGAATAAGATTTGGGAATAATCTTACCATGGAGAAACCTTGCAGGCGTTATCTTAATAAAGTGATAAAATTTAACACAACCAGGGGTGCCTGGGTGGCTCAGTCGGTTGAGCGTCTGACTTTGGCTCAGGTTATGATCTCACGGTCTGTGGGTTTGAGCCCCTCATTGGGCTATGTGCTGACAGCTCAGAGCCTGGAGCCTGCTTCACATTCTGTCTCCCTCTCTCTCTGCCCCTCCCCCACTCATGCTCTGTCTCTGTCAAAAATAAATAAACATTTAAAAAAAAATTTAACACAACCCATAATGGGAACACCATGTGTCACCTAATAATATTCAATGATCTTTGGACAAAAATACATAATCTGGCATGGAGTAACTCAAATTGAGGGGAATTCTACAAAACGACTGGCCTAGACTCTCCAAAATCACTGTCATGAAAGTCAAGGACTGAGGTACTGTTCCAGGTTGAAAGAGTCTTTAAGACAGGACAATATGTGTAACACATAATCTAAGTCTGGATCCCAGAAAAAAATCCACAGAAAAAACATGACTGGGACAATTAGCACAATTTAAGTGGGGTCTTTGAGAGAAACCTCAATAGTTCTTTTATTTTTTTTTTTAAATGTTTATTTCTGAGACAGAGACAGAGAATGAGAGGGGGAGGGGCAGAGAGAGAGGGAGACACAGAATCAGAAGCAGGCTCCAGACTCTGAGCTGTCAGCACAGAGCCCGATGCGGGGCTCAAACTCGCAAACTGTGAGATCATGACCTGAGCCGAAGCCCGTCGCTCAACCGACTGAGCCACCCAGGTGCCCCTGACGCCGTCACTTTTGTAGTTGCAAACCATGTCAAAATACAGTATTAAAAATCAAACCACCTGAAGCTCAGGGTCACTAGGGTGTAGCACATATCCTTAGGGCCACATGTTACCTCCCAGTTTTCCTGCTTTCACTTTGGTTTTGGCCTGTATGGATTTATTTTCTTGTCAGATCAGCGATGCACTTGAAGAGATATTGCTTGCATTTTACTCAACATTTTCAATTATTTTCAACAGAAGAAATGTTCAGAGTATCCAATTCACAATGCTATAGGAAATTGTAGCCTTATTTATTTTTTAAATGTACTTTTTATTTTTTAAATTCCAGTGTAATTAACATAGTTTTATGTGTACAATATAGTGATTCAACATTTTTTTTAAAGTTTATTTGAGTATTCTCTACACCTAGTGTGGTACTCAGACTCACAACCCTGAGTCCAGAGTCACATGCTTTTCCTGCTGAGCCAGCCAGGTGCCTCTGAAAAATTCTATACATTATTCAGTGCTCATCACAGTAAACATACTCTTAATCCATTTCACCTATTTCACCCTAGCCTCATATTTTAATATATTCTTATTTTTTTTCTGTTCTGTTCTTAAGAAATGTCAGTGCATGTGTGATCTCCTTTGACTTTCTAGCATATTATCTATTCTTTTAACTTTTACTCATTTGTTCAATTTCTTCACGCCTTTCACATCCCTAATTCCATTTTCAGCACTATCTAATCTTTAGTTTTCTTTTTACTAATTCTTCTATGTTTTCCATTTCTAATATGGTTTTATTTCTCACATTTCTTTACTAATGTTGACAGGTTAATATTTTTAATTATCTTCTACTGTCTTACCTCTAAGCATTTATTTGAGGGCAGCCACTATTTAACTTTATTTATTTTCTACCCTAATATTTGCCTGCTTCATGGTGAAGTATCTCTCAAACCCCTTTCAGTTTTTTGTCACATCCCTTTCCAGATTTTTTCTTCCAATATTTTGAGAAATTCCACCTTGGCTACTTTCTGGTTATTACTAGATTTTTGAGTGCCAGCTATGTTGTTGAAAAAGAAAATAGGGGAGAGACTTGGAGAATCAAATAGTCTGTAAATAGCTTCAATTTCAGCTAGTTGTGTCCATACACTTACCTCTTCATCAGCTTGTGCCAAATGAGCAGATTTGAACTCCAAGAGAACAGGAATTTTTCTGTAACCCATTAAGTGGTGATTTAGCCTAATCATCATTAGCTGACAAAAATCGATGGCTACAAAACTAATTGTAAACATTTTAGTGATGTAGCAAAAGAAATAAACCCAGTAACAAAGATGGCATGTCACTGCATTTGTTCTTTATCACTGCCCCCAAACACTCTGTAGTATCACAGTGGGATATTTATGCAACTCAATGGACATACAAACACATCTAGATCCTACAAGCTTGTTTTGCTAAGGGAACAGCAGGAGTGCCAGAGTGCTTGGAAAGTATTGAGCACATTTGAGATGAGGTCAGACAAGTAGGTAGTGGCCAACTCACATTGGGCCACAGGCCAAGATGGGGAGTTTACATTAAATTTTAAATACAGTAGGAAACCATTAGCATATGTTAGGAAGGGAAGTAATAAAATATGTATCTAACTTCACAAATAGGACCTAAGAGTGGAAATAAGGACTCCAATTTGCATGATATTCTCATAATCTAAATAAGAGATTGCACTAAAATGGTAGAAGCGAATGAGTGAAATGGATGAATGCATAATTTGGGAGATGCAACCACTAAGACTTGCTGTTGAATGAGTTATGGAAGAGGAAGAAGGGAAAAGGGAGGGTTCCAAAGATGCCTTGTAGTAATTTCTCTAAACAAAGGGGAAAATGGGTTGTTATAGGAAGAATAAGAGGAACTTTTTTTTAGAGTTGGAAATATTAAATGAATGAATGAACAATGATGTATCCATCTGTCAGGACGAGCATATGACTCAGTTGGCAAACAGAAACTAGAAAGATCTTTCAATAAAATAGGAGAAATACTATAATCAGGAGTCTGTGGAACCCTCCAGAAGTACATAGGAAGGGAAACTAAACAGTGCTTTGGAGGTCAGGGTGGACTGCTTGGAGGAAATGGCTGTCACTTGAATGAAGATCCAGTGGTGAGAAAGAGGATAGTACTTTCTGGAAACCTCAGGGTGGCTGAGAGAGAACAAGGCAGGAAATGGAGAAGGGATACAGAGGTGAAGGCAGACAGACCATGACAAGTTTTTTCTTCTTTTCAACCATTTTTCAGAGTTGGTAGTTATCCTGAGGGGAACAGGATGTCAGGATAGGCTATTCAAACAGGGAAACCAAAAAGTACATACTTCCCTTCTGTTCCTGTTTCCTTATCAGAAACCAGTCACAGACCTCAGAGCTATTGGGCTGGGGAGTCAGGTGTCCCTCATGCCTAGGAAGGAGGTGGGGGATCCGTGAGCATTAGCAGTGTCTACCACAGGGGGAGGCCTGTTGCTATGCAGATGATATAGAGTCTGTAAGTATCCAGATTCAGTTTTCTTCAGTGAAAAAGACACATGGAGGTAAGTAAAACAAATGATCTGTTAAAATGAAGTTCTGGTCTAAGCAGATATTTGTTTACTGCTGTAGTATTTGAATAGGGATGCATACATCATCATCAGATCTTTATAGCTACATTTGGGATGATCGATTTTTAATATGGGCTCTGCGCCAGATGCCTGAATGGCTAACACTGAGAAACTGGGAAAGCCCAGCATGGCTGCAAAGTGGAAGAGATTTACCAAATATGTAAAGACACCACTGACAGAGCAAACAGTGTTTTGAAATCTGGTCTCCGAGCAGAAAGCCCCAAGTGCAGATGCTTCAAATTGCTGTGATGGGTTCAAGCTGCTTCTCCCAGTGCATTGCGTGTGTGTGCGTGCATGCGTGTGTGTGTGTGTGTGTGTGTGTGTGTGTATGCACGCCTGCACGTATGCACACATGCCTCAGAAGAAACAGGGAGCAGAGACTGATTTTTAACAACAGCTGTGATTCTCCTCAGTAACTCTGTAAAAACTAGTTCTTGATACCATAGGGAAATTTTTCAATATTATGCTAGAGCTGATATGAATCCTTTAAGCTGGTTGGCATTGCTAGAAATGTTACTTTTTCCTACTATTCAGATGAGGAAACACGTCACATGCTTTGTTTTGAACAGAAGAACCCTATTGACCCCCAGGTTCTACTTACTATCTGTGTGGTCGTGAACAATAAACTCCAACTTTGTGAGCCTCAGCTTCCTCATCTAGAACAGGATCATAATGTGTACTTTACTATGTTATTATAAAGATTAATTTTTTGAGAGCTGTAAATCACATAATACCACGCATGCCTGCCGTCTGGTGCAGGCTCAATTATTGGAGCACTCACGACACCATTTTTCAGTTCTCTGTGCACAGTTGTATGTTTTGGATACAACTTATTTTCTTTAGGTCACTTAAACTCAAAATAATATCATTCTCATTTTAAATGCACAGAATAATCATTTTACACTGAGGAATTTTTAGAGAGTCTATTTTAATGAACCAATTGTTTTATTTAAAAAATCATGAATCCTATTAAGGTCAGATATCTTTCTTCATAAAGTTCTAACAAGCAAAATTAAACATGTGCCAAATGTTTTCCCATTTGCTAAGAACTACAGATGTCCTGGCTCGTGGTACAGGGACACCCACAGTCATACCCACAGGCTGAAGGGCTTAAAGAAAACCTAATTTATGGGATCAGAGCTCACCGTGTTTGGTGGCTCAAAAAGCTCCCCAAACACACAGCCTTCAGGCTTGGCTCCATCTACTGATGGTCCCCTGAGGGACCCACAAAATTCAGCACTGTGAGTAGTGGAAGCCATAAGTGCAGATAATATGTTCTGTGGATTCCCCAGGAGCCCCGATCCATTCCAGGATTAACGTGGTTGAATAGGTTACAAAAAAAGAATACTGAATTAAGTAATGCCTGGACATTTGTGCTTTAATAGTAGTTCTGTGAAGAGAGAAAGGTAAATGGCCAAGACTTGTAATGGAAAAGCACTACAGCAACAACGTCCATGCAGAGTCACCAGAGAGCAGGTGTTAGGGGAAAAAAGAACAGAAGACTAAAAGGAACTCACACCCTGAAATCCGGTTTCAGAAAACACTAAGACTAAAGTAGGTGAGTAGCACAGTTGTGAAGCAGCAACACTTGGCTAATGAGTAGCTTATGAAGAGCCTACTTTTTTAATGTTAATGTTTGAGAGCAAGAGAGAACGTGAATGGGGGAAGGGCAGAGAGAGAGGGAAACAAATCCAAAGCAGGCTCCACGCTCTGAGCGGTCAGCGCAGATCCCAACATGGGGCTCAAACTCACCAACTACGAGATTATGACCTGAGCCAAAGTTGGGCGCTTCACAGAGTCACCCAGGCGCCCCTATGAAGAGGGTACTATTTAAACAAAAATGTTTATTTTAATGAAGAGAGAGAGCCAGTGAGGAGAAGAGAGAGAGAGCAAGAGAGAGGGAGAGGGAGAGGGAGAGAGAGAATCCCAAGTAGGCTTAGTGCTGTCAGCACAGCAGGACTTGATCTCCTCACCTGAGCTGAAACCAAGAGTTGGACACTTAACCAAGAGAGCCACTCAAGGCCCCATGAAAAGCATACTTCTGAGAAGATCTCTTCCATTCTATTCCTGATACTTCTGCATATATGTAGGTAGAAGGACAAAAGGGCCAACTTCTAACAACAAGCTGACAGGCAACAATGCACTTTTTGCTCTATTCACCTCTGTATTTGCCAAGGTCATTATTTAGCTTCTCTTGCAAAGCAATCACAGAAAGCTGTCGAAGAGGTCATTGGCAAGGAAGGCAAGCGTGCAGAGGAAACAGACACACACCATTTTACCAAGAGCTGAGTTTTAGTCCTTCCTTGGTCCCTGATGAAATGTATGACTTCACTAAATTGCAAATCTTTGGGGCTTTGTTTCAGAACGTGCACTGTGAGAACGTTTAACTAGCTGACCTCTTGGAAAGTGACATACCTCCCAGAACAGTCCCTGTTTACACTCGCCCAGAGTTTTCATATCATTTTGTCTCCTGTGGAAACAAGTCCTGGTTTGTTAGAGGTTCGCTCTAACTCTTAGCTTGTCTTTTTGAGCTCATAAATTCTACTAATTCTTCCACTTATTTATTCTTCCACACATAGATCATTCATACACAGCAATGCTCTCACTGGAAAATAGTTGATAATTATTCACCTAAGTGTGTTAAACCAACTGTTCCTTCCATGTAGGTCCCTTTTAGCTGAACTTTTGCTGGAACTCCAAGCTATCATTTCTCTCGTAGAAAACCTAATTCACTTGAAATTTTGATGAGATACATACAACTGATTCATTTCCCTGTTGGTAAAATACATCATTATATACTCGGTGGCTTTTCACAGATTATAAATTATAATAGTGAAATTCTTTTTTCCTAGCCAATGCTATACTTCCCATTTATAACTAGCTAATGTACTTTACAAAGGTCAAAATTTTTAGATGCTAAGAGTTATTGAATATGTGTGTATATATATGTATATATATATATAATTGAATATATACACACAGATACATATATATATATTTGAATATATTTATATACAGATATATATAGATATATAGATATATAGATATATAGATATACACAGAATATATATACATTATATCATTTTCTGTGGAAGTAAGATTTTTCAAGGACAGGTCAATCTCAAAGCTACTTTGCCCATAAATGTATTTAAGTAATTTGAACATTTTCTTTCTCAAGTGAAGAAATTTAATGATTAGTTTCATATGTTCTAATGTGTCAACAATTTGTATAATTTAAATTTTCTACTTGAGATGCGGCTTTTTAAAGAAAAAAAAATTCCAAACTTACCAATTAAGTAAAAAAAACTTTATTTTAGCATTGCATAAGCCAGACATCTATTTCTTGGCCATCTTTCTCCATAATTGATGATCCTCCTTGAAAATACAGACTTCCCTTCTTCCTTCTCCATTTCTTTGGCAGCCATGATGGTCTTCTGGGACACTCCTCCCTCTGTCTGAGCCTCCTCCGTCCTTCCCCCCAACAAGTTATCTCTGGCTTGCCCCTCTCACTCTCTTTCCTGCACCCTTTGACTGGAACTGCCAGTATTTCTCAATTTGATAAACTGCTTGCAGCAAAGCTGAGCTTTAAGCATTAACACCACAGTGTGGGGGCACATCTACAGGCAATCATCCACCGTCCAAAGAGGAACCAAAATGAACTATTTGATTAATGAAGGCCACCTCACAATCATAACCCGCGCTCCCCTCTTTTCTCTACCAATTAACCTTCACATTAGCCAGTCTTCCAAAAGAAGACTCCAACACAAATCTTACAATCATTTATCATCCAAGTAAATCTACAAACTCGTCTGTAACTATTTATTACTATTAAATTAATTTCCTGTAATGATTATAGACTCTCTCCATCCATGTCTCCAAAGTATTTTTAAACGATTGATTTTGTACTTCAAACTATGCCATATTAACAGAGTTTGACAAGTTATATTTCATGCTCAAAGATCAAAATACATGGGAAAGTCTAATAGTCTAAAAATAAGTAACAGAACAAAAAATAAAACAGATGGTTTCAGATACCATTGAACAACAGAAAGGAAAGGGGTAAATAGTCAAGGCTTATAATAATTATACCTAACATTTATTTTCTATGTACCAGTTCTAGATCTAAGCACCTTCTGCTGCATAAACTTATGTAATCTCTGCAACAACCCTACAAAAGTTAATTATTTCAAAGATGAGGAAACTAAACCAAAAAAATGGATGACTTTCCAAAGCTCTCAGAACAAGCAAATAATGGAAATGGGATTCAAACCCAGGACCTCCCCCATAGTCCTTTTTTCCTAAGTCATTAATGCTCTTCTAAGTAGATCAATGGTTTTTAACCCTATGAAATCAAATGCCCACTTTTTAAAATAAATATGATGTAACTCCTCTTCAAAATCCTAAAGTAATGGGGCGCCTGGGTGGCGCAGTCGGTTGGGCGTCCGACTTCAGCCAGGTCACGATCTCGCGGTCCGTGAGTTCGAGCCCCGCGTCAGGCTCTGGGCTGATGGCTCAGAGCCTGGAGCCTGTTTCCGATTCTGTGTCTCCCTCTCTCTCTGCCCCTCCCCCGTTCATGCTCTGTCTCTCTCTGTCCCAAAAATAAATAAACGTTCAAAATCCTAAAGTAAAATGTCTAGAAAACATAATCTGCTTACAGATACATATAATTAAAACAAACACCCCCTAAAACTCCCTAGTTGTTATATAAAGGAGAAATAAAAACAAAGCAAATTATAGTAAGATAATGCATAATTCAACAGATGAATGTTCACATTAGAAGAAATAATGATCTAAACAGCCAAAAATGCAAACTGACACAGGTGTTTTGCATTTTTGACTAAAAAAAACACAAAGGGCAGTGTCATCAGTGATGAGAATTACCGGAATGATGAACAACTCTTGGTAAAGCTCCAAGTGAAACAACAGAAAACCTTTCTTTACATATACAATAGTTGCATTCTGGCAACTTTGGTTTGTATTAAAGCTGCATAATAATACTAAATGCTTAATGTGTAAAAAGATCATTTGGTTCTTCCTTCAGATCATTATAACTAGGTTCTTCACATATACACGTCTGGGGGGAATTCTAAAAGCGAGCGACAATGTAAGCAACAATGATTCATTCATCAGTCCTCTCCTGAACATGACTAGACATGCAGCCTCCTGATTCCCCACTCACTAAATGCCAGGAGAGTCTCTCAGTCACTAGGGCAGCTACAGAACACCCCCACCAACTTCCAGAACAGCACTTAGCAGTGGGGCTGCCCTCCTAAGTACCACTGCTTATGGAAAACAGAAGATAGGCTTCAAGCAGAGAAGGCGTTGCCTCTACCAGAGGAAGATAAAGCACAAGACAGAGTAAAGATGGAAAAGTTTACTTTAGAATGCATCCTCGAAGGCAAACTGATCTTGAATTTTAAATGAATATTGCAAAAAAGGTTTTCCAGGTTTAGAACTTTGAGACATTTCTCCCTCTGTGCCAGCATAAAACATCCCACCTGGCAAAGCTGAGTATGTGCCTCTAGTGTGGCTCCTTTTCCAAAAAAGACCATGTTGGAATGGAGTCAGTCTACCTGTGAAGGGAGGTTTATTTGTGCTTTTCTCTTTTGAATGAACTTCATTACCTTCCCTCCTCTGACCCTGATTCCCTCATCATTATTCTTTTCATATCCTTAGCAGATACTCTTAGGAAGTAAAATAGGACAAAAACTGAACCCTAAGGACAAATATTTTTGCGATCAAGAGATTAGTTGTTATAAAAGGGGACTAAGACCTCTGGAGATTATTTCATTCATTCAGTAAATATGACTGAGCACCTCAGATGCACCATACACTGAGTTTGGTACATACTCTCCGTCTAGAAGGAAATTTTGTCAAATCCACAGGCAGCTTCAAGATACTGTAACAAATGCCACGGGGAAGCCCAGGGGAATACTGATAACATCGAAGCGCAGAGAGAGGGCGCCTGGCCAAGCTTGAGGACAAGGAAACGTAAAGGACCAGAAAGTAAGATGAGGAATAAAGAAAAAGAGGATTTGAGTAAGGATAGCAGTGCAAGTATAAGCCAGAGTCAGGAGAACTTGGAGTCAGGGAGCTGCAAGCCACTTAGTGCTCCTAGAGGCAGGGTGAGAGCGACAAGTAAGGAGGCATGTTAGCAGAGGCCAGATCACGCTGGGTCACACGTGTCCTGCTAAGATCAGACTGTACCCTGAGTGCCCTGGGATCCTCCTGTGAGGCTTTCATTATGGGACTTGCATTTCATTTTTAAATTTTTATTTTAATTTTTTACTGTGGTTGACATGCAATGTTTTATTAGTTTCAGGTGTATGTACAACACAGATTTGTATTCTAGAAAGACTGTTCCGGCCCCTTGTGGAGAACAGTTTCAAGAAAGTTAGGGGCACCTGGGTGGCTCAGTCCACTAAGTATCTGACTCATGATATCTGCTCAGGTCATGACCTCATAATGTGTGGGTTCCAGCCCCACAATGGGCTTGGTGCTGACAGTGCAGAGCCTGCTTGGGATTTTCCCTCGCCCTCTCTTGGTCTGCCCCTCCTCTATGGCCACGCTCATGCTCGCTCGCGCTTTCTCTCCCCCTCCCCTCTCAAAATAAATAAACTTTAAAACAAAGATGGGCAGTGGCAGAGGCAGAGGGACCACTAACGTGGATCTCGCACTATTATAAGCAAGAGATGAAGGTAGCTGGGAAAAAGTAGTGTCAGCAGGGATGGGGAGAAGTGGCCAGTCGGCAATTTACGATGGACACAGGAATGATTAGGACCCGGCGACTGTCTGAATGGAGAGGTGAGGAGGGCACCCTCACAGCTCTCCGTGTCCATTAGCTCCGTAGCGGATGGTGCCCTTGGGTGAGACGCAGACCACAAGAGAAGGAGCAGGCTGGGGCTAATGAGAATGCAGAGGGTAGATTTTGAGGCAAAATATCCAGTTCCATCTCTATTACTAAGGTACCTAATTTTCTCAGAAAGCGACTTTTCTGTTTAGAGCTACTCAATTTTAGAGAACCAAAGGTTTTGGCTCTTAGATACTTAAGCTCTTCATTTAAAAAATAATGAAACCGAGCTCTAAGAGAAGGCAACTTAAACTTAGAAGTGATAATTAATTGAGGCAGAGTGATAGAACACAGAAAGAGATCCAGAACACTAAATCCCTGATCTGCTACTTGTCAGCGGTGTGGCCTTCACCAGGCTCCCGCTCTGTCCTCCTCTGCTTCCTAGTGTTGTTGTGAAATAAATGGAATCACAGGTGCACAATTTAGCACAGCGCTGGGTGCAGAGCAACTACGCACAGTATTTTGTTTTTCATCTCAATCAACTTGGTCATCTCCTAGATAACAGGGCAAAAGGAGGATTTTCCTAGTTTTCATTAGTCCTCTACTTGGGCATTGGAGTTGGTTAGAACCAGGTTCGAATACAGATTCTGACACTGAACAGCTCAAGTTACTGAAATGTATTAAACTCTGATTTCTAAAAACCAACAAAATCAAAACAAACACAAAAACACACTTGATTTCCTGATAGTTACCATGGTGATACTGTCTGCCCTACAGGTTTTTCCCAAAGATAAAAAAGAAATGGGAATATATTTAAAATTGTCCCAGTCACATAGTAGATACTCAGTGAATCCTTCTCGATAGGCATATGCGGTTGAAATGTTAACCTAGCAGTTTAGAAAGGAGACCAAGGCAACATATGTAAATTAACCTCTAAATAAAGTGACAGATAATTTAAGATTGAGATTGCAAAGGGACGCTGAAATTGGGGAAATTTACCACTGTGTCTTAAAGAGAATCTATATTTAGGAAAGATGGTGTGGGGGGTGGGGAGGAAGATGGTCAGTGAAATCAAGGACTGTAAGAACTATTGACAGAGGGGAACTATTTAGAGGGGAAGTAGGGATCACTCAGTCAACTCGGCACATGAATAAATAATGAGAGGGCCCAGCAACAGACTATGAAGTGTGTAAACCGGATGTGAAGGCTAGAGAACACTTACAAGCAGTTTAAAAGTGCTTTCAATGTATACAAAGTGAACAAGTCAGTAAACACCTCCTGTGGTTCAAATATGTTTTTAATGTTTATTTTGAGAGTGGGGGAGGGGCAGAGAGAGAGAGAGCGCGCGCGCGCGAGAGAGAGAGAGAGAGAGAGAGAGAGAGAGAGAGAATGCAAGCGAGAATCCCAGGCCGGCTCCACACTCAACAGAGAGCCCAACACAGAGCTCAACCTCACCACTGCAAGATCATGACCTGAGGTGATACCAAGAGTCGGATGTTTAACCAAATGAGCCACCCAGGTGGCCCTGTACTTCAAGTATTAATTTCCAGGATGTGTATGTATCACTGAGTGGAGGTTTTTGTTTTGTTTATTGGTTTTGAGTGAAGGGTGCTACTTTTGGTTTTGGAGTTGGGGGTGTTTTGTAGCAGACAACTGGGTCTGGACAATTTTTGCATTGGAAAAATTATTGTGAATGAATGCAGTAGTGTCCCAGCTTGTGGATCACACAATTCTGATAGTAAAGATTTTGAGCCTGCATTCCCAACAAACACAATATGCACAAACATATGCACTATCTTAAACATTTTTATATGTTTTATTTTCACATTTTAATTTTATATAAATATACTTTTATATTTATGTATCTACATCTTAAAAAGTGAAATAAGGGGCGCCTGGGTGGCTCAGTTGGTTAAGCATCCGACTTCGGCTCAGGTCATGATCTCACAGTCCGGGAGTTCAAGTCCTGTGTCGAGCTCTGTGCTGACAGCTCAGAGCCTGGAGCCTGTTTCCGATTCTGTGTCTCCCTCTCTCTCTGCCCCTCCCCCGTTCATGGTCTGTCTCTCTCTGTCTCAAAAATAAATAAACATTTAAAAAAAGTGAAATAAAAATAAAATTAGAAATTCAAAAATGTCCTACCCCGTATTGTTTGGGTATATATTTCACTATCCTACTTAAGACTACTAGGGTTGTTGTGAATGACAAAACCTTGCAACGTTCTTGAATCCAAGTTATATTCTCACTGGGTAAAAAAGTTTGACAAGTATTTCACTTATCTATGTTCTTAAGTTTTGATATGCTTGATCAAAATCAGCTAGATGTATTCACTACACTATGCAAAGGACACCCATAATTTCTCCAAGTATTGATGTTTTCACTTTCTAGATGTGAGATTATCTAGTGATGTGAGAATATTACTTGCCTAAAAATATATAATTCACCATCTATTTGGATGATTTCCCTCATATAGAAATATTTAAATAAGCATAAGTATATAAATTTTGTTATGTTTTTATTTTATTTTTCAGAGACAGACAGAAAGAGTGGGGAGGATCGGGGTGGGGGGGGGGGGGGTGGGGAACAGAATCTGAAGCAGGCTCCAGGCTCTGAGCTGTCAGCACAAAGCCTGATGTGTAGCTTGAACTCACAGACTACAAGATCATGACCTCAGCCAAAGTAAGATGCCCAACCTACAGAGCCACCCCGGCACCCCGAAGCATAAGTATATATAAATATATAACTATAGAAATAACTATAGAAATATATAATATTTAAATATATCAATAAGTATACCAATATATATATATATGTTCATTTAATGATTTTCCCCATAAATTCTCCTTTGCAGAATGTTGATGTTACCACTGTTTGAATTTTATGTGCCTACTCTAACTTTTCCATTCCTTTTACACTTAACACTTTTGTTATTTTAGTTTTGCCCCTTGGAAACAGCATGTATTTGAATTTGGGTTTTTCCTTCTCATTTTTTAATTGAAAAAACAATCTATGTTTATGGAAAGCAAATTATTATTTTTATGTATATATTTGAATACACCCCTTGTTTATAATTTTCCCTCTATCTGTTCTTGTTTCTGTCTTTTGCTTTGTGGACTATGGCTATATTTTCTCTGCTTTTGTCAGAAGTTATCTGAAGTGTTTTCAAAACTCAAAACATGTTTGAAATCACTTTCTTCAATTATCAGTATCAAGAATGCAGGAGAATCTCTTGACATTTTTATGTAAACAAGAAACTTAGTATGTTTTTGCTTTACCTCCCCTAATTTTCTCCCACTTATTCAGTATTTATTTATAAAATATGGCTTTTTTGGCATCAGTTATTGTTATTTTGTATATTCTCTTTGGGCATAGTTTTACATTTGCATTATCTTTGCATTTATATTTACAGCAAGAATGTACACTTGAATCTATATGTCACTGGTATCAGTGTTTAACATTAATCCTTTTATGACCTAATTTATCCTTTTGAGTTTGTTGCTAATATATATCCTGTTCCAATGTATATTTTTAAGGATGGATGGTTGATATAATTTTTATATCTTTGATTTTATGAGAATTTCTTTCCTTTGTTTTGTATAACTTCGTATTTCACATACTCTTACTTTCATATTTCCTATACATCTTGGTGGAAGAGAGGGAGGCTGAACGTGACCTCAGCATCATGGTGACAGGACTCATTTTTCTTTGCTTTCCCCTTTGATTAACAACTATTTGGATGTCCACAACCAAAGTGCCTCTGCATTACACCAAAACATCAAGGTTTCTACCCACCTGTGCATTCAAAAGTGGACAGACAAGACCTCAGCAGGGGCTGTGGATCTAAGGGAGTCCATGAGCTGCCCTGCCTCCACTCTCCTGGATAAGGAAAAAGGGCACCCGGAGAGTCCAAAACTGGACAGGTACCCATGGGTGGATTTCCTACCCATAGGAAGGAAAATTTGTGAAAGTCCAGCATGCCTGAAGGAAGAATCTGGAGAGCCATTGGAGTGGGATCGAGAGTAATTGAAATTGCAGAGGAAAGAAACAGTGGCCCTCCTCCCCATGGGGACAGGACAAGTGGCTGGGCTTTGGGCAGTAGCTACCTCAGACAAAGGAGATGGAAAGGGACAACCTCTCTGCCAGAAAAGGTGAAAAGCAAAAGTGGTGAGTGGCTTCCTAGCTGTCCCAGTTGTGCTCATTGTAGGTTGTGGCTGGAGTGATTTGTTTCTCTTCAGCAGCACCCGGGGAATTCTAAGGAGACACTCTATGACTCAGAGGGGATGGAGAAGAAAGGAAAGGAAGCAGGTAAAAATCTCAAAGGGCACTGAAGGATAGCGTTTCCTGCCATCTGCTCTGGGCCTTCAGCAGGGGGTCTGCTCATGGACCTCTGGGACTGCCCCACTGGAAGATACCCCTTACCGGACCCATGGTACCCCCAAAGCCCTCCTGCTAAATAAACCCACACCTCCAGCCACTCTGCTGCCAGCTCCTGAAACTCACTCCCAAGTGCAGGAGCAGCAGCTTTACTAGGAGAGACCACAAACTTGAACCATAGCGCCACCTTCTGGACAACAAAAAGTTTTCTAACAGCCAACCTGTTGAATGTAAGAACTAAAGGCTTAAAACTTATAATTAAGGATGGGTTGGCTACTTCAAACAAAAGCAGAAGTGCATGCCTTTAAAGACTGAGTGGGGGGGGGTAGGGAGGGGGGAAATCAAGGAAATATGGTATCACAGAAGAAAATCCTAGTTTTTTAGCAACCAAATTCAAAGGCATGGAATACTACAATGTAACAAAGGAAGAATTCAAAGTAGTTGTTATAAAAGAATTCAGTTAGCTACAAGAAAACTTATAAAGGCAATTCAATGATCCAGGGAATAAAATTATTAAGCATAAATAATTCTTTAATAAAGATTAAGATTATAAAAAGACACAATTTGGGAGCTAAAGAATGCAATAAATAAGAACATTGCCCTAGAGAGCATTGGTAACAGGGAAGGCCAGATGGAAGAAAAAGAAAGTGATGTGGAGAATAGAAATACAGAAGTAATTTAATTAGAAGAGGAAAGTGAGCTAAGATTTTTTTTCCCCAGGCCTATGGACTCCATTTTATTTATCTATTTATTTTTACATTTTTTTTAAAGTTAAAAAACCCTACAAGATCTATTAGATTAGGTCAGAAAGGCAAATGTAAGAATTGGTGTACCTAAAGGAGAAGGGAAACCCAAGAGGGCAGAGAGATTATTTGAAGAAATAATAGCTGCAAACTTTCTAACCCCAGGCAAGAACTTAGACATATCCTTCTGCAAAGCTAATAATAGAACACCCTATTATCTCAATGCAAAAGACTTTTTACAGGACATATTATAATGAAATGATTAAGAATCAGTGATAAAGAATCTTAAAAGCAGCCAGGGAGCCAGGGGAGAAAAAGTACCCTATGAAAGAATCCCAATTAAGCTCTGAGCCAGTTTCTCAGCAGAAATTCTACAGGCCAGAAGAATAGGATGACATATTGAAAGTGTTGAAAGATAAAATTTGCCAGACAAGAGTACTTTATCTGGCAAAGGCATGAAGGAGAAATATAACAAAAGCTGAGGGAGTTCACCACTGCTGGGCCTGCCTTTCAGAAAATGCCGAATAGAGTTCTTCAAACTGAAATGAAAAAAACACTAATCAGTGACATGAAAACACATGAAACTATATAACACTATGTAACACCATGTAAACTATGGTAAAAATGAAAAATAGCTAGAATTGGAAAACTGTAATTCTATACGAAATGGTGCATTAACCACTTAACTGTAGTATAAATATTAAAGGACAAGAGTGTGAAAAACAACTGCAGATGCTTGTAATTTGTTAATGAATAGCCAGTATAAAAAGAATTGTGACATCAAAAATATAAAAGAGGAGAAGAAAAAGGGCCGAGCCTTTATAGGCAAATGAAGGTAAGTTGCTATCAGCCAATGATGGACTGTTTTATCTATGAGATGATTTATATTAACCCTCATACTAACCACAAAGCAGAAATCTACAATAAATTCATGAAATATAAAAAGGTGGGGTGGGGAATAGAACATATCACCATGAGGGGCACCTGGGTGGCTCAGTCGGTTGAACATCCAGCTTTGGCTCAGGTCATGATCTCATGATTTGTGAGTTCGAGCCCCTCATTGGGCTCTGTGCTGACAGCTTAGAGCCTGGAGCCTGCTTTGGATTCTGTGTCTCCCTCTCTCTCTGCCTCTCCCCCACTTGTGCTCTGTCTCCCTCTCTCAGTCTCTCAAAAATAAATAAAATGTAAAAAAAAAAATTTTTTTAGAACATACCACCATGGAACACTATCAATTTACAAAGGTAGAAAGAAACGGAGGGAAAAAGAAGCAATGCAAATACAAAGCAACCAGAAGGTTAACAATAAGATGACAGTAGTAAGTCCTCACTTATCAATAATCATTTTATATGTAGATGGATTGAATTCACCAAATTCAGTCAACTGGTACAAAGCAGATGGATGGATAAAAACAAAAAACCAAGACCCAACTGCTGCCTTCAGGATATTCACTTCAACTTGAAAGACACACTTAGGCTCAGAGTGAAGGAATGTAAGAAGATAGTTCAGGCAAGTAGAAACCAAAAGAAAGTGGGAGCAGCTATACTTACATTAGGCAAAATAGACTGATAAAATCAATAATTGGTAACAAAAGGCAAAGGTCATGATACAATGATCAAAGGGTCCATAAATTAAGAAGATATAATAAATGTAAATATATATACACCCAACATCAGAAAACTTAACTATATTAAGCAAATACCAACAGGTCTGAAGGGAGAAATAGATAATACAATAATAGTAGGGAGCTTCAATAACTCATTATCAGGAAAGGATAGATTATCCAGACAGAAAATCAACAAAGAAACATGGGATTTGAGCTGTACTTTAGATCAAACAGACTTAGACATATACAGAACATTCCATCCAAGAGCAGAATACATATTTTTCTCAAGTACATACAGAACATTCTCCAAGAAAAATCATATGACAGGCCACAAAATAAGTCTTAGCAAATTTAACATTGAAATAACACCAACTGTCTATTTTGCTCATAATGTTATGAAATTAGAAATAAATAAGAAAACTGGTAAGTCTACAAATATGCTGAAACTGAAGAGCACACTTCTGAAAAACAATGGGTCAAAGAAGAAATTAAAAGGAAAATAAAAATTATCTCCAAACAAATGAAAATGGAAACCTATCAAATCCTATGGGATGCTGCAAAAATAGTTCTGAGAGGAAAATTTATAGTGACAGATGCCTGTTTTAAGCAATTAGAAAGATTCAAATAAACAACCTAACTTTACACCTCAAAGGAACTGAAGAAAAAAAAATTAAGCACAAAGTTATCAAAAGTTGAGAAATAAAGATCAGAACAGAAATAAATGAAATAGACACTAGAAAACAATAAAATAAATAAATAAATAAATAGGATCATCAAAACCAAGAGCTGGTTTTAAAAAAAAAAAAATAGTAATGATAATGATTTGACAAACCTATGGCTAGACTAGGAAGAGACAAGAGGCAAATAAAATTAGAAATGAAAGAAAAACTATATAGCTGATTCTATAAAAAGACATAAGTTCACAAGAGTCTACTATGAACATTACATGGCAACAAATTTGATAACCTAGAAGACATGGGTAAATTCCTGGAAACAGACAACCTACTATAACTAAATCATGAAGAAATAGAAAATCTGAATAGACCGATAATGAATGAAGACATTGCATCAGTAATCAAAAACCTCCCAGCATAGAAAACCCTAATACCAGACTGCTTCACTAGTAGAATCTACGAAATATTTAAAGAATTAATGTTGATGCTTCTCAAATTAAAAAAAAAGAAAAAATAGAGGAGGGAGCAGATCCAAACTCATTCTATGAGGCCAGAATTACCCTGAGAGCAAAACTAGATAAGGGCACTACAAGAAAAAAAAAAACACAGACCAATATCCCTGATGAATATAGATGCAAAAATTCTCAAAATATTAGCAAACCAAATTTAAGAACACATTAAAAGAACTATACACCATTACCATGTGGGACTTATCCTTACGTTGCAAGGATGGTTCAACATATATAAATCAATAAATGTAGTATGTCACATTAACAGAATGAAAGACAAAAATTACACGATCATCTCAATAGATACAGAAAAGGAATCTGACAAAATACAACATTCTCTCATAATAAAAACTCTCAACAAATGGAGTATAAAATGAACACACTGCAACATAATAAAGGCCATATACAACAATCCTACCGCTAACATTATACTCAATGCTGAAAAACTGAAAGCATTTCTCTGAGATCAGGAATGCCTGATCTCAGGCATGTCTGAGGGATGTCTACTCTCACCACTCTTATGCAATATAGTATTGGAAGTCCTAGCTAGAGAAACTAGGCAAGACAAAGAAATAAAAGGCAACCAAGTCAGAAAGGAAGAAGTAAAATTGTTATTTGTAGATAATATGATTTTGCATATAGAAAATCCAAGGGGCACCTAGGTGGTTCAATCGGTTAAGCATCCAACTTCAGCTACGGTCATGATCTCATGGTTCGTGAGTTTGAACACCACATCATGCTCACTGCTTTCAGAGCAGAGCCTTCTTCAGATCCTCTATCCCACCTCTCTCTGCCCCTCCCTCTGTTGTGATCCCTCTCTCAAAAATAAATAAAACAAAAAAAAAAATCCCCAAGACTCACCCAAAAAACCTGCTGAAATGAAGCAACAAATTAGGTAAGTTTGCAGGATATAAAATCAACATACAGAAACCAGTTGCATTTCTACTTGCTAATAATGAAATTTCTGAAAAAGAAACAGAGACAACTATCTCATTCACAGTGGTATCAAAAACAATAAAATACTAGGAGTACATTTAACCAACGAAGTAAACAATCTGCACAAGACAAGTACAAGATTTTGTTGAAGAAAACTGAAGTAAGAGACAAATTGGAATGACATCCTATGATCATGGATCAAAAGAATTAATATTGTTCAAATGTCCACGTTATCCAAAGCCATTGATAGATTCAATGCAATCCTCATCAAAATACCAATGGCATTCTTCACAGAAATAGAAAAATATTTCTAATGTATAGAACCATGAAAGACCCTGAATAGTCAAAGCAATTCTGAGAAAGAACAAGGTAGGAGGCACCATAATTCTGATTTCTAACTATACTAAAAAGCTATAGTAGAAGAACACAAAACAGTAGGATACTGGCATAAGAATGGACACATAGAGGGGTGCCTGGGTGGCTCAGTTGGTTAAATATCTGACTTCGGCTCAGCTCATGATCTCTCAGTTCATGGTTTAAGCCCCGCGTCAGGCTTTGTGCTGACAGCTTAAAGCCTGGAGCCTGCTTCAGATTCTGTCTCCCTTTCTCTGCCCCTCCCCTGCTCAGAGAGCCCAGAACTACCCAGCCCCCAACATACAGTCAACTGATATTCAACGAGGGTGCCAAGGATATCCAGAGAGGAAAGGATAATCCCTTCAATGAATGGTGTTGTGAAATTTTAATACACACAAGCAGAACAATGAAAGTGAGCCCTTATATTACATTGCTCACAAAAGTAATTCACAATGAATCAAAGATTCAAACATAAGACCCGATGCCATAAAATTCCTAGAAGAAAACACAAGGAAGAAGCTCCTGGACATAGGTCTTAGCAATGATTTTTTTTTGGTAAGGTATCAAAAGCATGAACAAAAAAAGGAAAAAAGCAAAGGGACTACATCAAACTTAAAATCTTTTGCATAGCAAAAGAAACAACAAATGAAAAGTCAATTGGGAGAAAAATTCTGTAAATCATACACTGGATAAAGAGTTAATATCCAAAATATATAAATAACTCCTAAAACTCAGTAAGAAAAAAGTTGGATTAAAATCGGCACAGAAACTGAACAGACATTTTTCCAAAGGAGATATCCAAAGGACCAATAGGTACATGAAAAGATGCTCAATATCACTCATTATTAGGGAAATTTAAATCAAAGTCACAAGAAGCTGTTACCTCACATCTGGCAGAATGGCAAGTCTGTCAAGAAGACAAAAGGTAAGTGTTGACAAGAGTATGGAGAGAAGAGAACTCTTGTGCACTGTTGGGTGGAATGTAAATTGGTGCAGCCACTATAGAAAATATGGTGGTTTCTCAAAAAATTACTAATAGATTTACTATATGATCCAGCAATTCCAAAGATAATGGAAATAGATACCCAAAGGAAATGAAAACAGGATATTGAAAACATTTGTATTCCCATATTTATTGCAGCATTATTCACAGTAACCACCTAAGTGCCCATCAATGGATGAATGGGTAAAGAAGATGTGGTATATAGATACAATGGAATTTTCCAGCCATGAGAAGGACAGTCTACTATTTTTGACAATTTGGATGGACCTTGAGCACATTATACTAAGTGAAAAAAGTGAGATAGAATGACAAGTACTTTAGGATATCATTTACATGGGGAATCTAAAAAAAAAAAAACCAAACTCATAAAAACAGAGTAAAATGGTGGTTACCAGGGGATGGGATGGGGCGGAGTGAGGGGATAGAACAGATGTTTAAGGGTATAAACTTTCAACTAATAGTAAATAAGTCCTAGAGATCTAATGCACACTATAGTGAATATAGACAACAATACAATATTATAATCCCAAAATTTGATGAGACTAGAACTGTATTATTCCAGGAAATCATTATAAAAATGGAGGTTTTAATTATCATTACAATAGTAATCCTATTGCAATATATAAAAGTATTGAATTAACATGTTGTACACCTTAAATTTAAATATTGTCCATCGGATTACTTTAATAAAAAATATTTTTAAAACAAAGAAAACTTGGATCACAATTTTTTCCAGTAGTGTATAAGAATTGTGTCCTTAGACATGCACCCCCATGTTTATAGCAGCACTATTGACAACAGCCAAAGTATGGAAAGAGCCCAAATGTCCATTGATGGATGGATAAAGAAGATGTGGTATATATATACAATGGAGTATTAGTCGGCAATCAAAAAGAATGAAATCTTGCCATTTGCAACTATGTGGATGGAACTGGAGGGTATTGTGAAATTAGTCAGAGAAAGACAAAAAGCATATGACTTCACTCATATGAGGACTTTAAGAGACAAAACAGATGGACTCAAAGGAAGGGAAACAAAAATAATATAAAAACAGGGAGGGGAACAAAACAGAAGAGACTCATAAAAATGGAGAACAAACTGAGGGTTACTGGAGGGGTTGTGGGAGGGGGGATGGGCTAAATGGATAAGAGGCGCTAAGGAATCTACTCCTGAAATCATTGTTGCACTATACGCTAACTAATTTGGATGTAAATTTTAAAACATAAACAATAAAATTAAAAAAAGAGAACCACTCAAAAAAAAAATTGTGTCCTTAGAGTAACACTAATGTTGTAAAGTATAAAACCAGTTTCCTTTGTTTTGTAATAATTTTTTATTTTTTAATTTGTTTAAAGTTTATATTTTTTTTAATGCTTATTTATTTTGACAGAGAAATCATGTGAGAACATGTGAGCAGAGGAGGGGCAGAGAGAGAGAGAGAGAGGAATAGAGAGAATCGCAAGCAGGTTCTGCATTGTCAGCGCAGAGCCCGACATGGGCATTGATTCCATGAACTGTGAGATCATGACCTGAGCAAATCAAGAGTCAGATACTTAACCAAATGGGCCACCCATTCACCCCTATGGTTTATTTGTTTCTTTAAGCAATCTCTACACTCGTCATGGGGCTCCAACTCATGATCCCAACTTCAAGAGTCACATACTCTTCCAACTGAACTAGCCAGGCACCCTAGTTTTATTTCATTTCTAATAACCTCGGTTTGCTTCTATTTTGCCCCCCCCCCCAATCTAGACACTTAAATAGAGTGCTCTCTTTCTCTGAAATTCAACAACAATTCATCAGGCTATGTCTAGGGGTTGCTTGCTTCTCATTCATTTTGCTTGCTATTTGGGGTCTATTTTCTTTACAACTGGTCTTTCTTGGGTCAGTAAAGCTTTATCCTCTCATATATTTGATTTTTACTACTTTTTATTTTTTCTGATCAGGAGCTGTCTTCAAATTTTTAAAGAATTTTTTTTGAACAATTGATTATACCCTTCACTGCTTCTATTAAAGCTGCAAATCATACTGAATTATTTAACTTTGTGCAACAAGATTTTTTCTCATTTTTACCTGCATAAAAGTCACTCCTTTTTCTTGTTTCTTATCACAGAGGTGTGTATGTATGTGTGTGTGTGTGTGTGTGTGTGTGTGTGTGTGTATATATATAGTCTCTTTTATAGAATTTTGTCTATTTTATTGGAAACCCAAATCAGGTGTTTTATAAAATTTATTTCTATGTTCTCAGACATTTTCAGAAACCTGATTTTTCTTTACGGTTTGAAAAAGGGGTTCTCTTTGTTTGGACTATAGAATTTTTTCCTAAGTCCAATGTTCCTTTCACCCAATTCCTTAGGTGGGTTTCAGTGAGGAGAGCTCTGTCCAGCTGGAGCGTTTCCCACAAACACAGCATGAGAACATTCTCCCTGAGAACCTGGATTTGGTGCTCGAGGTGGTATGTATTGCCTCTAAACCAGTTCCTGATGTCTGACATTCATTCTTTCAGTGTTATCGTGCCCCATCTCTCCGTGTTAACTGCAGGCTTCTGGAGCATATTAAGGCTTTCTAAAGCCAATGAAGTACTCCTCTTACAAGCACCCCAGGAGGTGTTCACCGGCAGCAGGCGTCCTGATAAACCCATAGCATACTGCTGCAGAGGACCGATTCTAGAGCCCAGGTGCCTATGTCTACATCCTGATCTATAACTTCGAGTTCTGTTCTGTAGGTACTTGCTCTGGAGGATGCCTTTCGAAGCTATAGTGGAATTTGAATTTTGCAAACGCTTTCTAGTTTTCTCATTTCTAAAATAGAGATATAGTCTCCCCTCATAGGGCTGCTTTAAGAAGAGTTATACATAACTCTTCAAACATAAAGCACTTCAAACAACACCTGAAACATAGTTACTCTTGTAGAGCATGTTTTCCACTTTTAAGGAACTTTAGCTTTCAAAGGGATTGTGTAGAGATTTGCAGGCTCCACATTTACACAGATCTATGCATTATCATTTGGGAACTGATACAACCAGAGCAAAAGAAAAATGGTTCAAGACGCTCACTTCATAAGACAATCTCCGTAACTGTTGACAGTCTACTCCATACTGAGGAAGCTGCCTCCACAGAACTGTTTCCTCTTCTGATGTGCTACCCTGACACTCCATCTGAATGATTTTGTCAACCTCACGATGTATATTCACACCCATCCAAATCCTCACATGTAAAATGTGTCCATGACGATGCAAGTATTCTCAGTATCTGGCAGCGACACACAATGAAGAAAAGACAGCTGTGTTTTTTGGAATTAGAGACGTGTGAAAGGGTAAGGAAGGCAGGAGAGGGAAATAAGATAGGAGATGGAGAGACAAAGGGCAGTGGGCTCAACACCACAACAGCCATGGGATGATGAATACAAAGGAAGATACCTGTGACGTTTCAAAAAGACACAATAAAGAGAAAATGGGTTGCAAGAGGATAAAGACGCCAAGGAAGGAATCATCCTACAAAGGACCTTGACTTATAGGGTGTGGGTCCCACCTCATTCATGACTCCCATGGAGCACCTGTTGTGTGGCAGATACCTTGGAGTTTCGAATAGTGAGTGTAGAAAAAGGGACAGTGCCCTGTGCATATAAAAAGTTTTAATATTTTTCAGAGATAGAGCAGGAGAGGGGCAGAGAAAGAGGGAGACACAGAATCCAAAGCAGGCTCCAGGCTGTGAGCTGTGAGCACAGAGCCCGATGTGGGGCTTGAATTCACGATCTGTGGGTCATGACCTGAGCCCAAGTCAGATGTTTACCAACTGAGCCACCTAGGTGCTCTTATAAAAGAAAGATTTTATAAGGAAATAAAATTCAGAGAGTGGTATAGATCGGTGGTGAGGTAGAATTATTTGACCACCAACACAACCCTCCCCGTTTTGCTCACGTTATATGATTGTACGGTAAAAATGTTGAGGGTGATGCATGAATCAACCACTTGCAAAGCAGCCTTTGGTTTCTTTGCCAGATCTTCCCTCAGTGGTCCTTCATTATCTTTTTGTTTGTTTGTTTGTTTCCAACTGAAGCATTATACATTTTAAGAAGACTAAATCAACTACTTGATAAGACAGCATTTGACCCATGGATACTGAAGTTAAGAAAGCGTTCCAGATTCCTAGATCAAATACAGGACAAATCGTTTTCTGAAAATTGTTTGAAATTGTTTCAATAATTAGCACATTTCAGATGGAAACTCCATTCCATGTTAATTATCTGAATAACTGTCTCAATTCCTGTCCCTTTTTACAAACCGCAATTTCCTTGTGATTGAATAAATGATCTTGCTCTTACCAGTATTTCCAGTAATTACCAGTAATTCCAGATAGAATTGGGTGCAATTCTCACTGTGTCCTCAAGATGGCAGGCAAGGATTTAGACGGAGTTTAAGAGCTCTAGGGAAGACTTCCCACCGATCCCCATTCAGGTTTCCTATTACTGAATCCATTAACAAGTCTTTTTTCTTTTTATCCCCAAACTTACTGAGGTATATCTGAAACATTAAAAATTGTATGTGTTTAAGGTATACAACGTGACAATTTGATATACCTACACATTGTGAAATAACTATCCCCATCAACCTAACACACATCACCTCACATAGCTGTCTTTCGTTTTGTTGTCACTTAGATTGACTCTTCCAGAAAATACCAGATATGTGATACATTATTAATAACCACTGCCACGTGCTCTACATTAGACGCCCAGAATTATTCATTTTATACTGCATGTCTCTACCCTTTGACTAACATCCCATTTCTCCCATGCCCTAGTCCCTGGCAACCACTATTTTACTCTCTCCTTCTAGGAGTTCTGCTTTTCAATAACTCTTTTTTGAATGCATAGCTTGTTCCAAGGATTATGCTAGATTTTGTTGGGCAATACCATTCAGCTTTAAAAATTTACCATTATTTACTATCTGGTTTAGAAAAACACAGGATATTTTATTCCATGGAGAAAAGGCAAGAATTTTGGACAGTACACTAATATAATTAAATGGTGCACGGACATCTGCAGCTTAAAAGAAAATAGGGAGAAAATAGCACATAAAATAACCAAGATAGACTGTCCAGCAATTTTTAAAAATCCTACTTGGATTACCACAAAAAAATCCGAAGATTGACTCCAAAACCCCAAACCTTTTCTAAAAGTCATCCCTTTGGAATTTAATTTGCTTGCAATAATAAAATTATAAAATATATTTTTCCAGAAGCCTATGTTAACCTTGCCAATCGAGTAGATTTAAATTATCAATGCTAAAGAAACAAGCCTTTACTATATTACAAAAGTCCATAAGTAGAGCTATATTTGAAAATAAAGGGAATTTGAAAGGTCAAGAGATGCCAGAGAAATTGTTCCCTTTCCAGATATTGAAATTTAAATCTCTTATTTTTTTATGCCATACTGATGCTAGGCAAAATTGCAGTCACTGAAAAATAATATAGCTTATTTATACATATTCACATGTTCTCTCAGTGTTCCATGCCATTTGACATTATAAATTATTGGTAGTCTTAAAAGGTAAATTTTAAATTAGTATCCAGTATTAGAGAACACTAAAATAACATGAATACAAAATGCCAGGTGGTATCATGAATTCAATCTTGGAACAGAAAAAAAAAAGGGGGGGTAATAGTGGGAAAACTGATGACATCTGAATAAAGTCTGTAGTTTGGCTAATAGCATAGTATCAGTGTTAATTTCTTGCTTTTGACAAATTGAACCAACGTCTTCTGACACGTTAATAGTAGGGCTGGGGAACAGGGTGAAGGTATACACAAATACTTCATATTTGTACCTTTCCTATAAATCTAAAATGATCCCAAAATAAAAACTTAAAAATGTATTACTGCTCAATTTATTCAGCGAGTGCAACTAAGTGCCTACCATACATCAGGTAATGTTCCAGATGCTGGAGACACAAACCCTGCCTATGCTGTTCACAGCCTAGTGGAGAGATATTAAGTATTTATTTTTATCAAAAAATATCTTTACTGAAATTTTGTTATCTGCTATTCTTGCTTTTATTTGGAAGAATGAAAAATCACATCATAGAAATTAATATGAGTGAAAGAAAAAAAGAGATACGGTGTTGTAAAAAGCATAAAAAAGAGAAGTCAAATAGAATCAAAAGGAATAATGGCAGAAGCAAAGAACAATTAGGTGGATGAAGTACACCATCTGGTGTGTTAATGGACATCTTCTCCATCATTGTTTACTTGTAGACTTTTCCTGTTTAAAGTAGGCATTTTTAAGTTAGTTGCAAAACAATTATGACCTAAATAACATAATTCCCATGGAAAATTTCATGTACTACTTTTTTTTATATATATATCCTACCATTTTGGCTTGAATGAGCGGGGCTTATTTTACCCCATTCTCCCAATAACATGCCTTATAGATAGTAAGGGAGAAGGAATAAAAGAAGAAAAAGCACAAGCAGGGGTGGGGGTGGTAGAGTTGTGAAAGAAGGGCACCTGGGTGGTTCAGTCGGTCAAGCCTCCAACTCTTGATTTTGGCTCAGGTCATGATCTCATGGTTCATGAGATTGCACCCCACATGGGCCTCTGCAATGACAGTGAGGAGCCTACTTGGTATTCTCTCTATCCCTCTCTCTGCCTCTCACCCTCTCACACACTCTTTCTCTTTCAAAATAAATAAACATTTTAAGTTGTGAAAGAAATGGAGAAAATAGAAGAAAAATATGAAGTAGGGAAATAAAAAAGGGGAAGACATCTTGCCTCATCTAAAAACTCATTCCCTAATTAAATAAGGTAGGACCCTGGTATAAGCTTAGCCAACCCAATTCATGCTTCAAGATCACCATTAATTATTAATAGATGGCCCAGACAATGAACTTTCCACAGAAAGGATTTAATAGCTTTTTGAGAAGTAGGGCTCTCAAATTCCAAGAAAGTTACATTTGTAAAATATCTTTTAATGTTTATTTATACTTGAGAGAGAGAGAGAGAGAGAGAGAGAGAGAATATGTATGAGTAGGGGAAGGGCAGAGAGAGAGACAGAGACAGAATCCAAAGCATGCTTCAAGCTCTGAGCTGTCAGCACAGAACCCAACCCAGGGCTTGAACTCACTAGTGGTGAGATTATAACCTAAGCCGAAGTTGGATGCTCAATCACCTGAGCCACCCAGGTGCCCTGTAAGAAAGTTCCATTTTTATCTTCCTTTCACTAGACAAGAATCATTTGCTCACCCCAAAACACAAACAATTTGATTAAAAAATGGACAGGAGATTGAATAACATCTTTTCCGAAGAAGACACAGATGGCCAACAGACACATGAAAGATGCTCAACATCACTAATCTCAGGGAAATGCAAACCAAAACCACAATGAAAAATCACTTTATACCTGTCAGAATGGCTAAAATCAAAAACACAAAAAGTAACAAGTGTTGGCAAGGATGTGGAGGGGAAAAAAAAAATCAACTCTCATACATTGTTGGTAGAAATGCAAATTGGTGCAGCCACTGTGGAAAACAGTACGGAGGTTCCTCAAAATATTATAAACAGTATTACTACTGGTTTTTTACTCAAAGAAAATGAAAACACTAATTCAAAAAAGATATATGCACCCCTGTGTTTACTGAGGCATTATTTATAATAGCCAAATTATGGAGAAAACCCAAGAATCCATCTATAGATGAATGGATAAAGGAGATGTGATATACATATACAATGGATTATCATTCAACCATAAAAAAAAAAGAATGAAATCTTGTCATTTGCAACAACATGGATGGATCTAGATAATATAATGCTAAATGAAATAAGTCAGAGCAAGACATACTATATGATTTCACTCATGTGAAACTTAAACAAAATGAACAAATAAAAAATACAAACAAGAAGACACTTAAATACAGGGAGCTGATGGTTACAAGGAGGGAGGTGAGTGGCGGTGGGAGTGGGGGTGGAAAGGATGAATTAAGTGTAGTCCTAATCTTCACCTATCTTGATGAGCACTGAGTCATGTCTAGAATTGCTGAATCACTGTTGTACATCTGAAACTAATAAAACACTGCATGTTAATTATACCAGAATTAAAATAAAAATTTTAAAAAGGGTCATATCTCAGGTTCAGTATTTACCCACACTTCATCATGACAAATAGAAACAGTATTATCATGTAATCAGAGACTTGTTGAAGTCCATAAGCTGAAATATGGCAGTTAAGATGTCACCTCTTATTTCAAAGAAGTCTGATTAATGAAAGACACAAACCAATCCATGGATCAGTCAATGATACAGAAATGCTCTTATTAGTGCTTAATCTACTCAACAACAGTTGACCACCTACCTGGGGAGAATCAGGACCAAAATCCTATTTAAATCTCTGTCATAGGAGTTCACCAGTTCCCTGGGTCATTAAGAATAGAATTGTCTTGCATTGACACCTCTCATTTCTAGGAGGAGCTAGAAGTCATACCAAACAGGGCTGCTTAGACTATATCATCTCCATGTTTTCTTTCAGTTCACCATGCTTCTGTGCTTTTTATACTCTTACCTGTGAAAGCACCTTGTGCTAGGCTCCATGATGAAGCTATTAGCAGTGACTGTGGAGGAAGGAGGAAGGTGGGGATGAGGTAGAGGAAAGCAGTACAAAAAGCCATTTATTTCATCAAAAAGAGGATTTTTCTTATTAAAATATTTGATGTATTTAGAGTATGTCAGACTGAAAAATACCTCTGTGCAGTGGGTATCATGATTTATAAAGCTACACAGCATGCCAAATTGACTCATTTTTACTCTCATACGTTCAAATGTATTAACAGTGTGCATACTTTCACATTTTTTTTTAATTTTGATATAGCAATACAGACCTGCAGCCTTCATTTACACTAAAATCTCAATCTTTCTTTTTAATGTTTGTTTATTCTTGAGAGGGGGAGAGGGGCAGAGAGAGAGGGGAACAGAGGATCCAAAGCAAGCTCCATGCTGACAGCAGAGAGCCCAATGCAGGGCTTGAACTCATGAACCATGACATCATGACCTGAGCCGAAGTCTGACACTTAACTGACTGAGCCACCCAGGCCCCCCTAAAATCTCGATCTTATTTCAGAGTGGATTAAAGTTATTTGGAAAGAATAAAATCAACTTTCTTGAGAAGTTACTATGCCCCAGGAACTTTTCTAAGTTTGTAATCCTCATAATATCTCTATGTGCCAAGTATTATACTTAATAAAAGTATTTACAGATGAGCAAGGTGAAACATAGAAAAATCTAGCTTCTCCCGAGACCCTTATTTAGTCAGTTGCAGTATCAGGATTTGAACCCAGGCATTCTGGGTTCACAGCTTCACTCATAGCCTCCTTGTAACCCAACTTCTTAAAAAAGCCATCAAGAATAGGATTTAAGCACCTGTGTGGCTCAGTCAATTCAGCATCTGACATCAGCTCAGGACATGATCTCATTGTTAGTGAGTTCAAGCCCTGCGTCCATCTCTGTTCATATTCTGTGTCTCCCTCTCTCTCTCTCTGCCCATCCCCATTCCATTTGCATTCTCTGTCTCATGCTCTCTCTCTCAAAAAATGGATCAACATAAAAAAAAAAAAGAATAGGATTTTATGCTTAGGCATTTGGTACTGGCTCTGTAGGACCATCACAGACAACAAAGCTGAAAACAATCTTAGTGCCCAAATTCACATGACAGAGGTCAGTACAAAGTTGAAAAGGGTCCTTTGGAGAAGTTGTAATGAATTTCTGTTGACTTTGCCCCTAAATAGCCTAGTATAAAAGGACAAGTAGAAGTTTACAGCCAATTACACTCTACCTGTTTTATGTTGTAGTAGAAAATGGCAGGTACCAAAAGGAAAATATCTGGATTGCTCTTTGCCCATGTAAAATTCATACTTGCCTTTTTTTAAACATTTTTTAAATTTATTTTTGAGAGAACACAAATGGGGCAGGGGCAGAGAGAGAGAGAGAGAGAGAGAGAGAGAGAGAATCCCCAACAGGCTCTGTGCTGGCAGCAGCAAATCCAATGCAGGGTTCAAATCCACAAATTACAAAATCATGATCTGAGCCGAAGTTGGACACTTAACTGACTGAGCCACGCAGGGACCCCCAAACTAATTCTGAAGGGCAGAAGATCCATATTGCAGCATGAGAGTGGTAGTATATGGAATTAAAGGGAAAAATGAGGCAGGAGAGTTCCACACTGACCTCATCTCACAAAACATCGGCTATTTTTTTTCCAGCTACTCTAGTAAGTACTTCGGTTTTTATGACATGCTAAAGAACACTGCATTTATGCATCTATAAATGTCAGCTTGAGTCCTAGGATTAGCAGGGTACATGGTGCCCCATTTTGTAAAAGACAAGATCTTTAAATATTCTTTCCTCGCAACATTCTAAGCATTATGTTCAGAAAGCACTGTGCCTTAATGAAATAAGACCTTAATATGCTCAAAGGGAAATAAAATGAACTCTACTTAGTATTGTAAAGATAAGACCAGGGGCGCCTGGGTGGCGCAGTCGGTTAAGCGTCCGACTTCAGCCAGGTCACGATCTCGCGGTCTGGGAGTTCGAGCCCCGCGTCAGGCTCTGGGCTGATGGCTCAGAGCCTGGAGCCTGTTTCCGATTCTGTGTCTCCCTCTCTCTCTGCTCCTCCCCCGTTCATGCTCTGTCTCTCTCTGTCCCAAAAATAAATAAACGTTGAAAAAAAAAAAATCAGACCAGGAATACGTTTGCCTTGATTAAGCCTTAGTTTAGGGTTTGGCAAACTTTTGCTGTTAAGAGTCAGATAATTATTTTAGGCTTTGCAAGCCAAATGGTCTCCATTACAGCAGAGACTATAGACAATATATAAACAAATGGATATGGTTGTATTCCAATAAAACTTTATCTTTTTTCAAAAAAAAGGTAACAGGCCCAATTTTGCCCACAGGCCATAGTTTACCAACTTCTAACTTAGATAATATAAACTTCACTGAAACACAAATTAATCTAAGCTCAGAAAATTACCAAAGAAAAAATTACTTAACTAATGAACAGGGATTTGAACACTTAAATATTCTACAATTCAAGTATTAATTGGTTAAATATTCTACTAGATTTTATGTAAAAATTCATCATTATATACTAGATTTAGTTATTTTTCTAGGAAGTTTTCACATTTTACAAAACCCAACCATGCAGAGATGGAAATCAGGATTCATCTTTAGATATTTACATACTTCTAATTTTAAAGTTAATAAATGTGTAAATTATTCCAAGTACCTACATGCATTTTCAGTACATGCTTGAGTACATAAATATATAGCCTTCTCTATAATTGGAATTGACTAGCTCTATACCCTCATTTCTGCTGATGGTGGAAAACAGGCCAATTCCAGATCAGTGCTCAGTCCAGCCCAAATACTCATCAGGTCTATGGTTATAGTCTTATTATAGTTAGTCTTGTTATAGTTCATAGCTTCCTTACATTCTTTTGAGTTGTCTTTCACCCATTTTCTGGGTTAACTCTATAGTCCTAATGCCAGGGAAATTCTAGTGTTATCTGGTGAGTCTTTGTCCAGTTTCTTTGCCCTGCAGGTGAATACTGACAGCATTCTGTGTAAATGACTGCACTTCTCTCCTCTCTGGCTTTTTGGGGTCTACTGAAATTCCAAGTATCCCGATGATCCACATCAACTCTTTACCCTCACATTTTATCCAGCTACTAGTCATGGGCACCTGGCTAAAAGCCTGGGAAAAGTTCCTCTTGCCAATTCTTCTCCCCTGTCAGGCCCAAGGGAACTCCAGGACACTTCCAATTCTCTGAAGCACTGAAAAACTCAGATGGGTGATGAGGGACAGGGCAGTCTCTGAACTGAGGCTCAAATACATTTTATTTCCATTTTTAGCTTCCCAACTCACCATATAGTCAGTTGTGTGGGGGAAATAGACACAGCTACACTCCAAGATCTCAAACCAGAAGTAGGTTCTGGTCCACTCTCTCTGAGCCTTGAATCCTATGGCACTGGTGAGGGGCTGCTGAAGGATGGTGGGGCAGGGCATCACATCCCACCAAGGACTACCTTTATTTCTGCATGTTGTTCTTTAGATCTAGTAGAGAGGACCTTTAGCTTTTTCACAGGAGATTAAGATTTTGAGGGCTTCTGTTTTTAAATTGGTCTTTGTCAGGGCACCTGGGTGGCTCAGTCAGTTACATGTTTGACTCTTGATCTTGGCTCAGGTCATGATCTCATGGTTAGGTTCATGAGATTGAGCCCTGCATCAGGCTCTGTGCTGACAGCAGGGAGCCTGCTTGGGATTCTCTCTCCCTGCCCCTCTTCTGCTCACATTCTCTCCTTCTCTCTCTCTCTCTCAAGATAAATAAATAAAATTATAAATAGATAAATAAGTCTTTGTCAACTCTTCCTTGGTGTATGGGAACAGTGATGAGGTGGTTCATAAGCAAAACCAAATCTGACCTCAGGAATGGAGGCCAAGATCTCCTTTAAGAAGAGTCCATCTCTCATTAGTAGCCCAGAGCCAGTGGGTGAAAGCTGGTGGGAATAGGTCTCTTGGCTGGAAGAAGGAAGTAGTAGATAAACCATAAAAATGTTTTCTTTAGGATTCTTGGCAGCATTTGGCACAGCTAAGGATTCTGTCCTTTCTGAAACATTTTCTTCAGTTGGCCTGCAGAATAGTCTATTCTTTATTTATGCCCGTCTCACTGACCTATCCT
The DNA here is from genome assembly GCF_022079265.1 of Lynx rufus. NCBI lineage: Eukaryota > Metazoa > Chordata > Mammalia > Carnivora > Felidae > Lynx > Lynx rufus. Next base: position 1,127,578 of record NW_025814841.1, read on the forward strand.
TCTTAGTCTCCTTTGTTGGACCCTCCTCTTCAGGTCTCTTCTCTAACCTCCCTTTCCCTAATGAACTTACTCAGTGCTCTTGCTTTAAATCATTTCAGTATCATTTTTTTATGCTGATTCCTGAAACTTTAGCTCTATTCCTGACATCTCCCTTGAGATCCAGAAACCCTGCTCTACATATCTACTCAGATATGTAATAGGCATCTCAAATTTAATTGTTCCAAATAAAACTCAAAATCCTCCTGCAGTCTCAAGACAAAAACAAAAAACAAAAACTAAAAACCAAAAACAAACCAAAAAAACCCAACAAATATTGAACTCTAACAGTTTGCTTTTCAGTGATATGCATTAGCAATTCTGAAACCATTTTGTATGTATTCCAGGATTGAGAAAATGGGTCAATATATTGAGAATAATAGGAATCAATTTGCTCACTAATGGAGAAGAAATTACAGATACAGAAATGGGGAAGTCTAGACTGGAATTCCAAGTATTAGTAGGAACTCACAGTGCTTGACATAGATCAATAGACGATAGACAGATATGGTAAATAAAGTTACACACACACTCACAGTTTTTCCTGCTGAGAAGACTTAGATGCATTGACCCCCTGGGAACAATGAGCTCACTTAGCATATAGCTCTCGATTTCAAAATACCATTTTTCACAAAAAGAAATAAGAGTTTCTTGGAAACCATGGATCAGGGAAAGTAAAAGAGAAGCCTGGAACATCCTCCTGTGCTAGAAAGTAAGGAATTGTTTAAAGAATAATGGGGGCACAAAGACACACAAGAATCTGCATGAAAGAGACTCTGGCTAAATCTTGGGAAATTTAGACACTAAAATAATTATAGTAATATATAATAATCCTTTGAATAGAACAAAAATCCATGATCTTACACAATATAAATAAATTAATAAATTCAGGATAAAGTAAAGCTTCACCTTACAGTGGAATGACAATTAATAGATATAAAAAGCAGTGATAGAATTGGGGGCGTCAGTAATCACCTATTTGCACCATCTATGTAAGACTTATTTTAGGCAAGAATCATTGATGCGTGATAAAACTAGTGTTGAGTGTTTGATGAGGAACAGGGCATTTATATAATATCTAACCATCTTCCCACAGACTATTAATGGCAAAGGGAAATATAGTACAGTGAAGAGAGGTGATGACCGCTACCTTAACATAGTAATCAAAGTTAATATCACTAATAAGACACTGCTCCATTATATGTTTAATAAGATACACTGAGGACAGAACATTTGTAGACTCCTGCTGACAAAGCATGAACCTAATCATGAGGAAACCATAGATAAACCCATATCAAAGGACATTCCAGAATTTACCTTGTTTATTCTTGGAGAAAATATCAAGATCTGGAAAGACAAAAATGGATGTGGAAATGTTCTCGATATAAGGAGACTAAAAATATAGGAAAACAAAGTAATGTGTAATACTGAATTGAATACTGCATTGGGAAGAAAAACAGACATTGGAAAATTGATGAAATTGGAATATGGAAATATAAATTAGATGAAATATTTAATAGTAAATATCTGGATTTGGATCATTTTACCATACTTATGCAAATGAATGTCCTTGTTATAGGAAGTATACTCTGAAATATTTGGGTAATAAAGGGGTGCTTTCATTTTTTTTTTTAATGATTCAGAAAGAGAGAAAGGGAATGGAATAAGGCAAGAGGCTGAATGTAAGTGGTGAGTCTAAATGTAGAGTACCGAATTCTTTGTACTATCTTCACAACTTTTCTGTAAGATTGAAACTGTATTAAAATTTAAGGTTACAGGGGTGCCTGGGTGGCTCAGTCAGTTGAGTGTCCAACTCTTGATTTTGGCTAAGGTCATGGTTCAGGGCCATGGAATCAAGCCCTGCCTCAGGCTCCATGCTGAGCATAGAGCCTGCTTGTGACTCTCTCCCCCTCTCCCCCCTCTATAAAATAAAAACTTAAAGACTACAAAATGTTTATATTGTTTGACAAGTATCAGAAATGGCAAAGAGGTCATAAATAATGCCAGAAGCTAACATCAAGAGCAAGACAGTGGTGCCTGGATGGCTCAGTCGGTTAAGTGTCCAACTCTTGATCTAGGCTCAAGTCATGATCTCGTGGTTCGTGAGATCTAGCCCCACATTGGACTCTGTGCTGACAGTGGGAGTCTGCTTGGGATTCTCTCTCTGCCCCTCCCCTGCTTGTGTGCGCGCTCTCTCTCTCTCTCTCTCTCTCTCTCTCTCTCTCTCAAAATAAGTAAATAATTAAAAAAAAAAGAGCAAGAGACAGAAGTCTGGGTGTGCTAAGAAGAAGGAGCTTCAGAGCTTTAAGTCCATAAAGGAAGTGGTTTCTGAGGGTGATAGTCTAAATCACAGGCTCACTAATGATGGCTATGAAAAGGGAAGATCAACAACCTGGCACTGTGCAAGGAAGGAAGAGGCCAGTCATCAATACAATGTTTGAAGTCTACAAAGATGACAACAGTGATTCAGTTGTAGACAAAGACTTCTCTAAGTGCAGAGGTCATCAAATAAGAGCAATGGACAACAGCAATGAAGTTGGGGAGAAGGTCGCATTAAATGGTTAATACTGTGGCTCAGAGAAAGGCACCAATAAGGGTTAGTAGGGGAGCAGGGAGGACGAAGCAGAAAATGGGAATGTAAGGTGTATTGACATTTCCAGGATCAATGATGAGAAGGTAGGGAAAAAAAAGGCCTCTATCTAAGAGGGTGGCCAGATTAGGAGAACCACATATGACTTAAAGGAAAAATAAAATAGGAAGCATTCCAGCAAAGTATCAAAACTGCAGGGTCATCTCTTCAACAAATGGTGCTGAGAAAACGTCATATCCACATTCATAAGAATAAAGTGGTTCCTTACTTACACCATATACAGAATCAACTCAAAATGACCCAAGACCTAAGAATTAAAACTGTAAAACGCTTAGAAGAAAACATAGGGAAATTTTTCATGATGTGGATTTTATAATGATTTCTTCAATACAACACCCAAAGCATAAGCAATAAAAGACAAAATAAATTTCATGAGATTGAAAATTTTTGTGCAAAGGACATATCAAGAAAGCCACAGAATGGGAGAATATATTTGTAGATCTTTAAAAAATCTAGATTTGTACTATCTAGAGTATAGAAAGAACTCTCACAATGCAACAAAAAGACAAATTAAAATGGTCAAAGGGCTTGAATACGCATTTTTCCAACGAAGATATACAATTGGCCAACAAGCATATGAAAAATGTTCGACATCATCAGTCATTAGGGAAATGAAAATCAAAACAGGAGGTGCTACTTTATAGCCACTAGGATGGCCATAATAAAAAAATGGCAAATAAGGGTTGGGGAGGATGTGAAAAAACTGCAACCCTCATACATTGCTGTTGGAATGTGAAATGGTACAGCCACTGTGGAAAACCATTTCGTGGTTCCTCAATTAGTTAAACATGGGATTACCATATGAACCCATAATTTCACTTCTAGAGACAGGTATGTATGTGGGGGGGTAGGGAGGGGGGAGAGAGAGACAGAGAGACAAAGAGAAAATTTGTATACAAATATTTATAACAGCTCTATTCACAATAGCCAAACGGTAGAAATAACCCAGATGTCTATAATAGTTGAATGGATAAAGAGAATGCAGTAAATCCATACAATGGAATGTAATTCCACTACAGAAGAAATAAAGTACTGATACCTGCTACAACATGGAGGAACCTTGAAAACATGCTAAGTGAAAGAGGCCAGACACCTAAGGCTACTTATTCTAGGATTCCATTTGGGGAAATGGGGAATGGCTATTTCATGGGTATGGGCTTCTTTTTGCAGTGACGCGACAGCTATGGAACTAAATAGTGATGATGGTTGCAGAGGATAGGAGTGTTCCTAATGCACTGAACTTTACACTTAAAAATGGTTAGAAAAGTTTCAGGTCGTATATATTTTAGCACACACACAAAAATTACAGGGTGTTTCAGAGACCACAGTAGAAGCTACAGAGGTGTGAAATTATGTTGGGTGTCTGCAGATGGAGAACAATAAATTGGGAAGAGTTGCATGAAGACACCAGAAAGGAAACCAGGAATCAAATTTTGAATATCTTCGAACATCACATTAAGGAGTTCATACATTACTCTAGAAACATTAAAGAGCCATTGAAGAGTTTTAAGCCATAGGGAAAATTGACCTGACAGTTTTAAAGTTTCATAAAACTCTTTTTGAATGGAGCTCCTGTAGGATATAAAAATGGCTATCAAAGCTCTTACTGACAGTTTCATTAATAAACGTGATTAAATCGTCTCCTCCTTTTCCCCAGGAGGGCAGGGCTCAAAAGTCTTCTAGTGTATAATTTTTCCAAACTCTTTCTTAAACTATAAGCTAAAAGTAGCCAGACTGATGGCCATCCCTAACACAGTTTATTTTTTTTTGTTTGAGTGTAATTGAGATACAATGTTACATTAGTTTCAGGTGTACAACACAGTGATTCACCTTCTCTATACATTATGCTATACTCACCACCAGAATAGTTATTAACACCTGTCACCATAGAAAACTATTTCAATACCATTGACTGTATTCCCTATGCTGTGTCTTTTATTCCTGTAACTTATTCATTACTAACTGGAACCTGTATCTTCCACTTTCTTTCACCCATTTTGCACATCCCATCATCCTCTCCCCTCTGACAACCACCGGTTCGTTCTCTGTATGTATAGGTCTGATTCTGCACGGATTTAATATCTCCCTTAGGATACCTTTTTTTTTTTTAACACAAAAGGAAACTGATGCCTCCCTAAACCGTTAGTAGACTGAAGACCTAGGCTATTTTAACAAAAATATTTCCCCTGCTCCCATGCAGCCCTGAAGCCTCCCCCTAGCTAGGGGGATGATCCTTCATGCGTAAGCATGAAAGCCAGGCTGCTAACATTTCATGGCAGAAAGTCAACTCTGCCGCCTGCAAGTCTGGCATGTAAGGCATATAGATCTATCTTTAATCAAAACCACAGACAGTTGGCATTTGGGGCATTCCAAGAATGCAGAAAGGAATTCTCTATGATCCAACCCTGGCTAAAAGCTCATATGAACACCTGATAGAGAGATTTGGTAAGATCCATTGTTAACTGCTTACTAGATAGTGAACCACTATCGTGTTTGATTTGGGTGAGTTAATAAATCTCATACAGAGCACTTAGTAACTATAGTTCCCCATTTGTATGCCTTTCTTGGATTTTAATATTATAGCTTCAGACTCAAATATTCAACTAAATTTTTATTTTTAAAAGCCAACCACATATAGCCAGGGTTCATTTGAGACCGTTTGGGAGTTATCCATAGTTGTTTTATCCATCTAGACTCGTCCCCTACTCTTCCCCGACGGAGCCCCAACTTTTGCCCATTTATCTTATTTATTGTGTACCTTCTGATGTGTCATTTGCTGAGGATACAAAGATGGTAAGGCATGGCTACCCTCTAGGCACTCTATTAGCCACTTACCCCTGCCCCCCAAAAATCAGGGCTCTTGCAGGAACAAGGTATGTTCCATGTGTCTCTCTCCAGCATTGTTTCACTATGTCGCAATTCTGTTCCAAACACCTTAGGAGCTTTAGAAGACTCAGAGACATCTCCCCATTCTAGGCAGGACCTTACTTTGCATTTTTCAATTACCATGAAATGAAAGTTTAGGATGATTAGACCAGAAAAAGGGCTATCCCTTTATGCCTGACAAAAATGGGCTAAGAAGAAACACTCCAATAATACCAGCTCTGCTCTTGTTTTGAGCAGTTTGTGTGTCTCCCACCTGAGCAATCCAGGACCCCTAAGGCTTGCGTACTATCCACAGCCCAACCTCATGGCCGTGACCAGTGGCAGCTCCCAAGGAGAGGAGGTGCTGTGTCCTTTTACTGACTCTTGGGCCTCAAACTGTGCTACCGAATCACAATGCTATTACTTCCTCTGAGTCATGAAGAGGCAGGTCTCTAACTGGTCACAGAATCATTAAACATGCAAAATTTTGATGAAATTTTACCTTAAAAATTTTATAAGATCAACATGCCTTCTTCCTTTGTGTAATATATAGAACTTATGTTACAGTGACTTATTTAAGAATAAACAGCAAGCACAGTTTGTTAATCCTATTTGTTTCCTATGAGAAGAGAAAAAATATGCTAAGTTTCAGGGACTGAGACCCTTGGTGATGATTAATTTTAGGTTTCAACTTGACTGGGCCAAGGGATGCCCTGATAGTTGGTAAAACATTACTTCTGGGTATATGCATGAAAGTGTTTCTAGAAGAAATTAGTATTTAAATCAGTAGATTCATTAAAGAACATCTGCCCTCACTAATGTGAGTGGGCATCACCCAATCCATTGGCCTGAACAAAAAGGCAGAGGAAGGGTGAATTCTCTATCACAGTCACTATCTCATGGCTCATGGCTTGTGAGTTTGGGTCCCACACGGGGATCTCTGCTGCCAACGTGGAGCCCACTTTGGATCCTCTGCCCACCTCTCTGCCCCTCCCCTGGTCACACACTCTCTATGAATAAACATTAAAAAAATTAATAATTTATTTGTTTTCCCTGAACCAGTGTCGGACCAGCAGTTGAGAAGAGAGGTGACTCAGTGGTATGCTAAAATACCAACAGGCTTAAAATAGGCCATTTCTCCAATGGTTCTTCACTTTCCAAGGCAGTTCCTTGATGACCACAGGGGCAAAGGAAAATAGGGCGAACCATGAATTTAGTTCTAACTCCTCCTTTCCCTAAACACACACAAAATCTCCAGTCAAGAAGACAGATCCAACAGAGTCTAGAATGTCTGACACATCTTTACAGTCATCTGGTCTCCGCTTTTCTCCCAAACAACAAGAGCAACATTCCCTGTAATAGAAGAAATGTGGGAGGAGAAAAGCCATATAAATTGGAAGTAAGTTTAACCTCAGCAAGAAGTAAAATTCTAATAATGAAAATCCTTGGCAAAGAAGCCAAACTGATCACTGGAAATGCGACGAAGAAGCTGGATGTTCATGGCAAGGCGCTCTAGAAGGGATCTAGAGCTTGAATGAGAAATTAAAGATTCTCTGAGATCCAAATATAGGACACAAAATGACACCAAGCTGTTGTCCAGCCCCAAGAATGGCTTTCTTTCCCCATGTAGCTTGAGAGGCCACCAGGTGTCAGTGTAAGCTAGAAAATAAAAATAATTCTTTGGGTTGTTTTGTGTGTGTGTGTGTGTGTGTGTGTGTGTGTGTGTGTGTGTGTTTGTGTGTGTGTGTGTGTTTTGCTTGTTTTTATAACTCGCCTAAATTTACATGAGGAGAGAACATTCTGGACATGATGGAGATAAAAGATACTAAAGGGAATATCAAATACAGAAACTCATAAAAATCATCAAGAAAGTTTGATAATGAACACCATGATCAATCAACTCCCAATTTTGCCTCATGTAGAGAATGTTTTAGTTAACCAAGGACACGTTTGGGAGGAAGAAACAATGGTTTCTATTGGTCACATATGCAGCAAATAGCAAAATTATTTTAATAAACTTGACTAGGAGATGCATTCCGATCCGGGATCAACACAAGCATCATGTGAAATAGGCAGCTATTTGAGAGTCACAGCTCTTGATTAAATTTCAAGGAATTTTGCTGACTTTTCCACATTCCCCATGCAAATAACCTGGCTTTATATTCTTACTGGCAATTTTAGAAAAAGCTCTATTTAGGGAATTTCCTCTAGCCACAAAGAATCAAGTAAAAACAATCAACACCCCACTCCCATAGGAAACCTAAATTTACTATGCTTAGAATAGATGGGCACCGCCCAGAAAATCATCTCTTATCTTTCCACTTCAGAGGTTAATAGGTTCTTGTGAAGGCCTCACCTATACTTTCAAATTAGCCAGATTCTTGAGAATTAGCAACCTCCTTGCCTTAAAACCATAATTACTCCTGAGGAAATGAAAACAATTATTTCTATACCACTTTATGCTTATCAGACATCACTTCTACCCACATTTGGTATTAACAGCAATCCTATTATATAGGTAAAATAATTCCATGCCCATTTTATAGGTGAGGAGATTGAGGATAAACACCCCAAAATTTGTACACTGGGTTCACTTCTTGGTATACACTTCCAATTTGTAAGTTTCTGACTCTGCTCCAAGAAGAAATAAAAATAAAAAGCCATAGGCTTTTGAAAAGGTTTTCTATTTCCAGAGACAACTACCATACAATGGTAGGATAGAGACAAATCTGAATATGGTTATCCAACAGGAAAAAAAAAAAGAAAAACATTTAATACAGTCAACTAAAGCAATTTTTGTCAAATTCTAAAGAGATTAAGTTTGCATGAGACTACACCACTGTAAACAAAATAAAAAATGTATATTTTTTTCCTTCATGTCTTTGGCAGGAGCAGAGTGGATTATGAGCAAAATATTTAACGTTTATTTACAAGGACTTAATTTCATATTTAAAATTTTTATTGTGACAAAACTAGGAGAGGTAGAGAAGTAAAAGTTATGAGGATTTGAGAAAGAGCTTCAACAAAATAAACGTTTACTCTCCTGAGTTCTGAACAGATGAACAGTGTACTCGGGCAGATGAGACTGGAAATGAGCACTTTATCACTCATGAGCTGGCAGAAATGTGGCTTAGGAGACACAGCACTGGGTTCCTCAGAATGTACCCTGACCAGATTCACCCAGAAGCAGGACCCAAGACAAGGGTTTAACTACAAGTGGCTTATTCAGGAACTAATCCAAGCAGGGGAGTGTGGGAGCGAGGCTGGGCAGGGGGGAAAGCTAGCAAGACTGAGTGCTAGAGCCAGTCACTACGGTGGGCAGCCTGGGGGATTCTGGGAGACAGCAGAGAACACACCTGTCAGATATCTCAACATCCAGTCCAGGAAGCTGGCATATTTACTCATCAAACTCGCGTTCCCTCCTTGCTTGAGAGTTGCCTTTAGGGACAGCCACTCTTGGGCACTTCCAGCTTGCCGTGGGTATGGGCTAAGCAAGCTCGTGTGGCAAAAAAAAAAAAAAAAAAAAAAAACAAAAAAAACTCAGACAACACAGGTGTTTGAAGCAGCAGCCTTCTGCCTGTAGAGGTGAAGGTCAGAGGGGAGAGGTGGTGCACCCATAGCATTTGCTATACCCAAGGCACAGGCAGCACTGGCCAACCTTGGGCCTCCAGCTGGGCGGGCACCCAGCTCTAAGCTTCCCATGTGGCCAAGAGCAGAGCAGGCTTTGACTTTCCTGAGCGTGGACAGACAACGTCACTGACCCGCGCATGCTCACTTCCTCACCCAGACTCAGATGAGATGAGCAAGTGAAGGGAAAAAAGGAGCCAGCAGTGAACTCAGTGCAGATGGAAAAACGAGACTGTCCAATGATGGCAATTCTGGGTGAGAACTGGGGTAGGTGAGAAGTATCTAGAAAAGTTACCTAGAATGCCCTCACTCACTTGTTACCAAAAACAAATCCCAAGCAAGCTTCTTCTTCTGGTGGGACTGCAATCCCTTAAGAGACTCGGGGTGAGAATCACTTAGCTAAATGCAGCCAGCACTCAGAATTATGGAGACAATAGAGATAGTAAGTATTAGCTAGGATTCTAAGCCCCTCTTTGAGGGTGGTTTCTTACACACTAACAACAATCTTATGGAAGTAAAAGCTCCTTCAGCACCGACTAACCAGAAAAGGGGATTAGAAGGCATGGTTTCTTTATGTCTGCAAGGACTCCCCTGTAGTGGAGATGGGGTTTGGCGGCCCTGAAAGCCAGGAGGTCCTTATGCCGGTTTCCCTGCTGCCTTCCTATGCAGGCTTCTGGCAGCACTCACTGCTATGCAGAAACTCCACTATGGCCAACTCTTTTCATTACAGAATAAGTGAGACACCACTTTTTAATCCCTTAGTTTGGAAATTCTACTGGTCCTCACCTTCAGGAATGGCCCTTTGCAGGGAGAAAACTACCAAAATGATTCTGAGGAGATGCTATTTTCCTGGAAGACAGCAACATCAGAAGGATCCTTTTCAATGCAGCATTAATATAAATCTCACTGGCTTCTTTTGTTGCCGTTGTTTTCAGCAATGTGTAAAACATTCACGGGCAGCTCCTTTTAATCAGCACAGCAGGAGGTGTTCTACTTATTAAAAGATGCCAAATGCAGGCAATTACCAAGAATGCAATTGCTCCCAGATCTCATTTACAAGATGCTACTACAAGTGCTGGTGAGGAAGCAGCCTCGGGAATAATGAGCTCAGTCTTTGCCAATGAGAGGCCCCTTGCCCCACCCCCAGGACACTGGCAAGGTTGGAGGGCAACAGGGGTGAGTGACGGCCAGCAAACCCAGTAATGGCTTGGGAGGGATAGCTGGGGTGGAAGGAAGTGAAATACCCAGGCTCTGACTCAAAGTGGCATCCGCAATTTCTCCCTGAGTCAATGGCCAGTCTCCTCCACGGGGAGCTAGTATTGCCACATATCCCAAGTTCGAGCTAAGTGACCTGGGTCCTCTTGTTTTTTCAAAAGGACGGGAAGTCAAAACAGCTTTGCTGGGAGATCATTGCCTGCATATTGGCTTTGCTCTGTAGGTCTCAGAAGCCTTTGCTACAGGTTTTTAACATCTACATGCTGGCCTTTAACTCTGGACGAGCTCAGCCATCTACTGCACACACCATACAGAAATGTGGTCATGAAGTACGCTGTTGGCTTCACAGTTACGGTCCCTTGTAGCAACCCAGAAAGAGTACTGGGCTTGATGCTATCATTACTTCATAGAAGCAGCATTACAGTTAGGCATTCCCAGATTATATTTAGCTAAACAACAGAAGGGGGTTAGAGGAAATGTAGGGGTTCTCAACAAATGCAGTTCCCGTGACCGTGGCCTTCAGTGTGTGCCTGACGGTTCCCAAGTTCGGCAGCACGTTAGAATCACCCAGAGAGCTTTCAAAATGTGCTCATGCCACGTCTCCCCCAGACCAATTAGATGACAATTACTGCGGGTAGGTCTCAGACACTAGTAATTTTTAAGCTTCCTCGTGATCTTAACGTGCAGCTAAGTGAGTTTCTGCTTTATTTTCATGGACAATAAATCCTCATGCTTTTCCAAGTAACTTTTCAATGCTTTCTGATACTCTAGGGCTGTCTACTCCTACTGTTCACATTTAATCTATTGCAGTAGATAGCACTACAGAGGACCCTCAATCTTTGTTACAAGGACCTTTGCCAGTTGGAAATACAGAAGACTATGAAAAAAGAAGGAGTTCTGGACTGAAATGGTCTGTTGCTTGAAAGTAGATTCTGTACTCAATGTTACCTTGAGGCTAGTCATTCTCCCTAAAGACTTGACAATTGTGTCTGTATATTTTATGGAACCCCCCCCCCTCAAAATGCAGAGTGCCCTCTGGAATTAGAGTATTCCTTGTATCCACAAGGCTTTGACAAAAGGTGTCTTTACTCGTAGTTCCTGAAAAGTGACAGAAAATTATATAGCAAAAAATATGCTTAAAAATACTGTCTCCCCCAAACCCTATGTAGCAGGGTAGCAAATACTTCTAATATCTCTTCCCTGCTCTTTCAAAAACAGTCTCTCAAAAATATTCGGCCTACTGGGGATTTTCCACTTCCCTATCCTCTTTTTTTAAAAATCAAGTCCTCTTTCCATAAATAGCTTGTTTCTTTAATATTTATCTTTATATTTATATCTTTGTAATTATATAATATTTATTAATATTGATATCTTATTTTTCATGCCCAGCATCTGTAATTTCTTATTCTAGCAATAAAAGCACTTTTCCTTGGGAATTCACGCCACCTCCTTGAAAGTGTTTCAGGTGTCGGTGATCAAACCTGCCTCCGGGACTGAGCACCAGCCCTGGCCAATCATCTGCAAACCACTGTGATCCGCCTCCATTCAGTACATACATGCTTGTATAGCCAGGCCAATCAGAGGCCACGGGAAATCCAGGACTGTTTATGCTACTGGAACAAAGACTTTCTTTTTCTTCTGAGGCCAGTTTCAGAAATCTAGGTTGTCAAAAGTGAGCACGAGGAGTCTGAGAATGAATCTGACGACGAGTATAAAACTTACGGGTGAATATAAAACACCTGGACGTGACAACGCACTACAAAGAGGTTAATCCCAAACCTCCTAAGCTTTTGATGAGATCCAGCTGTTCAAGGAAAACTACCCTGCTTCACACACAGAAGACAAACTATGTTAAGGTATTTTAAGTTAGGTTGCTGTCGCTTGGAACCGGAAGAGTTTTGTCTAATACAGAAACCAGCACTTGGATGTAGAGTATTAGGAGTCCATAAATGTGGAATTGACTGAACTGTGATGTGGTAGATGGCAGTAAGGATATCTCGACTATTACTAAGAAGTCAGAAAAGTTTGTTCCGTGATGGTTGACCCATCACCTGTTGTATGTGAGATATAGAGAGCATGCCTAACAAGGCTGAAATACTGGGGCCATTTGCAGAAAAGCTCTAGAGTAGGGGTGTATTGGTTACTTCATGCAGCCTTCACTAAGCCCCAAGAAGAAACAAACTTCTTGTACGAAGAAAATCTGGGCATGCTAGCCCGTCTGGAAACAGAGGGAAGAAAAGAGAACCGTGCTATGAAAGACCTATTCACGATGCAAGTAATCAAGGGCGTTTTAGGTTCTGTTCATCTTTTTACTTGCAGGGTTAGTGACACTAAATTCTCTGACCCAGGATAAAGTTGGAATTGAGGCTAAAAGTGGAGCAGGAGATAAGATAGCAGGAGGAATCAACAGCATTCTCCCTCAGACTTCTTTTAAACACTCCAACCTGTGAGCTCCCTATCTAAACAGCAGACAATCAACTCCAACGAAAGGAGTCAGTCATTGGACTATAGGCTGAAGGACAAGGATAATACGGGACTTCTGAGCTATCTCAAGACAGAAACCAAGCTGGAGACTATTAAGCTAATCACTGCAAAGATGTACAGGGCTCTCGGGTCCACTGACCAGAATCTAAATTCTGGGACACTGACTTGATAAGATAACTAGCTTTGTCTTTACTATAATTGGTGCAAATAGGCCCCAAACCGATGAAGCTTTTAAGGGAAATATTCTTTCAGAGAATCCATAGTCTGTTGAACAAACACTTTTCTTTTTTCAGTTAGCAATATGTCTTGGGAAGAAGTCCATACCAGTGCCTACTGGCTTAAGCCTCTCTAACCTCTGCAAATGGTATTTCATTGGGCGAAAGTTTTATCATTTATTTATCAAGTCCACTATTGCTGACCACTGACTACTATCCAATTTAGAGATATCATAAAGAATTGTGCACTGAATACTTTTGACTATAGTTATAAAAATAGTTTTTAAATCTCAAACTCGGTACTATGGAAAGGGTTATCATATTTTAGCAGAAAACTTCTGGGAACTCCAACAAGCATTTGTTCAATAAATGAACGGATAGAGGGTGCGTGAGTAGCTCAGTTGAGTCTCTGATGCTTGATTTTGGCTTGGGTCATGATTTCAAGGTTCATGGGATGGAGCCCCAGTCGGGCTCTGAGCTGGCAGTGTGGAGCCCACTTGGGATTCTCTCTCTCTCCCTCTCTCTGCCCCTCCCTTGCTCACTTGCCGTTGCTCTCAAAATAAACTTAAAAAAAAAAATAAATGAATGGATGGCTATCTTTATTAACCATGAATGTTCTGCTTCATTCCCAGATGGGAGAGTCTCAGATATATCCTCCATAATGCTTCAACCAAAGACCTCATCGAAGTGCCACATAGACAGTGAATTTAGGATCTTACCTTTTATGATCCTCAAGCAGCCTGCCAGCACAGAGTCTCCACACCCCAATTATCTTTTTCTTCCTGCCTGGTTTTGTCAGAGCTCCACAGGTTCCTACTATGCCAGCAGCATGTTTGTGTGTCATTTGCCTGTGGCTTATAAAGCCACGGTTGTGGGTGGGTGGCAGGAACTCAGCACTTCGCTTCCTGAGTGATAAGTACCACCATCAACTGCACGCATATGGCTCCTATTAAAGTAAATGGAAGGCACGTGTCTAATTTGGAGGGCAAAATTGGCAAAACTGAAACAGCTGTAGCTATTGACCCTCTGTTTTGAATGAGTGCTACATGAGGTAAATAGTCCGGTCTCTTTTTCTAACCTGTTTATATGACTTTCTCATTACATAATGGTCATTTCTTCTTCCCTCTGTTCACATATCCTAGGATTTTCCCCAGGCTCCTCTTGGTTCATTATTTCTCATAATGAAAGAAAAACACAAAAACAAAAACGAGAAAAGCCATTTTGCATGGAGTCTATCAACACCAATGACAAACAATAGACCTCCTACGAGGGCAGAAACCGGGTGACCAATTATTGGCATATTTTAAAGGAGAATCAAATATTTCATTGAGATCGTGGTTGACTGGAAAATTTCTTTTGACCTCAAGTGTCTAGGATTCATGAGTTAATTCAGTGAACATATTTTGGGCATCTTAATATTCCAGTTCCTCGTAGAATCTGGACACACACAAAACAAAGACAATTACTATTTCCAAGGATTTCACATTCTAGAGAGGACAGTCAAAAAAATTTCTTCCCACCATGAACCATGAACACCTTGAGGGCAAAGAAACTGCTGGTTGCTCTCCCGTTGTCAGCATTCAGAAGGGAATGTTGTATGAATAAAATAATTGCAATGTATATGAGGAAGCTAACTAGACAGAGAAGAAACATAGATCTGAAAGTTGAAAGAATAGTCTAAACTTGGATGGAGATTTTTGAGTCATCACCATAGAAATGTTAGAGAGAATATATAAATGAATGAGATTGACCAGGAAAAATACATGAAACTTGGCCATCTTTGGAGCAACTGACCTCTAATGAACTGATGCAGGGCAAGGAGCCATCAGGACACAAACAGAGATGTAAGATGAGAATCTATAAAAAGTTATGTCCTGGAAGTAAAGAAAAGCTATTATAACAATATACCATAAACTGGGTGGCTTATGAACAACAGAAATTTATTTCTCACAGTCCTGGAGGCCAGGAAGTCCAAGAATAAGTCACCAGAAAATTTGGTGTCTGATGGGGACCAGCTTTCTGGTTCATGGATGGCATGTTCCAGCACATTAACTTCACATGGTGGTAGAGGCAAAGGAGAGCTCTCTGGGGCCCCTTCTATGACAACATTAATCATATTTATGAGGACTCTACCTTCACGACCTAATCATCTCCCAAAGGCCCTACCTTTTAATACTATCACTTTGGGGTTTGGGATTTCAAT
The DNA here is from genome assembly GCF_022079265.1 of Lynx rufus. NCBI lineage: Eukaryota > Metazoa > Chordata > Mammalia > Carnivora > Felidae > Lynx > Lynx rufus. The sequence goes on from NW_025814841.1 coordinate 1,142,873, forward strand.
GTATGAATTTTGGAGGGACACAGATATTCATATCACAGCAGAGAGTTTCAAGAGGAATATTAACAAAGATAAGAACAGCTACAGAGTACATATATATGTAAGAGACAGACTGAAAAGTTCCCATTTAATAAAAAGGATTAGAAAAAATAAAATAAAATAGGCTAAAATTGTAGAGAAGATGTAGCCTAGGAAAGGGGAAGATGAAGTTAGAGAAATGATTTTCCTTTGTCTCTATCTTTTGAGGAGAAGCTTCCTTCATATCCCTCCACAGAACACAGCACAATGATTCTCAAAGAAAGTATTTTCCCACGCAATTCAGCTATGTTTTAAGTTGGACAAAAGATATTGTACTATTAAAATAAAATACTGATAGTCTTTCCCAACTGGTACAAAACTTAATTTAAACGGTGCTTGTGTTCTCAACGGCACGTTCGTCTCTCACATATTTGTATTACCCTTTTGTGGTCCATTCTGTACCTTCTGATATCAAGTGCTAGTGTCTGAAAAAAACAAAGGGGTGTAAAAGTAATAGACTTTAAATGGGGAAACCTAGGAAGAAGCCAACCTTGTGGGTTTGGTGACTTTTTATTTCATAGGACAGGTATGCTCAAGATTGTGATTTCATGTTATAAACATAAAGTATGTTTTCGGTTCATATCATAGAGTTAACTAGTCCATTTTTCATCATGTTCTGAAAAGTACCATAAAATCCAGGGGTTTTATGATATCTCCTGGACAAATTTGAGAACTGTTGGCCTAACACATTAGTTAGCGTGGAGTAATCAAGCAAACTTCCAAACTGTCATTTATTTATAGTCCTTTATATATAATCAGCAGAACAATGGTGCAATGGGGTCCTGAAACTGAAGAAATAATGGCATGGCCGGGCCAAACCTACTACTTACTCCTTCCATGTCTTAGCAGAAGTCTTATAGTGAGTTTAGAGTGGAACCAACCTTCTAATGAGAAAGCATCTTTCTCCTTTGTGCCTAGATGATGATGATGATTGCCAAGGACATAGAATATTCTAGACCAGGAAGTGAGACTATGGGTATATATTGGAGAATCTAGATAAATGAAGAGAAAAATTGGATATCTTAATAAATATTACTGCATAATATTTGATTCCCTCTATGAATAGTCTCAAAATAATACAAGTGAAATATCTGAGTTTTTCCTAGATGCTTTTTGGAGGTTCTGGATTCTGTTTTTTGAATGTTAAACTACTACTTAAATGGGACTACATGAGTCTTTAGGTTCAAAGGGGTCACATCCAGAATTTCAGGTCCACTTGGGTCATTCTGAGGCAGGTCTCCAGATAGCTGTACTAACTTCCTCAGCAGAGAACTTTCTTCTCAATAACACATTGTTACACGCATTCACCTCCAAATAACTACATCCTGGGCAAATGGCTCTGACCTCCCACTTTCCTTTAATTCATTACTAAATTTATTTTTATTTGTTTTTTAATTAATATTTTTAATGTTTATTTTTGAGAGACAGAGTGTGAGTGGGGAAAGGGCAGAGAGAGAGAAGGAGACACAGAATCCAAAGCAAGTTCCGGGCTCCGAGCTGTCAGTACAGAGCCTGACACGGGGCTTGAACTAGGAAAAGGCGAGATCATGACCTGAGCCCAAGTGCTGAAACCACTGAGCCAACCAGATGCCCATATTATTAAATCTAAATCCAAAATGTTTTTCTGCACACGTAAATGCACATGTAGAAACAACTGGTCTGGTCATCTGGGTCACTCAGTCAGTTAAGCATCTGACTTAGGCTGAGGACATGATCTCAGGTTCATGAGTTCGAGTCCCAGATCTGGTAAACTTGAGGTCCGTTCCAGGCTCTGTGCTGACAGTGCAGAGCCTGTGTGAGATTCTGTTTCTTTCTCTCCCCTTCTCTCCCTCTCTCTCTGCCCCTCACTCACTCACACCCCCTCTCTCTCAAAAAGTAAACAAATAAGGAGAAAGAAAACAACAACAACAACAACAACTGGTCTCCCAGCCTCAGCTAAACTTCTAAGAACAAGAAACCAAAGGTCTTTATCTCATGGTGGAAAATTACTCCCACATCATTGGTATGCTATCATTTTACACACAGGGACTAAATGGACTGAGTAAATCCCATTTCTTCCACCCTTGGGAGAATTAGCTGGACCAAACAGACATCCTACTGATTTACAATCTGGACGGCCTTCCCCCATACATGACAAAGTATTTCTCACAGGGCTTTTCTCAGCTGTTGCTTTTTCCTGACGCAAGTGTCAAATGCTCTGGCAGGTGAATTCTACATCCCTGTGGTGGCCTTGGGTGTAAGCCGGTATATTTCTGTCATCTCCTGCATGTCAAAGCTCAAAAGAAAACTATGTGTGTGTGTGAGGAAAGGCAGCTGCTATTGTCCCTGGGGGAAAATGCAATTAAGAAATCTTTTAGCACACAAGCTCAGCATTTTCTTTGGAGAATAAATGGCAAAGGTGGGGATCCAGGGGCTTCAGGCCAGGGGAATGGACTCTCTAGAACCAGATACACGAATCTAAGACTTAAGGAGATAGCAAGATAGAAGGGAATGATAAGAGATCAGGGCCTCATTCCATACCTCATTTTGCCCAAATTTTCATTTGATGTAGCACCCAGAAACCATTTCATTTGATTCTGCCTGACAAAGCACAGAGGTGGAACTAATTTTCAATGCATTTTATGTTGTATAGACATACCATGAACTGATTGGAATGGAAGGAACCGCGTGTGTATCAAGAGTCATCCTACTGGCTTAGTTAACTGCCAATTGAAGTATCCAACACTTTACTGAAGACAAGTAGGTGCCTTTTCTGATTTTCAAACAAAATACAGTAGGTAAGACCATCATCGGGTTGAAGCAACACTTTATACACTTAAAGGAATATATGGGAAAACATTCCGTGCTCATGGATTGGAAGAATAAATATTGTCAAAATGTCAATACTACCCAAAGCTACCTACACATTCAGTGCAATCCCAATCAAAATTGCACCAGCATTCTTCTCAAAACTAGAACAAGCAATCCTAAAATTCATATGGAACCACAAAAGTCCCCGAATAGCCAAAGTAATTTTGAAGAAGAAGACCAAAGCAGGAGGCATCACAATCCCAGACTTTAGCCTCTACTACAAAGCTGTCATCATCAAGACAGCATGGTATTGGCACAAAAACAGACACAGAGACCAATGGAATAGAATAGAAACCCCAGAACTAGACCCACAAACGTATGGCCAACTAATCTTTGACAAAGCAGGAAAGAATATCCAATAGAAAAAAGACAGTCTCTTTAACAAATGGTGCTGGGAGAACTGGACAGCAACATGCAGAAGATTGAAACTAGACCACTTTCTCACACCATTCACAAAAATAAACTCAAAATGGAACATAAAATATTAGGGTGAGAAATCATCTTAGAGTTAAATTTCCACACCCTTCATTTTGGGTGAGGAAACTGAGGCTCAATAAAGTGAGTTGACCAACGTCTCAGCTGGTTAGTGAGAATAATAACTTGGATGGTTATTAGCAAAAAATCATTTTTCCAGGCATGATGCTGGGTACTGTGGGTACAATGGAGAAGTGAACACATTCCATGCAGTTCCCGGAGGGCAGGGGCTATGGTTTCACACAGGGAGGACAATGCTAAAGTATCACACCGAGAAACACACATGTGTGATAATGGATAAATCCAGGAGTGGGTGAGCTCATTCAGGTACGATGTGCAGAACAAAAACAGGAGACACAAAAAGCCAGTCTCCTCATGAAAACTCCAAGGTTCTTTTTATAAGGCTACCTCAATCAATACCTACAAAAGAAAAAACGTAATCTCCACAGCATTATATTATTCAATCTTATAAAGTAAGAGAATTTTATGTCAATTAAAAATGCCATATTTATACCAAAATGCTCTCAAATCTTGTACTTATACTGGTTACTATAAAGCAGATTTGGGGACACAATCCAAATATCCCAGGATTCAGCACCTGGGAGGTCACATTTTCCTTTTATAATCTAACTGCTACATTTAGAAGCCCCTTGTCCTCTTGATGTACAACTTTTCCAGTTGTCTTAGCCGTTTCCAATTCAGGCTGCTATAACAGAATACCATAGATTGAGTGGCTTATAAACAACAGAAATGTATTTCTCACAATTCTGGAGGCTAGAAGTCCAAGATCAGAGCACTGGCAGGTTCGATATCTGCTGAGAGGGTGCCTCCTGGCTCATAGACTGCCATCTTTTCACTGTGTCCTCACCTGGAGAAGGGGGTGAGGGAGTTCTCTGGGGCCTCTTTTATAAGGTCACTAATCCCATTCATGAGGGCTCTGCTCTTATGACTTAATCACCCCCCAAATGTCCTGCCTCCTATTACTACAGATGGTCCCTGACTTATGATGATTTGACTTACAATATTTGACTTTAACATGGTGTGAAAGCAATGTAGAAACACATTTGGAATTCTGAATTTGGATCTTTTCCCAGGCTAGCGGTATCCTGTGGGACCCCCTTTGGCAATGCTGGGCGGTGGCAGCCCCAGCTCCCAGCCAGCCATGTGGTCATGAGGGTAAACAATTGATTCACTTACAACCATTCTGTACCCATACAGCCATTCTGTTTTTCACACTCAAAAGAGTATTTAGTCAATTATATGAGCTATTCAACCCTTTATTATACAATAGGCTTGTGTCAGATGATTTGACCCTTACAGGCTAATGTGAGTGTTCTGAGTACGTTGAAGGTTGGCTAGGTTGAGCTGTGATGTTGGTAGGCCAGCTGTATTAAATGCACTTACAACTCATGACATTTTCAACTTGTGATGGGTTTATTGGGATGTAACCTGATCATAAGTTGAGGAAGATCTGTATGGTTGTAGCAGTAAGGATTTAAACATAATGGATTCGGTTGTGGGGGATACATTCACCTACAGTATACGTTTTCCTCTTCTAACAGTTTCTGAATATCTCAGAATTTTGTGGTTTCTCCCAAATCCTCCCTTGACCACTCATCGGACCATTCTTGACCCTATTCACCACTTCTTTCATCCCAGGAGAGCCATCCCTGCGTGTGTCAGAGCACTTCCCCATCACTTCTCATAGCATTGGAGAAATGAGCTAGTGTTTTAAAAACCATTATAAAAAGGCTTTTTAAGAGCAATTCAAAGTGGGGTGCCTGGATGGCTCAGTCAGTTAATCATCTGACTCTTGGTTTCAGCTCAGGTCATGATCTCACGGTTTGTGAGTTTGAGCCCCACATCAGACTCTGCGCTGACAGTGCAGAGCCTGCTTGGGATTCTCTCTCTCTCCCTCTCTCTCTCTGCCCTCCCTGCCTCTCTATCTCTACCTCTCTCTCAAAACACATAAATAAAATTTTTTAAAAAGAGTAATTCAAAGATACTGCACAGTCCCTGGCACCTTCTAGTCCCTTACAAAACAGGTTCACATAATGTCCTCTATCCTAAGCCATTTCCTCAGAACTAAGGTTTATTCTATACCAACCACTCTTCATGCTCCAGGTACCTCATACCTCTAGGTGTAGACCGAAGGGAGCCCAGGCCTCAGAGAGAGAAAGTATTTCCCTCAACCTGTTCTAAGGCTCATTCGAGAATGACTTCTTTCCAGAAAAATTGATGACTGGAATGTCCATTTCCTTCAGAGGCAAACCTATTCCCAGCTACAAGGTTGTGGCCAAGTTGCTTACAAGAAAATTCTATGGTGACTGACAACATGTCTCCCAAAGCCCATGTTCTTTAGTTTGCCCCAGTTTGCAGGATATCAAGAGCCCAGTGGAAATTAGGTAGTGCAAAAATTAGTGAATGTGTTTGCTACTTTACATGGCAAAAAGGACTTTGCAGATGTGATTGAGTTAAAGACCTTGAAATGGGGAGATTATCCTGTGTTATATGGGTCGACCCAATGCAATCAAAAAGGACCTTTAGCTTAGAGAACGCTTCCTGGCTGTAATTAGAGGCAGATATGACTACAGAACAATGGTCAGAGAGATATACCATTACTGGCTTTGTAGTGAAGAAAGAGGCCACAAGCAAAGGAATGTGGGCAGCCTACAGAAGCTGGAAGGGACAAGGGAATGGATACTCCCCTAGAGCTTTGGTAATGAATGCAGCTTTGCCAACACCTTGCTTTTAGTCTAGGGAGACCTATGCCAGAGTTCTGACCTATACTCTGTAAGATAATAAATTTGTGTTCTTTCGAGCCACTAAGTTTATGGTAACTTGTAATGGCAGCAATAGAAAACAAATACCGTATTCCTTTTCTGTCTTTCCTTATTGAGGCTACAAAAGACATGGAGACACAGTGTCACCTAGGAATACACTAGTGATGTGTATTATGCTTGTTACACTTGTAATGTTGGTTCATCTTGGACGCGATGTAGGAAATTTTGATAAGCAGCATTCTCTTCTAACCTTAGTCATTCTTGGACTCGAGAAAATGATCTTAAAAAAAGGAGAAAGTGACCTAAAACGATAAATAAAGGTGAAGTCAATAGGGAGAAAATTTAAGTCAATTAGAGATAAATTCTCTAACCCAGTGGTTCTCAACTTCCGCACTATTGACATTTTGGGCCAAGTAATTCTCTGTGTGCAGGTAATCCTGTGCATTGCAGGATTTGTAGCAGCGTCCCTGACTTTGACCCTCTAGATGCCAGCAGCAAGCCTCCATCTGTGACAACCAAAAATGTCTCCAGATACTGCCAAGTTCGTCCCAGGGACAAAACCATTTGTAGTTGAGAACCAAGGTTATTTCCCAGTGATATCTTGGAGGACAAAAAAAAAGTATATCTTATAAGGATAACCTTGCTATTCTAGGATATGTTCAGTTAAGAAGTAAACACTGGTAGGACATATGTCAGTCCCTTAGGCCTTTACATTTTCCATATGTGGAACACACAATGTCAGGGATACAAATATTCATTTCAAAGAGATTTAGGTATAAAAACCTTCTTGGATAAATTAAATTCTCTGTACTGTCTTTCATTTTCAATACAAGGTCTCTTTCCATGAGTCAATCATGTTTCCTGGCAGACTGACTTGGAATGACACTAAATAGAGCTGGGCACTGTGGTTTTACTTGTAAGGACACGGCATGACTTCTGAGGAGATCACACACCAGCACAACTAACTGCAGGTTACTTCGAGTTACAGAGCACAGGTCAGTGGGCACGAAGGGGATGTCGCCACACAGTCACTTACAGAGGGCAGGGTCCTCAAACAGAGCTAAATTCATTTGGGCTAAAGCTATTAAGTGGAATCTATTCTTAGGGGGAAAAATGCATTGAAGTAGATGTTGTACACAACCAGTCCCATACTTCCATCTCATGAATGAGATTATCTGCTTAGCCCTAAGTGCTGGCACCTCCAACCACCATATGCACAAGACATCAAAGGTTACCTATTCTCCTCAAATATGGTAATGATCTAAAAATAGGGAAGTGATTTAAGAACTAAACAAAGAAACTGAGTTGGTTGTTTATAACCTGTGAATAAGCCAGTGCATGAATTCAGCTGACAACAATTTGAAGTGAGGAATTCAGACTAGAGCAAAATCCATCATCATGATCATGGTAACCCAAATTAATAAATTAATAGAACCGATGGTCCAAGATTCTAGTCTATAGCAAAATAGCTAAGAATTTGGGTGACATTTCTTTCTGACCAATAAAGTCAGTTGGGTCTCTTTTACAGGACAGAGACATTTAAAACTGGGATTTTCTTTAAAGTATGTTTATAATGACTAGTTGCTATATGTAGTAATAGTCTATGGAAGCAGTGTTTGGGAATGGGAAAGTGAGTTAAAAGTGATAAAGGAATTATTTTTAGCAGAGTTCTGTTTCAGATGGTTTTTATAAATACACTCCCTATAATTAATAATCACTACACAATAAGAAAAAAATCCCCATTTCTCCTTCAAAATAATTAATAATTCCCATTCTACTTTCAGATAAATTCAAGATGGTATCTTAATTACATTGCAGATAAAGGTACTATGGTCACAACTGACAGCTCTCTTCAAATACTTCAAGGTCTGTTACACTGGAGAGGGATTAAGTCCTTAGATGTTTATCCAGAATGAGAACCCTTGCATGGAAGTTTCGGGAAACATGTCAGGGTGCCTGGGTGGCTCAGTTGATTGAGCGTCTGACTTCTGCTCAGGTCATGATCTCACAGCTCGGGAGTTTGAGCCTTGTGTCAGGCTCTGTGCTGACAGCTCAGAGCCCAGAGTCTGCTTCAGATTCTGGGTCTCCCTGTCTCTCTGCCCCTCTCCACTTATGCTCTCTCTCTCAAAAATAAACATTAAAAAAAAATTGAAAAGAACCTACTGCGTCAGGCACTGTAGCAGGCGTTGAGAATAAAGGGATGAGGAAAATAGGGCTGGTCCCTGCCTTTTAAGCTGTTAACAGTCAAACAGAGAAGAAAGACAAATGAGCAAGCAAGAGCATAAGTGAAGTGTAATAAGGGAAACAGCGTACTACAAGGGCATATGGTGGCAGCCTCTCACCTATTGGGGTGAAAGGGGGCTTGCCAGAGCCAAGGGCCTTTAAACTGAGACCTGACAAAGGAGTGAGGATTGGACAAGGAAAAGAATGAGTGTGGCCAACAGAGGAGAAAGCCTAAAGGTCAGAAGTCACCAGAGCTAACAGCTTTTGAGGGAGTGGTAGAAGCTGCCCACGGCTGGGATAGAGAGAGGTGGGGAGTCCCGAACACTCAGGCTTGAGAGGTTGGTGGAGGTCCTCTTCCTCCTTGGTGATTGTGTGGTATAGTCACACGAAGTCAGTTTTACTGGGAACAAGGAGAGCACTGCCCCTATGCTCTATAAAACAACCTACCCCAATACCGTGTGCATCTCTTCTTTGCAAAGTCCTGTCCCTGCCCAGACAACCCAGGTGCTGACCTGTTCTGGCCAAACAGCCTAGAGGTGACTCTGACAGTAGAGTCAGTGACTGTCTCTCTACCCCATCTCTCTGCAGTTCTCACTAGGTTACTAGGAAGCTGCTATCCTGCAGAGAGGGCCTACTGCTGAGATATCTCGTACAGCAGTCTCCAGGTCCACCACCAGCCTCCTGACTCTGGTACCTCCCTGCTGGAACCCTCCCAATAGACAGACTTGAGCAGGGACTTCAGTGCAAATGCCTCTCAGCATTGTTCTTAGAGCACAGGCATCACCTAGAGAGGACGTTTGGAGAGGGGAGTGTTAGTGAGATGGCCTATCCCTTCCGTGCTGCTTTATTCTTGCTTTCCCCCTTAGGATTGATTGGGAATGATTTTCTGGAATGGCAGATACGAATTCCAGCCTCTCTCTTCTACTCCCTACCCCCTGGTTGCATGATAGGGGAGGGTGGGAGATTGTGTGGATGCAGCTGTAAACAATGCAGTTTCCTTCATCTATAATTAGGACCTGTACCACACCTTTGCATCATGCAGTTTACTAAAGGGTGAAGAGAAAACTTTCTCTGATTCCCACTTGTATTTAGCCACTGCCACTAGTTCAGACTCTCATGGATGTATGTGGATTTTCAAGGCCCGCCCCTTCCCTGTTTCTCAGAGCAGGAAGCTCTCCTGGGCCTTGGCACACATGGCCCCAGGGAATACCCCGAGTTCTGGGTAAAAAGGGATCAACTTGGTTTCCAAAGAATCTTGGTGGGCACAGGGTGGCCACCCAGCGATGATCACAGAAAATGAGGATTAGCTCTGGAAACCATGCCTGGGAAAAGAAGCTGAAGTTTTAGGCAGCTAAAAGTATGACTTGTTTGGTAGAATTTGAACCCTAACTAATTGATCATGATGTTAAGGAATGATGGTTTATTGTTTAGGTGTGATGGTAGTGTTAGAAATATATTAAAATTAATCTTAGAAAGACAGGCCTGGCTGAAATATTAATAAAATGATATGCTGTCTGGTAGTTTATTATTTTTTTTAATTTTTTACATTTATTTTTGAGAAACAGAGTGAGACAAAGCGTGAACGGGGGAGGGGCAGAGAGAGTAGGAGACACAGAATCTGAAGCAGGCTTCAGGCTCTGAGCAAGCAGTCAGCACAGAGCCTGATGCGGGGCTCAAACCCACAAACTGTGAGATCATGACCTGAGCCAAAGTCAGACGCTCAACTGACTGAGCCACCCAGGCGCCCCTGCTGTCTGGTAGTTTAATTCAACATAAACTAACAATAGAAAGAGAGTAGGGATGTATGAGGGGAGACAAGCTTAGCCATTAGCTCATGATTGTTGAGCCTGGTTGACCTGATTCGGGGTACATAGGACTTACAATGCTGTAATCTCTGCTTTTGTCTATGTTTCAAATTTTCCCTACTATGGAGTTTTAAAGAGTATACCTAGTAAATATGCAAACCACTAGAAAGGTTTAAGATAACTGAAACCCTTTAAAAAGGCATTAATAAATGGCATTTCGCTAGATGACTAAAGGCAGAACAAAGTCTCCACAGTACATGTTGAATCAAGCAAACCAAAGATAGCTTTTGGAAGACCTTCTACTATGATTTATAGGTATGTGAAAATTTAGGCTTGGAAAATTCAAATTAGATCTCATACAAAGAAGGGAAGATCAATAGAGAGATCTGAAGTAATATATGTTCTTTCTTGGCAATGTTACTATTAGATTTACTAGATAATCAAGATTGGACAACAAGAACAAAACACATTTATTCATTTTCTGAAAAGTTTTGAGTCCAGTGCTGCTAGAAGGCAAAAATAAATTTCCAAGTGACCTCCAGGGCTCCCAAATTGGTTTCTGTGTAAATGAGAGACAATACGAAATTCTCAATGTCATCGTTTCTATTCCGCTGTCGGCAGGTTTGGTCCAAAAAACAAACATCAGTTTATCATCAAAAGGATTGGAAACACGCAGTTCTAAATCTATTGTGTAAAGATGCGGCAAAATTCAGGAAGTGGATCCTAACCCTCGGGGTTGGATCCCACAAAATGTAAGAGAAATGGAGAGAATACAGTGAGCTGATCATTTCATTCTCATTTAGAATGTAGATGTCTGTCACAATCCAAATTCTTAGTAATGAGTTCAACTGCCAAGGTTTTCATGTCACACTTCACTTGCCACTGAGGAATTGGATCAGGAGACAGACAGATATTGACCACATGAGCAAGTGCCCTGTCCACCTTCAGGTAGGATCAGAGCCTAACAGTGAGTTATTGGGTGTCCACTGGGTGCTAAACATCTCACCAACATTATTGAATATAAACTCTTCAGCATTCTTATTATCTTTCCATTTTACAAATAAGGAAACCAAGGCACAGGGAGATTCAGAGAGTCGCCTAAAGTTATAAAACTATAAGTCACCACTAAGTTTGGATTTAAGACAGATCTTACTACAGAATCCATGTCCTTTGCCACCACACAAGCCCCTTTTATCAGATACAACAGCGACTATAAAATACATCAGAGACTATGTCCTCTTTGGTGTTAAGTAAACACATATTCTTTTATTGATCCATCAGGCAAGTCATCCAATCATGTCCTTGATCCATCACTGCAATGAACCTCTGGAACTGTGAAATTCCTTTCCTTCCAGAAGCTCATCAGGACTCCCACCTGGGATAAGGCAAAAAGCCACTCTTACATTTAAAATTAGCCACTTGTTTGGGGTGCCTGGGTGGCTCAGTTGGTTGAGCGTCCAACTTCGGCTCAGGTCATGATCTCACAGGTTCATGAGTTCAAGCCCCGCGTCAGGCTCTGTGCTGACAGCTCAGAGCCTGGAGCCTGCTTCAGATTCTGTGTCCCCCTCTCTCTCTGCCTCTCCCCTGCTCGTGCTCTGTCTCTGCCTCTCACAAGTGAACAAACATTAAAAAATAAAGTAGCCACTTGTTTTTCACGTGCATGCGCGCGCGCACACACACACACACACTCACACTCACATGCACATATACGTTGATTTTGGTGGGTTAAAAGTCAGAGAATAAGAGAAAAGAATCCCTGGCAAGGATGCCTGTGATAATCAAAACTACTTCTGATCAGAATTCAGAAGACAGCCCAATCTAAGGCAAAGCTGACTTGTTAATTTGGCAGACTATTTCCTGTCCAGGAAGGAAGTAAATCTAGACCTGCAGGTATGTGGGCAAGATGGCTGCAAATGACTTGAGAAAGAGGTGAGAAAGGAAGAATTCTTTTCAGACAAGGTTTTTCTTAGGAATAAGAGGCAAGGCCAATCTTTCCTCTGCAAGCTCAAGCTCATTAGGTCTGTGTTGCTAGCCTCATATGTGATCACTAAGATTTATTGTATAATATTAAATGGATCCAATTATAATGTCCTTGTTAACCCTGATGGACAAGTTATTTGGCAGAAAACTGAACACAATCCTCCCCTGGGAGAGGTGTAAATATTTATCTTCCTAGCCCCACTAGAAGAACAATTTTGTAGCTAATAATATCCTCTATGCAAAGATTTACCATAGTACTGGGCTAGTATAGTCATTGGTTAAAAAAAAACATCTCCATGATAGAACTTTCGAACTAGGTGATCAGAAGCATTTAAAAGTAAAATAAAGTATCTTGTTTCCCAGTTTTTGAGTCTTATGTGGGTAGGCTATACTAAATGCAATTCAAGAACTCCTTGCTTTGGCTATATCATACTGTGTGTTTCAAGAGGATGTCAACTGTTACGTTTAGTATTTTGTTGTACTTGTTCTGGAATTTCTCATGAATAGTAGGTGACCAAATGCTTTTTTTTAAGTTTATTTATTTCTGTTGAGAGGGGGGAGGGGCAGAGATAGAGAGGGAGAGAGAATCCCAAGCAGTCTCCATGCCCAGCACAGAGCCCATGACTGTGAGATCATGACCTGAGCCAAAACCAAGAGTCTGACACTTAACCAACTGAGCCACTCAGGTGCCCCGAACAATTGCTTTTTTACGATGCTAGACCATAGGACATTCTTAGGTGTAGTAAGTTCCTTCATTTAATTAAACATGTGAAAAGGAAAAATAATGGCCTAGACTCATACTTTCTTTCACAGCGCTATGAGGTGAGTGGCACAAATGGCACAAATATATAATTGCAATTAAAGAATCAGAGTGTATGCATTTTTTCTTAAATTAAAACAGAATAATGGTTTTTTTCTATAATATCACTCCTGCTAACTTATGTTTTATTTAATTCATGTTTTAATAAATTCTAATTTATTTTAAAAAATCTAAAATTATTGATTTTACATGATAAAATTCCAGTTCAAGGTGGCTTAAACAAGAAAAGAAATTTATTAGTCAACATAACTACATCTTCAGATATGGCTTGACCAAGATGCTCAAACAGTGTCATGTGGACTTTTACTCTCCCAATCTCCTTCCTTTGTTTTCCTTTATGTTGATTTTATCCCTATGTAGGCTCTCCCCAAGAAGTAGCACAACACCTTACCTTCTCTCTTAGCAATACCAATAGAAATCAAACCTTTCCTTTCCAATAATTCTAGAAAAACTCTGGGATTGAGTCTCATTATATCATTAGGGCCACTTGTCCATTTATGCTTCCGGGGGGGATAAAATATGCTGATTTGTTAGATCATCACTCCCCTGGAGAAGAGGAACTGAGAAGGTAGTGGGTTCCACTTAATTACATGGGCAGAGAGCAAGATGATTACTGAAAGAAAAATTGAGATGCTATTTCTTGGGGGAAAAAAAGAAAGCCAAACAGAAAAACTGAGAGTAGTCAACTCCATACAACAATGAGGAATGTTAGCAAATGCATCTGTCAAGGGCACCTAACAGACAAACCTATCTTATGTTTCATGCTCTTACATGACAACACCAGCAATTACATTATGGTGGTAATGTGGATGATAATATTGTTTTCTCATTTTATTGATAGATAAATTTTGAATAAGGAAGAGAGCAAAGGAAAATGCAGGGGGAGTAAGTACTATATCCATATCCATATTGACTCTGAAGCCATTATAGTAAACTTTGCTTAAACTGACATCTAGATTTTTTTTTAAGTGTCATCTGACATATGTGTGAAAACAGATAAAAGTTTGAGAGCTGCTCTAAGACCTCTGAAGAATGAGCTTTATGGTAGCCTATCTCTACAGAAGGAGGAACTCTAACCCACTGAAAAGTTTTCTGGTTGCTTAATTTATGTTGTTTGGGTTTATTTTGGAATTTGTCCTTAGATTTTCAACCTATACTAGCATATAATATAGGAATTACCGAGAACTTTATTGAAATCAACAATATAATTTGCAGAAAGATGCATACTTTAAAATGAGGGTGGAACCCTATGACCCAGCAGTAGCACTGCTAGGAATTTACCCAAGGGATACAGGAGTACTGATGCATAGGGGCACTTGTACCCCAATGTTTATAGCAGCACTCTCAACAATAGCCAAATTATGGAAAGAGCCTAAATGTCCATCAACTGATGAATGGATAAAGAAATTGTGGTTTATATACACAATGGAGTACTATGTGGTAATGAGAAAGAATGAAATATGGCCCTTTGTAGCAACATGGATGGAACTGGAGAGTGTGATGCTAAGTGAAATAAGCCATACAGAGAAAGACACATACCATATGCTTTCACTCTTATGTGGATCCTGAGAAACTTAACAGAAACCCATGGGGGAGGGGAAAGAAAAAAAAAAAGAGGTTAGAGTGGGAGAGAGCCAAAGCATAAGAGACTCTTAAAAACTGAGAACAAACTGAGGGTTGATGGGGGGTGGGAGGGAGGGGAGGGGAGGTGATGGGCATTGAAGGAGGGCATCTTTTGGGATGAGCACTGGGTATAGTATGGAAACTAATTTGACAATAAATTTCATATAATAAAAAAATAAAATAAAATAAAATAAATAAAATAAAATGAGGGTAGAAATGAATGACTTTCACTGCTTTATATATACAGTTGCCTTTCAGTGCCCTAACATAATTCCATCTTGTTTAATATTGTCATAGAAGAAGATATTTGATATAGGAAATTTTTCCAGTTACTTATTTAAATTATGTGTTACTTTGACACTTTTTTCTTTTTTTTTAATTTTTTAAATGTTTGTTATTTATTAATGAGAGAAAGACAGAGGGAGAGCAGGGGAAGGGCAGAGAGAGGGAGATGAAGAATCTAAACGAAGCAGGCTCCAGGCTCTGAGCTGTCAGCACAGAGCCTGACGTGGGGCTCGAACCCACGAACTGTGAGATCATGACCTCAGATCAGATGCTTAACCCACCGAGCCACCCATGCACCCCTAGTTTGACACATTTTTCTAAAGTGCATTATTTTACTTAGTATCTTAACATACATATCTGGGCCATGGATAAAAACATCAACTCAATTAATATGCCAAAAGTTGGCAGTCTCGGGTCTTACAACTTACTGTGGTTTGTATGCATCTTTAGACAGTATATTAGGTGCCTTAAAATTCACATGGAATTGCAGCTGGGTCTGCTGTGTCCTCCTCCACTGCCAGATGGTCAACTAGCTTCTTAGTGCTATAAGCATATCCTCTTCACTGCAGTTCCAACCTGTGCTAGAAGGGGTAACAAATAGCTTATTAGAATTTATCTAAAATAAGAGTACATTGATTCTATATGATAATTTAAGGAGCTCTGCAGTAAGCAAGGTATAACAGTTTTAGTGCATGGACTGTAATTTTATATCCATCAACCACTACTCTAAAATATCTCAGACAACGAGGCCACGTCTACATTCTTAGAGCCTACCAAAGTAGTTGATATTTAATCGGCTCTCAAGAAATAGGTGTTAGAGGCCCCTGGGTGGCTCAGTCAGTCAGGCGTCCAACTGTTGATTTTGGCTCAGGTCATGACTCCAGGGCTGTGGGATCAAGCCCAGCATTGGGCTTTGTGCTGGCAGCATGGAGCATACTTGGGATTCTCTCCCCTCTCTCAGCCCCTCCCCCCCCAATCAAAAATACACAAACATTTTACAAAAAACAAATAGGTGTTAAATGACTAAATAAGTTTACATTTTGCATTTAAGCGCTCTGAAACTTTTAAAATTATCTTCCTATTTTTGGTTTTGTAGATTTAGATATATGAATTCTTAAACTTTCTGGTAGTCCTGTGAAGTAAGAAAATGGGCAAAACCATTTAGCTTAGTGCTTGACACATAATAGGTACACAATAATAGTTGGATCAACCTTTTTCTATGATACCTTTTTTGTTTATTTTTAAAATCAATTTTCGTTGGTTATAGAATTTTCACAGAGGTTCCATAATATAATGGGAAAAGGGCTTAAAAGTGAAAATACCAAGTTCAAGTCCTGGCTTTCTTGTGTATTATTTACTTCTGGCAGTGAACAATTAACATAGTTCTTGGAGCATCAGTTTCTTTGTAGGTAAATGGAAATAATTATTCAATTTAACAATAATAAATTGAATGCCAATCAGTGTTAACATCCATAGGATTCAAAAATTATCTATCACTGCTTCACTTCACATTTCTTGTAAAATTCAAATTAGATCATCCGAAAGTCTTTTGTAAACTATGGAAAAATATCCCAAAATTAAATGCTGTTGGTATTATTTCCCCATGAACTTTAAGATTTTACTTGTTGCTGAAAATCATCCAAATTCTTTTGTTTCTTTTTCCTTCATGTATCCTTCAGAGATAAATTTTAAAAAATGCTTTTTTTTAATTCAAAATGTGTTTTTATTTACATTTGGTTTTTCCAAAGTCCAAGTTCTCGTTTGCTTTTGGATTTGTTTTGTGGGATTGAGATACATATTTTATAAAATTTTGGGAGTGTTGGGAATGAATATTTGTTCAGAGGCTCTTGAGGAAAAGTTTGCAGCCTTTTAATAAGTGGATTTGATTAATCTAGGGAATCTACTTCCCATATCAATTTATTTTTTTTTAATTTTTGTTAATGTTTATTTATTTTTGAGACAGAGAGAGAGACAGAGCATGAACGGGGGAGGGGCAGAGAGAGAGGGAGACACAGAATCGGAAGCAGGCTCCAGGTTCCGAGCCATCAGCCCAGAGCCCAACGCAGGGCTTGAACTCACAGACCGCGAGATCGTGACCTGAGCTGAAGTTGGACGCTTAACTGACTGAGCCACCCAGGCGCCCCCCATATCAATTTAATAAAGAGTCAAGGAATGAACATAAGAGGTCTCTTTGAGACCAGCTTCATTCTTTATTGGGTAGAGGTTCAAGGTATGCTAGATTGCCAAGTTTAGCAATAAACTAAAAGACCAGTTAAATTTGATTTTCAGGTGAACAATTAGTAAATGTTTAGTGTAAGTATTGCCAAACATTATGTCCTATCCTTTGTCTGGAAACTGTAGGTAAGACATAGCTTTTAAGATTCTTAGAAGACTCCTTATCTACATGAAAGAGACCATAAGTGTGGGGGATAAGCTTAGGAATCCCAGGCTTACATCAATGGGTTGACAAGGCATAAAGAAATACAAAGTTATAAAATGCTCACACCCGAGTTTGGGAAAATCAGATTGGCACCCCAAGAACAGGGGGTGAAAAGGCACCACAAGAATAGGGAGGCACAAAGGTGCCAGGAATAGAAAAGTGCAAAGGTACCCCAAAATAGAGAGGGGGTGTAGAGCCCCCAGAATAGAGAGGGAGAGGCAAAGGTCTGAAATAGAAACGGTGCAAAGGTGCCCAATACCTAGGTATATGAAATAAACAAGATTAGATATTTAGGATGAAAGCACCCCCAATTTAGTACTATAACAGAAAAGCTGCTTTCACAGGAAAATAGGGCCAGGTTAGGTAAATTGGTGACTTGGAATATGGACCACTGTGCTGCAGGCAAAGCAGCCCAGAGCAGAGATGGTTAACAAAAGAAAAGGTGCCTTGTCAACCCTGAGGTTATTTCCGCTATCTGTCTCATCCCCTAGGCTAGTAAAGATGAACAGAGGTGCTGCCTCATGTCCACTGTAAACAACCTTCCTGCCGGCTGCCTGGTGCCCGGATTTTGTTTTGTATTAACCCAAACCCCTAACCACAAATAACCTCAAGACCCCCTTTCCCTCACAACCACAAGTTAATGTCCACAGATTCATTGTCCCTTTGTACACATCTATTGCCATGTTTGTAAGCCTTCTGATCCTAATAAAAATGGGGCAAGGACCCTTATTTGGGGCTTTTTTCTTTTCCCGGGCATTAGCCATCTCTTGTTTTAATCCTGTGTCCGCTCTTTTGCTAGACAAAAGAGAACTTTAGACTTAGAGTCTATGACACATAAGTAGTCTTAACAAAACTGCAACCTTCACGTGATCTTTACCCTGTTAAAAAGTAAGATACTTTTGACATCTGGAACAGTATTCTGTGGGTTGACCAGGGTCATCTGGGAGGTTCTCTCTTAGGATCTCTTATGTAGATGCAATGATACAGCTGCTGGAGCTGGAGGGGTCTAAAAACTCAACTGAGCTGGAGACCCAATGGACTTCAATCATATAACTGACTGTTGACCAGGAGCTCAGCTGTCACTACTGATTAAAGTATCTACATATGGTCAATCCACGTGGTTTAGGTTGCTCTTCCTGGCATGGCAGCTGTGTTCATAAAGAACATCCCAAGAATGAGTGTTTCAAGAGCTAAGTCCTTTGCTTTGTGTCAAAATAAGCAAACTCAATGATATTGTTGATTCCACCAACACTCACGTCTTCGAGATATTTAATGTTACAGCTGATGTTACATGGCTTCTGCTCTCTAGGAACACATTTACTTCAATAAGTGCAAGTAGAAAGACACAGTTGAGAGGTCAAAGAGTAGCATGTGAAATGAGGATTAAACAAGGGTCAGAGGGACAGGTGTGGAGGCAAGTTATAGACAGAGAAGTGGTGACCAATAGTAGAGGTCTTTGGTGGATCGGGGTACTAGATAAAGTGGGAGAGCTATGCGTTACGTTGGATTGATATATGGATTATCTATGATAATTCTGAGGATAAGGAGAGCTGGTCTAGTTAAGAAATAAGTTGACTTCTGAGGAAGGAAAACTGAGAACCTGGGATACAGGAAAAAAAAACCCACAAAAACCGCCCATGTATTTTTTAAACTCTAGACCCTATAATGGACTAAAATATAGTAGGTTTGTGGTTTACTCTTTCTTAAAGAAAGTGAAATTTTGTCTGATTTTATTTACCCTTTTTCCATTTCTTTTAAGTCTATGCCTAATCACTTTAAAATAAAAGGCTACTTTCACTCAAACGTACTAAAAATGTTAATTTAACCACAGAAACTTGCCGCTAACACAGATCTTGGCTTATATCTTGAATTATACTATAACATTCACTGCACTGTTTTCCTTCCATATTTCATGAATGTCCCAAGTATAAGCTGAGAGCCCCAAAAGCATTCAGGAGCTTGAGTGAGTATAAATTCCACTCTATCAAAGTTTCTAATTGTAAGTTCTTGACATGCTTAAGACATGCTGGGTGTATAGAGAATATTTGATTGAGGCTCCCTATGATTGTAGGTTAGCCCCAGAGGTTGCTTTTGGCAAATAAATATTAGGTCTGTTAGAAGGCTACCTTTCCCAACCATAACATGGCTGCCTACTGAGCAAAACAGTTGGTGGCTGGAAAAGTAGTGAATAAGAATATGTTCTGTCTGTTGCTATGAAATGTGGAAAGAGGTAGCTGATAGTTCGACTTGCCCTGAGAGACTGCAGAATAGAAAGGTCAAGCAACTCCATTGTATATTTGCTCTAAAATGCAACAGAGTTGTTTCTGACAGGCAAACCCAGAGGGAGACTATAACGGGAGGGAAAAATGAGATACTGTCCAGCCAGTGACTGAAAAATCAGGCTGTGATCTTTGGGTCTGTCACTATATCAAAACAACAACAACAACAACAACCCACAAAATTTCACCAATAACATTCAGTAATTGGACCTGAAAAGCCATCAAGTAAGGAGGGAAAATTATGGGGGTATACATTTCATGCTAAATTGGAGTATACATGGCCCTGGAAAAAAAGCAAAATAGTCATTAGTCAGCAATATATGCATCCTGTTGATGTGGCCTGGCCATGACTAGTTAGAAGAAAGTTTTACTTGGAAAATGGGGATTAGGAATGCAAATGAGTTAACGTCATAAAGGGAGAAGAATCAATTTGCGCCCACACGGCATAAAGATTGAGGTTAACCTGTCCTAACATGGCATTTCTAAGCAGCCTTGGAGGCAGATAACACTTGAGTGTTTAGTCTTCTGTCTCCTCTAAGAATTAGTCTTCACATTGGAGACATTTAGATAATACTGGCAATGTAAGGTGGCTCTTTACTACCTGAATTGTTTAACCTGGTCATATCATCACTGTGGCAGAAAGACAAGGGTGGTTCATTTCTCAATATTTCAAACTTAGTTACTCATCCTCCCTCACTTAAAGAAAAACAAGTCATAGAGGTCTCCCTAACTCACTTCAGACAGTGTCTTTGTTTGTTTGTCTTCCAGTGAAGACCAAAGACTCTTTATTCCTGTGTGTTTGAGGCCGGCTTATAACTAGCAAGATTTGCAGCTAGGTAGCCAAACCCTGTCATCCTCCCAGCAGCCACTGGGATAGTAGTTCTGCTTTCCCCAGATTAATGCTTTAAGACAGAGGTAGAGGCATCACTGTTTTTCTATCTCCCTTTCCTTCCTCGGCAAGAGTAGTTCAGAAGCTCCATCAAGGTCCTTGGATTTCCAAATATCAGATCCCATAAAGTGGCTTTCCAGGTTGGAGCTTTACAGAGCCAAGGCAGATTAGTTTACATTTTTAGAGTTTGAGAGGAAGATGGAATGAAACAGTGCAACAGAAAGAAGACATATCACGATCCTTTTTAAGACAGCTACTGGCCCCTTGAATCACTGGAACTTCCAGAAGCATCATAGTCATGTGTTAAACAGCCTTATGCGTGGGTGATGCTCAAAATATTGAATCCCCGGGACAACTTTCTGAGTCTTGAATTAAAGCTGGGTGTTGAAGGCCCTACTCTGTGCCAAGTGTTAACCCTATAGTTTCCTGACTCGGGGCATCTAGAGGTTGCTGGGGCGGAGGTGGGGGTTGGGTACAAGTGCCTTTTGCATGAGGATCTAAACATTCCAGTGGCTGTGCTAGTGGCATCTACGAACACCTTCATCTTGTTATTCCTGTTTACAGGCTGGACCTTTCTCCAAAAGGTCTATGACAAGACACAATAGAAAGCAAATATGGTATGACCTTGATTTTGAACCTTTGCTGTGTTTCTTATGCAATTATGTAATCTCATTGTCTTAAGTTTTCCTTGTGTGAAATAATTTTTCCCACCCCCAGTCAAGACATCACGAAAACATAGACATTGTGAAGGCTTTCTGAAGGAAAATCTGTCATCTAAAGATGTCTTTTCTACTCTACAGTATTGTCTTTGAAAGATCCTTAAAGAATTTTTGTCATGTAACTTCTCTCACACAGTCATTAAAAATGCACATACTAACTTAGCTGGATCAGATTTGAAAGTTGTAACTATCATCCCTCTCTTCCTCATTATTATTAGTGTAGTGTGTTGGTATTATTTAGATAACGTTCTAAAGGAAAGTTTATGCTCACTCTTTTTTACTGTCCCTAAGTCAAATATTTTTGAATGAGTCAAAAATACACTCTACTTTTGTGTGTGTGTGTGTGTGTGTGTGTGTGTCTACTACAATAAAAAAAAAATCTTCCATGATGTTGGCAGTTTAGGGCTAGAGTATATCCAGGGACTTCCAATACAAGAACATTAATAAATATTTATATATAGGCAGATACCTGTATATTAACTGAGACATGACTTGCAAACATGAAGACTGTCATATTAAGTTGACTAATGGACAAGAAAGATATAGACTCTATCCTATTATCATGAATGTCTGAGGACGTGGTACAATTTTCACAGCGAGGCTGCCTCGTCAGCAGGCTGAAGTGAGAATAACGCATTTGCATTAGCACCAAAACGGAAACCTTCAGCTGCTTAAGGAATGAAAAGTAAAACAGGTACTGAAGGAGATAAACCTGTTCCTCTGTCTCATCATTCGGTGGCTTAGAAAGGCTTCTGAGGGAAGAAGAGGTTGTGGGGATTTTGTCGCATATAGAGGAGGATGTCTGATGGAAGTTCAGTTATAGGGTAATCTCATCTGGGGAAGTTGCCAAAACCCAAGTGTGGGTGACTCCCACAGAGGGCAGCGTAAAGCCCTCCTGAATGCACGCTGAGCTCTCAAACAAAGAGCAGGAGGACAGGTGGACGCTAGCCGCAAGTCCCCTGAAAGGGCATTGTAACTGAAAATATCTAAACAGCACTTTCAATACAGTATACAGAATCCTTTCAAGAAGGTAACAGAGGCATTGACAAAGAGTGACAGGGATACTCAGCAAGTAAGCGCTGGGAATGGCACTGCACATGTTTTGCGTACGGGCTAAAAAAAATGAAGTGAAGGGTAGAAGTCATCTCCCTTTCTAACTTGACCATCATGACCATGCTGCCTGCCTCTCAGAGACCTGTTATTGCTTCTGCCTTGTTTACATCCGTGGGGGATGGTGTGGAATCGAAAGTTAACATTTTGCAAGTCCCGAAACAGAGTTTCTGCCAAAGAGGAAAAGAATGGACGGTTTATTGATCGGCAGATGAGGAGGGGCGGACACAGGAGGAAGAAGCAGTGTTGAAATCTGCATGAAGAAATGTTTTTTTATGGACAACTGGGTGGTTCAGTCGGTTAAGCATCTGACTTTGGCTCAAATCAGGATCTCACGGTTGGTGAGATTCAGTCCTGTGTCAGGCTCTCCACTGTCAGCACAGAGTCCACTTCAGATCCTCTGTCCCCCCTCTCTCTCTCTGCCCCTACTCCACTCATGCAGCCTCCCTCTCACTCTCTCTCTCTCTCTCTCTCTGTCCCTCTGTCCCTACCCCACTCTCATGCAGCCTCTCTCTCTCAAAAATAAAATAAACATAAAAAAATAAAAAATAAATATTCTTAATACAGCCCATCCTCTACCTGCACCTGTCTTGGGCCACATAGCAAACAGCCTATGGTGTTTTGAGAATCAGGGCTTGAATCAAGATGCCAGATTTCAATTCTACTTACATCGCGTATTTCCTCCGCAATGTGGACAAATCATTTCTTCCACGGCTCCGCTCACCTGT
This sequence comes from Lynx rufus, assembly GCF_022079265.1. Lineage (NCBI taxonomy): Eukaryota > Metazoa > Chordata > Mammalia > Carnivora > Felidae > Lynx > Lynx rufus. The sequence continues at coordinate 1,165,956 of NW_025814841.1, forward strand.
CTGTAAAATGAAGATAAAGTACACATTTTTCCACTTGGAGCTGTAACCAGGAGATGCCTGGATAGAGTCTCTCAGTTGGATAAATGTAACACAAGAAGCAACAAGCAACGGAGACGCCAGAGGCATGTTAGCTGCATTTTCACTGAAGCAGATTCAAAAGACACACTTGGGATGTCCTGAAAGCCCTTATATACACAAGTTGCAACATAATTTTGTATATCCTGCTTCAGCTCCAGTTAAAGAGCAGTTTGCAAAAGGCTTTTATAATCACCTAATTCTCTGTATCAGGTATATGCTATAATAATACAATTTTGTTTTAGCACTTACCGTGGTTGAACAGGCACAGTTTTAAGTACTTTACACATATTACTCATTTATCTGCCCAATAACTCCCTGGTTAGTACGATCTTTATCCCCTCTTTATATTTAGGTAAACAAGAGAATGGATACATAAATTGCCCTGGATATACTGGTTTTCTACGGATGTGTAACAAATCACCACAAACTTAACAGCTTCAGATAATACACATTCATTAAGTCCCAGTTTCTGTCAGTCAAGAGCGCAGGCACGTCTTTTTTTTTTTTTAATTTTTTTAACATTTCATTTTATTTTATGAGACAGAGACAGAACAGGAGCAGGGGAGGGGCAGACACAGAATCCGAAGCGGGCTCCAGGCTCTGAGCTGTCAGCACAGAGCCGGACACGGGGCTCAAACTCACAAACTGCGAGATCATGACCTGAGCCTGAGTCAGTCACTCAACCGACTGCGCCACCCAGGCGCCCCAAGGGTCTAGGCATGTCTTACTGTGCTTTGCTCGGAGCTTCCTTGTGGGGCCGTGGTGAAGGTGTCCGCTGGCCTGCTTTCCCATCCCGAGGCTCAGCTGCTTCCAAGCTCATTCAGGTGGTTGACAGAAACCATCTCCTTGCAGCTTCATGAAGAGACCCTCCCTTTGGCTGGCTATTGGCTGGAGGCCAACCTTAGGCCCAAGAGGCCACCTGAGATTCCTTGTTGTGTGACTTTCCTAAATAGTTACTTATATCATCAACCCTACACGGAGAGCCTCTCACCTCAGGGAAGGTTCCATCTCTCCTTTAAGGGCCATTCACCCAACAGCTGTGCACTTTTAACTCAAAATCAACCAATGCGAGACGTTAGTTATTGCTGCAAAATCCCTTCACCTGTGCCATATTCTACCGGCCGGAGGTCAGCCACACGCCCCACTCATACTCAAGGGGGAAGGGATCACACAAAGGTGTGAATAGGAGGTGAGAAACATTGGGGTCACCCCAGGGTCTGTCTGCCACACTAGAGCGGTGCTTCTCAAACTTTAATGCACATATAAATCATCTGGCAATCTTGTTAAACGCAGATTCTGATTGAGTAGGTCTGGGGTGGGATGAGGGTCTGCACTTCCAAGCTCCTAGGTGACACTTGTGCTACTGGCTGGTCTAGGTGATGAAGTTTTGGGGTGATCGTGGGGTGGTCTGGAACCGAAGGCCAAGAAAGAATTTTTGAAAACGTCTTTGGTGCAAAAATGTGATTTTAGTAAAGCACAGGGACAGGACCCATGTGCAGGAAGAGCTGCACTGGGGCCATGACGGGTAACATGTATACTCTCAGGCTGGGAGGGGGTCAGCGATAGAGTAAGTCGCTAAAGTATTTTGGAAGCAAGGTTTCCAGGACCTTGAGGGGCAAGCTGTTGCCAGGGAAAAGCCACTTATTATCCTTTAATAAAACCTCAGTCATGAGAACCTTCAGATGTATATCGGGATGTGGGGGGGTGCGGGGGCGCATAAGCTTGGAGCATAATTGCCAGCATATATCTTGGGGCAATTGAGATGAAGGAAGTAGACTTACAGGATCCTCGAGGCTGGGATAATGTTGAGCCCAGGTTCTCTTTTGCCCCTTGGAAAGCGTCCTAATCGAGCCAGCTGAGCTCCCAGAGGGAGGTCACTCTGCTGGTTTCAAGGACTTGTCAATGGGTTGTAGGCAGTAAGGGAATTTAATTTTTCATTTGCCTTAGTTTCCCACATTACCATGGCAAGCACTAAACCCCTTCCCTTTGTTCCTGGGTAGCCAGGAGTGTCCGAGGACTATCACACATGTTCCACCTTGCCAGCCTGTGTTTTGTCCTCAGCTTGCCCCCCACTCTCTCATCATAGGGACCACAAGGGCCCCATAAAGCTGGGGTAGGAACCAGCAGTTTGGGTTCCTGGCCCCCCGCTCTTAACCATTCACTCTACTTGTCACACTCCCAGGACTGCACTAAGGTTGTTATCCACAATGGTTCTAGTTTTATTTCTGTTCCATATTCATCCTGGGAACCCTAAGCTATCCAATGTAGTTGACATCTCATTGCCTCTTTTTTGTATTTGTGTGGTTTACAGAACAAAACTTTACACGGGCAGCCTGACCTTCAAGTCAAAGCTTCAGGAACTCTCTAGCTGGTCCAAATGTCCTCCAGCCCCTTCTTCAGGCAGGTGCCCCGGCTGAGGGTGACAGCCCTGGGGAGCGAATTTGCCTGCTCTGGGGGGTTCCATGTTTTGCCCCTGAGGAGTGTTGGATGAGTATTACTATGGATTCTCGACCATCACCCACTCTCTCTAAATAGGAGAGGATTCATTTGTTTCATAAATTGGACCTCCATAGACATTTTCATTTGACTGAAGTGTTTTACCAGAGAAGCCTTTTCCTTCTAAGGAAAGGAAAGGAAGGACAGGTTTTAAATATTCCTTGCTTTTGAAAAGAATTTACTTTAAAGAAGACAGGCTTTAAAACATCTCCTTAACTACAAATAACTCTCCCTGGACTTTGTAGGGGGGAATCTTTCTCTTGAAGAGAGTAAAGAAAACTTGAATGAAACCTTCTCTTTTAGTAATCTCTCCCAGACAGGAAACTCGTATCTACCTTCTTTTAAAAATGCTGCTGAGATCTTTACAACTTAAATTTAGCTCTCAGGCACCCTCTCCTTTCTCTCTGTGGGATACAAGTGGTGTTAAATGACAGAAAGATGTTAAACAAGATACCTCCCCACACAGCTTCTTTTGACTCTTTGAGTAAGTGCCAAACTCTACTTAAAAAAAAAAAAAAAAAAAATGAAGATAAGCCTGTCAGAAGGCTCTGAAATTAACATAACTCAGACCTCCTGCCAGTATCCTAAAACTTAAAATAGTGAATTACCAATTGTCTGCCAGTTAGCTGCAAGGCTTCCAAAGCATAGCCAGGGCTCCAAGATTGGAGCAGACCTCCAACACTTACCTTGGCACTGGGAAAAGGAAGGCAGAAGGACCAAGATAAACGCTTCCTTGTAAAACCGCACATTGCAAAGCTGAAATCCTACCACAGATGCTAACCACAATGCGGTCATCTCTTCCCACGTTTTTGAGCCGTGCTCATAGCTCTACATCCGTGTCCCATTTAATCTTCACAATGATCTTGTCAAATGCATATTTACACTTCCCCCTTGGATAGGGAACTCAGGCACAGAGAAGTTAAGTAACACACCCAAGGTCACACAGCTAGCTGGTGGCTGGACCGAACTTGATCCAAAGTCAGGTTACTAATACAAACAGAGAAGAGAAAAGCACAATAGGATGCTAAAGGAAAGTAAGAGAACACCATGAGAGAAGACCGGAGTGGATTCAATGGTGGCTGCCCAAAAGATATGTCCACATCCTAGCCCCTGGAATTTGTGAAGATGACATCATTTTTATTTTGATTTATTTTTTAACGTTTATTTATTTTGAGAGAGAGAGAAAGAGCTCGAGCGGGGGGGGGGGGGGCAGAGAGAGAGAGCGGGGAGAGAGAATCCTAAGCAGGTTCCAGCACTGCCAGTGCAGAGCCCGATGCAGGGTTCAGACTCACAAACTGTGAGATCATGACCTGAGCTGAAATCAAGAGTCGGACGCTTAACTGACCGAGCCACCCAGGCACCCCTATGACATCATTTTCAAAAGGGTTTTGTAGATGTAATCAATTTGAGGATCTCAAGATCCTCCTGCATCATCTGCGAGGGCCCCAACTAAACCCAATGACAATCCTTACATAAGACAAAAGCAAAGGAAGATTTGACAGAGACAGAAGAGGAAAAGACACAGACACAAAGGAGATGGCCACATAAAGACAGAGGCAGAGACTAGAGTGGTACTGTCACAGCCACCAGAAGCTGATAGAGACGAGAAAGGATCATCCCCTGCCACGTCGGTGGAAATTTGTTACAGCAGTCCTTGCATAACATTACTAAAACAAAACAAAACAACAACAATGACAAAACCCTTAGGTTAACAAGGTATGGAGTCCCCTGCAATTTTCCTGTGTGCCTGAATCTCTGACTGGATTAGAAACCCTAAGAGGGCACAGACACAATCTCATTTGTCTCTGTACCTCTAGCATTCATGATATTTATGTGCAGCTGAATGAATGTTTATTGAATTGAGCCACGGAGATAGTTGGAAGTCTGGCAGGTGATGCTGTGGAGGTTGTGAGCCGGGGACCATCTGAGAGTGAGCAGGGTGACCGTGGCCAGCCAGTCCCCTGTAAAAGGACCAGACCAGACTGTAATGGTGCATGTGGCTCTTCTGCAGAACTGAGAAGAATCAGGAGTCCTGTCCTCATTTGGGGGATATAGATGTGACTCTGGGGAAATTCAGTGCTACGAAATATTTTCAGCCCTTGTCATGGCAAAACGTAGTCATAGACATGGAGACTGATTCCTATAAATTCTGAAATGGAGAAAATAGGAACAAATTTGAGGCCCTCCTACTATTCATTCTTTTGTTGATTTATTTTTAATTTTTAAGTAAATTCATTGTTAAAAAACACAAGGGTATGCAGCGACGTCCCCCTCCCCCATCACCCATTGACTCACCGACCAAATGCTTGTTGAGTGCCTGATACGCGCAGTGTTCTCAGTGCTCGGGGCACATCAGTAAATAAAGCAGGAAAAACGACAGTCTTCATGGCCTTCACGTCCTACTGCACTGAGAAGTTGAGGCACACCTCCCTGGGAAGGCCAGACTTAAGCAAAGACAAAGTAAGGCACTTTCCCCTACCACATACGTTATTACATTTTCTGAAAGCTTCTAGAGTTTCTTTGTGGCTATGGCAGCAAATGTAAACACATATTCTTATTTTCTCTCTCTCTCTTTTTTTTTTTTGAAAACCAAAGACAGTGTATTATACTGTATCTTGCTTTTTTAAATGTATCTTGCAGCTTTTTATCAGATAATTTTCTTGACCGGAAAGTTTCCCTATTTACTCATTTTTATACTACAGACTAGAATATCCCTATTTGTGTGGATACAATAATGTATTTGTTTCCTTATGATGGACGTTTAGGTTGTTTTTGATCCTTCACTTTTCTGAAAAATGCAGTAATGCAGAACTTTGTACATGTATCATTTACTCTCTTGGATAATTTCCCAGAAGAGGAATTTCTGGGTCAAAGCTATATGAATGAGTGATTCTAACAAATATTGCCAACTGCCCTCCATGGGGGTTTTTCTGAAATTTACTCCCCGACAGCAGTGAACGAGAGTGCTTGTTTTCCACACGTGGCCAATAGAGTGTGATATAAAATGTTTGTTTACTTGTAAGTATTCTGGCCATTGCAATGGGCAAAAAAGTGATACTGCCATGTAATTTTAAATTTTCATTCACGTCTTATTAGGAACCATTTGCTTTTCTTTTCCAATGAACTTTTTGTTCATATTTTTGCCCAATTTCCTACTGGGAACTTGCCCTGTTTCTCATTGATTTCTGTGTGCTTTTTATATACTAAGGAGATTATTCTGTTTTAAGAGTTGCAAATATCTCTTCCTATATATTTTCTTTTGGCTTTATCTATAGTTGTTTCCCCTTTCTGCATACATATTTTTTCCTTGTATAATTTTTTATGTATTAACTTTATTAATATGGCCTCTGGATTTTGAGTGACATTTAAAAAGACTATCCTCACCACAGATTTATAAAAGAATAGTCTCATTTTCTTCTGGTATAGTTTCATTTTTTTACATTTAAATCTTTGATCTATTTAGAATATGTTCAGGTGCACAGTGTGAAAGATGAATCCAATTTTTTCCCTGGCCGGCCCCATACTTGTCCATCACCATTTTCTTTCTTTCTTTTTTTTTTTCAATATATGAAATTTATTGTCAAATTGGTTTCCATACAACACCCAGTGCTCATCCCAAAAGGTGCCCTCCTCAATACCCATCACCCACTCTCCCCTCCCTCCCACCCCCCATCAACCCTCAGTTTGCTCTCAGTTTTTAAGAGTCTCTTATGCTTTGGCTCTCTCCCACTCTAACCTCTTTTTTTTTTTTCTTTCCCCTCCCCCATGGGTTTCTGTTAAGTTTCTCAGGATCCACATAAGAGTGAAAACATATGGTATCTGTCTTTCTCTGTATGGCTTATTTCACTTAGCATCACACTCTCCAGTTCCATCCACGTTGCTACAAAGGGCCTATTTCATTCTCATTGCCATGTAGTACTCCATTGTGTATACAAACCACAATTTCTTTATCCATTCATCAGTTGATGTCCATCACCATTTTCTGATCATCTCCTCTACTGATCGAATGCCTCTATCATGTATTAACTTCTTACATGTAGTGGGTTTATTTTCTTTCCTGCTCTGGTGGTTCTATTTCTCAATTCATATATCAATATAATATGGTTTAATAATTGAAGTCTCCCTTTTTTTAGTGTTTTCCTATTCATTCTTGATTGTTTAATTTTCATATGATCTATAGAACTAGCTCATCTTATTCTAAGGAGAGAAAAAAATGAAGTTTTTGGAATTGAGCTGACTTTATCATAGAAATTATGTGAAGTCCTCCTATCTAAGATTATGTGTGTTTTTCTGTATTTTATTTTATTTTTAAAGTTTTACTTAAATTCCAGTTAGGTAGCATACAGTGTAATATGAGTTTCAGGTGTACAATATAGTGATTCAACACTTCCATACATCGCCCAGTGTTCAGCAGAGCAAGGGCCCTCCTTAATCCCCATCACCTATTACCCATCCCCCCACCCCCACTCCTCCAGTAACCATCAGTTTATTCTCTATGGTTAAGAGTCTGTTTCTTGGTTTGCCTCTCTCTTTTTTTTCCCTTTGTTTCTTTGTTTTGTTTCTCACATTCCTCATATGAGTGAAATTGTATAGTGTTTGTCTTCTTCTTGCTTTGCTTAGCATAATAGTCTCTAGCTGCATCTTTGTCCTTGTAAATGGCAAGATTTCATTATTCTTTATGTTTTCATTATTTTTTATGTTTGCGCAAATGACATATCCAGTTATGGTTTTATCTTTTTCTTATTTGGTTGTATTTTGCGTCTTTCAGGAGTACTTTGAGGTATACAGTTTTTGCATATTTATTAGTAAGTTTATTCATAAATATTTTAATGTTTATTTTTTGAGAGAGAGAGAGACAGAGTGCAAGTTGGGGAGGGGCAGAGAGAGGGAGACACAGAATCTAAAGCAGGCTCCAGGCTGTGAGCTGTCAGCACAGAACCCAACACAGGGCTTGAACTCACAAACCATGAGATCATGACCATATCGGGCACTCAACTGACTGAGCTCACAGGCGTCCCTATTGTTATTATAAATGGTTAATTTCATTATATCTTCTAGATGATTTTGTTAAATATATGAATGATATTCATTTCTGCATAGTAATTATCTACTCCACCATCCAACTGAATTCGTATTCATCTTAAAACATTTTGATTCTTGTATTTTCCTAGTACACATTCATATTCTTTGTAAATAATGATAGATTTATGTTTTCCACTTCCATTTTTCTATCTCTAGTATCTTTTTTAAGGGAACACATTTCTGAATTTGTTTCTTTTTAACTTCTTCCTTTTTTATTTTTAATGTATATTTTTAATTTAAATCCAAGTTAGTTAATATATAGTGTTACCTCTAGTATCTTTTTCAAAACTTTTTTGTCTTTGATAAGTGTCTTTCCACCTCTCCATGAATTTTTTTGTATCTTCTTTATACTCTCCCTTCTTCTTCATAGAGATTTCTTTGTCTTTAAATTTATGGCTAAATATTCACATTTTTCACCTGTTTTGTGGCAACATTTTTTTTCTAGTGAATCTTCTTTGTTGGTAGGTTTACTGTCTTTTCCACATGTTTTTCTTAAAGTGTGTTTAGACTGATATCATGCCCATTTAAAACTTTTTTTTACATCATTCAATGAGTTGAAGTATTCTGAATGAAGCATTTAAAAAAGCTCCTATGAGGAGGCAGGAGAGACTAGAGTAGCTTTCCAGCTTTCAAACCCTAAGAACCTTCTGTTGCTACCGTAGAGATCAACTGTCCTGCGAACACAGTACGCCCATGTAATTCTCTGTGCAGCCTTACTACCTCTGCCTCTTTAAATCCATTGCTTTTCAAAGTTGAAGTTCAGGAGGATTTTTTTTTTCTTTCCCATTTCTGACACCAGATTTTCCCACTCATTATAGCTAGCAAATCATGCAGCATTTTTACTAGAGGGTGAACCCCTTCCTTTCAGAAAATATGTTTTTGCAAGACCATTCTTCAACCTACCTTCTAAGAAGTATCCTGTTGACTTCCTGCTAGTTGGATTTTAACCAATCTCAGCTAGTTTAGCAGTCCTTACACAAATGTCAGAGTCTGCAGATGATCTGTGTCCTATTTAACTGAAGATAGAGTTTGAGGGTTATTTTTTTTTTTAATTTTATTTTGTTTTATTTATTTATTTATTTATTTATTTATTTATTTATTTATTTAAATTTACCTGTTGGTTTTAGATGACTTACAGGAGAAGTGGGGGGGATCTGGTATACGAAGTCATGTTCAAGAGGTTTTCTCAGCATTTTTTCCCTCAAAATAATAGCTCTTCCTTGAAACTTTCTAGCACAAAGTTTCAGGATTGGAAGTACTTTGTATGAAAAATGCATGTCTACAGACGAGCTGAATGAGTGTGGTATTATGATTACCTATTTCCTTTGGTTTCCTAAACCTTCACTTTTTGCCAAGACTCTCTCTCTCTCTCTTTCCGTCAACACATACACATATTTACAGACACACACACACACAGCACACAGAAGAGGACATATACAAGATTATCAATGATATAGAAAGTTTAAATAAGTCAAAACCAAAACTCTCCCTTGGATTTGGTAATGAGGAATTCCTCTGTGACCCTGAATAAATTGAGTTTGTGGCCAGAAACCAGAATTGTGAGTTAAAGTAATTGAGATGTGAACAAAAGATCATAAATTAAGACTACTTTTTAAATACACATTTTTCCCTCTTCATTGAAATATAATTGACATAGTGAAAGTTAAAGGTGTACAAGCTACTGGTTTGATACACTTATATACTGCAAAATTATTACCATCATAGAGTTAGCTAACACCTCTATCAGGTCACATAAAGACACATGGCTATTAAGGAAGGGAAAGTTTTACAGGGTCAAATAGAAAGAGCTAAGAAACTATATTTAGACCTCCTTAAGAAGCTTGTTTAGAGGATGGTGTCACAAGATTGTGAAGTCCTGTCCTTTAAGGTGGGGGTGGAAAGCAAGAAGTAGGAACATAATTTGTATTACAGCACAGTTATTAACAGCTCTGACTCTTAAGTCAGAGGGCCTGGATTTGATCCTGTTATAGCTCTTGTTAGCTCTGTGACTTGGTACAACTTAGTCTCCATGACCCAAAGTGATGCCCTAATCTATATGAGTCCAGATCTTTCTCATGAGCTCCGTTCCGTACCTTCTGGATAACTTTGTTTGGGTGTCCTGCAGGATCTCCAACGTATCCAAAATTTAATCTACTATTTGTCCAATCCCCAAGCTTATTATCTCTGTATTTCCATTCTTAGTGAATGAAAGCATGTATGTAGATACCCAAGCCAGAATGCTCATGTTTATCTAAATGCCTTCATTTCTTTCACACCTAACTTCTCATTGTGACCAATTGTATCAATTCTCATTGCATTAATTCTACCTCCCAATTTCACCTATAGTACTTACCTCCTGCCCAACTTTACTGCTGCCATCTTGGAGTAGGTTTCAATCATCTCTTACCTACACTACTGCTCTCATATGGCCTCCACTCAGCTCCCTTGTACCTGGCCTTGAGCCAGAAATCCCCAGTTCAGATTTGTGGATCAGGGAACCAGGTAAGGGGGAGGGGAGACAGTTGGCAGAAGAGAAAGTGGAAGCAGTTGTCCATTGGCTGGAATTTGGCACAATCACATAGTAACCAGATTGGGTGGGTGGGGGCACCTCTCCACACTCCCACTTCTAATGGTCAAAACAATCCTGGTCTGCCTAATTTGGAATTAGTGAGACACGTTTACTGAAATTTCTGTATTAGAAGGGCCTAAGTGGTATAGGAAAGAGGACACAGAACTTTCAGAGACATTCCCCACCCCACTCCCCCAGAACATCCTGCTTTTGTGGTGGGGAACTTCCTCTGGATAAAAGAAAAAAATACCCAAGTCTCTACTCTTGCCCATACACCATGTTTGAATCTATCCTTCATACCACCAACAAAGTGAATTTATGAACAATTTTAATCTTGCCATTCTGCAGATCAAACTTTACAATATTAGGATAAAACCTACATTTCTTATCAGGGCTTTAAAGTGCCTCCACAATCCGGTCTGCCTATTTTCTTCTCTAGCCTTAAACCTTACTTACCTCCTTCCTCAGTCTCCGTTGCAGAAGGATGAAATAAAAGAAGGTACTACTCCCTCTATTCCAGGAAAGACAGCATTGCTCTAAAGAGGAGAACCTCTTTTGTTTACAGAAAGACATTATTGTGTCTCTGGATTATGCAGAGGCAGTGGTACCAAGCTTGGTGAGAAAGAAGCAGGTTAAGACAAAGGGAAATAGTGCTGAAATCCCACAGCAGGTGCAAGCTTGGAAATCAGTATGACAGAAGCAGTGATTAACAATGCAGATAAGTCATAGGAGAAGCAGGCAGGGAGCTAACAAGGGGAGAGTTATAAGACTGTATAGACCATTGTGAGGATTTTGACTTTTATTCAGAGGAAAAAAATCATAGAAGGATTTTGAACAAAGTGATATGATCTTATGTTTTTAAAGGATCTGGCTAATGTTGAGAGTAGACCGGACAAGGGTGGAAGCAGGGAGACAAATTAAGAAGACAATGAAATAATCACACAGGAGGTGATGGTGGCTTGAGCTGTGAATGGTCTAGGTGGGCCAGGGTGGGAAGGTAAAGGGTGGTAAAGATGGTGAGAAGTGGTCAAATTCTGGATACTTTGCAAGGTATATCCAACAGGATGTACTAGTGGGCTGGATGTGGGATATGAGCAAAGAAAAGGAGTCAAAGATTACTTCAGGTTTTCTGGCCTGAGCAACTGGTAGAACAAAGTTGATTTTGAGCTGAAAAGAGGATACTGTGCCAAGCTCTAGTTGGAAATATTGAAATTCAATTTGTACACATTAGGATTGAGCTAATCATTAGGCACATATCCTGTAGAGATGACTACCATGTTGCTGAGTGTGCAAGCCTGGAGTACAAGGGACAGGTCAGGCTGGAGGTCTATATTTGAGAATTGTCATCATAGAGGTGGCATTCGAAACCTTGAGATCACCAAGGAAGTGAGTATAGATTGAGCAGGGAAAAGGACCCAGGCTGAGCCTTGCACAGTCCAATGTTAAGAAGCTGGGGAGAAGAGCAAGTACCAGCAAAAGAGATCGAGAGGCAGCAGTGGTGATGTAGGAGGAAAACCTAGAGAGTTGTTTCCAGAAGTAAAGTGAAGAAAACATATGAATGAGGATTGACTGACTGCTCTAGCATGTCCAATGTAGCAGATAGAACAAGTATTTTGGAACCAATAATTGATTATTAGATTGAACATTATGGAAGTCATTGGTGACACAAGGATAGTTTTAATAAATTGTGAAGGTAAGACCTGTTTGGATTGGGTTCAAGAGAAAACAGGAAACAGAATTAGAGATAGGCAACATACACAATTCTTCCAAGGAGTTTTACTTAGGGGAGTGGAGAAATGGAGTGGATATGGGGTCAAGAGAATGTATTTTTTAAGGTAGAATAAATAACAAACACTGTTCATATTTATTATAATAAGCACTTACATATTTGCTTTCTGAATTCATGTGACTACAGTTTGATAATAGGTCTTGTGACATTTGTTGTCTGAAATTTTCTTTAGTCTCCGAAAATATATGTAAAATTGTTATTGTTTACAATGTAAAAATTTATACTGCATTATTCATACTGAGGTTTGATATGTAGTCTATGAATCTAAATTATTTATTTAGAAGATGGCATCATTATCCTCAGTAACAGTATAAATGACAGTATACGAAGCTTCCATGTGGTTCTCTTATACAGTGTACTAGGCACTAGGCTGCTTCAGAGACTTCATCTTGTATAAACACAATAGCAACACAGGGGAAGTAATAATTATTGCCATTTTCAGACAAGGCAATTGAGTCTCAGAGAAGTTAATGAACTCTGCAAGGATACGGAGATTCCGAAAGAAGATCCAGAATGCAAAACCAATCTATTTGAACCCAGACCTAGGCTACTGGTCGCTGTGCCCTTAAAGTCAATATGGTGAGTGTCTGCTGGACCCACAGTACTCTGAAATCTGGAGCCTTGGTTCTCAACCCTGATGGTATGTTAGATTAAGGTGGTGCCAGGACTCTACCCAAGACCTGTCTCTAGATACAGCACTTTACCGTCTGTAGTTTTTAAAGCCCCACAGGTGATCCCAATGTGATTTGAGATTCTAGTGTGGTTCTCACTGGTTGTAAACCACTGAGCTCTATATTCCAGGAGGTTCCAGGGAAGAGCTGAACTCAATGGCGTTATCACTACCAAATAACTGAGACCTCATCTGACCCTCATCATGCTGAGAGGGAAACCTTTTAGACACTGCCTTAAAAGCCTCACTATAAATTACCTTAAAATAAAACACTATAAATAAGCTTTCCCTTACAGCCTCCAGTCCCTACAAGTGACCCCGCTTGACCCTCCCATCTGAAGACTGACCCCTGCCATGGATGTGGTATTAATCCTGTCCTTCATCGAACAGAATTATTTAAGGAGCTTTAGTTTTCTAACCCCTTGACTCAACATCAAGGTATGAATAACAATAACCATGTATCAAGGACTTACATGTGCCAGGCATGGTGTTAAGTGCTTTACGTGAGTTAACTCAATCCTCACCCTGACATTATGAGGTAGATGCCCTGATAATACTCATCTTACAGATGAAGAAACGGAGTCATAGAGAAACTAAATAACATGGCCTACGTCACCCTGCTAACCAACAGAACCCAGATTTTCACTGGGTTCTGCTTGACCACAGAGTCCGTATTCCTGGTCCCTCACTACTCAACATCTCCACAGGCATGCCCCGGAGCTTCTTCACTGCAGGATGGAGTTTTTCCTTCTTACCACAAATCTTCCTCTTCTCCTGTTCTTTCCCAGCTAAAATCACGTCCTCACACTCATCATTTAAATTGATATCTCTAGATCATCCTTGACACCCATCACCCACAGCAATTAATTGGTCCCTATTATGTCCTTTGGAATGTTCCCCTCAGTGGCTCTCAAATCTTTCAGATCCTTGTGTGTTTCTTTTCAAGATTAGTTTACTAACTCCTGTAAAGAGTCTCCCTGTCTTTGGGGTGCCTGGGTGGCTCAGTCAGTGAAGCGTCCGACTTCAGCTCAGGTCATGATCTTGCAGTTTGTGAGCTCGAGCCCCAGGTCGGGCTCTGTGCTGACAGCTCAGAGCCTGAATCCTGCTTTGGATTCTGTGTCTGCCCCTCCCCTGCTCATGCTCATGCTCTGTCTCTCAAAAATAAATAAACGTTTTTTATTAAAAAAAAAAAAAAGTCTTCCTATCCTGTCTTATCTTTTTCAATCCAGATCCCACTTCACTGGTTCTAGATTTGATCATCTATCTCTCTGCCCCTCCCCTGTTCTGTCTCTCTGTCTCTCAAAAATAAACAAATGTTTAAAAAAAAAAGTCTTCCTATCCTGTCTTATCTTTTCCAATCCAGATCCCACTTCACTGGTTCTAGATTTCATCACTTGGTAATGCTAATTTGAGATTGCATGGGGCTTAAAATACTTCAGTGATGCAATGAGTCCCATATGATAAAACACCAATTCCTTCACAATGTAGCTCTGACTTACTTCTTCAAAGGCCTGCCCTACTGTTCCTTAGCCATTGTCCTTACCCTATAGACACTGTATATTCTTCTCTCAAACTCATAAACTGAGGGCCCATAAACAACCCCACCCCATGCTACACCACATTGGTTCACCCAGTACTAGTGTGTGTGAATGTGTGCATGTGTGTGTGTGTCTTAACAGTTACCATTTAAAGAATTGGGAGAGTTCATGTAAAAATCCACATTTCCTACTTCTCTTGAAACATTACTTCACCAGTTGCCCTAGGTCTCACCACCCCACGTTGTACCCCCAAACCCAACTCACCTCACACATTTGAGTGACCTGTATGACCCTGCAGGCATCTAAGTTTGTGATCTCTACTCCGGACTGTTAGAAGGTCTCTACAGGTACCGTGTATCTTCATGCCTCTGTAACTTTGTTCACATTGTTTCTTCAGGTCAGAGTACCCTTTCTCCACCTGGTAAGGTTCTCTTTATCTTTGAAAAAAAACAGATAAAGGATCACCATTTCCGTGAAGTTCTTCCAATAAAAGCGGTCACCCTTTGCTCAATGATCATTCCATTAAGCTTTATTTATATTTCTAATATAGCTCTCCCCAAACTTTTAAAACAGTTGTATATATGTGTTCTCCTGGCTAGATTGGGAAACCTAGAAAGTAAGCTCTAGAAAGTAAGCTCTGTCTTGCTCAGCTTTCTACCCTCACCCACATTGTCTACCATCACGCTTTGCCCATTATATACCTTCCATGAACACTGAGTAAATTCACTTGAAATCAGAAGCTCTTTTTTGTTCTGTATTCAAGTCTTTTTATTCCTATTTTTGTGAAACTGAATGATTAAAGGACTTAGTAGTTTATGTATAAAGGATCAATGAAATTATTGTTTCATAAAAGCTTTGAGCAAATGTAGGTTTCTGAAGTCTTGAGTAAAAGTATACAGATGATTATGAGAATTGGTCCTACCTGACTCCTAAGTGCATAATGCAAAGAAGTATATAAATACAACTCCCTTCCCTCCCTAGGATTGCCCATAAGAATCAAGTAAAAACGAATATAGTTTCAAAACACTTTCACACTGATGACACATTTCTTAGGTGGTAATTACTTCATTAATCACCTCCCAACCTTCACTTACAGTTTCTAATCTCAGGTTTTCATAGGAAGCTCACATTGTAAACTGCTTTTTCTACTATATCTTTATCTTTGAGACTCTATCTCCATTTCTTTTGCACTTTCTATTACAATAGAAGAATACTGAACTCCTAAGAATTTAGATCTAGGTTGAGAAAGAAGATAGAACATTTCTTATAAAATGCACACTAGGTAGCATACAGAACTTGCTCTAGGGAAGGAATGCCCAAAGTAGACATAAGAAGGAAACAAAAATTTTACACTCTCTTCTGGAGATGTAGGAATGAAGAGCCACAGGCCGCAGTTGCCGAAGTGAGATCTCAGAAAGAATGACCAGATTCTGTTGGGAGCTGCCTCTGTTTTTTGCCAAGACCATCTGCTGACAGCCCCAAGCCCCAGGCAGTGGACCGCAAAGCCTGTTAATATTGAAACTCCAATAACATTTTACTGTCTCCACTTTGTCTCCTTCTATCAGAATTGAACATGGAGCAAGTGTGCACAGAGGAGCAGAAAAACTCCCTGGACAGTTGTAAATTAGCCTGATCCTGGGCTAAGCTCATGGGCATCTCTAAAGAACCCCATTTCTTCCCAAGGGCATTCCAAGTGGGGTGAAAGGAATCTAACGGGAACCAAACAGTCTGCAGTGTATCTACATTCCGGGAAAGTATGCCAGAAATTTCAGACTCAGATTTAAATCTTGATTTGTAATAGTCTTCTTTCCTTGTGATCCAATTTCCTCTTAATCAAGAAAGATTTTGTCTCCGTTAACCTTATCAGATGCTGTTGAACTCTGAGTACACATCTGACAGATTTCTAGGTAGAGTATTAAATCATCTCCCAAATTGTTTTAATCTTAGGAGGTAAATGACCTACATGATGAAAAACTGACATCAACATATTTTTTTTTAATAAATTTGTCTCACCATTAGAATTAACTGACTTTCATGCCCTTTTTAATGCTCTTAGACAGCAATTCTCAATCAATATTGATTAGAGGAAAGGATACAGTTCTGAAGTCTATAGACTATTGTATGAGAAAAAATTCAATTTGTCTTACTTTAAGAAATTATTCAGTGCTGAGTTCTGAGCATTTTATCTGGTTTAGTACACTTCATATCTGGTTCTTTTTCTCTCCAAATGACCTATCTATCTAGTCCTTTTTTAAAAACTGTATTTCAATCTTTGTTCCGAGAATCGAATGCATGGCTTTTTCTACATCAACCTAAAGGAAGGGTATGTTATTAAAAACAAAAGGTCATGCGGGTTTGCTTCTGATAGCGTTCACTTATTTTGTCTTTAAATGATCTTTTTTGAAACAAAATACTTTTCAACATATTTGAAAAGATTTTTTGTAATAATAATTTCCGAAAGTCAGTGTGTGTGTGTGTAGGTCTTAATTTAAAGCTTAAAAAAAAAATTGGACCAAAAATTTGACCATCGTCTTATATATCAATATGACCTGTCTATACAACAATTCAAGCTTGGGACTGGAAAACCCGCCCTTTGTCTCCCCCTTACCTGGGCCTCGGTTTTCTCATCTGGAAAATTAAGGTTGGAGGAGGTGATTATAAGGTCTGTATCAAATAGAGGTGAAGACAAAAGAAAAAGGTAATAGGATCTTTGATAACTAGAGTAAAAAGCACAAGTTTTAAATCAGACAGATCTGGGTTTGAATCGCGGATATTATTAGCTGTAGGAAGTGAGATTTCAATGTACTCCTCTATAAAATGGGACTAATCAAGAGCCCTTTTGAGATTTAAATGAGAACAAGCCTATAATATTCCTAGAACAATTTGTGCACATATTTTACGCCGCTATAAATGGTAGGACCATATTTTAAGGTCAAGAAGAACATAGGGCTGAGCACATGATCAAATCTAGTCATTTTCACTCTGGCACTTGAGAAGAAAGGGAGTGCGTATCACTGTCCTTTACCAGCAGAGACGTCCGTCTGCCGTGATGAAACTGGAGACGTCAGGGTTTAAAAAAAGCACACCATCGCGGGGAAGGCACCACATCTTGGCAAGAAATATTTCACATAGTTTCCACGGTCACCAAACTCTTCCCACCCCACACCCTGCTTCTATTTAAATCTCAGGCACTCCACAGGTGGACAGTCGCTTCAGCCAGTGCCCGGGCTACCGGCAGAGAAGAGAAGGGTGGCATGGCTCTGGGAGAGAAGGGAAGAGAGGAGGGCCCAGCCAAGCGTGCCCTCCGGAAGGTCCGCACAGCCACCCTGGTTATCAACTTGGCCCGAGGCTGGCAGCAGTGGGCAAACGAGAACAGCGTCAGGCAGGCCCAAGAGCCCACAGGTTGGCAGCCGGGAGGGACCCAGGACGCACCCCGAGCTCCTAAGCCAGTGATCTACCCCGCCCCCCACCAGAAAGCTCAGAGCGCCCCGAAGTCTCCCTCCCAAAAGCCAGAGGGAGCCGCTGAAGCCTCTCGTATCAAAAGGAGAGAGGTGACCAAAACAATTGTCAGCAAAGCTTACGAGAGAGGAGGGGATGTCAGCCACCTCAGCCACAGGTACGAGAAGGACGGTGACATGCCTGGAGCCGGGCGGCAAGAGGATGACATTGACAGAATCCTCCAGAGCCATGGCTCCCCGACGCGCAGGAGAAAGTGCGCCAACCTGGTGTCCGAGCTGACCAAAGGCTGGAAAGAGATGGGACGGGACGAGCCCCAGTGGCGGAGTGACAGCATAGACACAGAGGACAGCGGCTACGGAGGGGAGACCGAGGAAAGGCCCGAGCAGGACGGAGAGCAGGTGGTCGCCATCAGAATCAAACGCCCCTTGCCTTCCCAGTAAGTGAATGCCCCCTTCAGCTCCTTACTCTGCCTTGGAGCCGTGACCAGCCATGGGGACCAGGAGAGCAGGGAAATGCTACCAAGGTTAGAAGGAGAATCTTAAAGACTGGGCCGGCAGTGAGGTCCTGTGGGGACTAAAGGGGCAGTGCCCAGCTACACATGGGCCTTGGGGTCGAGGGCCTGTACTATTTTGTTTCTGCTTTCTGTTTTGAACTGGCTACTCAAGTCTTAGCCTCAACAAAGATAAAGCCACCAGAGAAGGTTGTCTGCTTTGGGTACATTTTTAAAATACATTCTATGATGAGTAACAAACTGACTTATTTCTCTGCCGAAACAGTGCTTGTTGGTACAGCGGGCAAACCTTTCCCTGGTCTCAAACCAGTCTGTAGTGTTATCAGCAGACACATCTACCTAGAGAGTGCCTGCCGGGCAGAGGTCTCTGTGACCCAGTAAACGGGTGGGGAGGCTGCTATCTAACTCCAGAGTAGGCTCTGAAGTCAGACAGATCCAAGTTCAAGTTCCAGCTCCGCCCCCACTATAGTTAACAACACTGTTACATGCTTGAAAGTGGCTAAGAGAGTAGATCTTAAATGTTCTCAACACATGCACACAGTTTATTTTTCTAAACCCATTTCTTTGTAAAATGATAGCAACAGTAACCTTAGGGGATAAAGTCTGTTGTACTGGCAGAAGTAAAGGAGATTAAGGCTGCCAGGCCCTTAGCACAGTACCGGCCACATATACTCCATATGTAAAAGCTGTTATTATTCATATAGATTCTATTATTTGGCAATTTTTCAACGTTTCAGAAAAAGTTCGTTCTGTTGGTAAACAAAGACAGACACGCTATTAAAGCCAGGTGATTAAAATACCACAATCCGAAAACATTTAGATGTCAAATACACATACCTACACACTCACACATACACACTGAGTCAAACTGATACATTTGTTCAGACAGAAAAAAAAAAAGACATGCTGTCTTTCAAGACACTCCACCTGCACGTAGTAGAAAGTCTGGATATCTCACTCCACAACTGTAGAATATCAAAATACGTGAAAAGTCTCTGATGAATGCTGATCAACGGACTCCCTCTTGGAATATTAGATGTGTGGGTGTGCTTTTTAAATTCAATGAAATAAGGTAAAGAACAAACCTGATTACCTGGTTTGACAAAAAACTGTCTTACAGATTGTGACTCTAAAGGCATTTTGGAAGAGGACTACAATATCACATGTTTTCAAGAAAAGTGAAATGGCACATCTAGATAATTGTAACAACCCTCGTGCATTTAATGTGTGCCACGGGTATTTTACATGCTTTGTCCTTTTCTGAGGCAGGTAGTATCCCATGTCAGGGATCAGGGCACTAAAGTTCAGAAGGGAAAGTTTACCCAGCAAGTTTGTGACAAAGCTGAGATGTGCCTGTCTCCAAATGCAATGTTTTGAAGGCAGACACGGTGCTGTCAGGCGGGGCCTTGAGGATGTGTGAAGAGATCTGGATCTGTGTTCTACTCATGTTCATACAGAAATTCGTTATCAGATATAATTGTTCTACCAGAACATATGGAACCACAGTCTAATTCTGGCCTTGTGGATTTTGGGTGTGGGTGTGTATGTGCTAGAAATGGAATACTAGAACCTAACAGAATCAAGACTGAGGATGGCACAATGAAGATCTTCTGTCAGCACTCTTTGGATTGGCCAGAGGTAGGAACGTGACAGCTGGCATCGATCTCCCAGGCATGTATTCTTCTTTGGCACCTGTCAGTGTGTATTCTTGTGTTTATTCGTTTCATCCTCATAATATTCTCCTGGGGTAGGTATAATTATCATCCACATTTGATAGATGGGGGCATAAGACAAAGACATAGTAGAAAATTTGTATAAGAGTGTACAGCCCAAGGGATTTGAAGGTAGGCAATCTGGCTTCCAATCCCACCCTCTTCACTAGACTCTAAACTATTTCACCTGGAAGTGAGGACTCGCATACATGACCCTTCACAAGTTCCTAAAGTCAGACATGTACACGGACACCTTCTTAGTGTGATGGGAAGGTGCATAAGCCTTGAATAAGAGACAACTAGGTTTGAATCATGGTTACTTTGGCAAATCCTCTCTGTCCTCATCTTAAAAAAAAGACATAAGCCATAGAGTTATTTTGATATTAATATGCAGAGCAGTGGACCCAGAGGAACTCGTGAAGAAGTTGTATGCATTGTAAGCAGAGAAGAAGGCCCAGCCATGGTAATCCCAATCCTACAGGACACTAGGAGACTGGTCCTCAGGGCTGGGGTGGAAGAGTGGGATTAAATCTCTTCATTCCTTCTTTGGTTCCTTTCTCTCAGTCTTGGAGTACATAGGGTACCAGAATGTCTTATGCAGAGACAGCATCTCTTAATGTCAGCAGTAATCCTAGCTGTGCTCAGAAAACTACAGCAGAAGCCTGTTGGGACTCTCAAATACTGTTTGAGAAATGAGTGTGGCATTATTGAGTAAGCCTATATGAAGGGGGGGTTTTGTTCACTTAATCCTAAGCGCCATTAATTACCCATTTCCACCAATAGGGAGCAAATTATGTATCATGAGGGACTAAGTAGAAAGAATTTTCTTGGTGGTCAAGATGTTTCATAGATAATAAAAATGAATAAGTCAGATTTGGTAAAAAGTAGAGATATTCTTTACTAACAGAGTTTTGCTAACCTATGAAAATGGTTTCTATTTTATGCCGTATTTTTAAAATATTGAGTGTTTTGATTGTACGGCTACATGACTTGTTTGGTCCAGCTCCTTTAGACAAAAGGAATTGCATCCCTCACCAGTACAAAAATGGTGAGATCTCCTGTACAAAAGTGCCAAACATCCACTTATCCTCCCTGCCAAGTTACATTCAGCAAAAATAATAATTGAGCATCAGAATGCCATTTTATAGATAAGGGAATTGACACACAGAGACATCAAGAAATGTATCCAAATCATAGAGTTAGTAAGTGATGAAGTTGGGAAGGTTGATGACAGAACTTAATGTTCTTAACCACTGATTCTCTGAGAATCTACCAATTCTCTCAGTAGAAACAGACTCAAGATATAAAATGGAAGGCAAAGTGTCAGCTTAACTAATGGAATCCTAATAACACCCAAAGTGTAAGGTTTGGGTACAACTATATTGAAGGGTTTTATTAGAAACAGAGGCCAAAGTATGGCTTTCTGCTATCGACCCCAATTCTAGAGCGTGGAACCCTTTCTATGGACGCTGAGGACAGTTGCCAATTTGCAAGAAGAATCACAAGCCGGGCTCTCAAATCTGATTGCTGACAGAAAGAGATAAATGTGACCCTGTGAATGCATGCTTCCCTTAATCAAACTGGCTACACTTCCTGTGGAGAGGAGTAAGCGAATCAATGCACAGAGGAGCAAATTCTTGGCAACACTTTCCCGGGAAGTCGGAAAGGAATTATTTGCTTTCCTGACAGAGAAATGTTGCTGTGCTAAGAGGAGAGATGCCCCCTTGGCTGCAGTAGAGTCACACTCTGCAGTGGGGCAATGAGAGCAGATCTCTGCTTTCTTCAGGCAGATCCAAGACAGACCAGAAAACTTCACCTCCAAGCCCAACGGCGTTTTGAAGCATCATTTGGTGATGCAGGTGAAGGCCACCTACCAGAGTGTTTCTAGGGCCAGTGAACTTGGTTAAGTTTGAAATATGCCTTTCAAGACTTTTATTTCCCATGGGATTTATTCATATTTAATAACTTACCCATATAATTATTACTCCAGAATGATAAAACCTATGATACAGTTGGTTCCTATATTCTCATTATATTGCTGAATATCCCATTCACAGAAGAAAGGAACCCTTGAACTGATGTCATTTTTAAAGCTGACAGATAAATAAATTTCAGAATTTATTTCAGTGAAAGAATGTACACTTTCCAATGAGAATGCTTAGAATGTCTAGTA
The DNA here is from genome assembly GCF_022079265.1 of Lynx rufus. NCBI lineage: Eukaryota > Metazoa > Chordata > Mammalia > Carnivora > Felidae > Lynx > Lynx rufus. The sequence goes on from NW_025814841.1 coordinate 1,188,033, forward strand.
GAATTAGTTACTTTTGCACATAATAGGACCAGGGAAATACTTGTTGATTGTAAGAAACTTTGTTTACTAAGAATGAAACTAAGAAGGCAAGTTTAAATATTACTATCCTAAATATGGGTGTGATGTCAGTCTTTGAATATTGCTTTGCTTTCTATAAATTTATACTAGATTGTACTTCTGAAACTCAATCTAAACTATTATTCTCATTGTTACTTGAAAACAAAAACAGGATAAGCAGTATATTGTTTCTTATGTTCATTGATCAAGAGGATATTCAAGGTATAACATTTTCTAATCCTGATTTGAACATGATACTTTCAGGCTTTTTTAAAATTGGAAATACAATAACAATACAGAACATTTATAAGATAAAGACAATTAAGGTAAGGTACCTCATTAAGGTATATTTTCTCTTAGGACTTCATCTTTTATAACCTGCCTATTTTCTAATTCTTCCTTATTGGACCAATTTCTTTGCTTTCCTTCTGGTCCTATTATTGGGAATTACAATTTGACAATGTAACAAATGGGCATTAAGAATTAGGAGGTGCTTTTTTAGAAGATAAATGCTTCACTTCCTCAGAGATTTATTACCTCACCAACATCAACCCTATCCCTAAAGACACAGAGTTGAAAATTAGAGGGGAAAAAAACCCACATCAAGGAATCAGAGGCTCATATAACACACAGTTTGAACAAGTTAGCTTTGGATGCCAATTTGAGTATTTTCCTTTTTTTCCCTTTCTTTAAATTACAAAATGAACATGATACCAACATGAAAGATAATTTTTTTAAAAAATGAAAAAAAACTGGATCTGAATACTAACAGTTATTTTCAATTATGCACATGCTAATGATTTCTTCATCTTGATGTGTACACATTTTACATAGTTAGAATTTTACCATATACTCAAATTTGTATTAGTCTCATTATTTTCATGAATATCTTTCAGTGATTATTTATTGTCTTTTTTTTTTCATTATTGAATATCCAGTGAGTACCTAAAACAATATCTGACACACACCAGGTGTCATAGCTACTTTAATAAAGGATGCCGAAGTGCCCAAAAGCACCTGACAGGGAAGATGTACAGGAGTCCCCTCCTTACGTGTGGGGGATACATTCTAAGACCTCTAGTGGATACTGAAAACTGCAGAAAGTACTTATATATACTATGTTTTTTTTTCCTATACATACATATCTATGATAAAGCTTAATTTACAAAATTAAGCACAGTAAAAACATTAACCACAATAGAACAATTCTAACCATGTAGTATAATAAAAGTTATGTGAATGTGGTCTCTCTCTCAAAATATCTTCCTGTTCCGTATTCACTCTTTTGTGACTACGTGAGATGACAAAATGAGGTGAATGATGGCACCGTGATGTAGTGTTAGGCTACTGCTAACCTTCCGATGACTCATTAGAAGGAAGCTCCTGTGCTCCCAGACTGGGGTTGCCCACGGTAACTGAAACCATGAATAAGGGGTGGACTACTGTATTACATTTTCTTATATAGGACAGAAGTACAGTTGATACTTGAGAAACATTTGTGTGAGTTAACAAATGATGCTACTCTTTTCACTTTCTTCTGAGACGTTTCAAGTCTCTTCTCTAGCAGGATGACCCAGTCTGAAATCAGGTGTGAGCTTTGGTTATATATGCTAGGACAGCTTTGGGCTTGTTATTGAAGACTACTCCTGTCATGGATTGCCATGGTTCTAAGGGGAGGTTCTAATGCTTGCTCTCATTTGATAACAAGGTCCAGCAGTCCATACTCTGGGAAGTTGAACAGGGAAAGTCTATGGAGAAGCAGGTGATGGTGAGGACCAGGGGGCTGAGGGAAATCCATTCCATTTCAGTGTGGTGTAATTCCTAGCACTTTTCCACACATATGTGATTTTTAAAAATTGCAATAATTGTGTATACAGTTTTTGTGTGCTTTTTCCTGATTAACTTTGTTATATACTTTGTGTATACTGTTTTTATGTGCTTTTGCCAGATTAACTTTGTCATATACTTTTGTCCACAGGGCTACAAAGAATAACAGTGTTATACGTATCAGCATATCCCTGGTTTTGGCTCTGGTTTAGTAAAGAAACTGAATGCAGCAAACATAGTTTTGAACACACAAAGCATGGGAATTAGTGAAAGTTCGCCATCTAGTGGTTGTTATTCCTCCCTTGAAAACTATGCTGCTAGAAGTAACCTGTGTCTCCCTACCCACATCTGGGAGTTTCCTGCATTGGGATAACCAGATTTCAGGAAGTGAGATTGGACAGTGAGGAATACTCACATCTGACCTGTAGCTGGGTTTTGAAGAGAGAGTTGTGAGAGCTTGGATAGGAGGGGCCACTTAGCTCAGGCCTGTGGTTCATGCCAGCAACTTCAGTGAGGCTCTACAGCACCAATCCCAGTGCTTCCAGACATAAGGGCACTTGGGGAGAGAAGGAAGGGCGGGTCACTCGTGACAATGAGGAATACAAATCTCTGACTTTTAGACAGTCCGAGAGTTTCCTTGTGAAGACAAAGAGACCTAGGAGAAAAGAGTCTAGGAGACTGGAGATACAGAAAAGACAGAGACATCCTTTAAAGATAAACTACCTATTTTAAAATTGGGCCTGCACCTTCATGATACTACTGGTCTACGCTTTCCAATGCTGGTTTTTAATAACAAGAAAATGCATTCCAAATTGCAAGGAAAAGACACACACATCTGAAACATAAATCATCTACTTATTAGACACTGTACCCCCCATGATGAGTACCACCACTGCACGGTGGGAAGGATATTGACTTTAGCCTCAGACAGTTGGTATTTGAATACTGCCTTTGCCACTGGTTTAGGGCAGTGTTTCACAGTAGTGACACACAGACCTGGTTCAAATCCCAGCACTATCACTTAACAGTTTTGTGTCTTTAAGCAAGTTACTTAACCCCTCTGACCTCAGTTTCCTCATCTGTGAAGAGAGATTAGTAGTACCAATCTCCTAGAATGATCATAGGAATGTTAATAAAAAGTGTTTGGAAGAATGCCAGCACCAAGTATTCAATAAATGTTACAATTGCTACCTATTGTCTTCTACCTATACAACTTGATATTCCAAAATTCGTGGCACATCATTGATACTAGAATACACTCTCCTAAAAATCCATATATGAACATATATACATAAGTAAGTAGTACAATACACGTGTGCTATATGTATAATAAGCCTTGTTTTGGGAAAATAACTGGTTCCTGAATTCCTATACAAAGTGGTTCCTCTTAATATATTCATATGATTCCAGTTCTAAAATGTTACTAACATGCAACGTTAAGACACACATATTTACATTATATTTGTGTAAGGAAGCTTTTTCCTTGAAATAGAGTTTAATGCTTTTTATGGTATACCAAAATAAGAACAATGGTGGTTGTCAACTATCCTTGAAAAAAAAATAATAAAGAACAAAGGTGTGACCGTTCTAATTTTTCTTCTTTCATTTCTAATTTTTTGTACTGTGATTATATTTTGTTTATAGTGAAAAAATTAGACTTACGTTAAGATGCGTATGGGTAGGAAGTACAAAGAGAAAACAACACTTGGATGTTAAATATCAGTGTCTTGATCCTTCACCCTCTCTACCTTTTAGGGCAAATAGATTTACAGAGAAACTCAGCTGCAAGGCCCAGCGGAAATACAGCCAAGTGGACAACCTGAAAGGGAGATGGCAACAATGGGCTGACGAACACATACAGACACAGAAGCTCAATCCTTTCAGTGACGAATTTGATTACGAGCTGGCCATGTCCACCCGCCTGCACAAGGGAGATGAAGGCTATGGCCGTCCCAAGGAGGGAACCAAAACTGCAGAAAGGGCCAAGCGAGCTGAGGAGCACATCTACCGAGAGATCATGGACATGTGCTTCATCATCCGCACGATGGCCCACCACAGACGAGATGGCAAGATTCAGGTTACTTTTGGAGACCTCTTTGACAGATACGTTCGTATTTCAGATAAAGTAGTGGGCATTCTTATGCGTGCCAGGAAGCATGGACTGGTTGACTTCGAAGGAGAGATGTTATGGCAAGGCCGAGATGACCATGTTGTGATTACTCTACTCCAGTGAACCTTCAACAACAAAAGCCAGACTTGACCCACTGTTGTCTTAATGCTAAATGTAATGTAATAAGAATTAAAATGCAAACTTCTCTGTAATAACCTAGTATATATTAAACAATTTTTACATAAATGACTATCTGGAACTCTATTTCTGAGGTTGTTTGAAGATCTTGAGGAAGCATACACAAAGCATTTCAGAAAGCACATAGTGTTATTAGTATACAATAATAGCATAAGCATTTGAAATTCTACTTACCCTTTAGGCAAAAATATTTGGCTATTAATTGCAGAAATTATTATAGATCTTTAAATAATTACTATGTCTAAGAAAAACTCTAACTTTAGGTAAATATTAGCAGAACATATTAAGATGTATCTTTTTTGGGGGAAAGAATTACATTAAGTTTAGCCAAACTAAAATTTTTCTAAGAAGCTTGATTTTGTACTACTACTTCTATCAAAGCATCACTTATAAAATAAACACGTAGGTAAAAAGTATCCAAACAAGATGCTGAAATTGCTGAAATTTCTCTGTGAGCTTGGAATTTTAGAGATTGCCAATAGGAATTAATCATCCTTCTGTATGAATTGCACAAACCACATAAAAACAAACATGACTGGTGGTTTTAGAGCTAAAGGAGAAGCTGGTATGTTCACCTTCACTGGGAAAGTATAGTGCAAGTGAGAGATTCAGAATTGTCTGTCTTTGTAGGACTTCTTGGAGAAGTTTTTTCTCAAAACCTTGACGAGTCATGCTTCTTACATGTATGTCAATATACAACGAAGTAGGCATACAGAAAATTCTACAATGGAGTGGAATGTTCAGTGTAGGAGAATCTGATAGAATCATTGCTTGGTAAATTAGAAACAGATCTGAGCCATTTTAATTTTCTTTATGCTCTACAAACTTTATGAAATATCTAAAAGTCGTAAAATGGCAATATTAGTTTTGCCAAAGTTTAGTTTGGCAATATTAGTTTGCCAATGAAAAAAATCTGTTTGATATGACAGAGAAATTTAGTGGGCATTAATCTGCTATTTATTTATTTTTCTCAGATTTAATGTGTCTTAGAAAATTCTAAAAACAATAAAATGTGAGGTTATAATTCTTACCAAATACAATGAAAGTTAGTAAATATTACGGTACTTTCGTGTTAAATACAGAATTTAACGTCAAATTATGATACCTCAAAATAGTAGACACTTGAATTGTTAGATAATAGGTTTAATATAAAGTATGGATTAAACTACTATAGGAATTATCTTTGTTTTCATGTGTGATTCTCTTTCAAACTGAAAGTTGCAATATCTTCTTAAAGAAGGATGCACATTTTTGTTTCCATAATAGATTCTGTTAAATTACAAACTAATGACCAAAATTTCCAAGTAGAATCTCATATAAGATGTACACTTCTATCACGGTGAAACCTACGTCAACGTTTGAAGTCATGCACAAGAATAAAAGATATTTTCTGTATTTTCTGTTATTTATATATTACTATTTTAATATATAATGTTACATTCCACAATACCACTTTCTTGTGTTTGAAATACAACCAAATTATAGAGTACAATTGGTTACTTCTAGCATCAGTAGAATTTTTCGACCAAGGCTTCAAAAGAATTTCCTCATATTCAACTCTGGACAGTAACAGTTTATGCAGGCACTGATGCAGATTATTCAAACTTCAGTATATTTGAATTTGAAGATGGAATTAGAAAGTCTTCTCAGTGAGCCTATGTGAACACTCCGCTGAATAAGGTGTGGCTGTGAAATGAGAAAGCTAGTTTCCTTAAAGGAAAAATGCCTGCTATGCAAAAGGTTTTCATCCTAAAACTCCATGATAAGAAAATCTATAGTTGGAAAACTTAGAGCTGTTAGACAAAAAAAAGACAAGAACCCCAACGGCAAAAGTCCTCATAGATATTTTTCATAGCCACCAAAATAATGTATGAAATACACACCATCAATAGCATTGTACCAATGGTAATTAAAAAAAAAATTTTTTTAACGTTTATTTGAGAGACAGAGACAGAGCACAAGCAGGGGAGGGACAAAGAGAGAGGGAGACACAGAATCTGAAGCAGGCTCCAGGCTCTGAGCTGTCAGAACAGAGCCCAATGCGGGGTTTGAACCCACAAACTGTGAGATCATGACCTGAGCCGAAGTCAGATACTTAACTGACTGAGCCACCCAGGCGCCCCTACCAATGGTAATTTTAAATCCCCAATAATAAGCACTATTCAATCGGTTTTCAAACTTTCAGAGTTTTCCCTTTTCCAAACTGTCAATAGCTGTTTAAAGAGTTCTGGGACAGCTAAAATGTACTTTTTAAAAACCCCTTCTGTCTGGACCACCAAATGTTTAATGCCTTTCAACTTTTAGAACTTGGATGTTTTATGATTTGCTGATTCCCAAGTTCACCTTCTTACCATTATGCCTACTTAACTGGAACAGGAGGGAAGTTCTGCATTCAGGTTTTCTCTTCCCCACACTTTGTGGGGGTGGGGCCGCACCTATATTCTTAGTTTTTCTGCTTCGAACTTCCCAAACTCGTTATTTTTTTTATTAAAACAAAATTTTTAATGTCTTATTGTTTTTGAGAGACAGAGAGCGCAGAGTGCAAGTGGAGGAGGGGCAGAGAGAGAGGGAGACACAGAATCCAAAGCAGGCTCCAGGCTGTGAGCTCTCAGCACAACCCCCCCCTCCCCCAGGGGCCCCTTCTTTTTTTAAATACTACCAACTGGTATATCAGGTGCTGATTCTCATATCATGTGGGAAGAATTCTGTGTAAACCAAATTTTTGTGTCAATGGGAACTCATGCTCAGGGAAGTATTACTGTACTTTATTAAGTCATTCTGTTCATGGACAAGAGGAACAGACCATCTGGCCCCCGCTAAAGTGGCCATTCAGGGTAGATGCCCCCTTGATTCCTAGAATGTTTTTTCAGTACTTTCAATTAATTTCAATAAATTTCAGTTCCAATTTAAAAAATATGCATGCATGCATACATATATATACACACTAGATTGTGTGTGTATGTGTGTGGAGACACAGACGGGAAGAGAAGGAGAGAGGGAGAGGGAGAAAGAGATGGAGAGAGGGAGAGAGGGAGAGGGAGGGAGAGAGAGAGAGAGAGAATAATCAGAAGTAATGAAACTGACTTCCTGTAGGGATGGGTGGAAATGAGTTGAAAGAGAATTCTGTAGAGTTTTGACTTTGGAACTCTTTAAATCCTAACATATACAAAAAGTAAAATTAAATAAATGACAGATAAAACCCTAAAATTGAATATAAGTAACAACCCAAATTCTATTTCAAATGATTAATCACACAGAATGAAAAGAGGGATGTACATAACTCTTGAATACAATACTTTGATTAAATACTTCAGTCTAGGGGCACCTGGGTGGCTCAGTCGGTTGAGCATCTGACTTCGGCTCAGGTCATGATCTCACAGCTCGTGGGTTCAAGCCCCGTGTCGGGCTCTGTGCTGACAGCTCGGAGCCTGAAGCCTGCTTTGGATTCTGTGTCTCCCTCTCTCTGCCCCTCCCCCGCTCATGCTCTGTCTCTGTCAAAAATAAACATTAAAAAAAAAAAAATACTTCAGTCTAAAGATAAAAGGCTGCAAAAGAATATTCTACTTTTGTTGTGAGGGTATGGGTGTAGCAATTCTGAAAATATAATGTATATACTGTCAGATTAAGCAAATGAGTAATATACTGATATCCTCACTGTGGGAGAAGAGAGATATAAAAAGATTTTTTTAATGTGTGAGCTTGATGAGGGGCCCAAACTCACGAACCGTGAGATCATGACCTGAGCTGAAGTCGGACGCTTAACAGACTAAGCCACCCAGGTGCCCCAAGGAGAAGAGATATAAACATGAAGTGAGGAAGACAAGGAAAAATTCTGTAATGTTAGATTGCAATTGGAGGTGTTAGTGTGCATTCACGATGTGTGAATTTACTTCCTATCTTTGTCTCCTAAAAGGCCCTAGAAGCAATGCCACCCCAGTAACAATAAGCACATCTAACGTTATTTCCAAATATCATTCTCCTTGAAAAGAAACATGTCTACTTGGAGAAATGGCTGATTCTAAGATTGGGTTACAAAACATAAAATCTGGAACATCGTACTGTACCAGAAGCAAGCACTCAAGAAAAGAAATGTACAGAAGTCAGTTTGACAGGGTACTCATTGGTTAAATAGAGCACAGAAATGGATTGTAATACTTTCAATTAAAAAAAAGTTAATTCATACCAATAATACATATTCTTAAATGATAAAGGAAAGCTCTTACAGTAAATGCCAACTAACAAATGTGCTGGGAATGAAAGAAAAATCATTTTGCAATCATTTCTGTAATTCAGGCAAGAATCTTCAATGGATACCAAAAACATTTTGTAAATTTGGAGAATAGATTATGGTATTAATGTATTTCCCCACACGTTCCTTATTAATTACAAAAGGAAAATGGTAGTAGTGGAGAAACATAGTGGACACTATCTTAATCAACTACTCAAAGCTATTATTATTCACCAATAAGGGGATAAACATACATATGTAGATTCTAATATGATGCAGAAGACATGACATCACTTCTGGGGTTTTCTTGCCAAAGATGCATAACCTCAATATGGGAAAAATTTATACAAATCCATATTGATGGGCATTCTATACTCCTGAGTTCTTCAAATATACCCACTGTCATAAAACACAAAGAATGAACTCTTCCAGGTTAAAGGAGATGAAAAGAACAACTAAGTGCAGGATCCTGGATTGGATTACCTATCAGGAAAAATAATGCTTTAAAGGACATTACGACCACTTGGTGAGATTAAAAAATGTTTTGCATATTAAATCAAAATATTCTATTATGTTAAATTTCCTGAATTCAGTCACTGGACTGTGGTTACATAAAAGGATGTCCTTGTTCTTAGGAAATGTATGCAAACACATATGTGAAGTATAATAGAATTAGATTCAGCATAAATATGTGAGTGGGTGGGTATGTGGAAGGATGGGGAGGTGGTGGGAAGAGAAAACAAAGGGTTTTGTAAACATTCTAATACCTAGTCTTGGTAAACAGATACATTACTGGTGGGTATATATCAAGGAATTAAATTCCTGGTCAAAGGCTCAGCTTTACTGGATACCAACAAGAAAATTTTCCAAGGTTGTTCCACTTCACATTCCTTTTAAAATAGCTTTTATTGGCCATTTTAATGCTCGTAGGAATTGCCAAAGTCTTCTGCCTTTTTTGTTGAACTTTTTTGATTAGTAGTCAATTACACATTGTGCACTTAAGACCTTCATCAGATCTGTGTATTATACAAATATTCTACTGTTGGTTGCCTTTCCACTTTTAATGATGTCTTTTGATGAGGAAAATATCTTAAAATTTTAATGTAGTAGAATTCATCATTCATTTCCTTCATGGTGAGTGCTTGTGTGTCCGACCATTTAACAAATGTATGCATATTTTAAGGTCATGAAGATATTCTCCTGTGTTTTTAAAACTAATAGCTCTACTATTTACCTTTCCCATTTAGATTTACAATCTGTAAGTAATTTTTGCATGTGGTGTGAGATGGGTCAAGATTGTTTGTTCCATACAGATATCCAATTAACTGAGCACCATTTATTGAAAAGACTGTCCTCTCCATCAAGCAACAGTGTCTTTTCAAAAAAAATCAGTTCGTTTCTGGACTCTTGATTTTGATTCTTTTCTCTAAATCCTTTTACTAATACCACATTGTCTTATCCAGCTTTTTAACAGATCTGATATTCAAGATCACAGCCTCATTCTTCAATGCTGTCTTATTCTGTCTCTAAATTTCCATATAAATTATAGAAATCAGCTTAATTTCCAAAAATAAACCTGGCTGAGAATTTCAGGGCCAATATAGATTGATTTTGTAGAACTGACATCTTTCAATATTGTCTTCCTATCATGAATATGGCATAGCCTTCCAACTTATCTTCTGTTGTTACATATCCAATATTTTCAATGGTATTACAAATGGTAATATTTTAAGTTTCATTTTCTAATTGTTGGTTGTATATGAAAAATGAAAAGTTTTTATATTGAACTTAGTAACCTTGCTTAAATCAACTAATGAATTCAAATGGTTTGATCTTTTTGGAATTTTCCATGCCCACAATGATGTCATACACAAATGACATTTAAAGTTCTTCCTTCCCAATCCTCATGCCTCTTCTCTTTGTTGCTTTTTCACTGGTTGAAACTTCCAGAACAATGTTGAATACAAGCGGTGATAGCAGTTATCATTGTCAGGTTTCCTATCTCTGGGAGGAAACTTTTAAAAAATCACCATTACAGATCATGCTTCCTGTACATTTTCCAAAAATAATCTTATCAGATTAAGGAAGAGCCCCTCTTTCCTAGTTCACCAAGTTTTAATCATAGACTGGCACTGAAATTAATCAAAAGCTTCGTTTCTATGGAGATGGTCATGAGACTTTTTTTTCTATAAATGTGGTAAATTGGTGTTTTAAAATGTTAACTGCTCTTGCTTTCCTGGAATAAACTTGATTTGGTTATATTATTCTTTTATATATGGCTGATTTTGATCTGTGGTTATTTTATGTAGGATTTTATATGTGTTCAAATGAGACTGTTTTAGTACTATTTTCTTGTAAGGATTGTAAAGTTTTGGTATCAAGGTCACACTGGTCTCAAAAGGCAGTATCAGAAAGTCTCTCTTTTCTCAATACCTTGGGAAGAGTTCATCTAATACTGACACTTTTTTTCCCCCTTAAATACTTACAAGAATTACCCAGTGGACCCATATGGGCATAGGGCATGGTTTTTCTTTTGTGGATTTTTTTTTTTTGTTGTTGTTAATTAACAGATTCAATTTCTGCAATACAAAACCTGTGTTTCTTCTTGGGTCAGGTTTAGCAAACTGTTTTCCAAAATGTTTTTAATCTACACTGTCAAGTTTACTGATACAAAGTTGTCCACAGTATGCTCTCTCTTTGAAGTCTAGAGGCTTTAAATTCTTAACAATGGTACTTTTTTCTCATCTTGCTAGAGGTTTATTAGTCTTATTCTCAGATTTTGTCTTATATACTTGTTTAAATTTTATTGAGTTCTGCTATCTTTAGTTTGTCCTCCCTTCTATTTTCATTAGGTTTAATTTCTTGTTCTTCTAGCTTCTAGAGATGGAAGGAAGCTTTGAGTCTTGTCTTCTGCCTATCCCTTAATATTACTATAGCCCCAAAAATTTATCTCAAGAATTCTCTCCAGTCAGTCTATAATCTCCAAGGGTGTTTTATTCATACATTATGGCTTCAACATACCTGTATGTCGTTGATTTTAAAATCTTTTTATGAGAACCAAATGTTAACACTCCCCATCAGCTCTCTGATTTCTCACAACCAATCTAAGTTCCCTGTCTGCTGCTTCTTTCTCTTCTTTGTACATCACTCCTATCAATGGATGATATGCCCAGTTGCTGTAAGTAAAATACCTGAGAGCTAGCCTTACCTCTTTCTGACATACAATGACAAAATCACGTTAACACTAATTCCTAGATCCACGCCTTTTTTTTTTTTTTTTTTCCATGCATCCTTCTTGATTGCCATTGCTATAATTCTTATTCAGGCCTCATCATTTTTTCTCTGGACTTCGTAACAGGCTTATTGGTCTCCTTGTCTCTAGTTTTTCTCTCTACGAATCTAATTTTCAGAGACCTTTCTAAAGTGTAAACTTGATTGGTGTCATTCCTCCACTCATATTTTCTTAGTTGCTCCTATGAGATAAAAAAACAAAATCTAAATTCTTGGAGTTGCACACAACAGAACTCTTTATGGCATTAGTCTTACCT